>NC_141764.1:57947961-58688794 GCF_982258835.1 Parasteatoda tepidariorum | reverse complement strand
TAGAGACTGGTTGCTTGAAGCAAGTGCAACAACGCCTATCTTTTTCATCGAAGATGTATATTTGACAGGTTTTTGCCGCCATAAAGCTGGTGTCATAATAAAACCGCACAGTGGCATCACATTGCGGCCTCCTATTGACTTTCACCAAGCTGCTTGTACTTTTAGGGACGGGCGTATTTCTTCTCAAGAAGTAGGCGTTAAAGAACTCCGGAAATTGTGGGTGGAAACGAACACACAAGGTTTCTTTTGTCCTCAATTACTGGGTTATGCCAAAGATCGAAAGGAATTCGAGTGATGAAGTAATGAGGGAACCACAACATAAAAATGACTAGTCTACATTTGCATAAGCTGGAACAAAGCAAAAACCGCATGTCATATCATTTAGGAAGAAATATTTTATGGGCCAAATCACTTAGTGGTGAATAAATCATCATAATAAGTTAAAATTTCATTTGTTTATATATTTCCATGGATTTCTTTTTATGTCATTGACATGTTTTCGTATTAAAAATGATTTTAAAAAGGCATCTTTCACCTCATTTCGTAGTTTTGTTTTTTTTGTGGCTCGCCTTGTTTGTTAAAGAATTTTTGTAGTTTAGCTAATTAAACAATCAATTTTGTTTTCAGAATACCGAAAGATGTTTTGTTTCTGGTTTTTCTTGTTATTAAAGATTAATTTAATAATAAAAAGAAAATAAGGGGAAATGCTCGAAATTGAAACAAGAGGTATTTGAAGTTAAGCAGCTGTTAAAATTTAAAAAAAAATATGGAAATAAATTCACATTTCGCTAATAAATAACAGAAACTAATAATACTAAATAATTGAAACAACTTATTTTTTCTTGCAGAATAAAGAATTTAAAATCTGTTTTTAACCTGATTAATCGGCTTAAGACGTGAAAATATGCAACTTTCTAACTTTTATTGTTTTTTTTTCTTTCAGTTTAATCATAAAAAAAGGAAAAAAAAACTTAAGCAAAAATGAAAAGCTGTATTTGAAATTGAAGAGTTGTTAAAATTTCAATTTTTCTTTATACAACTGAGTGGTCAAAGAAATTAAGATATAAATTAACATTTTGCTACTGAAGAACTGAAACTATTAAATTCTTATAATACTAAATAATTGAAACTATTTATATAAATATTTTCACTTTTTTATTACAATTGAACAAAGATATAATAAATATTTTTACTTTTTTTATTACAATTGAACAACGATATAATATATTTTTGCTTTTTTTATTACAATTGAACAAAGATGTATGCATTTGATAAAACTTTAATTAATCAACGGATTCTGAAAAAATGAACAGAAATTAAGATTATTTACTGTATGGATATTTTGAGTAAGAGTGCTTGAATTAAAAAAAAAAATTGAATGTAAAACTTATTTATACATTACCAAATCTTGAGCTTAAAATTATGATATTTTGAAATTATGTTGTTCTAAAGTTTTTGAAAAGTTTTCCGAATAAATATAATTCAGTTGAAGGAAAGTTTTGGATTATTTTTTTAGCTATTGGCATAAATATGTCGTAATTTTTAAAAAAAATTCAAGTTAACAAAAATACTAATTATTGTTAGATTTGTTAAAAATACTAACTATATATTTATAACACTTGTAATAGTGTGTAATTACAAATGTAATAGTTTCAGGTTAACAGTAGTAACAACAACAAGAAGAAGAAAAATAATAATGAATGAACAAAAAGGTTGAAAAATACATTTTTAAAATCAATATTTTACACTTCATTTTTTCTTTGTTCACTATTATCAAAAAAGCTCGTAAAAAGATTACTTTTAATAAATATTTCTCATATGCATGTACGTATTACTGTCCGTGTGGTAAATCCAGTTATTATCCTAAATGACCAGTTATTGTTTAAATCTAATAAAAAGAAATGTTTAGTATGGTTTAATTTGTGCAGTTCATGAAACTTGTTGTAATATCTGGCTATTATTCGTTATAAATAAAAAGTTTAGCTTATGTAATAAATTCGTCATATTTTTTACCTACTTTTCAACCTAATATTTAGTTTTTATGATAATGAAAATTAAAAGGTAAGAAATATATGAAAAGTTAAAAGAGATAAAAATAAATATTTTATTTTTTTTTCGTAACTGTAAGACAATTTTGTGACAGTTTGCAAGAAAGTGAGCTTGTTATGCTTTTATGTTATTCTATTTTAATATTTAATTTTGCTCCTTTCGTTTCAATTTTATATTGATTTTTCCAAGCAAGTTTGACATAATCTTAAAATAATGGTTAAATAAAATTAGAAGGTTTTTTATGTTTAAATAATCATTGCAAAATTTTTGAATGTAATTTGGGTGCATAAAAAAAATTATAGTGCTGGTACTTTTTACTATAATTTGATCTGGATTTTTTTTCACTGAATTCACTGAATATCCGGATTCGGATAAGCAGAATTCCGGACCTGGAATTAAGTGTAGCAGAGGTTCTAAAGTTGCACAGTATTGTTTTCCTTAAAATTTCTGTTGATAAAAGTTTGTTTAAATGTGTTTACGAAAAAAATTATTTTTTATGGAAGATTCTCGAAACCAATTGAGCTGTAAAAAAAGTATTCGTTAAAAATTATTTAAAATACTGTCTCGAGGAAACCAAGAATATTTTTTAAACTGCTTCAAAGATGCTTCAAATATTTAAAATACGAAACTAATCATTTTACATCAATTAATTATTATATTTTTCTAAAGCTAGAAATCTTTTTTTATTATTTTCTAACACACCAAACTGCAAGCATATTTTTATATTAGACTATCACATATCTGTAATTATTGCATAACTTTCGTTATTTATCTCTGAAATTTTGATATTTCTTTAACACTAATGAATACAGACAAAAATTCACGTTTTTACAGACATATTTTAAATAAGTATTAATTTATAATAATAAATTGCTTTTAAATGTCTTATTTTTAAACTCACAGGAACAGTTAATCTGTCTACTCTAAGGTTTTTAATTCCTTTGCATTTATCTTTTTCTTGGTAGTCGTGAATGTATGATTATTTTCTGTTTCTTTTCTTCCTACATTTTTTAAATTTTATTTTGGTATAATATATAGTCTTTCACGCCATTTAGTTTCCTAGGTAAAAATCATTAATTATGTTAACAATTCTAAATTTAACTATTCTAAATTTATTAGAAAAAAGCCTTAATTATTTCAGACTTGTGTGTGATTGGTGTTTAAATTTCGATATTTTCCTTATCTTCTGGTTACTTCCTTGGTAGTTTACTATCAGGTAGTTTACGTCGATATAGAAAGCATGCATAAATTGTAAAATGTTTAAAAAGGTTAGTTTAAAATGAATAAATAACTGATATGATACATTTTATTTAAAAAAAAATATTATTTTCACAATTTTTTATACCTTGATAGATTATTTTTTTAAAGCGTTGACAATTCTTTAATTTTTAATTACTGTTGGATCCTGACCGTCAACACGTTAGAATTGAAAACGTGTAGTTTAATGAAAAATACTAACAATCACTAGCCTCCGTTCGGGAGAAATATGATATGTATGACACATCTAATATTTTTTATTGTAGTTTTTTATTTACTATTTTTTAATATTTTAAGAAGAAAAGGACTTTTTACTAATCGTATTTATACTTTCAATATGCTATCAAAAACATTATGACTACTAGGAAGAAATTTTGTAGTGCTGCCATCTCTGTGTTATCTATGTAACTAATAAAAAATTAAATCTTGAAAATCACAATAATTCTGCTAAATTAAATGGAAGCTGTGATTCCGCATCCGCATCTAAGTGAAAAACCTATACGATTGCTTTAGAGAATACGAATGCCTTAACTTTTAAGATTATTAAATGATTGATTAGAAAAAAAAGATTAAAATACTAATATCGATTTTTTTTAAAAATTTTAAAGATATTTAATAAGATAAGAAATGAAGATAAATTTTATATTCACGAAAAAGAGCTGACATTATACAAAATATACAAATATCAAATTTAAGAGAGGTGCATTATGATTTTCTATGGGCGAAAGTATAATGTGAAATTACATTTAGCTTTAACTAAAATTTATTGAATTTTCGTTTATGTGCTATTTTGTTTGTAGAAACCGCGTCGCGTTAATTAATTTAAGTTAAATTAAATATAAGAACTTTTTGTCCCAGATATTACTAAATGATATGATTCTTAGAAAAGAAAATTATCTCTATATTCATTGGATTTTCGTCATTTGTATAACTTAAGTTTTGTTATTTTCTTAAAACGTTTTTCTTCTCTCTAAAATCTTATTTTGTTTTGTTTTTTATGCAAATAAGAATAATCATATATTAATTTAGAGTTACAATCTGAATAGCTTCTGATATAAAACAATTATTTCGAAAATTATAATAGTTAAAATGTTACAAAAATTATCAAATTTTTTCTTCATAAGAGAAATATCAGTTTATATATTTACTGGTTTTAAGCAATTACTCGTAATTAATGATTCGAGACATGCATAAGAAATCTGTTTAAAGAACACATTTAAATTGTGGTAAAGATTCCAGATTATACTGTTCTCCACACTGTTCTTGTGAATTATTGATACATAGCTATAAAATTTCTTCTTCTTTGGCTAGCCAGCGGACATCATAAAAAAAATTTTCCTGTCTAGTCCTCAATCTGTCAGAAATTTTTTTTTGCAGTACCATAGACGTAGCTGAAAAAAGGTTTATTTTCTTAAGAAGGGGGACATAATTTTTTTTTTTTTTCCATTTGGAAATAGTTTGATTATTTTACTTTGTTTCTTTTACCACGCATTACTTTATGTCTCATTATTTTTATAAATAAATCACTTTATAATAACTATTTAAAATACTATCATTGTATTTGGAAGCTATTATCATATATATTTAAAAAAGATATAAAAAATGTTCTTAAATTTAACCAGAATTTTCCGTATTTAACCACTTGATAACTCGTATAGTCAATAATTAAAACTTTCTCATGAAGGAGGCAATAGTACTTAATTAGAATGGCATAAGTTGTTTTGATATAAATAACTTAATTTGTTAGACATTTGGCAAGTTTGATTTTTTATTTTATTTTTGTGTTCTTAAAATCAGTTGCATATAAATAACGATACAACTTATCTCGATGCAAAATTTTGCAAAATACTTTTGCAAAATTTTAACTAAATATTAAAAGGTATTATAGAAATTATATTTCATTTAATTTAGTAAGCTCAGTGTCACAAAAAAAACCCAAAATAAACTAAAACACAATATAAGAAATGTAGTATATGCAAATTGTGCTAAATATGTAGGAAGTGTTTGTCCTGAGGGCTATTTTTAATTCTAACTCGTTTTTATGTTTGGTTTAGGAGTATTACATTTTTCTTGATGCATATTTGTAAATTAAGCGTGCAATTCTTAGTTATGGGACACTATTTAAAAACTGAAGAAATAAATTTTTTGCTACGTGTAATCAAATTTTTCTAACATTTCTATTATTTTCACGCATTTGGCGCGATCCGGTTTAGTTGCAGTTTCTAACTTACATTTTGTTACGGTTTCTAAGTTATATTTGAAGACCTAATGAATATTTTAGAAAAAATTAAACCACAATGTGTCAAAAATCGTTCACGGCGTTTCAAATCATTTTTTTATAGTAAGAAATAAGGAAAGAAATTTGACTCTATAATGCAATTTAATTTAACTACTTTTTTTTTTTTATTGAATAAAAGTGACAGTTAATAAATAAATAAGGACACAAATTAATAAAAAAAGTATGCATTCTTCCTTATTAAGTTTTCAGATATGGCATTTTAAAAACGTCTCATTCTGCGTTTCCTCGCTTTAAATTTTTCAATGATTTTAGAGTTGCCATCGTGTTTGAGGCAATGGTCGACGTAATCTGGTCCTAAAACTTCTTCTTCCAGAGGCATTCTTAGACCAACTGTTTTGTCAACTGCCTGAAAAACGTAAGCAATTATAAAAAATGAAACTTTCAGTTGTTAATTAAGTAAAAAGGATAAAGCTACACTGAAAATAAAAATTCCGTTTTATTACGGAAAAGAACATGTTGACAGAAATTTCCAGTAACAAAACAAAACAGAAAATATCTGTATGCATCAAATATTTTCCGTAGGTCAGGGCAAAGAATATACATAGGGGAAGAAGTCCAGCTTTCATGTTAAACAATCCTCCAAGGTTTCTCACGGTCACTATGTATAACCCCTTAACGATCGGTTAATTTTCAAAAAAACGGTCATAAAAGCTCCTATTTTACTAAATACACGTATTTGATTAGTGCTGCCATCTAGTTTAAAATAAACTGACTGTCTACAATTACCTTAAAAATATCCTGGTACTTCTATCTGGTGTGTAAAATGAGAAATAAAATGTTTTCCGGGAAAAAAATGATTAGTTTTATTCTTATTGGAGCTTTAGTACTGAACACTCCAGCCCGGAAATTTCACGGGAGCGAGAAATAGAGGGCGAATCTCACCCCGTAATTTTCACGGGAGCTAGAAAGAAGAGGTTAAAACAACATTTAGGGACACAACAGTTGAGGTTCTGAAACGGTTTGCACCCTCCTCTCCTCCTAACCAATACTAGAGTTCGGATGAATATTATTGGTTTGTTTTGTACTTTTACACTATTGATAAACAGTACTGTACTAATTAAGATATTTCTTTGAGAATACGTTTATATCATTCATGTTAGTTATATCTGCTAACACATTTTGACATAGAAATAAAGAATAAAATGACGATTAGCGGGGAGCAGCGTACCTAATCACGCATGTAAAGTTGTCCAACAATCGGTTCACGGGTGACGTACTTCCGGTCACTTTGCTTCTTATGCGCATACGCTAGATCTTAGTTCAAATGACGCCCTGCTAAATCTGAGTATATTGTGATCCTAAATCTGAGTATCCCTGTAAGTTGTTTTTCTGGTATAGCATACCACACCGAACAGGTTCCAGCGTTAGTTACGTATATTCGAAGAGCTGGACTTCTTATTTCTATATTCTTTGCTTAGGGTACGGTAGAGAAATTTGGTTAACTGTATACTTTCTGTTTTGAATATTGAAACAAATTTCTAAAAATCCGATTGGTGTTTAAATTGTACCAGATGTTGGGTGATTATTCGCTATTTTTGAAGTATGGAAAGCCATCAAGTTTTTAAAGAATCATCGTAGAATTTTTATTTATTTTTAGATCGCTGAATTCAGACTTTTCGAATTTGGATTTGTACCTGAATTGAGGCTAAGTTTTTGACCACTATACAAGCCGGTCGAAATCTGTTTCAATGTATCAAACTGTTTATTGCCGCTTTGATACCTAAGTTTTTCATATTCAAAACTGAAATATCTGTACCCAACAGGTATAATCTTCCACAATGGTTACAGATTTCATTTCTTAACCGGAAAAATATCTCTTTTGACAGTTTACGATATAGTTTAATAGTAAATTTCTGTACAAAATAAACTGTAAAAAATTTCTGTTTTTAACAGAAATTTTTTACAGTTTATTTTGTATCGTGAATTAACATTATTTACAGAGAGTATAAGCAGTTTTCATACGGTATTTATAATATAACAAACAAAACTGATAGGATTTATTTAAATAACAAATGAAATTGATGCGATAATGAGATATTTAGTTTTTTAGGGAACTAAAAAACTAGCACTTTATTGGTAAATCTTAAAAAATGAACGTAATATTGTTATCTATAAAAAAGAAAGAGACCGAAAATCGTGACACCATTCTCGTTTGGAATGATGATGAGTTTATTTTTACCAAAGAAAAAAAATTGCTAAAAATAATTTTTTTTTTTTTTTAAATTTGTTGTTGTTGAAAAAAATTGTTAAAAAAAGTTAACAAATTTATGCTCAACAAATTTGAAAAAAGAAATACCTGAAATATATATGTAAGCATTGAAACTTATTCATGGAAACCACATTTAGGGGTAAATATTATTAATTTTATCCAGATTTTCGCATAACGATCCAAATTATTATAATTTAATTCAAATTTAAGCATGTTAAACATGATTATGTGAGTGTGCTTTTCCCCACTTCAGGCAATTCACATCTCATCACGTCACACCCCAATAGAGATTATGTTCCAACTAAAGCTCGAAAACTGTTAATCTGCAGATAAACTAAGGTAATCTGTGAATTGAGTGAATTTGAATCGAGGGATTTTACCAGTTTACTCAGAAAATGCGCGGATTAACGGTTTCTGTATTGTTAAAGCTCAAAAATATTTCTTTTCTTTTTTATAAATCAAACAATGAAAATTTGTTGTTTGATTGTATTTACTGACTTGATTCCTTAGATATTGAAAAATAAATTAATGATATCATGCTAATTTTCTTAATTGTAACCATATTTTAAACATTTTTATTATTTGTATTACACATTTTAAAGTGGCTGAGGAATAATTTTATCAACTAATGCATTGATTTTCAATGTATATGACGAAAACAATTCTGGTGAAATTACTGTAATGTATGGTAACGCTATTTCTTGTAAAAAACAACAACAATATAATTCTGGCAAAAAAAGCAAAATATGCGGTATTTAAACCATTTTTTAAGTAATTTCTCAGTTCATATGGTACCGAAAGTTCTGATTTTCAAAATTATCAATTCACTTACTACACATTTGTTAAGAAAATATAAGATTGAAAGGTAAATTTAACAAAAAAAAGGTAAATTAAAAAAAAACTTTTTTTTAAAAAAAAAAGAAAAGAAAAAGGCTTTTATTCCATTCTCTAAGGTATCATGATAAAATTACCCAATTTTACCACAGTTACCAAATTTTATCACATATCATAAAATTATATTTTGTAGATAATTTCACCAAAATTATTAAAAAAGTTATTCGGTTAAAAATTGCTGAACTTTTTGGTATTCCCATATAGTAAGAAGCATGGAAAATTTTACCATCATTATCAATCATAGTTCTTTTTTTAGTGTAGCAATTTGACTTTTTCGATAGCAAAAGATAATTAAAAATAACATTTTGTAACTTAAATGTACAGAAACGCTGCTGTTGTCCCAGTAAAGATTTTATTCTAACGAGTGCCTAGTAAGTATTGTACAGATTATTTAGATTTAGGTAGTTTGCAGATTACCTAGGTAATTGGAAAGCTAAAGCAAATTTTCGGTACTTTTACAATCCTAGTTAATCTGCAAATTAACTAGATAATCAGTAGAATTACTAATTTTTACACTTTAGAGAAAGTAGTTACTCTTGGGTTTTCTGCACAAAAGATGCGAGTTGAATATTATGCGGAGCTGACTTTTGAGTTGAGTACTATGCGGAGCTGATTCTTTAGTTGATTACTATCCAGAGTATTCCTCTTTTATATTAACTGCCCAATGTAATAATGTTTTCTCATGTTTATGTTAAATAAATTTCTTTTATTAAAACAGTCTCCAGAACTACTTGTTTCCATAACAGTTTTTTGTTATATAGTAATAGTTTTTTTTATTGATTTATTGCAAAAAAATAAAAAATTCTCCTCTTTTAGTACCCTCATTTCCCTGCATAACCAGATGCTATGACACAAAATGGCTAAATACATTTGAAATAGCATTAAGAAACTGTACGCTATGAATGGTATGCCAACTAAGGATAACTTATTACCACAATGAAGTAAATAAGATGTTTACAAAACATAAGCCATAAAAATGATCAATTTGACAATTTAAAAGTAATGGCTACAAAGAATATAGAAACATACGTGCTTGAAAATAACGCTGAATTATTTTACCTGCATCTGCTGGAAGCACTTTTCAAAAGAAAATGACTTTTGCATAAACCATTCTACTTTTTACATTTCGTAAGCAATAACGCAACTCGTTTTGAAAAGAAATTCTAAAAAGTACTTTCCTTTCGAATAAGTTATTTAGAAACATTTGGGTGGAAAAATGTCTAAAGGAAAGAGATTATAATCGTGTTACATTATATTAAATGCCAAATCGACTTTTGTACGAAAACATATTAGCAATAAATATAAAGTGTACAGTTTTTTAGTTTCCATATATTTTTTTCAAATAATTGAGAGAAACTGGCTTTGAGAAGTGCAGTCAATAAGTTAAAGACAATGATTCGTTGTAAACTTTTAGTTTTGTAAATTTTTGAGCTGTGGTAACTCAGAGGATAGAGTGTTCACCTCTTAATGAGGTGTTCAGGTTCGAATCCCAGAGGTTGATATGAGTTCTGCTCTGACCTGGCACCTACCACAGTGATAATGTAAAATCTCCTCAGTGGTAGGCGAACCATGGGTTAGAATCCACTTGACATCGAGTGACTCGTGGGAGATTTTATGGTTTTCCTCTCCAAGTAACGCAAATGCGTATTAGTTCGAAAAAAGTCCAGTACGAAGACTAATTTGTCCCAATACTTGATCAGGGAATTCCTTCGTCTTCTGAATCAGGTAAAAAATTACATGGCTACAGAGATGCACATTGATAGTTGTAAACTCAGAATCGGGAAGGTTTCTCAAAGCCGGTAATGAAATAAAACTAAAACTATGTAAATTTACTACATTTTTCAGTAGTAGGATGCGCACAACTGTAATTTTTTAATAATTTTATGTATGAAATTTTCAAGTACTGTTACTTTACGATTGGAAAGAGATTATAAATATAAAATTATTATATTGGACGATATTTAATGCACATTGTAATTTTTTGATGTTTAACTTGTGTTCAGCAGACTTTTAAACAAATAGAAGATTTTATCACATGAGCATTTCTACAGACCACTATTAAGTTTTAAAGATTATTGGAATTACGATTTGAATCATAGAGACAATCTTTAAAGTTTAAATGTGTTCAATATAATTTTAAAAGATGGTAAATTTTATTTAAGCTTAGAAACACTATTTTTCACTTTTAGAGGAATTGTTTTTCAGCTTCAAAATATTATTATTTGAAAGAATTTTTCTTTCTTTTCTTGTATCTTCATCTCTCAAAATTATATTCAAGCAAATAATTAATTTAATTGTTTATTGAGGTTTTTAATTTAAAATCTTCAAATTTAGCAAACTTTAAAATTTTCCATACGAAGTATCTGCACTCAATAAATTTCACTTACGTAAAACAAGACAGCGGAAACACCAAAACTCCAGGCAAAAAGTACACCACAAGACAATGCCTGTGCTCCAAAAAGTCTCCATCCTCCACCTTTGAACAATCCATTTAGCCCTCTTGTATAGTTTTTCATGTTATCACCTACGGAGAAGAGACCAATTGCAAGAAGTCCCCATGCACCGGCTATTCCATGAACTGCAAATGTGTTGGTTGGATCATCAATGTGCAATCGGTCTATGACAGGTATTGCAAAAAGAACTATCAAGCCTGCTACCATCCCGATCACAATGGATTCCCATGGACGAACAATTGTGCAACCTCCTAATGGTGAATACAATGGAAACATTGAGTACATTTTAAATTATTGAGAATAATTATTATCATTGCAGAATGTCTTGTTGCATGTATTAACAATGCATTTTTTTTTAGAAATTGTAAATTCTAGTCGCAAAAATCATTTTTTACAGACATAAGCAAATTAATATATATGTTTGTTTTTAATTTTTTTACCACTAGTTTGTTAGTTATTTGTAAATTTAGTTATATGAATATTTTTAAAGTATCTCTTAATGATATATAAATTTTATTAATTTATTTTCAATTTAATTATTTTTATATTGCTATAGTCGATTTCTAAATTTATTAATTTTGCACAGATAATGAGTTTATTCCTCAGCATCTAGTCTGTTTAGCTTATGCCACATTTCGAACTGTTGTAGTAAGTGACAGTGGTGGGCATTTACTCTGTGCTATTGTCTGCAAACACACTCGATGAATACTACTCAGAATTATGGTATTCTCTTGCACCTATATAGTAAGTACATAGTTTTCATTTTGCAGTGTAAAATATGGAGGTCATAACTAAGAAACGACACTAAAATTAGGAGGAAATGTTTTCTGCGTTCAACTGTAGTATCTCTGTAATGTAGTTTTTTTTACCAAAGAAATTCATTTGCAAGTTTTACTGAGGCAAAAGGGCCGGGATATCCGGGTTGGCAGGGCACTGGACTCACGTCCTTGAGAACACGAGTTCGAATCAAGTGGACCGAAGATTTCCCGTGTAGTAAATGGTGACTGGTGTATGCTAAATCTTTCGGATCACAAAAACCTCCATGTTTCCATAACAAATCAATACCTCTGGGGGTACTGAATTGGAGATTGACAGTTCTCTGTTTCACGTCAAAATTACGATCTGTGGATGAATGAATGTGTCTGAATGGGTCCGCCCTTAAAACGGGTGTGACGTATGAGAGTGACAAAAGTCGAATTCCTGGCCATAGACGACACCACTGCAAAACAAGAACAATCGCACCCCTCGTCTGGCCTACGACAACAACAACAACTGAGACTAAAGGTAATCCAGCTGAGACTGGTGCTTATAGTTTGTCTAACGTAAGAACTCCCCTAGCCATTAATCTGGACCCATGGCGGTAGCTAGTGTAATGAGGTACAACTATTTAAGAAACGGTATAAGGGGTGTGGGATTATTTTTTAGGACAAGTTTTGGCTCGGATCGGTGAGAGAAAGGGAATCTTTTTGTTTGGTCTACTGCCTTATCCCTAGAGTGAAGAGAAGCTACCCTCCTTGAAATGAGCCATTCTTGCTTCCATAGCAGCAGACTTTGTGGCGGCGGGACTTCTTATCGTAGACAAACTATAGGTGTGGCTCCATAATGGACAATTGCAGTCAATTTTTTTTATGTTCTTAATGAATTCAGAATGATGGAAAAGTCCTGAAAAACATCTTTTTACCTCCCAAAAAATGCTACTTTTTTAATTAAGAGCAATTAAAAATCGTGTACTTTCGTTTTCAGTTTAAAAAGGAAGTCACGTGACTTTTAAGAAAGTGACGCCATTCGAGCCTGACCAACACCTCCTAGAAAGAACAGGCCTCAGCACGGGTTACCATAAATATCCCTTAGTAGTCCAAACATAATGACATATTTTATATTTCAACCACTGCGCAGCTTAGTACCCCTAACGTAATGACATCTTTCTTATTTTTCGTCTACTGCGCAGTTAACTTCGTCACACCGGACTACTAAATTGATCCGTGCTGAGGCCTTTCTACTTCTAGGAGGTGTTGGCCTGACTCGCGTTTGTTTACACTTTTTCTCCTGGGTGATTTAACGCTTGTTTACGTGCCTAGTTGAACGTCGTTTGTTTTTTTAAAAATATATTTTAAAATCGAAGTGTATTGCTGTTTGATGTCTTCATCAAGTAAATATAAGTACTGTATAGTGCCTATGTGCACTAACACAACTTCCACAGCTCCTGAAAAGATATTTTTTGATGTGCCAGGAAAAGCTGAGATAAGGAAAAGATTGTGCCATCTAATGAAGCGTGATGAGAATAAAAATCCTGAATTTTCTGAAAAATGCCCATAGCCTATAGCATTATCCCCATATGTTTGTCTTGCTGATCTGAAGTTAATATATATATATATATATATATATATATATATATATATATATATATATATATATATATATATATATATATATATATATATATATATATATATATATATATATATATATATATATATATATATATATATATATATATATATATATATATATATATATATATATATATGTATGTGAAAAAGATGATTTAAAAACTGAAAAACAGAATCTTATTAGACTAAACAACCAATTGAGACAGACCTGGCCTCCCCAAGGCCATAGTGTCGATAAAGAAGAAGTTTTTTATAGCTTTCCTATGTCCATGTAATATTAGTTTGTGTTAATCGCTATTTCATATCTTTCTTTTCCGTAAAAATTCCAAAAGTTTCTGGAAACCTTAAATTATGAAATAGTTATTTAATATGAAATTTAGTATACATTAATTTTTTCTTTTTTTTACAGAATAGGGATAAAAACTATTATATTTTTTTAAATCCTTCAATATGCACACTATCTGCATAACTAGACGCTTTAAAATATAATGTAATAAAAATCTTTTTGATTTTTAATACATCATTCATAAAATGTACCAGTATCTTTCAAAATGGTTAACGTTATTATTTACACCTTGGATTTAACACTTTAAAAAATATTATGAAGCAAAACTTATTTTTAAATTTAATAAAAAAATTCGATAAAAAAACATTAGCAGGTGTAGTTAAAGTAAAATATACTAAAATTGAAGATGTGTATTTATGTTTGACAGTAGAAAGGGTAAAAATATTCTATAACTAGCTTGCCTCTGACTATTTCTTTAATTTTTTTTATAAATTAGAATCTAATTTTCTTTAATTTTATTTTATTAAATATTAATTTTTGATAAAACAATAATTTTTAATAAAAATAATAGCTTATTTATTTTTATAAAATCGATTATAAATTATTTTTAATAAAATTGACTTCAATTAATTTTTAACTAAATTAATTTTAATAAAATTGATTGTAATTATTACAAAGTTGTTTATAATTGGTCTTTAATAAAATAATAACTTTAATTCAAATTAATTTTTAATAAAATAATACATTTTATTAAAATTAATTTTTAATAAAATAATTTTAATAAAAGAGTAAGTATAACGTTTATAATAATAATTTTGTGAGTAAGTATAATTATTTGTTTTTGTGAGTAATAATAATTTAGTGTGTAAGAATAGCGTTTAGTTTTATACTTTTATGAAAGTGGAAAGATGTTTTTAGTATACTTAAATCCTTGCTATATTTTAACGTGTACCTATATGTGTTATAACAAATCGCCGTTCCATTTTCACACACAAAATTATTTACAGCCAGGGGCGCCGGTAGAATAAAATATAGGGGGGTGCAACCCTCTAACAAACTACCATCCCCACAAAAAAAAAGATTAAAACTATTCTGTATGATTGCAATTCTTGTTTGATTAATCAATTTTTTACATAAAATTTTATAACTAAATTGCTTTTCTATTTATTTTTAATTGCTTAAAGAAAATCCAGGGTAGTGCAAGTGCACCTCCTTGCCGACGCCCTTATTTACAGCTACAGTTTATAAATAAACAAATTTATACCTTTGAGCCTTTATGCCTTTGATTTCAGGCGAAATGAAATCTTGGTTCGTTCGAAAAAAATCCATAATCATCTCTTCAGTAACTTGCGGCAAATTGTCCGTTTGAGCTTTTTGAAACCCCTCTTCCATTTTGATTCTATATATGCAATAGATTTCAAAATATTTGCTGCTAAATACGCATTTAAATACACGCGGGAAAATTTGGAAAAAATAAGTTAAAGAAGAGCTAGTTAAAACCGCAAGAAAGAAAATACATAATAACAACGGGAAGGTCGTGAGGAGTAAGGCTCTAATGACGTCACACCAATCAGCGGTCGTTTTCGAGTGAGGGCGTTTTCGCTCAAATTAAAATATTAATAATTAAATAAATATTTATTTGTCAGAGTTAAAAATTATATTTTCGTAATCAGGAAATCAATCTTAAGAAGTAATGACTATAATTTGGAAAATTTAAGAGATGCTGCAATTGTCCATTAGAGCACTATACTTTCACCAGGCTGTAATTCATTTGCTTGCTTTTCAACTTGCACAAATCAAGATAGCAAATTATTTTTTATTTTATTTTATATCTTCCAGACTCAACAACGAAATAGGAATTTAATAGGAACTTATGACGGAAGTTTTGTGTTTCCGTCAGTAGCCGCCAATATTGGTATAGTGTAATACATGAATGTTCATTTAGGCCATTAATAAAAGTAAATGGATGAAACAAAATGAAAGTCTCCAGGAAATTAATATGAATCGTGAATATGAAAATCCAATTTATTAAGCAATATTTCTTGAAGATTATAGAGAATGGCCATCAATACAAATCATCATGATAATTACTAATTATCAAAAATTAATCCCTTGAAGGGATCAAGGAAATATAACTTCCACATTAAGAAGTTTTTGTCAACATTTTGTTACGATTGCATATCTTTTTGAACCGTTAGGATGACTGGGACAGGAACCCCCCAAAGGGGACTCCTAGTCACCAAATTTTGAATTCCAAGTGAATATAATTATTCCCAATGGACGTAGAAAGTATGGGTAGGAGATCCATAATTTGGCAATTTATCATAATATATCATAGCCAAAACAAAGCCAACTATGGGTTTAAAAGAATACCTTGGCGATCACGAGTCGCCAACAAATTTATGAGAATTATTGCAACCATGCAACCGAAACATTTAGCAGTTGGAAATTTTGACTAAAAAGTTAAAAATAGATTTTTGTTTTCGATTAGAGGCGACAGTGAATTAATAAGTCTGCATAATAATGAAATAAAAAGTATCCGTTACATTGATTTAGAAGAGAAGAAATAAATATTTTATGTTCGTTTAAAAAGATTAAGTTTTTTATTTATTTTAAATATTATTCTTCTATTAATAAAAAATAAGCTTAAGTAATGAAAGATATTTTTTTTTAAAAGATAGGAAATAAATATGTAATGCCAATTGTGGCATCACAGAACTCAACTAAGCTACTTTGTTGATTAAATCTAAGATACCATATAATTTCACAAAATCTGTTGCGTGTGGCTAATTTTTTAACAAGGTGGAACCTAATTTCTGTTTTACAATTGGTCTTCATAATGTTTAAAGTTCTGCAAGATTTAAAAAAAAAGACATAAAATGTCAAAAATCAACGTTTTTCTTATGAGGGTCAAAACGATTTAGTTTGACTGTTTTGGATATTTCCTTAATTATTTATTTTATTAATCAAAAGAAAGGCATAAAAATGTAATACAGTACGCTTAGAAACAATTTAGGAAAAGTAAAAAAATATTAACTTCAAAGCTCACGTGTATCTTTAAAAATAACATAAGAACGGGCAAGAAACGATCTGCTCTTATAGTGTTAAGATTTTGAAAAGATAATAATTATTATTGTGGAATAGTATTGTTATATGGATTAGCAATTTTTTTTTATGTGTATAATAGTAATTATTTTTAGTCGCCAATATATTTTTTTACCGACATAAGCAACTTAATACAGCAAAAGAATTTGCTTGCTTTTAATTGTTTACTACTAGTTTGATAGTTATTTGCTTATTTTTGAGTTAGAATAATGCTTTCATGGTGTCTTTTAATGTCATATATATTAAAACTATTTATTTGTGATTTAATTATTTTATATTGTTATAAAACTATAACTTTTTGCATAAAAAATATCGTCATTTGTTATGTAAGATTTTTGTAAATTTGTGTTAATGATTTATGTAAAGTCTTACGAATTATTTTGTTGTAATGTTATTTGCTTTTTTAATAAATGATGCTTTTAAGCAACATGCATTAATTGCTGAATCCATTGATAAAATTATTTATTTAAATTTTTGCAAGATTTAGTTTTTTTTAGCTGAAATAAATTCTACTGTAGTTGTTGTTTATAAGTATTTTACTGCTTTTTTTAAAGTTTATTTATTAGATTCATTTATCTAAAATATTAAAAAGAAATTACCTGATATAGCCACTAAAGATCCCATGACTGCATTCATCAGAATTGCAACATCATGAATTCCATCTTTTGCAAAATAGCTGTAAGTATTTTAACAATGATAGTTGCATGCAATTAATAAGCTGTAAGTTTTTCTACATATTCTTTGAAATAAATTTACAATTACAGTTAATTTAAAACATTTAAGTTAAATAAGGCAATCAATGAATGCTGTTTTTCACTATAACATAAAAAATTTAATATCATACCTTCCTAACTTTAATCTCTAGAATAAAATGGGTCGAAAAAAATGAAATTTTGAATTTCGGAACGCTTTAGAGCGGAAAAGTTCTATTTTATCAAGAAAAAAAAATGGTATAATTTTTTTTTTAAATCAGTTAATATCTTTCGTTCAATCATTGTACTTAAAATGAACGAAAGCTTAGAAAAATCACGTTTTCTTTAAAAAATTTTAAGTTGGCTGAAACATTTGAACTAAACACGCTTTAGTTTTTTTATATTTGTTTGATAGTTTGAATAATCTAAATAAATTAAATTCTGATCAATTCTGATAAAAATTTTTTTTAAAAGCTGTGATTTTTTTAAAGTTTTCATTAATTTTAAGCACGCTGTGCAAACGGAAGCTGTTAATTAATTTTAAGAGTTAAAAGTTTTTATGCAAATTTTCTTTCTTATTAAATTAGGTAACTTTTCCGCAAAAAGTGCTTCTAAATTTAGAAGTAAATTTTTTTCGATCCCCTCTACTCCATAAGAAGTTCCTAAAAATGTTATTACTTCTTAGAAAAAGTTTTATGCATTTTTTTCACAAATAATCTAAAGGTTTTTTAAATAAAGCAGTGGGCAAAGGTTGCCCCGTTTTAGGCAACGGTGAATGGTGCTTGATCGAGACAAAGGATATAAAGTGTTAGGGATAAAAAGTGGACAGCTATCAATGTCAATGTGCAAAGAATTATTCAATATACACAAAAATTGGATTTCAATTGCTTTTTTAGTAAAGCAATATACAAGTAATAGTAGTGAGTTGCTTCCCCCCCCAAACATTTTGAAGTTAGAAAATTATGTTATATTCACCTAAAAATCATACCAACTAGACCCCCGCCAGTTGATGCCAAAATAGTTGTGACAGAAGCTCTGTATGATTTAAAAGAAAAAGAAACTAAGATTAATTTAATGCTTCTAATAAACAAAATATTTTTAAACTACATAGAATTGAACTAATTTTATATTCTAATTAGCTATCAATACAATTCTGTTATTCGAGTAAAAATAAATTTGTTATATATATGTTATTTAACATAATATTTCTAAATATCGTCCTTTATTAAATTATCATAATTGGTAAATACGGATATTGTATAATATTGATGTATTATATTATTTATATATCATTTGTACTATTGTCTTTAAATGTGACATTTATTTGTTGAACTTTATAACTAAACTAAGTGCTTATGATTTATTATCACATGATATTACCTTACTGTGTTGCATTTTAAGATAAGTTATCGTTTCGCGTTTAGTTATCGTTTACATTTTTTAGACATTAATTAAATTAGATTTACTTTTGTAATAAATTTCAAGCATAACTTCATTCAGTCAAAGTATAAAATTAAAATAAAAACCATAAAATAATAAAAGTACTAAAATAATTATTTAAAATTATTAATAAACATTAAAAGTTAATTTTTTTCCTTATTGAAAATTAATTTCTTCGGTTAAAAATATTTAACGAGTTTTTATAGTATAATTAGAATAAAAAAAGGTAAGTTTGTGACTGACGTTGCAAGGTAACTAAGCAAAACTATAAGGTTTAAATTAAATCCGTGTTCATGCAATAGAAAGTTGTAGGATCGTTTTATTGAATATGTTTAATTTTGATGTAACAATGTCCAAATATATGAAAAATCCATAATAATTATAAAGTATTAATGTATTTGTCTGTATTTTTTTTTAAAGAAATAAATAGATTTTCAGAGTAATTAGTTTGTGATTTCATCTGCAATAACATTCCTTGGTTTATATAAAAAATAAGCATTTATGGATTTTAAGATTTTTCCGTAGTTGTTTTTCCTTTAAATTTAATATGACTAAATACATTAAATATATAATTAACATACATAAATACATGAATACATTAAATATATAATTAACTAGGTATTTATACATAATATATATTAAGCAAAATACAAAAAATATGCATTTTTAAGTAACTTGTAGTTGCAAATGTAAAAAGGAAAAGTTGCCATTATCAACCATTAAATGTTAAATTAAAGCTTAAAACTCCTACTTCCGCAGTTTTATGTAAAGTTTTAAAATGTCCAGTTACATAATCTAAGAAGCCCTTATTATTTTTAATTTAGAAATTATTCTAAATAACAGAAAATTATCCGAATTCACATAATTTAGAAACTATCCTAGAAGTTAATCTTTTTCTGAAACTGTAATTTAATATGCTTTTGATTTTTAAGAATTAGTATTACTCGCTGAAAGTTTAGTTTACTCAAGTTTTTTACAGATATATTAAACTTTTTTTGAATGCGTCCTTGTCACACGATTTTTTTCAACTTAATCAAATAGTGGACTCAGTTTTTACTCATTAATACTTATCAAAATAAATTGAAATACCTATCAGCACGAATTTATGATATAAGTATACATATCAGTTTACGATATAAGTATACGATAAGTATAGGTATATGCGCAGTTTACAAGAATAATACCCCGTGTAGTAAATGGTTACTGGTACACGTTAAATCTGTCGGATCACAACGTTCTTCATATTCCCATAACAAATTATACCTCTGGTGGTATTAAATTGGAGATTGATCATTCTCTGATTCAGGTCAAAATTACGATCAGTGGATGAATGAATGGATGTATCAATGGGTCCACCCAATAAGCGGGTGTGGCAGAAGTCGAATTTTTGGTCATAGATGGCGCCACTGGAAAACAAGAACAATCACACCTCTTGCCTTAATGGCCTACGACAACAACAAGAACAAGAATAGCACTATATGTATAAAGGGTATAAATATTCATCGGTTTACCTAGAAGAATATTTCCATTTATTATCAACAATACCAGTTGTACTACCAGCACTGAAACCTAACCATCCCCACCTGTGAAAAAATTGCGTTTAGACTGACTATGATATTAAACTAGTTTAAATGTGATTAGTATAAAGAAATAATAAAAAACAATGTAATGAGCTCTAATAAAAAGGTCATATTTGTGTAACAAAATTTAATGAAAAAGCATTGATTTTGACCAAATTAAATTTGTGGATTTCAGAGTATCTTTTTTTTCTTTTTTCTAAATTTAGTTTTTCTAAATTTGCATAGCTTTTTTTGAAAGGGAGAAACACAGCAACACATAAATGTAACAAATATCATATCGACGAAGAAATAAAATATTTAATATTTAGTTACTTTAATTTTTTAAAAAAAAATATTCGTCTTTATTTAATGAACATCTTTTTCTACATTAATTTTGACTATTTAAGTTACTTCCTAAAAATTATTTTTACCATTTATGGATAATTTTATAATTAAATTATTCTCAAATTAGTATATAGTTCTAACAAGAATTTATTTATAAATATTTAAATTAATTATAGATACCAAAGAACCAAACGTTTCTTAATAAACAGTACGATAAAAACAGTTAGATATGGATGATAAGTCATCAAAAAGTCTGCAAGTCAGAATTTGAAAACAATGAGATAGTGAAGATATACTTTGGTATTGGTTGTCAATAGAAAGCACATGAAGGAGAAAAAAAAATTACTTCAAAATATTAATAATTTAAACTTCATAAAACTCAAGTATTTTGTTAAAAAAACTTAAAGTAATTTAATAAATTATAAAAATGTCTTATTTTAAAAATTTTAAAATAAGGTAAACAATTGTAATACCTAACAATTCAAAAAATTTTCTTTCATTATTAAATAAAAATCATAAATAGCTATGAAAAATATTTTCTAGAATGATAGATAACTGAGTTTTATAATTGCGTACAAAATGATTTTAATTCACTTAAAATTTTTTTGTGATGTTACAAGATATGCGAAATGTGAAGTTAAGATAAAGTGGCTTAAAATTTCGAGCGCTCTCCTTGTTAAACCCAATTTTTCCATATTTTCAGGTAACAGCAACTCTCTATATTTTGATTGTCAAAAATCAAAACCTGTTAAAATAAAAGTTTGTTTATTCTCTTTTTGGTTTTATAATTTAACTTAGAACTTATTAGCTAGGATTTTTGATTTAAAACTATAAAGTCTAGAAAAAAAATTAAGAGAGGTATCTGTTTCTTAGCTAACTATATTCAAAGGTCTAAAAATTAATGCAAAAAATATATTTGAAATAAAAAGTGAAAGAGAAATAAAAATGTAAAGTTGAATGTGAATTTCATTTGTACTACTTTAAATACATTTAAAAATAGTATATAAAACTTGTTTTTAAAAAATATTCATAACAACAAACAGCATTTACCACAGCATGAAGAGGCCTAGCAAGGCATTTGTAGGATTTCCTAAAGGCAGGATTTGAGTACCACGATCATAGCGGCCAGTCCGTGGTCCAAGAATGATGGCAGCCACTAATCCACAGCTTCCACCAACGAGATGCACAACACCCGATCCTCCAACATCTACAGCACCCAATGAAGCAAGAAGTCCGTTTTCTCGCCACATCCATCCAGCTGGAATACTGTAAACAAGTATTCCCAAAACAGTGATGAAACAGTAAGTGGTGAATTTGCATCGTTCTGCCATTGCCCCCGATACTAAAGTTGTTGCAGTCGTTGCGTAAGCTAACTGGAAACAAGTTAAAGCATTTCGGTCACATACTTTATAAGTTTTTGTACACATTAATGTTTACAAGGTGTTTCGTAATGACCACCCTTATTTTATATGTTTACAATTTTGTTAAAAATGATGTGAAGAAGATCGTTCATCATTTTCAAACTCTGATTCATTAGAGTTAAGGTCCCTTACAACGTTTAGGAGGTTTCAAAATAATCTGAAACCTGTATAAATCGGAATGACGCTCGCCCATTTACGGAAGATGTTCCGTTTTCTAGTCCTAATGGACAAACAAACTGAATCTTGTTGATTTTATTCCCACCTTTGTTCTTACCGATATTAAAAGTGATTGATTATATTTTGGAATCACTTTTATCTTATTTTATTTCGTCATTATTATGACCTTTAATGTTTCCATAGCTCATGACATCATTTTTACAAACTAATAATATGTTTTACTAGTGACTTGAACACCTTACGTAAAGTGAGGCAAGAGGAAAAATTTAGTGAGTTTTTAAATGTATTTTAGATGGAAAATAATGCATAGATAATTTAATGTTTTTAATTTTTCCGTGATTTAATCAGAAATCTTTATGCTGCAATTGGGTATAATATGAAAAAAACACAACTACTTCCACTCCGAAAATTTTACTCGGAATAATATTTACCTTTTAGTTTAATTAATGAGCTGAGTTTTAAATATGTTTACTAAATTCATAAACTTAGATAAATCAACAAAATAAATTATTTCAAAAGGAACTAGACTAATACATTTCCAACCTGACGAGCAACGACTTATAACAACACACTTCGTTTAATGTTTACTTGTTGCTAGAAATCAGGTTCGCAGAAAATGTTGTTTACTAGTTAAATTTAGTAGGAATAACACGACCTGTGACGCAGGCTATAGTATACCCAATTAGATTTATACTCAAGATTTGATGCATTTCTGGGAAGAGAAGCATTATTTGCATAAGTTTTTCTACAAATATTGGTTCAATACTTAGTTCTAAAAAATTAGCGTGAGTTTGCTATTGCAATAAAATTAAAGTGTTTCTATTTGATTTTTATATAGCATGGTTTACAAAGTAATACACATAATGTTACTAGTATGATTGAAATTTTAAAAAATAGGTAAGAATGGATTAGTAATAATTATTAGAAAAATATTTTTCTTATATATAATCAAGAATTTGTAGCCGGCCAGGTGGTCGAGTGTTTAGAAGGCTTGACTGCGGGTTCGCATCCTGCTCAGGGCATGGATGCTTCTTTGTGGGTTGCCCTCTGTTCTGTGCTGGTCTACTCTAAGGGTAATGATTCTTACCTATGCCACTTTGGTTCGCAGTTCCCCCTTCCGGGTAACGGTCTTCTAAGGTTATAAGAACGAAAGATCAGTGCCTGGCGTTATTAAAAGAAAATAATAATTTGTTGATACGTTTTGTTAAATTATTATTGAACATTTTTACTTCAACGCTGTGATTTGCAACTAGATGGGCATAATTCAGTTTTGCCATAGCACAGAATATTAAAACTCTGTTGATTCAATAAAAAAATAATCCGAAGAAAATCTTAAGGTATTTGGATAATTGCTTTCTTCAAATATTATGCAGATTTTTTCTGCTGAAAATATAAAGAAAATTTGTTTCAAATAGTCTCAGATCTTCTGAAGAAGAAGTAAAAATATTTTTGTTGCAAATACCTCCAGATTTTCTGCAAATTTTTTCTGAAAAGTAGGAAAATACAGAAAATCAGATTTTTTTTTTCCTAAAGAAATGCAAAAAATCTTTACCATGAATCTAGTTTGAATTCTGTTTCAAATCAAAGCATCAATGAATAAAAATAAACAGATTTTTCTTTAAAAAGTTGGTAGTTTTAAGGAGAAATATAGATCCTGAAAAAATGTTAAAAACAAGTACAATCTCAAAATTTTCACAAATAGAATTTTAAAAGAATTCAAGAGCAAATAAGAATTAATCTTAACTTAATTTCTGATATAAAAGGAAGGTATTTATTGGTTAGCGTATGGCACAAATCAGTTTGGTGTTTTGTAAAGTCTTATGGAATTATCGAAAAAAGAAATAAAATTTTTGGAAGTTTTTATGAAGATAAAATTAATAGAAAAAGTACATATTTTCTTATCTGCAGGAGGTCATTAGAATATTTAGAGAAAAATATATAAAGAAATTTTTCTGCAGATTTTCTTAAGATTAAATTGAAGAAAAGTAAAGATTTTTTTCTGTCTTCATGAATTTTGAGAAATTCTTCACATTTACTTAAAAAAGTTTTTCTTCTGCAGATTTTTTGAGATGTTCTTTTTTTATTGTTGTTGCTGGGATAAATTCTTATGTTTGTCAAAAATGTATTTTGTAACCATGTATCTAAACCTGAAATATCTTAAAACTAAATGAGAATGCATAAAAAATAATATTATTTATGTATCTGAAAAATCTGTTAAAAATTGATTGGGTATCACCTTATATCTATTTTATGTCCAATAAAAACAACATAAAATAAAGATTCATACTTCAAAGACGAATTTCGAGTAAACAACTCCCATTTCATCTGGCGTGGCGGTGATAAAAAAAGAACCAACTGCAATGAAAAGATTAGAATATGTCTTTCCGTAGCTAAGAGCAAAACCAAAAGCCCAATACGCAAAACCTCCAGTCAGAACATTTGTGGCGTTTTTCACTAAAATATTCACTTCATTTTTTCTAGACACGATGCCAGATTCTAAAAGAGCATAACCTGCAACAAAAAAGTACAGTTAAAAAAAAAGGCAATGTAATTCTGTTAACGTAAACAAATTATGTTTCTGAGAGTAGGAGGTAAATTAAATTACTTAAACAAAAAAAACATTTATATGATTAAAATTGATATGTTTCGAATTGAGAAATCTAATTTTTTAAGCGAAAAAATTTCATAAATAAATTAAGAACTTTTGTGTAAAATGAAAGAAAGGCTTATTTCTTTTTGTTGAATATTTTTAGTAGATAAATCTTTATACGTAAAAAATAATTTTACTGAGGATGAATTTTCTTAGATACTCTTATAAGAGGATTCTCAGATTTACTAATACAAAAAAGTCTGCTTAATTTTCTTACAGCAAAATATTATTAATCTTGATGTCTCTCCCTATAATACGAAGTAAAACTTTTTGTTCACTATAATGTAGCAGAAAGGATTTATATAAAACTAGGAGGCTTCGCCCCCTGCTCGCTGGCGCTCACCAACCCCCGGAACTGCTTTCACAGTTCATTTCGGATTGCTTCGCAATCCAATGCTCGCTTTGCTCGCTCATTGGATACGTTCTTAACGTCTAGTTTTTGTATACTTTTTTGAATACTGAAGTTCCGAAAACTTTTCACTGTAGAAAATTCTAAATCTGAACATTTCAATATTAATTTGAAATTGCAAACAGTTCACATATTTTTTTCTAAATTTCAGTTGTTGAGAAAAGTAACTGTCGTAAGTTTTGTTTTAAAGTCTTTCCCACCAGAGGGCTAAAACCATGTGTTGTAAAACAATATGAAATAGTAGTCTGCCACTGAACTCCGGATGTAAAGCATCGGTTTTGATGAAGATAATTTTGTATTTTTAATTCTCTGAAGGGCGCCACCTTAATAATATGGAATTTGTAAAATAAATGTATATATTTTTGATTGTTGATGAAGCCCATCATTTTGTGTTTTCTTCAGTGTTCAGAAGCAGAACAATTATAAGTTTTTTATTTTATCACAAAAAAATAAAATGTATAAAAAACAAAGAAAAGAGTAAGAAAATGAGTATAGTCATAGAAAAAGTTAAAATTATAATATAGTATTTGTCAGTTAAAATAAAACTTTTTGTTTAAGTCATTGCTAACAATTCAAATTTCTCCGAGGCAATTCTAAAGTATAAATTAAGGTAGTATTGTTAAGTTGAAACACAATATTTTTAGTTTTGATTTCAACAATAAAATTCAATTTTTCGCAAAAACGATTGTTTCTATTGTTAAGTTCAATGTCAACAATTCAAATTTTTCTGAGGCAATTCTTAACCTCTAAATATTATTTTTTTTATGTACACATTTCTAAATGTCAGTATTCAACCACAAAACAACTTAAAGTCCTCAAATTTAGCATGAAGTTGTAAAATGTAATGAAAGAGGATCATAGCAATAATGAAAGTAGAAGTAAAGTTAGTACTATAAAATTAAAACAATATTTTTAATCAATGAGCCAAGTTCTTCAAGAAGCAGTTGTAGAAGTAGGTTGTTTGTTTAAAACTTTTTATAGAATTTCTTTAAGAACACAATTGTTAATTTGGGCCTTTGGTGATACAACACTTTTAGAATTGAAGGATTTGTTACGTCAAGCGCTCAGGTATCATAATTTTGATCTAGTTGCGCTTCTATGTCATTTTGATTTATGTTGCTAAGTTAACTTTCAAAAAATTCTATCGCTAGCAACAGCATTTTTATTTTTTAAGTTGTTTATTTTAATATCTTTTAGAATTCGTTATTTTTTTAGCGAAATGTTTTTTAAACCTAACAGAATTCTTTGCCGACTGTTTTCTCTATTAATGAAGAAAATAAAGTAAATATTTAGCTGCTGTGAAAAGAATCTTATTTAGTTGTACAAAGTACTTCAGCCAAAATTTTGGGAAAAACGTAAGAGAATTATATATATTAGATCAGAAACACATCATTAAAAGGCAGAATGCTTTGGTGTTTTCAAAACAAAGCAAACGTTACCACCGGTGGAAAAGAAATACATCCAAAATTTGGGAGCCACGTAAGAGAATTATATATAATAGATAATGAATTTTATTTACGGTCGAATTTAAGATGAAATAAAAAAATCATTAAGTTCTTTTATAATATTCAATTAAAGTTACTTCTATACCATCACTGTAAAAAATGAATATTCAAGTATCACGAGACTTTCTTGACGAAACCGTTTCCTGGTATATGCTCCTAGCAGAAATGTCGTCAAAGTGACTATATAACTGTCACTTCTTCAAGGAAACGAATTTCGTCAAAATTAAAAAAATTTCGCCATTATATATTTTTTTCTAAAAAAAAGGCACGCGGTGCCTAATATATCTAACTTTTCTAATGATCACTTCAATGTGGGCACCACACAACAAGGACGGATAGAACAGAAAGCAAAATTAATTCCTTGCCCGAAGCAGGATTCGAACTCCTGATATTCCTAGTGCAAAGCTAACTCCTTGAACACGATACAAAACAGACAGCTTAATTCGTCACTTTGTTTTCGATTGGCTAGTCTTTATTCTAGTTTCGTCATTTTACTTAACAATTTCCCACATTGCACTTCGATGAGGTTTCGAGTTGAGGAAACATTTTCGTCATATATATGAGAGTTTGCGTTGCACCATAAACCACGTGATTTCACGACGGAATGATTCTAAAAATTAAGGAAATACAGATCAAGGATTGCTAAATCATCAAAAGTTATTTCTAAGAGTGATAGATATTTTGAATTTTATATTTGACATTAAACTTTACAAATAAAAAGTCTTTCAATTACTTCATTTATCATTGATTTATCAAAATATAGCTAAAATGCCTTGATTTGCATTTATTACATTATGAAAGGTGAAATCGTATAAAGCGTTTAGTATGTAAAGTAAGTAGATATTACTTAATATATTTAAACACGCACATAGTTTGTCTGGAAGTATTTTGAAGCAAATTTAAAGTAAATATTTTTTGTTTCCTGAAACCTACCTGATTGCATAGTGAAAATGAGGAAAGAGCTTGTTAGGATAAATACGACATCATTAGCATCTTTACGAGAAGCTTGTTCATCGGTTAAAGTTCCATTCATAAAAGGAGAGTCTGTTTCCGAAACAGAAGGCATGTTTTATGCATAGAAGCTATAAAAGAAAGCATAATCTATTCCATGGATTTTAACAATTATCCTATTAATTATTCTTATAAAGTTATATTAATTTGAACACTGTGAAAAAACATTCTGGTACAATATCAGTACTGAATAATAATGACATTTCTGGTAAAAAAACAACGTAATTATGGTAAATAAACAACGTAATAATAAAACAACGTGATAAAATCAAAACATATAGTATTTGAACCATTAGTTTCGTAATTTTTTTCGTTTATATGGTAACGTTTAACTGGAAATACTGGTTTTCAAAATTATGTCCAATGTTTTATACCTATACGGTACTTATATAGTATTGGCATTTCTGGTTAAAAAAATATAATTATGGTTAATAATACAAAAATATACTGTATTTAATCCATTCCTTTGGTAATTTTCCCATTCATACGGTAATGGCTTACCGGAAATTCTAGTTTTCAAAATTATGTCTAATGTTTTATGTATATAAGCTAGAAAAGAATGTTCAATTTGAACTGTCGATTGAGCGAATTATCTCATTAATTATATTCACAAAGTTACGTTTATTTAAACACAGATAGAATATTCTGGTCAAATTACCGTATTGTATCGTAATAACATTTCTGGTAAAAAACCATAATTCCGGTTAATGAAATCAAAATTTATGGTATTAAAATCATTTATTTGATAATTTTTCTATTCATATGGTAACGCTTTCTTCTTCTGGTTTCCAAAATTATATCTCTTAATACAACATCGAATAAAAATACAAAACTGTAAAATTATCGAATAAAGGATTTTATCAAATAAATGATTTATATGCCAAGATCTAAGGTGAAATTACCAAATTTTGTCACAATTATCAAATTTTATCAGATGATATGAAGCCATATTTTGCTGTTTGTTTTACCAAGAACATTACTGAAGCGCTTTGGTAAAAATTACCGAACTTTTTGGTGTTTTCATAGAGCTAGAAATACGGTAATTTTTACCATATTCTGGTAGTTTTGATCATAATTTTTTTCTCAGTGATGAAAGAAATTTGCTTTTTCTATTTACTTCATTTATTATTTTCAATTTAAAGAATAGATTTTTGCAGTTCTTAAGCAAAATATAGGAAATGTTTTGTTAGCAAAATAAATTTAAAGCAACATAGACTTATTTAAAAAAAGACATTATAGTGTATATAATAAATATTTATTCTTATAAAGTTGCAATTAGTTATTTTTGAGACTTTTTATCAAACTATATTCATAACAGTATAAATTTATAGAAAAAAATAGACTTCATAATAATTTAAGAGAAAATTTACTTATTCATATTTCTGAACACATATTTTTGAAAATTTATATCAAGAAATGAGATTTAATGTTTTGATTAATCGTGTTAGTTGAACAGATATCCCAAAGCACAGACGGAAAACTTGCTTATCCATTTTCAAATACCTAATTTTGCAATATTTGGCTATAGCAAAATAGCCAAATATTTTGTTAGCAGAATGGTATTATGATGTATATAATAAAAATTCACTTACTCAGTTACAAATATATAACAGAAAATAGATATTTGCTAAATAAATTTTTATAAAAATGGATTTTTTCTAAATATATTTATAGCAAAATAATTTTATTCCAAAATAAATTTATAACGAAATAGATTTATAGCAGAAATGCATAATATAATATATATAAAGTAAACTTACTTATTTATTCACAAATATGTACTTCGTAGATTTTAATATTTCTTCATTTTGTATGAACAAATAAAAATAAATATATATCTTTTTTTTAACATTTACTAGTCATATTTTAAATTTTTTTTAGCTTTCGCTCAAATTTATTCATGCATTTAATGCACACAGAAATTTGGTTTAAATAGTTTCAATTCCGTTTGATATCAAATCAAAGTTTTTTTGTCCCTATTTATTTTGAGACTGTGATCTGATTGGATAGTGGAATTGTGCATTATTAAGTAGTATTTGAAATGAAATCAAACCAAAAATTGATTTTCTTAACGGGACAATTGACGATAATGATACGACGTTTAGAAAGATATTTTGAAAGAAAGTGAATGGAGCAGGTGTTTCCATTAATTTAGCTTTGAGAAAGATATGCTGCATTTTATTTTTATTATTTCTTATTTCTGATGTATATACAAACATGTATTTGTAAATTGTATATGCAAATTGATATTCAAAGAGAAAAATGTTTTCCGTTGGATAAAGTTTTATTTTTTTCCAAAAAATTCTATTTCTTTTGATTTTTGATTTGGTACTTCCGTATTAATGTTTCAATAGACTTCGTACTTTTTTCCAGTTAAATAGTTGATTCATGAATTAATTATCGACTGTAAATTTTTATTTTTTATTTCATCGTACTACTCTTCATTTTCTACATTCCAACATTATTTTTGAATTTTTATGTCTCATAGCTTTTGCGCAACTAAATAAATTATATAGGAAAAAAAAGTAAATAAATTGCAATATCTTGACCAATTTGCAATTAAAAAAAATCATTTCAAGTTTTTAAGCAAATATGGCCCTTTCAGAGAGCATTCTATCGCATTTCTATAGTCAGTAAAGCAGCCTGCATGCAATTTTTTCTTCTTCAAGTTTAACAGTAATTATTCTCATGGTTACAGTATTTATTTTTGCACAGAAAAATAAAACGCAACGTTTGGTTGAACTCCTAAAAACGTTTATGAGTTTCTTATATAAGGAGAAACAATTAAAGTTATGAAATCGAAATTTTTTTTTAATAATTTGTTCGCTATTTTTCGAAAGGTATGAAAATGGTTTGTGATTTTGTTTGACTCTACGACTCTACGGGAACTCTAAGAAGCTCGGTCATTTTAACAGAAGCACTTTAGTAATGATTTTGGTAAAACTAACAATGAAATATACCTTATAATATTAGATAAAATTTGATAAATGTCGTAAAATTTATTAATTTTATCATGATAACTTGGAGCATTTCATAAATAAAGAGCATGTTTTTTATGGTTAAATGTCACCCCTCATATATTTGTATGGTACTCTGAACATTGATTTTTCTAAGGTGAAGTGCCACATATAATACATAAATGCAATGCTACCAGTAAACATATTTACACTGAGATATAAAGTATGAGCATAACTACTAGGATATGGTAAAATTTCTGGCTAAGGGAACACCAAAAAGCTAGGTAATTTTTTCCCGAACTACTTTGGTAATGATTTTGGTAAAACTAGCAATAAAATATGCCTTTATAATGTAACACAAAATTTGGTAAATGTAGTAAAATTTTTATCATGTTACCTTACAGTATGTCATAAAAACTATTTATTAATTGGAATTTATAATTCAGTTTTGTATTTTTTACTAATTGTGAGGTAACAAGAACTACAATTTTGAAAACCAGAGAGACCGTTATTATATGAACGAAAAAATTACCAAAAATATGGTTTAAATACCACATAGTTTGGTTTTATTGACCAGAATTATGGTTTTTATTTTAACCAGAAATGTCATTACCAAAGATTACAGCAATTTTACGAAAGTTTTTTTTCTCCGTGTAGGTCAAAATATTACTGGAAACGCATACATAAGCTATACATACATATACGTACACATCCTATTCTATAATATGCAGGCAACATCGCCATTTATATATATTTTTAGAATCTTTGTCAAATAAGTACAAAAATTAGTAATTAGGATGCGAGCGATAAGGAAACAAAATGGCATCCAAAATAGTCGAAATAGTCCAAATAGTTGTTTATTTGTTGAGGATTAGCTGTGTTTCTTATAATCGCCTTTACAACTTTCCTCTGTTTCTTTCCCAGATAAAACAAGTTTATATTTTTTCAGTCCGTCCTTTCGTTTGATTTCGAAAGCATGTTTGTTTTCCCATGCTTTAATATTGATTTACGACTGTATTGTTTAGTTTGTATTGCTTAACAAGTGTTAATTTGTATTGTTTAACAAGTGTTTTTGATATATATGTTAAAAATCGTCAGTAGACGGAGAAAAAAGTCCTGGGAAAATGAAAAATTACCGGACTGTATATTGTAATGATTGACAGGGAAAAAAAAGTCAAGTTAATAAAACCAATATGCAAGGTATTTAAACCAACCATATCATAATTCTTCTTTTCATATTCTAGTTTTCAAAATAATAGTTCCTATTACCATACATTTAATAAAAAAATAAAGAGCTGAAAAATAAACTTAACCAAGCTGCGAATTTAATCGACCAAATGATTTCAATAAGGTATCACTATAAAAGTACCAAACATTACCAAATTTACATTAAACATAACAAACAAACAAAGTAACATTTACCAAATTTTATCATATATTATAAAACCATATTTTATAATCAGTTTTACCAAATTTATTACCAAAGCACTTCTGTAAAATGCTCGAGCGTTTTAGTGTTCCCAAAAAGCCAGAAACACGGTAGTTAGTACATTACTTAATATGTGTATATTCTGGTAGTTTTGACCATGCCGTTTCTTTCTCAGTTTATAGATCAAACTGAGTTTTCAATCATTTATTAACTCCCGATACTGTTTTAAACATATTTCAAAAAATTGATAAATATTTCCTTACGGCATGTAAACAATTTTTTTAGAATCCTATTTAAATTTCTAATTTCCATTCATAAGCTCCTGAAAAAGAAGGATAAACATATTAATAAAGTCTTCAAAAATAAGTCATATATGATGCTTTTTTTATAATGATGAAATATTCTTTCTGCCGCTTTCAAATAAACTCAGAATCTTTATTTGTAAGTTTTAAAACATGTTTTTTTATGTTATTTTCTTTGAAACGAATCATTTATTTGTGTACCTAGATTTTTATTTATACCACAAAGCTTTAGTATTACACTTCAGTTTAATCCGTCTTTGTCAGTTTTTGCAAAAATATTCTATTCAAAAATATTTTCTTTTCGAGCTTCTAAAGAAGTAAAATTCTTTGTTGGAGAAATTGGAAACATCCCACGCATTTAATCATGGATGCAAAGCTCATATTTTTGAGAGGAAACTATAGTTTTTCTTTTCAAAATCTTGAAGAAGAGAAACACTCAATTTGCTTTGAAATATTTAGGCAGAAAACTATTTTTATTTAAACTTTCAGAAACTATAGCATTAGAAATACTTTTATATAAATATTTCTAAACTATCTAATTAAATGTTTCTAAAAACTAAATTCCTGACGTTTTATGTATAGGAAATGATTTAAATATCACCATATTAAGTATTTAAGAAATATGTTTTGTGATAAAATCAACGGGCCTATTCTCTTATTTATATTTATACTTATATCTTTCATTTATTCTTTTTCAAAAAATTGTGGTTACATTGGCAAGTGATTTTAGGTGTTTTGAGATCAGATTTTATTTTATTTTATAACATCGCTAAACAGCTGATCCATTTTTCTGGAGTTACGACTAATGCTCAACTCCATTACTTTGTAATTTTGAATGTAATACAGAAAGCAAGAGAACTCCTGGATCGGAACAGCTTTGATGGAGCGGAACCGCTTTTGCGTTACATGGAGAGGAGAACCTTCCAAAGTTAGCCTGACGGTAAGGGGTCTCGAGCTTATGATCCGTGTACCATTGAGGATGTTTTACGTCAGCACTGTGATCGGTGCTAAGCAGATGTGGAATTCGAATCCACCAGCTATCAGTGGGAATCGAATCCGGTTCGCCTCATTGAAAGGCGAACACCTTATACTCTGAGCCATCACGACTCATAACCAAAGGATTATTAAGATATAGGATTATCAGTATATATATATACATATATATATATATATATATATATATATATATATATATATATATATATATATATATATATATATATATATATATATATATATATATATATATATATATATATATATATATATATATATATATATATATATATATATACTGAATTAAAATGCAATTTATTTTAATTCAATTGATTGCTGTATCATATTTTTTTTAAGGACTTATGCGAGTGAGCTGAAATTTTCAGGAAATGCAAAGTAGAGCATGATCAGAAATTCAGACCCGTAGCGCATGCGCATGCTGAGCAGTGCCCTCTGAACGGCTGATGGATCCGAATAAATAGACGGCTGTAGCGAGGCATGTATGGTTATTGATGGTAATCTGCTTCTGGTAAACGTTAGCTTAGTCGTTACTTATGCCTCTTCGACGAAAGAGAGCGAGTTTTCAACAACTTACTGAGTTTGAACGGGTGAGAACCATCGGCTTCGGGAAGCTGGATTATCTTATCGTGCAGATGCTTCTCGTGTGCAGCGTAACAGCAGCACAGTGATGCGTGTTTGGAAGCAGTAGACGAACGAGTGTCAGATCATTCGGAAATCCGGGAGTGGACCCCAAAATGTCACGTCAGCTCGCGACGATAGACACCTGGTCAGCATGGCGCTGACTGACCGTACGGCCCCCACTAGAAAACTCGCAGCACAGTGGTCAATAGCTACAGGTGTTTCATTGTGTGCTTCATCAATTCATAGACGTCTGCTGCAGCATGGACTGCGCGCAAGGGACTCCTTTATACAGGGTCCCCCTCACGCTAAACTATCGCCGCCTGCGGCTGCAATGGGCCAACCAGCATAGGGACTGGCGTGCTGATTGGCAGCGTGTCGTGTTTTCTGACGAATCCCGCTTTAATTTGTAGTACCATGATGGCCGCATTCGTGTCAGACGCTATGCCGGTGAACGCCGAGTGCGTTATCGAACGCCAAAGTGGACGAACACCCGGAGTTATGGTCTGGGGTGCCATAGCATATCATGGACGATCTCAATTGCTACGAATTGTGGGTAATCTGAGCAGCAACCGGTGCATCAGTGAAGTTCTACAGCCCCAAGCTGTTCCCTTCCTTCTAGCCTTGCCAGGCGCTGTATTTCAACAGGACAATACCCGCCCTCATATTTCTAGGACTGTTCAATCCTTCCTTGCTTCGCGGCAGGTACAGCTTCTTCCTTGGCCTGCGTATTCCCCGGATATGTCGTCGATTGAATATGTGTGTGATTTCGTTGGTCGTCTCACTCGTGATCCTCGTCCTGTTGCTTCTACAGACGAACTTTGGGTACGCATACAAACAATATGGAATGCTCTTCTTCAGGCAGACATTCAAAATTTGTTTGACTCCATGCCACGTCGTGTAGTAGCACTTATTGCGGCACGTGGTGGTTACACAAATTACTGATTTTGATCTCTTGTTATTATTTGTTAGCTTTGAAAGTTTAATAATTTATTTGTACTACTACTAGTCAGCTGTGTATTAAATTTCATTTAATTATGACGATTCCTTCATGGTGTTGCAATTTTCACAAACATGAGTTTAATTAATAACAAAATTTAAAAAAGAAAATGCATTCTTTGTATTTTGTCGATTTCTGGTCTTCACAAATATTTTAATAAACTCATTTTTCTAGAAATATCTTCTCCAATCATCTGCTAGGTATTATTTAGTAAAAAAAATAAAAAAAGTCATTTATTTTAATTCAATTGATTCTTGTATTATATTTTTAAATACAAAAACGCGAATTAATAGCAAAATTTAACAAAAAAGACTTACTTTGTTTTTTGTTAATGCCAAAAAACAAAGTAAAGAAAAATTAGTTTACTAAAATATTTCAAATGCCTTCTCAAATATTTAAATGAACTCATTTTTCTAGAAATATCTTCTCCAATTACCTGCTAGGCATTATTTAATAAAAATAAATTAAAAAGTCTTTCATTTGATTTTAATTGGTCTTCATTTCATAAATATTTTACAAAACTCTCTTTTTTCTAGTCTTATCTGAATGTATAATCCCACTTTGTAAAATCCTTCTTCAACAATTTTTAGTCAAAACATCTTGTTTAAAACATTTCCTTTCTCATTGTTGCAGAAGGTGCTTAAACTCCTATTTACGAAGAAAGGCGACGTAAAAACTTTTTTGCGATATTCATTTTACAAAAGAGCTTAAGTGTAAGTTTTTAGATTTTGTGAGAATCTAAAAATATGTCAAGCCGAAGTATGATGAAATGAAACTTTTTTATTTGTTTTTCCGGATCTGTAAGCACAGTTTCCAAAAGAATTTTTCTATGAAAAGAACTTCTTGCAAGAATAGTTTTAGCGGTTGTTTTACACGATTAAATATTGAATAATGCAAAACACACGTGGGCTTCCTTAAAAACACATTTTTAAGGTATTTTCTTACTTATTTATACAAAAATAGGTTTCAAATATCTTTACCTAGCAAAACAAATATGTTTTGCTATTTTTAGATAGAAAGTATAGTAAGTTAATCGTTTGTTTTGGTTAGACAAAACTAGCAATATTAACTTTAAGTTACTTTTGTATATTTTTAAAATTTTTTTACCCAACTTTTCTTTTTGTTTGGTGAGCATATACAGTATATATGGAAAGCATGAAAGGTTTGACACCCTTTTCACAAAAGATAATATTTAAGAATTATTTTTTAACACGTTACAATTAACTTCAAGTTTTTTTAAACTCACAATGCTTGTTTTTTGTAGGAATTTTTAATTTATATTTAAATTTTAAAGATATTTTATATTCAAGATAAATTTCTCTACTTAAGGGTGGTTTGACCAACAGAAATTAAATTAGTTATGAAGTGTTTAAATCAAGTATGTAAAGAAATATTTTAAAGAATGAATTTGATGAAAACATTAAATACTATTTTATCAATGAAATATAATAAAACTAAACGGAGATTATTTACATGAATTAAGTTTGTAAACTGATTATTTGAGGACAAATGCATTTTTTTTTATCTTCTTAGCTTTTGCTAAATTTCTTTCTGTTTTTTCATGTTGTGTCTCTTCTCAATTTCTTTTTAGACAGTTGAATCTGTAAAAATCCTTTGTTTTGTATGATTCCTTATTTTGTATTTTGTAATTCCTTATTTTGCATTCGGCATTATTTAATAGCCATTTTTTTTAACTAATTATAAAAAAATCTTTAAACTAGTAAATCATAACAATTATTCATGTAAATCATAAACAACAGGTTCACAGGCTTTTAATCTAAGTACAAAAACTATTTAAAATATTTTTATGTATGTTAATGACAGGTGGTGCAGGCAAAAAGAAGTAGCTTGAAAAAATGCGTTTTTTGGTGGAAAATGACATCATATGTCAATGACATCACTGCCTTATTTTTTCTTACTGATAGACAGAAACAAACTATATTTCCTCTTGATTATATGTTGCTATTCATCATCTAAATAAAAAACAGATAGGTTTAATTATTAAGGTTGGTGTGACCTTTTGGAAAACTTGATGTCATATCTCACTTGCTTATATGGGGTTTTTAATAAATGAATATATACTTTTAAGAAAAAACAAAAATATTTAACATTTTTTGTAAGTTTCAAAACTTTAAAATTTTATTTGAAGGACAATTGTCTTATAAGTATGACTAATATTTTTTAAATGTATAAAATGTTATCGCAATAAGATAGTATGCTCAAAATAGATTTAAGGCTTCTATTATCAAAATTCAAAACTCGCTCAAAATATATTAATATGCTTAAAATCTATTGTGTCAGAAATTTGAATGTTCGTTATATTTAAGAGACTAACTGATGTTTTTTGTATTTTATGTAGCTTAAAAACAATTTCAGGATTATTTTGGAAAAGGTAATAAAGATAAAAATCAAATAAGATAAAAGATAATGTTAATGCTTTATCTGTTAGATATAATGTAAAAAAATGCATTTTCCGATTTTACATTTACTCAAACTTTCATGCAATATTTTCTATATCGCGATTATTTTCCAACGAGGAAATTAAAAGTATTGTCATGAGGGTCTGAAGAGGATGAACGGTAATAATTGTAAAAAAACTCTTAAAAATTGTCCGAAAATGATTTGATAAAATTACCTTTGATGACTGGACTGCATTTAATATTTGTAAAGAAACTTTAATTTTTAAGTAAAATGCATGAATTCTCTTTAGCAATGAGTCGATACTTTTTTTGTTATGGATGTTTTCACGAATTTTTTATTTTATTTTTTATATTTCAATTTTGAAACCCATTTTAAATGTTTATTTTAACTTCAAATAAAGGAGTGGAGGATTTAACAAAATTATTTTTCATTCTACTCTGAGAAAAAAATATGATGAAAAAGTACCAGAATGTGGTAAAATTTTGTGGTGTTTCTGGTTTCATAGGAACATCAAAAACTCAGCAATTTTTACCGAACACTTTGTTAACGATTTTGTAAAATTGATAAAAAATATGCGTTTATAATATATGATAAAAATTCGGTAAATGTGGTAAAATTTGGTAATTTTATCAAAATTTGGTAAATGTGGTAAAATTTGGTAATTTTATCAAAATAACTTAGCGAAATGCGTAAACATAATGGTTATTCATAAACATTGTTCGGTTGAATTTGCTTCTCAATTTTTTACTGAATATGAGGTAATAAAAAAAATAATTTTGAAGACCTCAATTTCCGGTGAATCGTTATGAACGACGAAATTTCCAATTGAAGGGCTTAAATACCATATAACTTGGTTTTATTACCATAATTGTGTTTTGTTTTTACTAGAAATGTCATTAAATTGTGATAATTTTACCCCAGAAATCTTTTCTCCGCGTTAATGGATACATTTTAATCTCCAAAGCTTTTTTTCAGAATTATATTTAAAATACAGTATTCTACAGGAAAGGCTAAATGTATTTGAATAACTTTTATTTTGAATAACTATTTCGTCCAAATTTATGTTTCAAATTAATATAACAAAGCAAGCAGTGTTTTTTTTTGCAGAAACTGTGTTTAATTTAACAAAAATGAATAATTTATTTTGAGAACGTTTCCCCGAATGCAATCTAGGAAAAACAATACACTGAAAGAAAAATGTCTTAAATAGTTCTGGAATATTTTATTTCCAATAATTATTTTATGAACACATTAGTTAAAACTATTACATTTGTAAATATTTATTAAAAATGCCAGACGAAATATTTCGGCATGCGTTTTCGGATATTGCATTCGTGTTGCAAATCGTTATTATAATAAGTTACACAAATGGTTAAATGGAGTAAAATTTTCAATAGTTACCATATTTATCAAAAATGTCAGAGTATGCCGCTAGGGTACTTCCTTATTATGAACTTCTTCGTGTGTCTATGAATAGCTACTTTTATTTCATTAATTATCTTACTTTCATGTTTTCTAGTGATTAATATAGAAAATAGCAATTAAATCTCTTTGGTATAACATTTTCTAATTATGATTTAATCTGGACAAATACCTTTTAAAAGACATATTTGGGGTTCAAAATAAGGAAATGCCCCCAGCGGCATGCAATGACATTTTCAAAAAATAGGTTCCGATTCAATTCTTAATCAGTTAATCGTATGTACTGTAACTTCCATTGATTATGCATCATTATTTTGTTTTTCTATCGATTTCAAAGTATCCGGTACTTTTTGGAATTTCTAATTAGTTAAAGGAATTCTGATCGAAATATATATATACCTTAAATTCACAGTTTGTTTTTATTGTATTGTATTCCTTTTAATAATAATATTGTATTCTTATTAATTTTTTGATTTAATATTAAATCAATACACATATCTATGCAAATAAAATCAAGTAGTTTCAAGCGTGGAAAATCGTTTCTAATCAAATCATACTAAAGAAACAAACCAAATATGTCTGTTCAGATTAAATTATTTCAGACATTTCATTTAGATGATTCCGAACTATTTGAAGAACGCTTATTTGAGTTCGAATGTTTACCAGGAATACAGCATTAGAATAAAATCGTATTTAAGATATTATCTTTGACTGTTGACACTATTAATTCATAAGCGTCCTTTGTTTGATGTCTTTCATATGTTTCTAATTATTAACAAAAAAGTTATTTGCATTAATTCTCCGGCTGCAGTTGCTATTCACGATTATATTAACCAATAATTTTTGTTTCTTTTCCCTGTCGTTATTTACTTGAGTAAAATATGCTTCGAGTCAATTCTTAAAACTGCTAATGTGAATTTTTGTGAGAAACGTTATCATTTTGCTTTATTATCTTATATTTATATATTATAATGTATATTTATATATATATATTATAATGCATATATGTATATATATATTATAATATATAAATATCAGGTATTATATAATTATTTTCAAAATTATAAATCTCGTTACCCAATATTTTATTTTAAAAGCAAAACCAAAAAGTAAATTTACCGAATAAATGGTTTTTATGTTATGCTCTAAGGTATCATTATAAAATTTCCACATTTACTAAATTTTACCACATTTACTAAATTTTATCGCGTATTATAGAACTGTATTGTTAATTTTGCCGAAATCATTATTAAAGCACTTCAGTTCAAATTACAGTAAGTGTGCTTATAGAGTCAGAACTATGTTAATTGCTGCCATATTCCTATAGTTTTGACCATACTTTTCTCGCATGCATTTTACAATGCAATATTTTTGTCAAAATTGGAAAAATGGTTTTCATAAAATGCATAAATTTCAACCAGTTCAACAAACGGTAAGTGATGAAATCCAAAATATGAACGAAGGCACCAAGAGCAGTTCTTCAGAATTTAATAATTTGAAGTTGTGAAATTTTTTTACTCAGTAATTTCAACCATTCTTTACAGAATTACTTTTGTCAAAATTTTGGATTTTATCATTAACAATGACACTGTTCAAAAATAATGTAAAACTTAGTATATCATACAAACCTTTGTTCGTTTAAAGATAAACCTATATTTAATGGAGTAAGCAAAAAGCGAAATTAACGTTAAGGGGTCCTAACTTTCGATTGCTATCCTGACGAAAGAAATTAGGACCATATTTTCTTAATTTCGGGTACTTCCGACAATTTGGTATTCAAAAATCTTAATCTGCCAATAGAGAAGTAATACGGAAAAAAATTATGGTGTGTAGTTTCCTCTACTTCTACTGCTGAGGTAAACAAAAATTTTTTACTGTAGTCACGTTTTTTGTTTACTTTCTTACAGTTAAAGTATAATTTATATTGTTCATATTTTGTTTATTTACTCACAAAACGCATATTTGTATGAGCATTTGAATCAATTTATGGCTTCATTGCGAAAACATTTTCCTACTAAGATGAGCACAATTTTAGAAATGTATTCACTCTAATTCTTTCAAACAATTGTGATTTTGTGAACTTTCACAAGGTCAACTTTTTGCAGGATTACAGAAGTTCTTATCTCAAAAATGCATTCAGTTTAACTAATACCAAAAATGGTGACATCTCTGCACCAAAAATTTTTACAGTGTACTTTTTTTTTGTCTTATTACGTGACATAATAATTAATCAGCATATTTGAACTCCCAACCATTTTAAATAATTTATATTAACACTTTTACAGTCTCAAAATAAAAAATGGATCACTCAAAATAACTTTTGATATAATAATCGGATCTTCAAGATTCTAGGAATCTTCGTGGTTCAAGGGGATGACCTTAAAACTGCTGATTAATTAGTACAGACGATATTTTAAATTGCGAAATAAAACACAGAACGTACTTTCTCTGAATAAATATGTCAATTTCTCAAGGGATTTGAATTTTTGACCTCCAAAATATATGGGGTAGCCGTAATCTAGGAATTATGATCCTCCTATTTTGGTCAGAACAACGGTCCAAAGTTTGGACCGTTGTTACACCTTTTAATGACCTTTTAATGTTCATTTTATTTTTTGTGCATTTTGCCATATCTCGAGGACTTTTTAAGCGAATTGAAAAAGTTTGCACACTATTATATATATTTTTTTAGCCAAAGATAATTCTGTGCGAAACATAACTTTTAATAAATATTTATTATTGTTTATTATTTTATTTAATAATGGTCAAAAAATTTTAAATTATAAGGTACGCAACTTCTTATCATTTCAAAGAATATAATATTATATATCAAAATAAAAAAAAATTGGGAAATCAGCAGAATGGTTCCTAAGAGATCGAATTATAAAAATACGACTTTCTTAAAATTCATATTCTCTGCAACTATTCGATCGATTTCGCTCAAATTTTGCATTTTGTCATATAAAATTACATTTTTGTAAATCGAGGGGAAAAATTGTATACTTTACAAATCAAAATTTTATTCACCACCGTTAAGGAAAATAATAAACGAGTACTAAAAATTTTATTTTGAACGGAATTAAAGTAAGAAATTGCATAAACTTTTAAAATTGCATGGAAACTTTGGGGATCATATTTCACAGATTGCGGCTACCTCCTTTATATTTGGGATCTTTGATTTCGTCTGCATTAATTAATTAGCACATTTAAGATCACCCCCTCGATACATAAAGATTGACTTCCAGAACGTGAAGATCCGATCATTAGATCGAAAGTTATTCAGGATGGTTTGTTTTTTATTTTGCGCACTGTACGTGTATATCTCATGAGTCGAACAAAAGTAATTCAGAGTGATATTTTTTTTACTCACTATTCGTTCAACCTTAATGAGATGTTCACTGCAAAAACTGTGGTGTAATACCAATCCGAATTTGGCGTTGAAAAAATAAATAAAAAAATAGTGTGAATTATCTCTTTATTTCAATTTAATACCGAAACGATTAAATTTGCATCTCGATGGTAAATAACGTAGTGCTTTTTGATGTTCCGTAATTTTAGCGAATAATTTGTGTATATAAGCTATTTAAACTAAATTCCAGTGTGAAACAATGACAATGCATGTTTTAATTGGATAACAAATGCTTTCGGACTGTTATTAGAAGTTTAAAGGTAAATATAATTGTCCAGTTTCCAGATATAGACAATATGTCGGCCGGAATGGTGGTTTGTTTATCTAAAGTTTACTGGGGAAATATGCGGGCCTCTTGTCAGATTTAATTGACGATCTGGTTATAGCCAGGTAAGTTTCACTCCTCTTTACTGATTGATAAAAAGTATTGATTATGGTCCAATTATTTGCCATGTAAATTTAATCTTTTTGTCGGAGTAATTTGACAAACTTCTAATATAAAATGCTTTAATACATGCATGCTTTTAGCTGGGTAATAACGATATTAATGTAAACTTAAGATTTATATAAATCTGTCAATTGTATAAAGTAATTTTATAATATCTAGCTTTTTTTCACTTGGATTTTTTGTTCTAATTCATGATAATATTCTGCCAGTGCTGCGCGCATTCAAAAACTTGCTTGGCGAGATTTAGAAAAATCGCCTCGGAGGGGGCTATTCTAGGATCCACCCAATTTTTTTTTGTTGATAAATCTAATAATGTAAAATCTAATAATGTTATCTAATAATATAAAATCTAATTTTTGCTGATAAATCTAATAATGTAATGTTACGGAATAGGGCTAAATCACCAAATAATAATAAGAAGTATCTATAGCCTCTCATTACCTGATTGACTAAAAGTGATTTTAATATGCAAGCAATATTACGACAAGTACTTAATTTTCAACAATTGTACACTGTTTATGGAGATCGCTAGATGAATAAGGTGCCTTTTTAATATCTGAGCTAAGTAGATTTCGCCTACTTATTCATTTTATATTGTATGTGTAATGCAAGAAAAAAAATGAAAGAAGGAATGCCTAGATTACCTGCCACCTAGATTACCTGACAATGATCGAATCTTCTCTATAGTTCTCACTAAAGTCGTTATATTTTTTTAAAACCATATTTTTATGATTCGATTTCTCAAGAGCTATTCGACCGATTTTGCCCAACTTTTGTAGTTTGTCATGTAAAATTACATTCGTTTAAATAATGCAAAAAATTGTACATCACACTGTTTAAAATTTGTTCGACTATTATTATAAAATAATAAATAGTTACTAAAAGTTCAGTGTTGCATGGAATTATCCTTCGATAAATGAATTTTATAACAGTGTGCAAAAATTTTTAAAGTCGCTTACAAAGCTCTCGAGAAATTGTGAAATAAGCAAAAAGTAAAATTAACATGAATGGGGCCAAATTTTGAACAGCTTTCCTGACCAAACTATTGAGACTATATTTCCCATATTGCGGCTACTTCTATATTTTCGGGGTTAAAAATCTGAATCCGTTGAAGAAAAGGAATGTTTATTCAGAGAAAGAGTGGTTTTGCGACTGATTTCAGAAATTAAAATATCGTCGGCCTTAATTATTGTTTAGCATGCTAGAAATCACCTCCTTGAATCATCACTGAATTCTAGAATATGAGAAATCCCATCATTAGATCAAAAGTTATTCGGGGTGGTCCGTTTTTGCTTGCACGCTGTACAGCCATCTAAAATAGAATGCCTTTGATAAAAACATGTATTTAATATTTTTTTTTTTACTATTAGGTGAAATTTTATAATTTTATTAAAAAGATTGTTTAATAAATTTATTATTCACAATATCAACCAATATTCAGGTACTTGCTGGAAAAGTTGTACTTAATTAATTTAATATTTACTGCCAAGACTTTAGGCGTTTCTTAAATATATGTGTTTAACATATTTGATTTTTGCAACTAACAAACTTTACGTCTTTCAAAGAATAAATTATTTGCCAAGATGAAGTTCATTTATGAATTTCAAATAACAATCCGGACAGCTTTTCCCTTCATTTTGAATTCCAGTTTCAGAGGATTCCTCTCATCACACTTGAGCAGTTGTTCCATTTATTCTCCTTGGAATCTCTGCAAAAAGAGCAATATAAGGACACTGTTGAAGTTCTCATTCCTGTCGGCTGACGATGCAAACTGTGGAAAATTCTTCACTGGTTGTTCAATATTTGGCGACTGAAGTGCAATTGAATAAAACATTTGCGCCACTAAATTATTCTCCTGTGGCATTTCGGAAATTTCATTTGCATATAGCCAAATATAATACACATTTCTCTTTCCTCAACTGTTAGGGACTTGAGAAAATCAAATGCATTTTCAGTAGTAATATTTATGGTAGAAATAATTACTTTTATAAATATTTGCTATTATTTTCTGTGGATATGCATGACAATAAGGAATTAATTTATTAGCTGATCAGTGTTAAACTTCATTACGAATGGGGTAAAAACGTAATAATGATTAAAAGATCTGTAGTGGAAGGTTTCGTACTCTGATCTGTTTGCACTTTGGACCCCTTTAATTATTCGTATCATCTAGTTATGTACTTTTGCATTTAGTATATATACTTAATGCCTGTAACAACAGATTATATCTGTTGCGCTGGGGATCATTTTAGGTTTTCTAGGCATTTGCTAGAAAATCTTTTATTTTAATATTTTAGTTGTTGAGTAGTTTTTTCCAATCAATTTGATTAGAAAATAAAACTTTATAGTACTTATATTGAAAACAGAATTAAGGTTGATAAGTTCCAAAATATCATTATTTTTAGTATAAAATATCCTTTATTTAAAAAAAAGGATAATTTATTTTCTTAAGCCTAACAAAATAAAAAAAGCATGTGCTCATATTATCATCAGGTATCATTTAGGCATCATTTAGGTATATATAGCACCATTTTCAGTATTGTACCTTTTACAAGTCCAAAATATGCACAAAATATACAGTTGCTTGTGGACTGTGTCACTCCCAAAATGTATAAATTTTTATGATTATGCTGGAACTTTAAATTTTTAAATTATTTAATTGATATATTGAATAGTATTAAGTTTATGAATAATTTATTTCAGTTTATGCAGGCTACAGAAAAAATAAGTTTTAATGGCATGAATATCAAAACTGATCCAAAGAGTAACATTCAATGATAAAGGTAAAACACCTTACTGTTTCTTAAACTCATTTTCGAAGAATATAAGTTAAAAAATGTTTTTGTTCTTTACCATATGGCTGAAATTGTTGACAAAAAAATATATATTTCCAACCGTCTGCATAAAAAATTACTCTCTGTATAAGGAATAAAAACTTAAATTTTTTCAAGCTAAAACGTTTCCATTCACTTTTATATTCAGTTTCAATGGCTTGACTTCACACACAGGTCATCGGGCTACCAAATCTGGTGAGCCATCTCCTCTGATGAAGATCAAAATTGTGATGGCGTGGCCTCAGATCATCCTCAAGGATGTTTCCCAGACCATGCTCAATAAACGATTGTACAGCTCTAGTGCGATGTGAATAAAGTACCTGCCTACCTACCTCAGTTTCAATGGTTAACGATACAGTACGATGTGAAATACTGTGTTGTATAACGCTCTTGATGGTAAGGTGAGCTTCTGTCTCTTTTCCAACGCTTACAAGATTAGCTTAAAAACACAGCAAATATTTTTTTTAATAATAGATGTCCATTAATTTTTGAGACCTATTAATTATGTTTAATTTTTTTTTCATCATCACAGACAGATTTCAATTTTTTTTCCGTAAAAGCCAAAGCATTTTTATTTTTATTCTCATCTGAGGGGTTTCGAGATACCGTCATTTTAAACAACTACTTGTATTCCATTTTAACTTTCGTCACAGCCTCTTGATAAAGCAAAATTCCTAAACCAATTCCTCGAATAAGGTTGCTTCTTTTTGGAGAATCCAGACCTGCAATAAGAAAATAAGGATTCATAGTTTGGACTTCAAAGTTTTTCCTACCTCACCCCCAGGGTGTGGAAGTGGAAGATTGAGTTTATCGTTGAACAGCTTATAAAAAATACTAAATTCGAAATACTTAAAAGTACTAAGAGTGGGGTATCCATTCAGGTGCTGTCCACGTCATCCGACCAGGGTCAAAATTACGTGGCATTTCTACCATGATCGTTAAAAGATATAGGCCTAAAAATGGGACATTAAATATGGTTTGGTAATATGGGCTTGTTTAAAGTTTATATAAAAATGTTTAACAACTAACCAACCAAAAACAAAGTTAAAAAGTATTTACTAAATAAAATAGAGATTTTAAAATTGTACAAACAACACGATAAATTTTACCGCAATAAATTTATTCTGCTAGTTTTGACTTAGCTTTTTTAATTGAAATTTAAAAGAAGTTTTGAAATTTTTATTTTATTTACTGAACAAACGTTTATATTTGTAAGTCTTAGTCAAAATCTTTAAACAGTTGAAAAAAAAACTCTTTGAGTTGATTAAAGTTTTAAATTGCCAAATATCCTTTTGGCTAAAATAACGTAAGACAATTACTAAAACACCTAACTTTTTGATGAACTTTGTATATTCTCATTTATACTTCCATTATTTTAAACAAATAATAACAGTTAAAAACATAATACAATAATTTAATCATGCTTAGAATAAAATTTAATTAGCTCAGAAGTGAAATTTACAGATTCTTTTGATCACCAAAATTATCCTAACAAGAAAAAAAGAAAACAAAAAAAAAAACTTGTTTTAATATTAGTTTAAATATTAGTTTAAATATTATATTTCTTAAGTACTCCAGGTTCTTAAATATAGACTATTTAAACTGTGATACCGAATATATAATATAGTATTGTATGTAAAAGATTTTTTTAAATTTATTATATCCTAAGCTTAATATTGCTTCAATGTTTAATGTTTATTAAAACAAAACATTATTTTCTCTCATTCTATAAAAATATTATTTTCTCTCTTTATTATCTTGTTTTTTCTTTTCATTTTATCGCTGTAAGATTAAAATAAGTTTTGCATTTTTACGTGAATTTTGTAAAAAATCTAAATTTTCAGAACTATTTAAATATAAACTAAAAGAGTTCACAATTTAAAATTTAATTAAAATATTTTTATTCCTCTCAGATTTTAGAGTAAGTAATTAATCTTATTTAAGTTGTGAAAAGAAGTAATATAATTGAAAATATGAATTTTTCATAGACATTTTTTTATTCAAATTTCTTGTTATAACTAATTTGTTTTTCGACTAGATAATTGTTTACATTTTTTATTTTTTTAAAGTCCTGAATTATTTTAAGCATGTTTTCGTTAATTATTATTTTTCATCTTATTTTTGATTTTGATTCGTCAGTAATGTTTTGATAGAGACAAATTTTATCAGAGAAAATGAAATAAAGTTGGAAAAATTTGAAACCGTGATTGGTAATTAATCAAGTATTGTATAGTTCATGCATATATTTAAGTAAATTGCTTATTTTTTAAATTTCAAAACTTATAGCGTTTTTTGCTTTTTAAAATCACAAATTGGTTTTTCATCCGGTGCAAAAATGCTTTTAATAAAAACTATTATTTTCAAAAATACAAGCAACAGTGGTAATAAATTGTAAATAATGGCAATGAAAAAGAATCCTAAAAGTACTAGTAACTAGAATCCTATGTAAATAATTGTAGCACTTAAAATGTTTTTATTAGGATTAATTTGTAGGCTTAGCCACCTTTCGCCACTATATCTTGGTCCTTTTTAAAAAATTATCTTTTACATAATATAAACTTTAATGGTAATTCAGCCGAATGCACACTACTGTGTGCAAAAAATAAATAGACGCCTTGAACAACTTTTGAGGGAATCATCGGATCTTCACATTCTAGGACTCAGTCTTAATGATTCGAGAGGGTGATCTGAATTATGCTAACTAATAAGAACAGAGGATATTTTATGTTACGAAATCAAACACAAAAACGTACTTTCTCTGATTAAACATAGCTTTTTTCCCGACGGATTCAAATATAGTGGGTAGCTGCAATCTGTGAAATAATGTTCCGATAGTTTAGTCAATAGAAAGCTCCAAAATTTGAACCCCTTAATGTTAATTTTACTTTTTGCGTATTTCGTTATATCTCAGAAACGTTTTAAGTTAATTGAAAAAATCTTGCATGCAATTATGAAATTCGTTTGTCTAAAGATCATTTTCCATGCAAAAATTAATTTTTAGAAAATATTTTTGATTTATTATTATTTAATTTAATAATGATATAAAAATTTTTGAATTGTATCATTTTAAAGAATATAATTTTCCATCGTTAAATAGTAAATTTGAGCAAAATCGCTCAAATAGTTCCTGACAATTAGAATTTTAAATATCTGAAATTTAATTTTGCAGGAACTATTCAACCAATTTTGCTAAAATTTTGTATGCTGACATGTAAAATTATATGCTTAAAAATAATGTAAAAAATGGTTGTTTTTCGACTATTATGAAATAAAATAAAAAAAGTAATAAATATTGTTTTGTGCATGGAATTATCTTTGGATAAATAAATTTTATAATTGTGTGCAAAATTTTTTCAATTCACTTAAAAAATTCTCGAAATATAGTGAAAAACGCAAAAAATAAAATTAACATTATGAGGGCCAAACTTTCGATCGCTCCTCTGACCAAACTTTGGGGAACGTTTTTGCACCTGATTTAGTAACTTAAAATATCGACTGCACCAATTAATTAGTATATTTGAAGTCAGTCCCTAGAACCATTAAGATTAAGTCCTAGAACGTTGAGATCGGATCATTAGATCAAAAGTTATTCTGGGTGATCTGTTTTTTTGGCACATTCAATATTTTAAGTCTTCAATCCTTTCTGCAATCCTAACACTTTAATTAGTTTTAAACAATATATTAGTCAAATTGTTTCACGCTGGGTGAGCGCTAGTGCTTTGATTTAAATTTCAATAATTTTCACATTATGTTTGCGATGCTGTCAAAGTTATTTATACAATGAATTTTAGTAATAATTGAAAATCTGTCCGACAGTCATTAAATCACCCAAATCACGGCATATATAAGATCGGCATTTCAGCATGGTATGCAGGCGAACTATTAATCTTATTTCCACCTCTGTCGTGAGATAAGATAGACATTTCATCCCAAAGCTCCATTATATCCTTTACTACCACCTCACGCACCTGTCGAGATATAATTCGAGTATTGTTTTACATAAATGCAAATGCTATTGTTCGAAAAATGACAGTAGTTTATTAAAGACAGTACACTGTTAAAATTTTCATTCTAAAATTATGATAAAATAACTGGCAGCTGTTTGTTAATCCGATTAACCGCAAAGTTTACGGTAAAGACCATTTTTTCTTTAATGGTTTTGAAACTATTTACAAAACGTATGGTTATAAAACGATGAAGATAAACTATACGGTTTTTAAACCATTTACAACTAGCATTTTTCAAAAATGTTAAAAAAATAATTATCTAACTAGGCACGGGTTTTCGTAAGGGAATGGTAATTAGAGAGTACCGGACACTGGAAATTCTCCATGTGGTGAAGGAAATTGAAGAAATACTTTGGTGTCACCACTAGAACTCGAATTCCAGTTCTGCCGGTCATGAGATTGACAGATAAGCCCGCTCGGCTACGATATGTACGCCGTTGCTTAGAACTAAGTAGCTTCATTAGGTGGTTTTAATTGGTGAGATAAAATTCTGGATGTTTAACCGTATTAGGCGAACGCAGTCAATAAACCATTTTTCTCAAACTTAACTGCTTGATTACCGTTCATATGGTAAAATAACCATTCAATAAATTATTATGTAACCATTTTTTCCGAGAAATTTCTAACAGTGTAGTAGACAGTAGTTTAATTATATCGATGTTATAAGAACTGGCTAATTCTACAGCCATAATTTTATAAGTTATGTAGTATAAAAATTTGTCGAAACATAACCTTATCAATAAAGAAAAAAGCGATAGATAAATTATGCATGAATTTTTACTACTGTAGTATTTCCTAAGTATATATTGAAAACTAATTTTTTTTATTTTCAGAGCTATCGGTTTTGCCCATTTTGCTAATATGTTCAATACAAAAATAGCTTTAAAATTAGAGCAGAACTGTTATTATTATTGTTTTATAGGTTCACTTTTATTAAGATGAAATATTTAAAAACATCTTTAAAAAATGTAATTATCTTTTTAAATATATAAAATTAGACTAGTTTTTAATATATTGCATTCCGTTGAGAAATTAGTTGCAGCTAAAACATATTATTTTACAGTACTGAAAAATAAATTTCACTTATATTATGAAATAAAAGTCCACATAGTTAGAAAAAAAGGCATGTACATTTATTAGATCGAAACATGTATATATGACATATATATTTATTAGATTTAAATTATTCTGAAATTTTTATTTTAAGCATTTTAGATATTATTCTTAATTTTAGGCTTTGATGTAATTCTTGCCGAGGTGCTTCATATACTCAGAAAAAAGAGAAAATTTTATTTTACATTGTTAAAAATTTGTGACTACGTTGAACTACTATATTATTGGAAAACTTAATAATTTTTTTTTACATTGAGTAAACGATATTCTGGATCAACTTTAGAGAAAATGATCTAATTTAACACCTAATTAAAGGTTCAGCAAACTTGCATGGTATTTTGGTTCAAATTACCAACTTTATTTTTAAACGTTTTGAAAGATTTAGTCATTATAAAACAGGTTATACTATTTAAATATTTAAAAGGTACATGTATTTACATACATGTATAAATAACAATAATTTTTATGGTTATTTATTCTTTCTATTCATTTTTAAACATATTTACAACAAACCATGTCTTAAGACTTCTCTGTTATACGCCTTTTTCCACAGATGTAACCGTTATTCTTGATCATGTATGGCAGTACTTTTACTTTTGTTACTTGTACCGCCGGTACAAGTAAAAAGTACGTACTTTTACTTGCACTTCGTTACTTTTTAAAGTTAGTACCTTTACTTGTACTTTCGTTACTTTTTTGGGGAAAAAGTACAAGTATTTGCAACGGAAATATCGAATGAAATCGTTACTTTTTTCTAAAAGTCGGTAAGCTTTCTAAAAATAAAAAAATAAAAAATTAAATTAAAAAAAATGCTTATGTTTCTTTAATTTATAAAATTAATATGCAATATATATGCATGCACAGGTTTAAATACCTGCTGTTTCAACTTATACTGCACATTCAATTATTTTTTACTAGCTCAAAGATCACAAAGCTATCTGAAACCCCGTGTTTGCTTTGTTTATGTTTGTGCTTTTAAAACGCATTTCTAAAGAGTAAAACAATTTTAAATCAATGGTAATTTAAATAAATAAAAATAATAAACTAAAAATTAAAATCAAAGATAAAATTTCTTTTTCGTGCAAATCCATAAAAAGTTTGATATTAAAATTATATTTGATTTTAAAATTATATTATACGATTATATTATAAAATCATATTATAATATTCTTCCGAATTTAAAAATAAATTAATATCCGTAACTTTCAAAATTAAAAATAATTAAATAAATAACAACAATTTTGCAAAAACATTAAGGAACATAGGAATATTATTCAATAAAATTTTAGGTTACTTTGAATTTTCGATTTCCTAGAAATGTACTTTTAAATCGTTACTTTTTTTGTTTAGTACTTGTACTTTTACTTGTACTTTTTGCTCGTTACTTTTTAAAATAAGAACTTTTTACCTTTTACTCGTTACTTTTTAGAAGTAAAGTTGCCATATATGTTCTTGATTTGTGCCACATTTGACTGAATAGTTGAGTCAAAGTTATTCTTTGATTTTCTTTACTCCTGTTCAAACGTTATTTTTTTATTCTTCTGAAATCTGATAATGAAACTCTTGGTTTAATAGTTTTAACTTAGTTTTTAACCTGGCAGAATGTAGGAAAATGGTTTCCAAAATTTCAATTAAAAGACTAACTTAGCTTGCTTTTAATACTATATTTGAAATATGCGCAAATATATTAGTAGATTTATTCACTCAAAACATATCATAATAACAGAAAAACATAAGTTCAAAGTCTTGTTTCAGTTATATCTCTAAGGTCATGGAAAAAACATGTTTTTTCAAGTTGTGCCAAGCATCTCTTAAAATTGAATTCTAGAAAGTTGGAATGGGGAAATTCAGCTGATATGATGCCTAGAAACTAGCTTTGAAGTTTGTTTATAAAAGAAATTGCCTCAGGGGAAATTCAGATATTCCATGTAAAGATGAAAAAAACACATATGATAGTTTATGAAAAATAAAAAATAAAAAATTCTAGTTAAAAATAATTTTTCTAGTAACATTTTTCTAAAGAAAAGATTCAGTTTATATTTCCTTCGCAATGCATTATTTATTGCATAATGCATTATTCAATACTGGATACCGTACTTTTTATAGATGTTGATAGATCGTAACAATTCAATTATAATTTTAAACATGTGCTTTATTATTCACTATTTTATGTTGTTTCAGTGCAATTTTAAATATAGGGGATAGTCGGGTAGCCCCGCCCACTTAAGGAGTATTGCTTATATTTCTGTATAATATTGAGTAATAATCAATATTTTTGTATGTTTCTATTGTTTTATCATCTAATTAAATAATGCAAAAAGAATAAACCAAAAAAAGAATAGTTTAACTTAAAAAATGGAAATTTAAAGAAACATGTTTTTCAGCTCTTTTCAAAATGTGAGTAACCAAAATTATGTTTTTTGACTGTTTTTTCAGGTGTAAATGAAAATGACCAATGTATTGACAATAGATAAACCTCATTTATCATTTTTATCACAAAATTATTTTATTTATTACATATTTATATACTTTTAGAGAATTATATAATTTAATAACAATCATTTAATAACAACAATATTTGTTGTTAAAAATGCATATAACATTCAAATTTGAAGCAATAAAATAATAATCTTTGCAACCATACATTTATCGACGAAATAAAATTGGACAGTGATACTCGACATTCATGTGAGTGGGGCTACCCGAAATCCAATTTTTTTGTAAACAATTTTTCACATATAAACTTCTTTCTTTGTGCAAATTAAACTTAAGACTACAGACTTTAATGTTGTATGTATAGAAAAAATTATTTTTTTAGTATTAAAATGATGAAGTTTAATCGAAACATTCAATCAATTTTTCCTAATTTCATGACTACTGTATTCAAAATATTTTCAAAACTATTGTTTACCATGTTACCAGCTGCATAAATACTTGAAACTTTGAAAATAATCTTTTTAAAATATAACAATTAATGTCCGATGGCCCATTGACTTGAAAAAATAGTCTATACATATGAAATTGACAGTGGGTGGAGGTACCCGCTGGGCGGGGGTATCCGACACTCCCCTACAGTTTTGCAATAACGAATTTGAAATATACAGCAACGCAATATACAAAAACATACTAATCAAAGTTCGTGATGACATTCGCGAAAGACTTACAAACTGGTGCAAGGTTCACCCCTCCCAGTCCACAGATAAGATGATCGCTTGGAAGTAATTCCAGCTGGAATAGAATTCAACACAACATTCACCAAACGCAGGTCTAATAAGTTAGAATGGGAAAACTTAGCTGATATGACACGAAGAAACTAGCTTTGAAGTTTGCATATAAAAAAAATGCCTCTATGGAAATTCAAATATTCTAGTTAAAGATGCATGCGAAAGTTCACAGAAATAAAAGATAGAATATTACTTAAAACTAATAAATTTTGTAGCATGTTGTTACAGTGACGTTGTAATTTACATTTTTTTCGTAATGTATTATTTATTTCTGATTTTTAATAGCTATTTCTACATCTCAGAAATTTAAGTTTTAAACATGAGTATTATTCTTTGTTTCATGTTGTTCTAACATAATTTTGAATATACAGCAGTGTAATATACAACAACATACTAAAAGTTCGCGATGCCATTTGTGAAAAACATAAAAATAACAATTCGAGATATCACTTGTCCAGTCCACAAGTGAGTAAAATAACCAGATGGATGTTCCTTAAGTTGGAATAAGAATCGATGCAACATCTACCATGCAACCTAGACATGACTTTTCTGTAATTTTTAATATCTAATTTCTGACAAGCAGCTACATCTTGAGGACGAGAGCTTATGACGCAAATTAGGCGGCTCTAAAATAGGTCTATCTATATCTCTATTCGATCCCCGGCCCAGACACCGGATTTTCGGGAAGCAGAAAATCCTCAGCGGCCATGTCGTATGATTATGCGGCATGTAAAACATCCCAGGAGTGCCTTATTGACTCTTGGCATTTCCGACAAAATTAAATTCCTAGTGCACTTTAGCATCCAAATAGAGTCTCGGAGCTGCCATCTAGTGTGGCAGAAACTAGACGTCCAAATTAACATGATCAACGGTATCTCACCCATTGTGGTGGTCCTGAAAGAGTGGATACCACCTCTGGAGAACGCACTAGGTCTGCTCATAGGCAAGACTGATTGTGCAGTTCATTGGAAATTAAAAAAAAATATATCTTGGCACGTGCTTGCCAAATGTTTCGTATAATATAGTAGTATCTTTCATAGCTATTTCGTAGATTAATGGTAATAAAAAATTTCAAAATATTTGAAGAAGATCGTAGATTTGAATAGTTGGTAGATTTTCTTCTTAGCTTGAATGCTTTTACGTGTATTTATCATTCTAAAATAAAATAATTTTGACTACAAATTTTCTTCTCAATCCAATATTAAAGTTTAAGCAGATATTTCTTTCTTTTTGCTACTATTTTAGTACTAATATTTCTCATCAATATTTATTAACAACATATTTTATTAACAACATAAAGTATAAGGATTCTTTTGTTGTCAATAAAATAATTTAGACGCATCTATTGTTTTTCGAAATTAAATACTAATGATGAATTTATGCCATCAATTTTAAGTTTTAATTTGGCACAACCTAACTTATGGTATTTAAGCAAAATTAAGGAAAAGATTACTGCGATAACAGATTTAATTTTTCCAAACACAGTTTCAGAATCAATCATTAAAGTAGGTTAAAATATTGCGAATTGTTTTGGTCAGTGCTGCATTATACCAAACAAGTGATTAAATATTATATGCTTAATCTTGTAAAAGTATAATGGATAACAATGAAGCATTAAGGATGTTCTAAAGCGAACTCGATGCTAAACAATCCAACAACTCAGCCAACATGCCAGGTATTCCGACAACAGGATAAATCATCGCTTCAACCGTGATTTTGCGAATTCCGAAGATCTGCGAGATTCTCTGAAATCAGTCATTCTGAGAAGTCGTTGCGAGGGATGTCTCGTGGGGAACTTTCAGGAAAAGGAAAGAATGACATAAATGTTCTATCATATTTATCTTATTGTTTAGAGTGACAATATACACAAAGATGATGAATATTTGTGATCAAAATATTCGATATCAACTAAGATTAATCGCTCTATGAGAAAGTCTAGAATACATTAATAATTTTATTTATCACTGGAGTTAAATATAGCTAGTGTCTATTGGATTTATCTCTATAAATTTTAAATTGCATAGACAGGAAATTTGAACTCGATCAGGAAGGCAAGGAAAGTTTTGAGCTTGTAATTAAGAAAAATAAAGTAGAGTATATTCTTTGTTTACAAAAAAATTCGGGAACATAGACAAGTAATTTTATAAAACCGCAAACAACGAGTATGTGAAAATAACAATAAACACAAAATAAAGAAAAAAATGACAGCTAATTTATTAAATTTTCTTTCAGAAGAATAAAATGCTGTATCAGTTTCCTTTCCTTTCATTCGGAATTAGAACGTTAGGTAAATTTTTGAAAAAAAATCACCTTTGACTTATATGCGGGTGGGCTTTTGCTTGGAAATTTACCATGACAGTCTTATGTACGCATAGCTCTTAAATTATTTTGGCCCATCAGTGCCTATGGTCCTTTTTTAAATGGGGTTATTAAGTGCATTATAAGTTGACGGAAATGGCAATTTCTAAACTGGTACATTTCTTAAGTGTTCTGTTCCTTTCACAGTTTATCAATGACTCACTTTGGTAATGTAGCTTTTTTTACGCCCTACCATACATAAGTTTTTCTGAATGTCAAAAAATAGTTAAGATTTTATAAAAAATTAGTAATAATTTATTTATTTGCATTCAGAAATAATTTAGCAAATAAAATAGTGAAAAAGCCTCGTTTTCATTAAATTTCATGTTTTGCATCGCATTAGATGCTGTCATTAAATTATCACTCTTCAATTTAATATGCATTATACAGGAAGAAAAAAAGTTTGTTAAAATAACCTAACAGTACGATAACGACATTTCTGGTAAAAAAAGAAACAACATAATTCTAGAGAATAAATACAAAATATATGTTATTTAAACCAAGCAGTTGGTAATTATTCCGTTTATATGGTAACGGTTCATCCTAGTTTCTGATTTTTGAAAATTATAGTTCTTTTTACTACACATTCACAAATAAAAAAAATGCGAAATTAAAAACTAAATTTAACCGAATAAATTGTTTTTATGCCATATTCTAATGTATCGCAATAAAACTTCCAAATTTTACCTCATTTACTAAGTTTCATAATTTATTATAAAATCAAATGGTTTTTTACAAATTTGACCAAAGTTATCATCAAACACTTCAGTAAAAATTACAGAGCTTTTCAGTGCTCCCATAGAGACATGGTAAGCTTTGCCATATTCTGGTAGTTTTGACATTACTTTTTTTCTCAGTGTACAATACATTGCAAGTCTTATTCATGTGGCATAAAAATTTTCACCTCTAGCTGTCACCTGTGCAGATGCGAGTGCCAGGCGAAGAATATACAACCAGCTCTTTAGCAAGGCAACAATCCCCGACCTAAACTGCCCAAGGAACCTCTCCTCCACGATAGGCTACGTACTAGACATTTCAAAGGCATGAAGATCTCACGCACCAATATAAAATCCTATCCCATCTGCAAGTACTGTCCTCATTTTCAACTAATTCCAGACTATGTTTTTGACCTCCAGACCATTATCGGCTCCCTTTTTCAACTTGGAGCATTCCCTATCGAAATTTTCCATGGCTATCGGGCTCCAGAACTTGCAAATCTTGTTTTCAAGACTTTTGGAGGACTCTAATCTTTGCACTATCACTGTATGCATAGACACGACAACAACATCAACAACAACAACATGAAAATTTTAAATTTCTGATATTATAAATTTTTATTCCTTCAGTCAACGTTTTAACGATTAAAGTCTAGTAAATCCAATATTTGTTATGTGATAAATAGTATCATGTAATCAGTGAACTACGCGTATTTGGCATTATATTTCAGAATTTGCAGTAAAATGTTTACGGAATGTTCAGATTTTTCAATAATTTCGTAATACTGTTAAGCCAGGGGTCGCCAAACTTTTTTGATCATCGACCCCTTTATAATTTTTCGAAATCTACATCGACCCCCATAAAAGTTATTTTCTGTTAATTAAAATAAAACTCCATTAGATACTATTTTTGTATTATTTGTTTTATGATTTTAAACATTTATTAAAGTAATAGTACATTGTGTAACAATAGTTTTATGAAAAATAGATTAATGTTGAAATTTAAATACCCTAATATTTATTAAATAATAAGTAATTATAAATAAGTAGAAATAATGAGTAAAGTAACTTCAGATTTATTTCTTCTTAATCAATGAGATAGGTGTGCCTGGTGTTTTTTTGCAAGGTTCGCTATATTGGGTTCAAAATTGGTCAATTTTAATCGGAAATCCCCTCGAAACTCCACATTTAAATTATTTCTGTACTTAGTTAAGATTGAATTTACGTGACTGAAACCGGCTTCAACCATATAGGAACTTGGAAATGCTAGCATAAATGCCTGAGCTATTTCGTAAAGTTTTAAAGTTGCTATAATTTTGTCGCTGGCTGTACTAATCCATATTATTAATGCTTACCTTTATTTTTACATGTATTGATAATTAAAATTGATATCTAAACTAAACGAATGGTTTTATTAAAACTATAACTAATTAGCCAAAACTATAAAAGTTTTAATAATGACACTGCAACTATTCAACACTGTTCATAGTTTGCAATGATAGCTGAAACTGAGTATGATATTTGCGTTTGTAACATCAATGCTCGTCACACGTGACATTTGGACAAGCGCACATATGCATATGACTTATAAACCAGAAGTGCAGAGTTCGTGCCACTGCTCCCTGGTACGTAAATACTTGTTTCACCCGAATAAATATACGTTTATTAATTTATGTTCTATAAAGAAACTGATATTCAGTCAATTATAAAAAAATTCACAAATTTTGCATACTCAATTAGGTATGTGTGATTTGCGTATTAAGAACTGCTTTTTCTTTGACTCCCAATCGACCCCTCCGATTCGGATAGACCCCCATTCGACCCCCTGGCTCAGATCGACCCCCGTTTTTGTTAAATAGACCCCTGGGGGTCTATATAGACCACTTTGGCGACCTCTGTGTTAAGCTAAGTAAAATGAAAAAAAAAATTCGAATTAAGTCAAACTTAGGGAAAAAAATATACATATTAGAAGTTTCAAAAGAAGATTTAAGTAAGGCAATAATAAATAATAAAAAACACTAGAGAAAATGGAACTCACAATTTCAAATACTGATTGATCGCTGAAGGAAACAGAGAAGTAGTGAAGATGGTTATTGGAAATACTATCCAGTTTTATAAAGTAATCAAACTGATTTTGATACTTTCAATTCTGCTTTCTCCTATAGTGATTAATCAGATTTTGCTTTCGCTTAAATATTAAATTTTGATCCCTAGTGAGTGAATTTTTTTGACTTCAATTTTGTTAAGGATTTTAAGTATATATATATGGAGGGCAGTAATTGCAAAACTCATTATGTTTGCCATAATTATACGGCATAATTTTGAGACACATATCAATGCTAGTTTTTGGATAATGCGCATTTTTGGATTAGCGAAAATCAGGGCAGAGAATTACCGGGGTTTGAGAAATGTATCTAATAAGACATGATATGCGTAAAAATTATTTTATAGCTATTTCTTGTCACTTGATTTGTTAATTAATTATTTTACAAGTTGACTTCAGTGTCAGTATCGTATTAGGAGAAAATACTGAAACATTTTTGCACTTTACTGCACCTGCATGCCACAATGTAAATGACATATTTATGAAGTATTCTTGTTCTTATGTAAGGAAAGAAATTTCTAATAACAACGTGCAAGAATCAAACGAAACTACTTTTGTAGTAATTATTAAAGATTTTATTCTTAATTATATGGCATGGGATGACAACTGCATTTGTTAGAGAATTGTAGAGTTCTTAAATTTGAGAACATGATGATAAATATAAACTAATGAGTACTGCGGTTGAGAATTTTTTCTGTTTACATATTTACTTCATTATTTGAATTTTAACTACGCAAATAAGCGTATAATAAAACAATAATTTCATTTTAAGAATTAATATATATATATATATATATATATATATATATATATATATATATATATATATATATATATATATATATATATATATATATATATATATATATATATATATATATATATATATATATATATATGTAATATAAAATATATATATATATATATATATATATATATATATATATATATGTAATATAAAATATATATATATATGTAAAAGGCAGATATGTTCGAGTTCTTATATTTTGCAATTTAAAATGTGCGTCTTAATAAAAAAATATATAAAAGGAGTCAGAAACGTTCCATGAAGGAAATAAACTTGTCTTATTTATTTCCCTAAAATATTTGCAATGAAGTAACAATACTATTTTCTTAAAAAATTATACAAGCTTCTACATACTCAAGCTAGGAATATTTTCCACTAACAACAGAAAGGTTCCTGTGTGTTTGCAAGCAGTGTGTCCCCTGATGAAGCACTGTTCTGCAAACACACATTTATATTTTCATTTTTAAATTGTAAGGATTATATATATGTCTTATTCCTATTTTAATATTTTCCATTGTTCAGATATGTTGAATGTTTAGGATTAAATTTTTCATAATACTTATTTCATTGTGAAATATGATTATAAATACAGATATTTACGTGCATTTAACTTGACTTTTCAGGCAAATATTGTTCCTACAATACTGAAGAACACTCGAGAAATTTCTCGCCAATACTGAGCAGTTTTAATACCGTTACTGAGGAAATAAGCGTCTTACGGTCATTCGAAACGAATATGTACCTAAAAAAAATTGCTTGATAGTGGTAAATTCTACCTAGCATGAGTTGGCCGTGCATCAGGACAAGCTATTCTGAATATAATCTTTGTTCTGATGAGAGGAACTACAAAAAACGCTTTTTGCTTAAATTAATAACGTAAAGTCACCGGGAATGGTAACAAATAATAATAAATAAAGCAAAGTTGAAACTATTTTTGCTTTATTAATTGTGTTGGTATATGCCTTTCAGTTTTTTGCATGATTTCGTAATGTTTTTCACTACTTTTTTTATTCATATTTTTTCTATTTTTTTATTTTTGCAAAGAACGAGTATGTAAAATAATTAATGAGGAAAAGCTTCACTTTTTTATTAAAAACATATTTTGTTTTCCTCTGGTCCGTTTTAAGTTCTTAAACAATTTAAGAAAAAGGTTTATTAAAGTAGAAATTTTTCTTTATTTCTTCGCTATGTTTGAAACATATTTAAAGCTACACATTTGTATTATCCATTTCTTGGTTTTCGAGTTATTTTAAGGAAAAAAAAATAGCTTTCAAAAAATTAAACTCTTTAAATGAAATAAAAAAGAGTAGGAAGCGTAAAAACTATCTTCCTTTAAGTACTCAGTACATCAGATAAGTATATTAAGATATCATTTGCCAGAAAGTATATCTTCATTTTTTATTCATTACGTTTGAAGAGAACAACCCTTAAAAGTAGCTTATAAGTATAGGTTCAATCAAAATTCTTTTTTATATTTTTTCATTTTTGTGGTTTCACTGTTTTTAAAAGGCTATAAAAAATTCAAAGTTATCAGGAAGAAAGTAATTTACTATATTTCGCATATTTTTTTCAGAAAGGGATTTTATAGACAAACCATCGTTAAAATATTTGAATTTCTTATGAAACAACTTTTAAATATCTTGTTCACTCTATCGAAAAGAAAATATTCTTGAAGTGTGGAAAATAACGATCTCAATTTGAATGAAAAAATATTCATTTTCTGTAACATTATGTATAAAAACCTTTTTGCTATTTTTTGAAAGTAAGAACGCTTTTGATAGTTATATTTGGTTTGTGTTTATTAAGCATGCGAGATGGGTTTTCAAGTTAAGCATTTTTAGATTATCAATAAATATTTAATGCACGAAAAATTAAAACGAGTAAAAAAGAGGACATGAAACAAAAAGGATAAAACAGGTTTTCCATGAAACTTTATGTCTTAAAAATTTATGTTCAATGTATATTTAAAAGGTCATTTCTTTAAAAAAGTACATTTTAAAATTCCATTTTTAAATATAGTAGAAATTTTTTAATAAAAAAACCAATAAAATTAATAATGGAGTTCGTTTTATCAAGAAACATACTTTTTTGTTATACTTATTTTAACCTTGTTGTACTTATTTTAACCTTATTTCCAAAGCTTTTTTTTATATGCGAAAAAAGTTGTAATGGGTTTAAAAGTATACTCCAAAATTTAACAATATTTACTTTTATTAGTGAATATTTTTTTTAGTCATCACTTTATCAATTATTGTCTTAAAAGCATAGATTCTATGTCAAACAATTGAATTCGCAGATAGAAGATTTAAAGATCAGATCTCGAGTAGATATGAATTTGTTTTTTGTGCATCCATAAGTTGAAAATGAATTAAATACGATAATGACTAAAGTCAAATTTTTTTAATTTATTTTGCAACATACTTTTAAAAAAATATTTTACGTTACTGAAACAAACAAAAGCCTCAATAATAATTATAAAACACGAATGATCAATAACTTAACAATCTGAATTTAATTTTGACTTTTCTCTTGTAATTTAAAATTCGCAAAAAGGAGAAAACAGGTTCCATGACGTTAATATGTAGTTTAGGTGATGATCCTTAGGTGTACGAGAACGTTAATGAGTAGGAGGCAAAACCCTTAGTGTGAATAATAAGATCCTTTAGAGCTTTCTTTTAAACGAATGAAAATAAATCTCAAAGTTATTACTATGAAATTACCAAAAGTATGAATTTGTGACATTTCATAACCTTTTTATATTTTTTTACATTTTTAATTACACAGTCAGATGTTGTTATTATTTTGTAAATTTGCTATTATATATTTACTATTGAGCTTTGCAGTGATCTGATTATTATTTCTTAAATTATTTTTCGTATTTTCCTTATTATTTATATTTTAATCCACATGTTGCTACATTTTCGTTTAAGTAATGTATTTAAACTTCTGATATCAAATATAAAATATTTAAATGGAAAATAAGAGGAAAAGGAAACACATAGAATCAGGATTCAAATCATCAACTTAATAGGCATCAACTTAATAGGCAATAGCTTAAAAGGCATTTCAAAATGTCTGGATGAGAGTTGTTTTTTCTCAAAAGCTTTTAAAACAGTAAAATGAGTATTTATATTTGTAACAGTAAGTGAGTATAAATATTTGAGTAAAAATAGATAAACTGAGCTAAACGTGTCATTAAATACTTAAAACTTATAGTTATAAAAAAACAAAAATTAAATTATTTTTGTCTTTATCAATCAGTTCAATCAAGACATGTTAAGTAATTTTTCAAACATTTATTTTTTCATGTGGGTACATGGGTAGTTAGTTTCCTTATTGAATCTTGGAAACGAAGGATAATTACCTAGAATAAATAGACACACAACTTTATATTTCGAAATTCTATCAGGGAAAAGTAAAGATTCAAAGTCCCTTTAGCTGTATTCTATATCACTGATATTAATTTCCTTCGAAAGTAAATTGCGAAATACGCAATAACCCTGTCATCAAAATCAGTGACTTCGAGGAAAAGCTCTTAAGTTACTTTTGTGACGTTAAGAGGCAGATTAATTTCTAAAATGGAGAGAGCTTTATATGAACTTTGACATAAGTTATCATGAATTTAAAATGTGAGTCTGAAATCTTTACTGTGTTTGCATTTAGTGTTGCTAGCATTGAAGGCAGTATATCAATAAAATATTTTATTTGGAATAAATTTCTATTGATGTTTCTAACTTAGTATGAAATGCGTCTGTGTATATTTTTTTTTAATCTACTTAAAAGTATAATTTTTTTCTAAATATTTTTGAATTTTTTTTTTGCTGTATTAGTAATATACTTTTTAAGTAATTTATGAAACATTAGAGTGAGTAATGTTCATTTTTTGTAGAATTATAATTTTAAATCCAACCCAAAAGACTGTTTAAGCATTGGGACACACTCACTTTCGTAGACAACATCTGCATTAGCACTACGGTCGATGCCAGTCAGTATGAATCGATCATTAAATGATGGGTTTCGAACCTGAGTCACCTCATAAGATGACAAGTTTTTTTTAATTTAAATTCTTCAAAAGTATTCTTCAAAATTTAGCTGCAAAAGTATTTTCTTTGAGACAAATTAAAACTGAATCAATTTAATGAGATAAAGAATTAATGTGTCAGCCTAACGGATTAAGGGTATACTGTAGGTACTAAAAATATAACGTTAATCATGAAGCTAAATAAGTTCAATTGCTCAAAACAAATAACGAAGCTAAATAAGTTCAAAGCAAATTACCAAATCTGATTAGATTTTTAATTCAGAGACTTTTAAAAAGTGGAATTTTCTCATTGGTTTAGCGAAGCCATTGTTTTAAATTGAACTGTAGATGGTTTAGGTTTGTCAAATATGGAAAGGATAAAATCAGTGATGGCGAATGACGTATGGTGTGGCAGAAGTCAAATTCTTGGTCATAGATGGCGCCACAGGAAAATAAGAACAATTGCATCCCTCTGCCTAAACAGGCATACGAAAGCAAGCATAAAATCAGTGATGTTTGATCTGAAATTCTTAATTACTTCCTATTCGTTATGCAAGATTATCTGAATTATCAATATGATCGTTATAGCGTAAGCGGACCACCATGATCCACTTTCAAATTAGTATTTTAAAAGCTATCTGAAAGCATGTGCTTATAGCTCATTTTCAAACCTTCATGTTTCAACTACAATTTTCTTACAACTGTCAATTGTAACTGGTAAGTCAATTGTCTTCAACAACATGACATTATTCGAAATAAATACTCGCAATCTTGAATAGAAATCAAGATTTTTTTTGGGGAATAAATAATAATTCCTACATTGGGAGGAAACTATTTTCTTAAATCAGTAAGTATGCTGTTATTTTTCTACAAAATGTATTGCTAACTGTGTTTATATGATCTGGGAAGTTTTTTTTAAATTAGTCACTTAAAAATTGTTTGCGCAACGCTAAATATCTTACCGCAAGAATCTGTTAACTTAATGACTTAATGCTAATGCAATTTAGAAGCATCATAAAGGAATTTGAAGTCTCAGTTTTTAATCACGTATTCTTTACGTAATTAATAAAAAAATACTAAAAAAATGACTCTAATGATTCAACACGTTTTTATCAAGACAGATGTTTCAGAATTGGACTATTTGTTCCTTATCAGATATAAAGAAAAATTAAAAAAAAAGCGATATTTTGTAATGATTCGGGTAATTTGCCTAATTGACCGTAAAGCTAAACAACGCTTTTTATCGAGATAGAAGTGCTACATTGGGTCCATGTGTTTCTTATGGGATAGTAAGAAAAATGAAAAAGATTTACTTAGATTAATGCCAAAGATTAGATTTTGTATTTATCGGGGTGATCAGTGTTATAGGCAGTAATGCTAACAGACTTGTTTTTCCCAAGGCAGACTAGAAGCTCTGATTTTGTGTAGGCCGATCAGCTGGTTGAAGGCAGGCAGATAGTTAAACGTTACAATATTTAAATGGTCAGCAATTTACATTATATTTTCAGTATGTTTGTATTTTTGCAATGCAGCCTTGGTTTAGTGTCTTACAATGTGTTCTAAATTATTCATTCGAATGTAGAAGGTCTGCAACAGTTCGTTAGAAGTCAATAATTCTTTGGAATTAGTTTATCCAATCTGATTTATTGTATGTTATACAATTTATCAGTTTCTTAATTTTACATTAATACCAAAGTATGATAAGTTTATCATACCTGATGTTTAGTGGTTGGAAAAGAAGGTTCAGAGATTGGGTGACTAGTACCACCATTTGTTTCTTAGTTCTAAGCTGTGGTAGAGTAGCGCGTGCATGAATCCTTATTGTTTTTGGATAACTAATGATGAGATCCAGGTATTTAATTAAAGAACAATTAAATCTATCAGAGAACAAGTACAGTGTAAAAAATCCAATTAAACAATGAAAACAAGTATTTTCGAATCATATTCAGCCATCAGATTTAATAGGGTACTTGCTTATCGAGAATAAGTGATGTGGTTGTGCTTAACTATGTGCTTTAAATCAGATTTAATTGGATACCTGTAAGTGATGTATCGAACCTAATTGGCTTCTGAATCGATGATTTACTTACAATGACATCACTTGCAGTTAGCAGACACTAAAGAGAAAACCTTGTATTTTTTTTAAATACGACATGCAATAAGTCTACTTAGTGGTCACACTATTAAAATATACTCTACGAATCATAATATTTTAGTTTCTAATGCAGCTTCAGTAGAATTTAATGATTTAGGTGAAAAAATAAAATAAAACTCTAATAGAAATTATTTGTCATTATTTAAAATAATTCTAAAGCTGGAATTTACCTTCAATAAATTTCGTTTTGTTTTAGTAAGATTCAACTTTTACAGAAAATCTTTACTTTTGAAAAACTTGTCAAAGATATGCTTTCAAAGAGAAAGCTACTTTATAATCTTAATAATCTTTTCGCATAAAGACAAAACTGAAAATTTGCAAAAGTTTACAAGCAAAACTCAAAGCAAGAGTAATTTTGATAAAATTACTTAATCTAGCTGGATTATCAAACAGTGTGATTGGGAATTTTTTTATTTCCTTTTGATATAATTATTGCTTTTCAACCTCATTATATGCAAAAATTTCTCAGGAATTTAACTAACGAATGACCAATATTATTTAGAAAGAGTGCCAATATCTCTGAAAAGAAAAAACCTCTTCGTAATTTTCCTACATGCATTTGGTTTACGTAATTTGGCAAATGTTTACGTGTAGTAGTATTTCGCAAAATTTTTGTGCCAGTCTTGCAAATTCTTTTCCAACAAAAAGCTAGTAATTTATATAAACATAGGTTTTTAAGATTTAACTATTCTAAACTCATTAAAAAGATTAAAGGTAACAGGAGTGACAATTTAACTTCACGCTCATGAGTAAAATAATTTAAAACAATTAAAAACATTTTATTTCCTAGTTTTACAAACAAGCTCACAAACATTTTCACCTTTTTATAAATTTATTCATCTAGGCACGGAATAACTGCAACATTTCTTTACATTCCATCGACTCTATCGAGTTTCTGCAGTATGAAAGTTACCTGCGGCAAACAGATGCAGGTGAAATCTGAATATCGTTTAGAGAATTTCTGGCGGCAATATATTGATCGGGTGGCCGAATTCATGCTGTTATTTCAAACTTATACAGAACAAATCTCCTCGGAGGTGCCAAATATTTGACGGAGAGTTTCAGAGTAGTTGAAGATAAATAGTGAGAACCGTACTTTGAATTATGCGCTGAATGGTAGAACACTTTCAGACTAGTGCAAGAAAAATAAGAAACATTGAAAGCTTTTAATTTCCATAAAATGCTTCAATGAAAGATTCCATAAAAGGTTTCTCCATAGCATAAGTATAAAATAAAATCCATTGTTATTTTCTTAATGATTGAAAAATTTAATATCTTATTCTATTCTATTTTATTCTATTCTATTTTATTCTATTCTATTTTATTATATTCTATTTTGTTCTATTTTGCTCTATTCTATTTTATTCTATTTTGTTCTATTCTATTTTGTTCTATTCTATTTTATTCTATTCTATTTAATTCTATTCTATTTTATTCTATTCTATTTTATTCTATTCTATTTTATTCTATTCCATTTTATTCTATTCTATTCTATTTTATTCTATTCCATTTTATTCAATTCTATTCTATTCTATTAGATTTAGTCTGCGGTGTTTGAAAGTTTGATACATTGAATTTTTCTATAATTTAGTATAGTAGGATAAGATGAAATCTATTCTCTTTAACTTTATCATGGCACCATGGTGGCCGAGTGGTCAGCGTGCCTAACTGTGAAGTCAATGGTTGCGGGTTCGAATCCAGCTTAGAGCATGGACATCTCCCTCTGTGAGTTGTTCTCTGTTGTGTGAATGTGACCTACCCTGTAAACGGGTAACTGTGTCAGTGCAGCGTGGATAATACTGTTCGCCTCCATGACTTAGGTTCACAGGTGCCCACCAGGTAAATGAGCAGTACTTCCGGCATCTCCTGAGGTGAAGAACGGAAGTTCTGTGCTTGCTGTAGAAAAAAAACTTTGTCATGGTAAATTTCATTTATAACTTTTAGAATTATTAATTAGTTATTTCTTAAGTGAAATTGCAGGAAATTTCTTTATATCTACATAAAAACTGTGATTTTGTATAAAGGGTCTTCAAAAATTCTGCAAAATATGAAAATAAGGTTTTTGTGATTTGAAGGCCCGTAATAAATTTTGTCCCTGGGCTCATAAAACCGTTGCTCAGCATTGGATGCTATTCGTTCTCTGCACTGCAGCTTTTGTGAGCCGAGTATAAACACACGTTAAATGAGATACCTGGTCTTACAAGGAGAGAAACAAAACAGAAAAAAACTGCTATTGGACGAAACCCTTTCTGTTTATTAGAGTATGAATCTTCAGTAAACGCATAATAAAGCGGACTAAAAAATATTTTTTATAACTCTAATAACCAATAAACAAGGATCAATTAATAATTAAAAACAAGAAGAAGAGAAAGTTGACATAGCAAAACAACATTATTAGATTTAGTCTGTCTAATATAGATATATATATATACAGCAAAATATTTCAAAGCGTGGGTTTTCATTCTTTCAAAATGAAAACGCATTAAAAACGCATCAGGTATCTTCAAGGATGACAGGGAATCGTTTTCACCACGTTGTGGACTGTGCAATGACGTAAGCGTTTGTCTTTGAATAACTGTTGTCACAATAAATCATTGGCTGATACTATATTGGCTGACAATCTTGCAAAGAAAGGACTAGATCATCCAGTCCCCTCCTCCTCAGAGCTTACATGAACTCTTCGCAAGGCGAAAGACCCAGAACAAACAAAAGTGGCTGCTCCCTCCTATTCACTACTGGTATAAAGCAAAAAGACCAGGACTCTCTCTATTTCTTCCTGGTGATAGGCAGACCAACACTTGCTTATCCCGACTGGCCAGTGGACACCTGAAAAGTCTCACATTTTCTGCTAATCAAAAGATCTTTCCTCTTGCCCTAAAGCCAGGAATCACCTGAGCATATCTTGGACTGTTTAGGGCTGGACTGGAGCGACATTCATTCCTCTCTCCTCTTAGTTTCGGACTTCCTAAATGTCAACGGATTTATTGATCTGGTCTGACTCCATCAGACCAGATGGGAATTAACAACAACAGCAACAATAAATCAAATAAATATTTTCCCCGTTAGCCAGTTTGTAGTATCTTTTGCAGTTATTTTTCACCCAGATGTCGAAACCTGCACTTTTTTCGACTTTTACACTCTTTAGGATCTAAAGAGTGTAAAAGTCGAAATTTTGATTTTAAAGGAATTTTATAATTTTCGCAAAAAAATACAAATTGTGCTATAGTTTTGTCACGGGCTGTACTAATCCATATTATTAATGCTTACCTTCTTTTTTACATGTATTGCTAATTAAAATTGATATCTAAACTATACGAATGGTTTTATCGAAACAATAACTGATTATTCAAAACTATAAAAGTTTTAATAACGACACTGCAAATATTCAACACTGTTCACAGTTTGATACTGCGTATGATATTTGTGTTTGAAACGCCAATGCTCGTCGCACGTGACATGTGGACGAGCGCACATATGCATATGACTTATAAAGCAGAAGTGCAGAATTCTTGCCACTGCGCGCTGGTACGTAAATACTTGTTTCACCCGAATAAATATGCTTTTATTAATTTATGCTGCATATAGAAACTGATATTAAGTCAATTATAAAAAATTCACAAATTTTACATACTCAATTAAGTATGTGTGGTTTGCGTATTAAGAACTGTTTTTTCTTCGACCCCCAATCGACCCTTCCGATTCGGATCGACCACCATTCGAGCCCCTGGCTCAGATCGACCCCTGCTTTCGTTAAATAGACCCCTTTGGCGACCTCTACTTTAGATGGTTTGTGATATCATGTTCAATGAAATTTCCCATCCTTCGGATGCTCATGAATAAGTCAGACGAGTTTCGGAACTCCCTGTATTTATGTATGCGTCTTTGAATAAAAGCATTTTAATACAGTAACAGTTTTTCCATAATATGACATCTTAATCCATTAAAAATTTTGTTTAGTTTAAATACTTAAAAGCAAACATTTAAATTATGACACAAATGCATGAAAAGTTCATACACTTAAATATCGTATAAATAAAATATTTATTTCGTTTTGAAGTATTCTTTTACTCACCTGTACTTTAAAAAGTTTATTATTTTTTTGTTTAGATATTCTTAAACAAATGTTTAACTTTATAATTTTGCTTGATTTTTAACTCAACAATGAACTTACTTTATGTGCACCCTTGTGAATTGCTTTACAATTTCTATCGACACTCTGATTGACTGTAATTTCCTTTTAATTAGTTGTAGTGAATACTAATTATAAATGAATTCTGAACATCTGTAGTAGACAAAACAGAATAGAGAAGACATTGAATAGGGTGTAAGAGAAATCCGATAAGTCTGTCACAAAACCTAATAATGAGTGAATGAGGTTGGTGACAAGTCGAATGGTAAACAGGTACTATAATGCAATTTAAATGAATGATAATACAATACAAACATTAATTGCAAGCTTGCTCAGAAATGCTGACTGTTGTTTGCTATTGTTTGCTTAAATAGAAATATTTAATGTAGATATTAAGTTTCAATAGAAATAAAGTTTTTGAAAAAAATATTTTTTATATTGGTTTAATACTTTATAAAAATCAAAATTAAATACTATAACGAAAGTAGCATATATTGATATTATTGCGCTTTTGGGGCATTAAAAAATAGCCAAGCTATTGACGCTGGAGATAGGTATGGTGTAGTATAGGTACTACTGGTATTGTAGAAATAGGTTACTGCTACTATGGTATCAGGTAACTAACATACTGCTACAGGTTAACTGTAATAGGGTTTTTACGTCATCAAACAAAACAGTATCCAGTTATTATTTAAAACAAAAAAAAGAGTTCTGGATAATCAACACGGAGATAAAAAAAGTTCTGGTAAAATTACCTTACTGTATGATAATGACAATTTTTGAAGTAAAAAAAAACATAATTCTAGTTAGTAAATATAAAATTTATGGTATCTAAATAGCTCAGTTGGTACTTTGTCCGTTAATATGGTAACGGTTTTTTTGAAATTTCAGGTTTTGAAAAATTTCGGACCGAAACCGAAGTAAATTTAACCGAATAAATGGTTTGTGTGCTATGCTCTGAGATATAATGATAAAATTACCAAATTTTACCACGTTTCATTACATATTTTATTATTAATTTTGCCAAAATCAATACAAAAGCTCTTTTTTAAAACTTACAAGACTTTTTGCCATAGAGTCAGAAACATGATAAATTTTATCCTATTCTAGTAGTTTCGATCATACTTTTTTTGCGTAGAAAATTACCTTAGACGTTACCACAAATGACGCTTTTGGAAAATGATTTTTTTTTTAAAATTTCCTTTGAGACAAGTTTTTATATCATTGTAGAAGATAATTCGCTTGATATTTTCTGATAAAAGGCCATGAAAACGTTTTTATGTTGAAATTTAAATTTTGTTTGAGGAAAAAAAATATTAAAGTTTCTTCTTGTATAAAAAAAATTTCAATGTCAGTATTCTTTTACGTGACTTAAAAATTTCTTTAATTCAGATTAGTTTTTCTAAAAATGTTTTTATGCAAAAAAAAAGCTAATTTTTTTAAATAGTAATAGTGTCTAGACAGTGTTTTGATGTTGGTAGAAAAACCTTTTTTTAAAAACTTTTTTCAGTGAATTCACTTTCAATCATATTTAAATATTAAATTTTTGAAATTTATTAAAGATTGTCTTATCACTGCTCAAATAATGGATGCTATTCCGGAATATTTTTTTTGGAAATCAATAGATACGTAAAATGTCGGTAAATATGTTGAAACTAAATACATTTTCTATAACATCCCTATATGTGAAACAAAACAGAGAGTTTGTGAAACAAAATAGAGAGTTATAAACATGTTAAATGTAGTCCCCGTTATAATATCTCGAAATTTTGAAGTCTAAAAATTTTGTGTTTAAAAAAAAACAGAAAGTAATTAGTATTTTATTAAAATGTGGTGTAAAAAGTATAGGAGTTTACTAAATTTCTGAACTTAAATTGGGTGCTTGCAGCTCAAAAATAAGTGAACAGATCATGTCTAACCATGTAAATTGAATAAGATTTAATTGGATACCTCTAAGCGACGTCAAGCATATGTGTCGAACCTGATTAGCTTCTGAATCAGCAAATATCTCGATTTATCTATGATGACGCCACTTGTAGGCATCCAATTATTATTAAGGATAAATAAAAATTATGCATATTTCCATCAATTACCTGTGGCGGATACATCTTATATTTCCTAACTTTTTAATAACGTAAGCTAACTATCGTATTTGCTTCTGCTTATATAATTGAATTATATAATGATTATTTGCTTATTATAATTGAATTATATAATGATTATTTGCTTATTATAATTGAATTATATAATGATTATAATATTAGAGGGACCGGAAAATAATGCCGTTGTTCGTTAGTTTTAAAAACCAATTCATTTGTTTTCGATCCATTTCGATTCATTTCTGATCCGGGATTGAAAGGTTGTTGCTACCGAGGGTGAATACATTATAGATTAAAAAATAAAAGCTCGGTAACAAATATCAAATGCACCAAAACGACATTACTTTCTAGTCTCCGTAATATTTCTTTTAAAGTATCTTAACCAAGCAAACAAATATGTTTTTTAAAACCTTGATGTATTTTAAAAACACAAATGTTTAGTTTGTACAGCATAAAACATATTCAAAATATTTAAAGGATAAGTTATTGAATTGCACTATACACTTATAAATAAAAAAATTACGTTGTAATATTAATCGATTAATTTCTTAGAATTTCTCAATTAAATAATACTTATTCAAAACAGTGTACAAAATACTCTAAAAAGTCCTTCACACTAAGTTTATGTTGGAATCATTATTTTAAATGATCCGAACAGAGCGAAGGTTGAGCAATGCATGACACGAGATATAGTTATATGTGATAATTTAGAAATGGTTGATTTGAGAGCAAGGCTCATTAGGCATGAAAGCACCGTCATAAAGTCAAATGATCTAGAGATTCTGAAGAGATATTCACATTTGCTATTAATCAGCGAAAATGTCAATGGGAATTTGAACTATAGTATAAAATGGTTTGCATTTCTCAATGAAATGGTTAAGGTATTGCATGAAGCACATTTATGGCTTTATTGATAAGATATTTAATGACTCAGAAACTAACTCTCAATGTTCGAATATATTTAGTATCTTAAATCGCTTTGACACAGATGAGATAAGGTGTCTTTTTATATATGTTTTATTGATGATCTTACTACGCTATTTTTTATAATTCAATTAGTCTAATACATACTAAAACAATCTGCTAAATTATAATAATGTTTGCCCTGAAATTTAAAATCCGAAACAAAGTAGTTTTTTTCTCATATCTAAAAATTTATGTATAATTGAATTTGTAAATTAAAGAAATTTCAATGATGAACAACTGTTTTTCTTAGATTTAATTCACTGAAAGTAAATTTAATATCCAAAGCAAAGTAGTTTTTCATTCATATTCAAAAATTTTTTAATAATTGATTCTGTAAATTAAAAAAATTTCAATGATGAGCAACTGTTTTCCTTAGATTTACCTCACAGCAAGTAACTTCACTGCAAGTAAATTTAAAATTCAAAGGAAAGTAGTTTTTCATTCATATTCAAACATTTATCAATAATTGGTTTTGTAAATTAAAGAAACTTCAATGATGAACAACTGTTTCTCTTAGATTTACTTTACTGCAAGTAAATTTAAAATAAAAAACAAAGTAGTTTTTCTTTTATATTCTAAAATTTATCAATAATTAATTTTGTAAATTAACGAAATTTCAATGATGAACAACTGTTTTTCTTAGACTTACTTCACAGCAAATGACTTCACTGTAAGTAAATTTAAAATCCAAAGCAAAGTAGTTTTTCATTCTTATTCAATATCAATAATTGATTTTGCAAATTAAAGAAATTTCAATGATGAACAACTGATTTTCCTTGATTTACTTCACTGAAAGTAAATTTAATATCCAAAGCAAAGTAGTTTTTCATTCATATTCAAACAATTGTTAATAATTGATTTTGTAAATTAAAGAAATTTCAATGATGAGCAACTGTTTTCCTTAGATTTACCTCACAGCAAGTAACTTCACTGCAAGTAAATTTAAAATTCAAAGGAAAGTAGTTTTTCATTCATATTCAATATCAATAATTGATTTTGTAAATTAAAGAAATTTCAATGATGAACAACTGATTTTCTTAGATTTACTTCACTGCAAGTAAATTTGAAATCCAAAGCAAAGTAGTTTTTCATTCATATTCAAAAATTTATCAATAACTGATTTTGTAAATTGAAGAAATTTCAATGATGAGCAACTGTTTTTCTTAGATTTACTTCACAGCAAATAACTTCACTGCAAGTAAATTTAAAATCCAAAGAAAAGTAGTTTTTCATTCATATTCAATATCAATAATTGATTTTGTAAATTAAAGAAATTTCAATGATGAACAACAGATTTTCTTAGATTTACTTCACAGCAAATAACTTCATTGCAAGTAAATTCAAAATTCAAAGAAAAGTAGTTTTTCATTCATATTCAAACATTTATCAATAATTGGTTTTGTAAATTAAGGAAACTTCAATGACGAACAACTGTTTTTCTTAGATTTACTTCACTGCAAGTAAATTTAAAATAAAAAACAAAGTAGTTTTTCGTTTATATTCTAAAATTTATCAATAATTAATTTTGTAAATTAAAGTAATTTCAATTATGAACAACTGTTTTTCTTAGATTTACTTCACAGCAAATAACTTCACTGCATTTAAATTTAAAATCCAAAGCAAAGTAGTTTTTCATTCATATTCAATATCAATAATTGATTTTGTAAATTAAAGAAATTTCAATGATAAACAATTGTATTTCTTAGATTTACTTCACTGAAAGTAATTGTAAGTTTGAAAGTTTATTTTTTGGAAGAGAGCCGTGCTTCGATGAGTTTACCGTTAACGTAGAAAAATATACCGGTGTTTCATGCTTTATTTCATAACCATAAATCATCAAAATGCTAAATATAAAATTTTTTACTTATTTTGACCGAAATTAATACAAAATAATGAAAAAAAAAATATGTGTAATAAAAATTTTGCTTCAAAGGTTTCATGCGATTTTGTCATGTGATGGTTAGTGACTATTTATTGTTATTTACTGATACAAAGGAGATTTATAGTTAAAAATTTTATTTTACTTCAATGTATTTACCAATGTACAGTGATCCAAAAAAAGAGAATTGGACAACCCTAAATAACTTCTGATCTAATGATCAAATCTTCATGTTCTGGAACTTAATCTTAATGGTTTGAGGGGATGAGATTTAAATGTACGACCTTTTTAAAATTTGATTTCTCAGCAGCTATTCAATGCATTTCGCTCAAATTTGGTAATTTTCCATGTAAAATTAGATACTAAAATTTTATACCTTACAATTCAAGATTTTTTCGATTTTTTCTTTGTTAAATAAAATTATAAAAAATAATAAATATTTACAAATGTTTCATTTTTGCAAGGAATTATCTTTGGCTAAACGAGTTTTATAATTGGATGCAAACATTTTTCAATTGAATTAGAAAGTTCCCACAATATAGCGAAATACGCAAAAAATAAAATTTACATTATGAGGGTCAAACTTTGGATCGCTCTACATTTGGATCGCTCACGTATTCTTTAACCAAGATTAGGACCATATTTCCCACATTGCTTCTATCCCCGATATCTTGGGGGTCAGAAGTCCGAATTCATCGCAAAAGGTATGTGTTACACCTGAAGGGTGACATGAATTTCGATCAGTGAGAACTGCCTTTAACTTGAATCTCAATCAGTGAGAACTACCTTGTGAGAGAAGCAGAGCAGTGGAAAAGAGCCCTAAGACAAGTAGAAAGACTTTTTCTAGAACTGTTTTTCAGGTGTGGCAACTGCGGCTGGGAGAGATTGTTTGTTGAACAAAGAATGTGTGGGTGAGATTCTTTTGTAGTTTTCACGAGGATTAGGGGGCTTGCCCCCCTAATTCCTGCAGAGAGAGTTTTTGTCCTTGCCTGAATGTGGTAGGCAAGAAAATAATTTCTACTCAGGTGCAATGAATTTTCCTTGTGTTTTATATCCATATACATCGAATTGAAAGTTTAAAACCAATTTTATAGAATTGTAAAATTCTTTTCTTCAAGATGTGGTGTTTGCACCACTGTATTTAGTGTTGTTTTAACGTGCTATTCCTCCAATAAATTATGTAAGTTGTCTTTAATTTTGATTCTGTCTTTCTTTCTAGAGCCATGTTATTTTTTCTAAAATATTGCCTTACACTAGAATTCACTATTCTTTTTTAGCTTCCGCTATATATCCTTTTTTAGATCACGCGCCGGTCTTATATGCACACGTGCCGGCAGTAATTATCTTATAGCTTAATTCATTTTTCTTGATTGAATTATTTCTTTTCAGTTACCTGCTTGATTTAGGTAAGAAAGTAAGATATGTAATTTATAATATAGTGAATTATTTATCACTTAATTATTAACTCTCTCGAGTTAATCCCAGCTTGTTTCTTGTATCTTGGATACATCATGTGTAAACACACATGCTTCCCTTATATTTTATCTATGTTCATTTATCTCAACAAGCTATATCAGTATGTTTATTCAGCGAAGTGCGATTGTGCCTGATTTCTTAACTTAAAATATCGTCTGCACTATACCATTATGAGTCCTAGAAACCATTATGAGTTCTAGAAAGATAAGATCCGATCATTAGATCAAAAGTTATTGTCAGGGTCACGTGATGTAATAACACGCATTTTCTGATGTTGCGAGCTAAAAGCTTGATATTATAGATATGATCATTTTTTTTTTGTTTTGGTTTTTTGAAGAATGGATGAAAAAGAATAATAAAATGGTGAATTAGTTTTTGTAGAATTTTGCGTTATTTCCTTTGTAAAAGGTTACGACTGACAAATGCGCGGGGAAACCCCAATGGATTTCAAAATAAAAGATTGGTAGTTGTTTGTTCTATGAATTTCAAGTTGTTTGATGGAAGATAGTGAGTTATTTAGATTGTCTTGAAATTGGTTTAGGAAGTGGCATTTTTTTTTGTAAGAAGGTGCAGTTTAGAAAGTAGTAGGTGAAAAATGGCATTTTTAGGAAGAGCTTTAAAAGTAGATTTGAAGTGTTTGGCGGAAGAGTTAGGAGAAACGGCAACGGAAGACATGAGAGTTACCGAATTAAAGAAGATTATATTGGCAAGTACGGAGTACGAAGAGGAGTTTGTGAAGGAATTATTAAAAAGAATAGTTAGTGGAAGAGAAGAAATAAAGCGCCAACAAAAAGAAGATGAAATTAGGCGACAAGAATATGAAATTAAGCAACAGGAAAGGGAAGACGAATTAAAGCGGCGAGAACAGGAAAGGGAAGATGAATTAAAGAGGCGAGAACAGGAAAGGGAAGGTGAATTAAAGCGGCGAGAACAGGAAAGGGAAGATGAATTAAAGCGGCAAGAAAAGGAATATGAATTGGAGAGGTTGAAGATAGAAGCTTCATTGGTACATACTGGTACTATAGGAGAGACGAGCAGCTCTCGAAATGAAGAAACAAGAGAACATGTACCTGGTGGATTGCAAAAATTAATGCGTACTTTTGATCCAAAAGAAGGTGATATAAGTTTTTATCTAATATTGTTTGAAAGACAAGCACGAAGAGTCCATATAAAAGAAGAAGATTGGGTAACGCATCTTGTTGGATTATTGCCTCTAGAAATGGCGAATTTAATTGCAAGGGAGCCTGAAGAAAAAGCAAATGATTATAAACATGTAAAATGTATGTTATTGAAAAGGTTTAAATTGAGCCCAGAAGTATTTAAAATAAAGTTTAAGAGACATTGTAAAGCGGCTGAGAGCACTTGGCGAGATTTTGGATTTGAATTGGCGAACTATTTTAACCAATGGGTTTCGGGACTAAAAATTAATGATTTCGACAGCCTGAAACAACTTGTCATTGTCGAACAGATAAAAGAACGAGTACCTGGAGACATACAAAATCATTTTATTGATGAGTGGAGTAGAATTTGCTCAGTTGACACACTTGCTGAGAAGTTAGATGAGTACGAGAATGCAAGGAAATATAACCAAACTACTAAATTCATTGCTTCTCAACCATATAGGAACTTATACCGGGAAAAACCAAACATGGGTAGTAGAAGATATCATACATTTGGTGAAGGATATAAACATGAGCATAACAACCATGGCAGAATTGATAAGCGGAGTTCTTCCCAAAATCCAGTCACATGTTTTAATTGTGGACGAGTAGGACACTTGGCACGATTTTGTCGAGATAATAAAGAGAGGAGAAGAAACATTGAAGGCAAAGTGGCCGAGGTTCAAGTATCGGAAGGGCAAGTATCCGAAGTTAAGGTACTCAGAAATGGAAATATCGAAAGCAAAGTAGTCACTGCAAGATTTAACGGTGAAGTCATGATAGGAAACAAAAAATGTAAAGGCGTTCAACCAAAAATAGCTGCCCTTAAGAAAGTTAGAATTTCATATAATGGAAATGAATACGAAGCTGTAGTAGATTCTGGTGCACAAATAAGTGTATTTAAAAACGATATAGTGGGTAAGGAAGTGGATTACAAAGGACATATAATACTACAACCTGCGTTTGGCGAAAGTCTAAAAGCTGAATTAAAAGAAGTGGAAATCGCTTTGGTAACGGAAGGATATATTACGCCTATAATTAAAACGATGATAGCAGCCGTCAATGGGTTAAATGCTGACATTTTGTTGGATGCTGAAACTTATGAGGCATTATTAGAACAAAAAAGAGTATACAATCCCAGTTTTACTGCTGCTATGAAGCTAAGATCAGATTCCCGAAAGGAGCAGTTACATATGAGTGCAAGTGACGGAGAAGAGCAGCAGGAGCCAACAGTAGGTGAATGCGGTGATAAAAAGAATGGAAATGAAACCGAACGATTCAAGATACAACAACAAAGTTGCGATACTCTCCAAGAAGCATGGAAATTGGGGAAGCAAAATAAAGGAGGGTATGTGATACAAAATAATATACTATGCCATGAAGAGCTGTTGGACGGGAATAGAATACAACAATTAGTAATTCCCGAAATTAGAAAAGGTAAAATACTAGAAATTGCCCACGAGTCAGTATTCGGAGCACATCTAGGAGCTCGTAAAACAATTCAAAGAATTAAATTTTCCTTTTATTGGCCAGGGATGGTCAAGGAAATTAAAGCTCATTGTAGCTCATGTCATGGGTGCCAAGGTAGAAGAGTTGTTCGTTCAGTAGACAAAATTCCGATAACACCTGTGTCACGTCCTGAACTTCCATTCCAAGTGGTGAACGTAGATCTAATTGGTCCTCTAGATCCAGTATCAGCACAAGGACATAAATATATCCTTTGTTTGATGGACCAACATTCAAGATGGCCTGAAGCAGTCCCGCTCAAATCGTTAACGGCAAGGAATACATGTGAAGCACTGCTCGAAATATTCTGTAGGACAGGAATTCCAGAAGTAATCGTGGTGGATAATGCGACAAATTTTACGGCAAGTTTAACGCAAGAGTTTTTGAAGGTTTTAGGAGCTTGTCCGCGATTTTCAACGCCATACCATCCGGAAGGGAACGGATTGATTGAAAGATGGAACCAAACTTTCAAAAATATGCTACATCACATTATTAGAGAAGTAGGAAGAAATTGGCATCGACACATACCATTTGTACTATGGGCTTATCGAGAAGTTCCAAATGCAACTACAGGAGTACCACCTTTTCTGCTAATGTACGGGAGAGAACCGAAAGGCCCGTTATCTATATTGAAGTCAATTTGGGCCGGAGATATGTTTTTACCTTTGAATATGAAAGGATCAGCGGAGGAATATTTAAAAGAGTTAAAAGGAAAATTAGAAATAGCAACCGAAAAGGCAAGGTTAACAAGTGATGTGCAACAAAGTAATTATGCCAAATATTACAATAGAAGGAAAAAATACCGGGAATTTGCGCCAGGAGATCAAGTACTTGTGCTAATGCATGATTCATCCAATTCATTATATGCCAGATGGATAGGTCCAGTAAAGGTAATTAGAAGAGTGAAACCGAATTCGTATTATTTGCAAATGCCTGAAGGAAATTTAAGATTATTGCATGTTAACAAAATGAGAGAATACAAAGCGAGAATTCAAACAGTTGGAGTTGTCTATGATATTGATGATGAATTTGGTGAAATATACGAAACACCAACTCTTCCTACAGATGTGGAAAGCTATGAAGCATTGAAAGGATTAAATTTGGATTACTTACCCAAAATGCAACAAAATCAATTGAAAGATCTTTTACATAGACGCAAAACGTTGTTTTCGGGGAAGATAAGGATAGCTAAAGTTGGGAAACATGCGATAAAGCTGAAAGCTGAGGAGGATACGATGAAACCAAAAACGTATAAGATACCAGAAAACTTAAAGGGGAAAGTGGATGCACAGATCAATGAATTGCTAGCGTTAGGACTGATTGAACCGGTGGTAAGTGAGATAGCACACCCGGTAGTATGTGTTCATAAGAAAGACGGAACAATCAGGGTATGCATTGATTTCAGAAGTTTGAATGCTCTTACCGTTCCGGATGCATATCCAATGCAAAATATGATGGAGTTGAATTTCTTAGTAGGAAAGAAGAAATTCATTACTGTGCTAGATATGTTGAAGGGATATTGGGCTATACCGATGGAGAACGGCAGCAAACACCTCACAGCATTCCGAACTCACCGAGGCCAGTACCAATGGAATGTATTACCCTTTGGATTAAGAAATGCTGCTGCAACCTACCAAAGAGCTATGTCTAAAGTGGTTCAGTCCATGTCTGATTTCACTTGTGCTTATATCGATGATTTAGCAGTATTTTCTGATACGTGGGAGGAACATTTGATTCATCTTGAAGAAGTTTTTAAGAGATTGGAATATTTTAATTTCTCCGTGAACTTGAGAAAGTGCGAATTTGCTAGACAAAAGGTTAAATACTTAGGACATATTATTGGTTCAGGTAAACATGCTCCTGACAAAGAACGAATAAGAGTAATACAGAAATTAGAGGCACCCAAAACCAAAAAACAACTGAGAAGTGCTTTGGGATTATGCAACTTTTACAGGCAGTATATTCCAAACTTCGCAAAGATTGCTCTTCCACTAACAGAGCTTACTAAAAAGAAAGTTCCTAATGAGATTCCTTGGAGCGAAGAAGCTGAGAAGGCATTCAAGGAATTGATGACGTCGCTATGTAAGATCGCAGAGTTACAAGTCCCAGACATAGAGAAACCATACTACTTGCATACGGATGCATCTCAAAATGCGGTCGGATGTTGTTTAGGTCAGTTAGATGAAGAAGGAAATATTTGTCCCATAGCTTTCGGTAGCCAGAAGCTGAATTCAACTCAACAGAAATGGTCTACAATTGAAAGGGAAGCTTATGCTATTATTTGGGCTTTGCAGAGATTTGAAACCTTACTCTGTGGTGCTAAGATTATTTTATTAACTGATCATAATCCCCTAGTATTTCTGACGAGTGCGACACCCCAAAGCCCGAGGTTGCAGAGATGGGCGTTAGCCATTCAACGCCATGATATTGAGGCAAGTCACATCAAAGGATCGAAACTTAGTAATGCAGATGCATTGTCCAGACTGTAAATATAAACTAAAATAAGACTCTGAACATTTTTTCCTATTATTATTATTAGGTGATTAAAGTAAATACCTAGTGTTAAGTTAAACCTAAGATTCAGTGAATATTTGGGTGAATGTGAAACATAGTTTGTTTATGTGTAAAGTGTGACCCTTAAATTATTTGCCATATTCGATCTTTGGATCTAATATGACTCTGGGGGGAAGGTGTCAGGGTCACGTGATGTAATAACACGCATTTTCTGATGTTGCGAGCTAAAAGCTTGATATTATAGATATGATCATTTTTTTTTTGTTTTGGTTTTTTGAAGAATGGATGAAAAAGAATAATAAAATGGTGAATTAGTTTTTGTAGAATTTTGCGTTATTTCCTTTGTAAAAGGTTACGACTGACAGTTATTTAGGGTGGTCTGTTTTTTTTTTGGTTCTCTCATGCAAATTTGTAGTTTTAAGATAATTTAAACAGCCCCTATTCTGTTTAGAGTTTGACAGCCGGGGACGATCAACAGCCTGCTGAATCAGTGTTACACATCTCTACATTAATGTTGCCACTATTAAAGTTCTAATTGTCCTATAAGTATTTATAATTAAAATAAGATGCTTTTGTGCACCAAAAACTAGATCACTTTACTTTCTTATCATTATTTGAAATGATGCAAATGATAATACCAGATTTAGATATAATTAATTGTTTGAACTAAAGTTTTACATAAAAAGTCAATTATTTATTATATATTGAGTAATTTTTATTTTTCTTTAAATGTTACTGTCTTATGAACAATTTTACTGTTCAATCATTTATTTATTTTTTTAAATTTTGAATTCATTATTTATACACATTTTAAGAAAAGAATTATTTCCATCATTTTCTTAAAGATCATGACATGCTACTTGCCAAAATTTCTTATACAAAGATTTATTATTTAATATATATAAAGAAATCTTTACTTTTACTTTGAAATACTTTTTCTAAATTCTTAAATAAGTGTAGAGAAAAAAAAACACAACGTATGATTTCCTCGAAAGATACACTTTTCCTATAGGAAATAGAATAAAATTTTAACAATGTTTCGGATGTTTTATTTACTGATATGAAATATTGATTTTATGTCAAGCTGAATTTAATGAGGTGTTTAGATGTTTTTAAAGAGCTCTGTTTGAATTATTTCGTGGTTGACTTTAGTATTTCTTTAAATACATGTTTCGTTTTTTTTATTTAAATAGGAATTGTGACGGTATTTAAGCACAGAAGATGGAATGTAAATGTAAATATGGAAATATAAATTAAATACATTACATCTTTTTAAATATAGAAGATGAAAGGCAAATGTAAATTTAGAATTATAAACTAAATATAAAGATGTATAGATCTAGGAAACGAAACAATTATCTATATGTATAGATCTTGAAAGCTGAATGTATGCTGAATAAAAATGTATTTTGTTTTAGAAAAAGTGAGTTTTTGTGACAAGCGACTAGAGACAGGACGATTCCATAATACAAACGGACTTAGAAAATTTCGAAAGGGGAAAATGAGCTCGATATCGGGAAAACGTTGGTGGTGAGAGCTTTAGCTTAGCAAAATATCGCCTTATTTTAGCGCCAACATTGAAAGTCAAATTTTGGCGGGATTTTCTGAAACAAAAAAAAAACTTAACTATAGGGTCATCAAAAAAGAAAGAATTCATTATTAGGCTTTACAGAGAACACAGTCAGATTTGATTTTTTTTTATCTTCAAAGAACGTTTTTTATCCAGAGAGGTACGTACCTCAGTACTGTTGACAATTATCGGTCGCTGTTCCAGCAATTCTGTACATGTTGGAGGAGCGTGAGGGGGAGGGGAGATCGTGAAAAGAATTTCGTGTATAAACCGGGCAGTGGCACTTGACCTTAAAAAAACATCAGTGTTGGGTATGCCGGGCAAATATATACCGAGCAATGGCACTTGACCTTAAAAAAATATCAGTGTAGGGTATACCAGGCAAATGTATACCGAGCAGTGGAACTTAACTAGACCTTGTATATATTTCATACATTTACCAAAAGTCTAGTCAGTCAACTAGACCTAGTATATGTGCCACTGCCCGGTATACCCTACGCTGATGTTTTTTTAAGGTCAAGTGCCATTGCCCGGTATACGCTACACTGATGTTTTTTTAAGGTCAAGTGCCATTGCCCGGTATATATTTGCCCGGCATACCCTACACTGATGTTTTTTTAAGGTCAAGTGCCATTGCCCGGTATATATTTGCCCGGTATACGCTACACTGATGTTTTTTTAAGGTCAAGAGCCATTGCCCGGTATATATTTGCCCGGTATACGCTACACTGATGTTTTTTTAAGGTCAAGTGCCACTGCCCGGTATATATTTGCCCGGTATACCCTACACTGATGTTTTTTTAAGGTCAAGTGCCATTGCCCGGTATGTATTTGCCCGGTATACCCTACACTGATGTTTTTTAAGGTCAAGCATAATTTGGCCGGTATAATTCTCAAATTTCATACTTTGCCTAAAAACATCCAGTATTCTATACAATGCCGGCAACATACATATATTAAGATCTAACTAACTTTAAAGTAAAAAAAAATTAAAAACAAAGGCAAAACAGATAACAATAATAAGAACAAAGACATAACGAAAACATTCAACAAATAACATATTTTATACGTGTTCGAAAATGACAGCAAACGTTGCAAAAAATAAACGTAAAAACAAATGCTAACGGTGACGGTAAACCTTTGAAATTTAACCAATACGCCAAGGAAGCGAACAAAAAAATCCCCAATATTCTCAGTGTAATTTCCCTCTTCCGACGAAACTCTAAGTTTTTAACATTATGGAATCGTCCTTCCCCTAGTCGCTTGTGTTTTTGTGTCTGATTTCGTAACTTAATATATCATCTGAATTTTCATCCGTGGACATCTCAGAAAAGAGTAAAATTATTCAGAGACTAACATGCGTTTTTGCACACTTTTGTAGGTAATTTTTAATTGTATCATTAATGAATGACTTTGAAATAAATCATAATTTAATACTGAACTACCATCATACTGTAAAAAATGGATATTCAATTATCAGGATATCGTTCTTCACGAAATTGTCTTCTGGTATATACTCCGAGCCAAAATTTGTCATTGTGCTAAATAACGATCGTCAATTCTTCAAGGTAACGAATTTCATCAAAATTAAAGAAATATTTCGTCATTCTATTTTTTTCAAAAAGAAAAAAAAATCAAAGTGTACAATGTATTTATCTTTTCAAAAAGTTTTAAATTTTTCCTTTTCAATATAACCGCAATTCATTGTTATTAAATGCATTTCCGGTAGTTTTATAGTAGTTTACTTATGAATCCTTTTCTGTGTAAATAATTATTCTTTTTTAAAGCTTGCTTGCTATAAAATGTTACACAGGGAATATTTTTTAAATATTTTTATGCATTTTTATTCTTTGTTTTTTAAATAAATATTTTTTTCTGTTGCTTTCAAAAAATGAAAAAAAAAGCTAACACGTGGGTGAAAGTGAGTGTTGTTAGGCTTCGTACCTCTTTCGATTGCAAATACAAGCGTATAAATAATTGCATCGGTATTGCATTTATTAGATATTTCTCTTTAGGTGGTCAGATATTTCTTACGTCACAGAAAACTGATTCGACATACATAACTACATTATTTGTTGACCTTTTGTTTCATTCTAAAAAATTGCCCACTCATTTAAAATTAGTTTGACGCACTTAAAAGATAATATAAGAGTTTCGAATAATTAAAATATTGTTTCAATTCCATTCAAGCTTTTTTATTTCTAGTGATCAGTGTTTGAATTTTTATTGAGCTTATGTTTTCAAATAAATTTTTTTTTACAAGTGAATAGCTTGTAAAATACATCCTTTAGTTTAAATATAAGTGTAGTTAGAGAAAATTAAATACTACTGCTGTCTTTCGTGAAATGCATTTCCTTCAGTTCTTTATTAATTTAATATTTAATTATGTTTTAATTAATATTTCTTATTTAAAGCTTTCTTGCTATAAAATGTTATTTAGATAGTTATTTTTTATTTTTGTCAACTTTCTTTTATAAATTCAAAAATTTTTCTTCCCTTTGATTCAAAGAAATTAAATAACGGAAAAATACGCAAAATACTTAATTTGACTACAGATTAATATTTTTAAAGTGTAAGCATCATACTGTAGAAGCAAAATTCTAAATTTTATTGCATTATCTGTATCGCCTTCTGCAATTAACTCTTTTATATTATTATCTTCTACATTAAACACTTATACATTTTTGATTTACACTAAAGCTGAGTATTTCTTATGTCTCAAAAGTTGTTAAAGCTAAGCGCAAGACATTGACTTTTCGTTATCTTGGGCTTAGCAAAATTTCAGATAATAACTTGTTTGGTTCATTTAAAAAATAATATTCATAACTTTAAATATTCCAAAGAAATTTCCTGGGATAGATAATTATTTGCTTCAACGAATCTCAAAGCATGACTAAACGATGGTGAGGAAAAATATGTCATCTGTCGGCTTTTGTACGAGCACGGATGGTGCTTAAAAATTTCCACTGTTGACTTTTAAAATTATTCCATGAAGTGCACTTTTTTTAACTAAGTATGATTGAACCTTTTGCTATGTTTGAAGATTATTTTTTTTCCTCATAAAATTATCTATAAATATGAGTGATAGAACTAATTTTCCTCTAAATTTTAATTTTGTGAAATAGCCAACATGGTTAATTACTACACTGCACAGAATTTAGTATCTTCATTCCAAAATTACTGGCAACTACTTAATACTAAAGTGGTGTTCTGATACACCACTGATAAACTTTGTTTTTTTACACCGCTTGACATAAAGTAGCAGCCAGTATTTTTAGAATTCGTTAACATTTAAATTCATAATAACAATAAGATATAATACAAATAAGAGTCAGTAAAGTAATTTTTACGATACATTATAAAGTAAGAATCAATAATATGTGATACACTTATTCATGAAATAAAAGTAGTTTGCTAATCAAGCATGCACACAGCACAGATGGAATATTATGGTGAATTTGAACTAGGCTTAGCAAAACAGAAGTGAATTGAAATTAAATCTTTAAACTGTTTATTATTTAAGTTATTTAATGCAATTGACAAATATTTAAAAATTAAAATATGATTATCATTTTAACACAAATAAAAACCTTCATACATTTAATACATTTCATTAAGAATCAATAATCAATATGATACACATGTACACTTATTCATAAAATAAAAGTAGTTTGCTAATCAAGCATACACGCAACACAGATGGAATATTAAGGTGAATTTGAACTAGGCTTAACAAAGCAAAAGTGAATTGAAATAAAATACTTAAACTGTTTATTATTTAAGTTATTTAATGCAATTTACAAATATTTGGAAATTAAAATATAATTATAATTTTAACACAAATAAGAACATACATACATTTTGAAACGGTGAACTTTTGTTTCTGTTTGTGTATAGCAGTATGAAAAAGAACAAATTCAAACCCTCAATTTTAAACAATCTACTGGCGATACCCATAGTATATTAAAATTAGTGTTTCGGAAGTCAAAATACTTCACAAATGTTATGAAAGCGGCGAGCTTGGTTTACGATCTCTCATTATTGGTGTTTAGATCCGACAGCTCTTTTGAAAGAGTATGTGAACATTTAATTTAGTGTTAAATTAAAATAAAAGGTTACTTGACACAAACCTTTGGATTGTTTAACTCCAACTTTGAATAAATATTAACACACCGTTTTTACAGCGTAATATGCAATATCTCGCGCTTTCTAATATAAGATAGTAATTCTTATTAAGAAATCACACTTCTTATTGTATCGTCCTATTCTTTTGCTGCTAATGTCACATACTGTTAATTTCGTGGTAAACATGATTAAGTAGCAATTTATTTAATTGTTATTTTACCATATTCTGCCAAAACAATTAAATAATCACAAAAAAGATGATATTCAAACTGCTAAGTGGGAAAAAACTTGCATTGTTTGTTTTTTCAAAATACGGAAAATCAATCAGAATTCTATCGGCGCCAACTACGTAAGTCTTATTAAATCATTTTGCTACTGGGCGCGTACTGTAGATGAGAGGGTCAAGCGGTAAATCTCCTGACCGGCTGAACATGGGTTCGAATGCAAGATTTGATAGTGCATTATTTCTTATACTCCTTCAATACGTATACATGAAGAGTTTCCAGTGTCATTCACTCTTCGATCGGTAAACCTCAACTAATAGAATACGAAACTGTATCATTCACGCATAAATGGCTCAGTACTAGGACTGGGCAATATAAGAAATTTTATATCGTGATGCATCGTCAGTTTTGCATCGCGATATAGCGATGTATCGCGAAATAGTATTTGTGAAATTCATTTACTTGTAAGGCGCAGAAAGTCGGATTTCTATCAAAACCTCATACTCAGATTGATTTAAACCAGTTTATGAATTTGATGTATATGTTTTGCTTAAGTAAGATATTAATGTTATATTTTCTGAAAATGATAGCGCAAATAACGAAAGATTTCTTACTTTAAAAATAAATAATAAAAAAATAAATAGAATTGAAATTTATCAATATATTTACCTAACACTATAGAAGGAAGATTTAAAAAATAGGTTCGTTAAAAATTATTTGTATGCTTAAAACAAAGTGCTAAATAAATTAAACAAAAAAAAAAAAAACACTTTTAAAACAACACTATTTTTCATCATTATTATTTCACATAAATAATAAAGTTAAATTGAATAATTACCGAATTCTGAACGAAAAAACAAAGTAAGGTTTAATTTCCAAAAAATAAAAACAAAAGAATTATGATATTCGATAACATATTCAACTGACAATATTGAAAGGAAATTAAAGAACACGATTATACTATTTAATAAAACGAAGTGCTAAATGATTTTAAAAAAAGAAGTCGCAATCGCAAACATTACTAGTTTTTTTGAATAAACAAAGTTGATTGACTTTAGTCCACATCCAAAAGAGGAAAAATAAGTTTTGTTATAATTTTATTTGTAAAAATGAAAACAACTGAAGATTTATAAATTTAAAATCAGTAATAAAAGCCCATTAAATTATTATTTTATCCAAAAAGTTTTTAATAAATTAAAATAAAGTAAGAAATAGCCTACTTTTTAATTTAATTCTTTATGAGCACCTTAAATTAGATTTCCGTTTGTAATAAATTCAATGATGTAAAATAATACTTAAACATATAATATCAAAATTAATTTTCACATTTAAAAATAAAAAAGAATTTTTTAAAAAAAAATTACCTAATTAATTAAGAAACACTTCTTTATGTGTTCTTTTCAATAATAGATTACGTTCAGAACAAGGTAACGACGGCGATCACAAAGTCCGTCCCAATGAAAATAATCTACAAGAAACGATATCAAGTCGCGACAAAGGAGAAAAAAAAACCAAGAGGTGCGGAAACGAACATGCGAGATCACGATACATGTTCTCAAAACTGATTCTGATTCTACCACTCATCAATCAAGGCCGTTTCAATATAACGATACGTACATCGTCTTCCCCAGCGCGAGTTGGCATCGGAACGTAAGCGATCCTTGCGTGTCTTATATCGCTATATCGTATATCGCTATATCGTTCGTCTTCTTTACTCGACGGCTTAAATCAGATTTCTGATGCATCGCCTGGAACGAAAGTCGCTATATCGGCTTGCCGATACAGGCGTTAAATCGATATGTCGCGATATATCGATTTATAGGCCAGTCCTAGTTATGACCTCTTGTAATCACCACAGAAAACGATTATTTACCCAGACCCCAGAAACTATCAAATACAGACCAACGAGTGCAGGCCATAGATATTCGGAAAAAAAACCCCACCAAACACTAAACCGATGGCTCACATATTCCAAGAGTTCTAACAAGCATCCGGGAATGCTGTTTTGATCAATAGAATGATAAATTTTTTAATCAATTTACCTATTTCTAATAGTCATTTGAGTTAAGTCATTGTAAAATTTGCAGAATATTTATGAAAGATTTGAATTCAAAATCTTCTTTGGGCATATATAATTTTAGTAGTGCATTTCATAATGAATAAAAGTAAACCGATTGAACTGAAAAAAGTGCAGAGTTGTATCTCCAGCTGGTAGATGTGAATTCTGCTCCTAGAGATATCTCTGTAGAGATATCTCACAAACAAAAAAGCTGACGTCAGGAATCGTTCACTTGTATCATCGTTCACAGCATGAGAAAAATTCACGCAAGTGAATTCAGAGATTGGAATAAGAACCTGATTGGTGGAATGAAACCCGGAAAAATCTCACCAGTTGGGCTTCTCGTTCTGATTCCCGAATTTGCTTACGATTTTTTTTCTCCCGTTAGAATGACCCTTAAAATATTCTCTGGGGTAAATTGAACACGGGTTAGAATCCTTTTGAAATCAAACTAATCATTGGGCTTTTTTGTGGTTTTCCTCTGAATTTAGTGCAAATAGAAGTTAATTCCATCAAAAAGTCCTCCACACTGGCTACTTTATCCCAATGCTTGATCTAAGAGTTCCCTTGTCTTTTGGCCTGGGATAAAAGAAGACTACGGAGGTGAACATTGGTAGTTGTAAACCTGAAAATGGGTTGTTTCAGGGCTCGAAAAACCGCCCGTCCGCCCATCCTCGGCTGTCAAAAATTCCCCGCGGACAACGAATTTCTCGAATCCGACGTCCGCGCGGACGGCCATTTTCCCGTTAATGTTCGTGATACATTTTCAATTTTTGTTATCTTACAAGAGTCTAGTACCTCATTTCTAAAATGACCCTGAAATTGAATTGATGTTTTCTCCGTCTGGGAGAACTGCAGCTGTTGAACTTAGCAATGAACTTCAGCAATGAACTTACAAAAAGAATGCATTACGTACTGGTCTTAAGCAAGAAGCGGTAAATGCAATTATGAACATCTACCTAAATGGAAAACCCCTTTCAGATTTCTACGCAGAAACCTCTGTAAATCATTGGCTTGATTGTGGAACTGGCAAACGTCATATTTGATTCATTTAAAAAACGCAGTACCCTCGGATAAATTGAAATTCCAGATAACTTGACCTTTGTCTTTTAAATTATTTCATAAAAGAAATAAATTATTTCATAAAGGAAATACTAGGTTACTATTAGTAACCTAGTGTTTCTTTTATTACTATATAATGCAATCTTAGTAACTACTAATTCATTGTGTAATTTATATAAATGTTTGTAATAAATAAGAGAAAATTATATTTTTATTTATTTAGAAGCTACGGGTTAGTTTCAAAGGAGGACGGGTACATTGTTGGACAAGCCGTCCTTGGGACGGGTAAAATTTTTGAGTTTTTTCGAGCCCTGGGTTGACTCTTTAACACCGGTTATTATAGAAAATAAAATAATAACACCACTTATGAACCAAAATGCAACATCTGTTTCTTTTTAGCAAATTCAAATCTGAAATGAAAAAGAGGGGTATAATTTTTTGAAGTTGACCCCACTGAATTTACTAACCCCTTTTGAATTTACTGACCCCACACTAAGGGGAAAAGTTTGTTAGGATGTTCTGTGTATTTAAATTCCTCATTTGAAACGATTTTACGAGTTTATTTTTAAAATTTTGAGTCGATGTGTATTTCTCCTGGTATTTCATCGTTTCCATATTTTTTTTGTACCTTGTCTTTACTCAACTACCTCAACACATTTTAATGCTAAATTAACTATTATTTAAACCAAGTGAAAGAACACGAACAAGCATTGTTGCTTCGTTTTTTCAACAAACCAGTATTCATTTTTGTATAAAATGTCGAAGTAAGTTGTATCATTATTCGCATGCTTTAACAATGCAACCATGTATTTCAACAATGATATAAACAATAGTTGTTTTTAAATCTTAACAGCTCTTTCATTTAGTCATTGGATTTTTTGATAGTAGTCGACAATGAAGTTCGCAAGAAAATTGTAAGTGATTTCCTTTTACTGATAGTTTTAATTATGTCAGTTTTTTTTGTTCAAATTACATGATTTTTCTTCACAGCATATTATTAAAAATATTTGAATGTAATAGAAACAACTTCACTCTCTCGGTCTTGAGGTCAATGTATTAGGACTTTGTTCATTTTTACTTTATTCTATAATTTCAAAATTTTTAAACTGCGAAATCAAGTGTCCTACTAATAACGTTGTTCAAAAATAGAGACATGCTCAACTGATGGCGACAGACAGAATAAGTAAAAAGGCTTCTGTCTTCTTGTTATTTTCAAAATATTATTACATGTAGTTTTTTGCATCAAAAATTGTTATGCAGTACAAATTAAGTCTCTTAATGATTAATTCAGAACTTTTAACTGAGAAGAAAAACTTTCTCATTTTGTTTAAATATAGCTTGTGTGTCCAACAATTGAATCACTTTATAAATAGATCTATGATTGGCCGAATGTTATACCATTTAATATTAAAGAAACTTGTATATGGATCAGTGTATTTAACCCGTCATTGATTTCTTTTGTGCCCAATTCATAGTCATGGGCCGTAAGTGTCAATATCAGTAAATATAACATTTTTGAAAAACTTGCAATTGTATCGCTCAGCGTTGCATTAAACGTATCTTGAATTTTTACATGACCTTATCCAAACAACGTTGATTTCCTAAAAAAAATTAAGAAATTAAAATTTTCACTATACAACATTTACAGTTACTTATATAGTTTTAATTTTATACTTACTCAAGAAGCAGAATGAGACATACGTATTTAATCGTTTCCTCATTAAAATGCTTAAAAAATAACCTAGTGAACTCACCGAGTCTTCTGAAGGAAAAAACCTCCCAAGTCCGGCTCCTCAGTCAAACGACCCGGATAGGCCACCACCGTGGTGTTAATCTAAAATCCAAAAAATACATAAATTTTTGCCATGACAACTTACCCAAAAGTGCTCATACTAATGATTATTTTACAACAAAGTCTAAAACAAAATAATAGATATCACAAATTAATGCTCTAACAAAACGAATGTTTTATAATACGACCTCACTTATATTGCCCCAACAACTCTGTTTCGTAGGGTGTCTTGGGATATTCATCCACTTTTAGATGCACCTGGATAATTTTTTTTAAAATTTTTTTCCGCACATGCGCTGTATAAAGCAACTACTTCAATTACTCTTATCTGGCGCAGTTTTTATTATTATTTCTTTAATTTTATAGCAATAATTTCGTTATCAGTTTAAAATTAATTCAAACGTTTTGTTCATTTTTTTTAAATATTTAAGCTACAGCAAAAGTGGCACTAGACCTAGTATATATTTCGGACATTTACCAAAGGTCTAGTCATACTAGGTCTGGTTAAGTGTCATTGCCCAGTATATCATACACTGATGTTTTTTAAGGTCAAGTGCCATTGCCCGGTATACCCTACACTGATGTTTTTTAAGGTCAAGTGCCACTGCCCGGTATACATTTGCCCGATATACCCTACACTGATGTTTTTTTAAGGTCAAGTGCCACTGCCCAGTATGCCCTACACTGATGTTTTTTTAAGGTCAAGTGCCACTGCCCGGTATACATTTGCCCGGTATACCCTACACTGATGTTTTTTTAAAGTCAAGTGCCATTGCCAGCTATATATTTGCCCGATACTCCAAACACTGATGTTTGTTCTAATCTATTGTCAGTAAGCATTAAAATATCGAATAAATGTAATTATATCCACGAATAAATTAATATCAAATCAGAAGTAATAAATATTTCGGACATTCACCAAAGCGACTAATTTGATTGTCAACATTTGCCGGTGAAAGTCAACAACCACCGATTTCGGTCATTCACAGTAACATGCACATCATTTACATAATAACCTCATCAGGAACATAATTTCATACTTTGCCTTAATAGCATCCGGCATTTCAAAAAATAAAAATAATTGGTTTTGTTGGCGGTGATCTCGTAAGGCGATAAAGAATCATGCATAGTACAGGTAAGGAAGATATTAACCTCGAAGGAAAAATGGATGAATATCCCAAGGAACCGTTTCGTTGTGGGCTTCATTAAAATTTCCAAACACTCCATTGTTTTATAGTGGGTCAAAATCACAAATCAATATTGCAGTAGATCAAGACCACATATCATAGTAACAGTTGCAAATAGTTCCACTAAGTACAGTTGTCTTTGTCATATGGCAGACATCAGCTCTGAGGTAATGAAGTACGAATTACATAGTAAACAAAGTTTAAAATAATAGAAAAAAAATTTAAAATAATAGAAAAGAATTTAAAATCAGATAAGAAAAAAGATCATAAATTGGATAATTAATAATAAAATTTTAGGATTCCCAAGTCAAAATTCATGCTAGTACCAGCAACCGAAACAGCCTAGTTTCTACTATACCTTGCTATGTATGCAACGTTTTCAAGCTATTATATACTACATATTGCAAGCTAGCATCAAATTCTGCATATCTAGCTACCACAGCAATAGCACGATAAGTTATATACAAGTATCTTATCAAAGCTTAACTCCGTCCAACCCCTGTTAGGGGGCATCCAGGAAATACAAGTATCTTATGCTAATTTGCTGTTTACGCTTCTTCCAAAGCATGGAGAGGTAGACACATTAACGTGCCATTATATGCTTTTTAATGCTTGCCACCGTAATATGTTTTGCAGGCAGCTTAGGCGAAAAGAGCATAACGTTCTATGCATCATTATGAATTGCTAATTTGTTGGATACGATTTTCCAATCATGAGTGGGTAGGTACTTTAATGAATAATTGAGTCGTGTTAATACTTCTTAATTTAATAGGCTATGAGGATATTTTAGGTATGAACGGCATAATGTGCCAGTAAGAATTCTATTAAATTATATTCAATCCAACATTTCGACTTCTAAACTTTTCGTCAATTTCATTACTTAAATACAGGGATCACTTTTTTGTGAAATAGCACCTAATATTATTAATAAATAAAGATTTATTCGTGAAAGAAAACAGTAAGTTAAAATACTTCATGAAATATCTTTTCTCGTCAATTCAATTTTATATCAGAAAAGTTGGTGTTTTCTTTACTAGTGAGAGCTGCATTATATTTCACCTTTACCACCTATATTTCAGAGATACTGTATCTGCTGTATTTTGAGACTATTTAGCTCAACTTGTTCTTTGCATTGACCGTAAAATAAGTGAACAATTAAAAAACAGTAAACATAGTGAATACTGAAAATGTTATATAATAATAAACATATATTGTGAATAAAATAGTAAACAGGTGTTTGAGAAGTAATAAAAATTTAAAATTAGAATGAAATCTAAGCTTTAACCCTTTGATTACGAATTTTAAAAAATGATTTTTTTGTCCCGTTTATTATTCAAAAGGACAAAATAGGTCACAAATAAGACAAATTTAGTATTTGGGATTTTTCTGACAAGCGGTTATCAATTTAGAGGCTGGGACATATATATCCCGGCCGTACTTAATGGTGGGATGCATATGTCCCACATGTAGTGATCGACTTACTACAAGCACATCTATCATTCCGGAAAAATTTATTATATGGACTTTTTTACATGGTATTATACAAGGTGAAGCAATCTTTGCATAACCCGAGATTAACCCGAGATAACCCGAGATTACATATTGGACAACTCATATTTGTTCTTTTTTCTATGTTCATTTGAGAAAATATGAATGGACATAACAATCCCAATGAAGAATACGAGTGGGATACATCTGTCCCAATGAAGAATACTAGTGGGATATATATGTCCCAGCGCAAAATCACAATGCTATTTCATGCAAGAAACTCTTTAGCGCCATCTATGGGATATTTGAAACATTTGGCATATTACAATGAGTTTCTAAGTGCTTTTCACCCCATTAGTGCTTTTCACCTACTAACTTTTACGCTACTTTTTTTTGTAGGAACTAACTTTACTTTTGTACTTTTGTAGGAACTACTAACTTTTTTTTGTAGGAACACAAGAAAAACAAATAATATTAATTAAGTCAATTGAAGCCAAATCGGGATAATCAAAAAGGTGAGTTCTTTTTAAATATATATTTTCATTGGAAACAAATTTATCTGTTTGGAAATATCGTCTCCACACAATCAACTGCAGTAAACGAAACTCGTGCAGTTAAGGTGCTAGAGATATGGAAACTATAGTTTATTGAAAATTAATTCGATTCGCAAACGACAGACTTTTAAAAAAAATTTAAACTGTTGAATTGCAACTTCAAGTTCTTCACGTTTGGTTAGGATGTCATATTATATTGGTTCTGATGCAATCGACAGCTACTAGAAAGAAGGTCTTAGTCGTTTCAAAGGTATTTATAATTTAATAGTTTTTTTTATAAAACTAAGTAAGTTCAGTAAGTTATAGTTCCATAAAATATAAATAAGTTTGGGTACCCGGAACTCATCGAAAAGTTTGAGCTTCTGTATATTGCATCCGGTTTGCACCTAAAACCGAACAGAAAAGTATTCTTAGCTGGTTCCACTCCCGGCTGGCACCGACCACAAAGCTGTCAAAAGGGATCGTGCACACAATATGCGAAAAATTCGCCTAAGCAAAATTAGAGATGCGATTGTAAACCTGATTGGTGGAATGTATATACTTGCAAAAATCTCGCCAGCTAGCGTCTCGTTGTCATCTCCGAATTTATTGCTTTTGTGTTGCTTTTTTTATTCAGTTCGAATGAACTTTAAATATTTTCAGTGGTCGTGCAGAAACTTTGGGTTAGAATGCATTTGCTATCGGTCTAAACATGGGACTTTTTCGTGGCTTTCCTCTGCATGCTATGCAAAGACGAGTTTTTAAAAAAAAGTTATCAAGAACCAGAGGGCAATAAGAAAGGCAAGTTTGTCCCAATGCTTGATGTAGAAGTTCACTTGTCTTTGGGGCTGGATTCAAAATCAAAAGACTACAGAGTTGAACATTCACAGTAATAAACACAAAAATGGGTGGGCCTTTAGCACCTCTCATAATGCAAAATAAAACAATAATGATATCTGAAAACAAAAATGCAGCTTTTGCAAGTCAAATTGGGGTTCGTCTTTTTTCGGAAAAATTTAAATCTACTATAAAAAATTAAAAAAACAGGGGCTTATTTTAAAGATATTGAAAATGACTCCACTCAACCACCCCCGGGGGTGAGGAGATTTAAAGAATAAGTTCTGTAATTGAATTCCTCACATGATGTGATTTTACGAGGGTATTTTTAAATTTCTGGGTCGATGTATTCTCACGATATTTGACCGTTTCCGTACCTTTTTTTTAAATCTTGTCTTTAATCGACTAACCCAAACCATTTTTATATTAGATTAACTATTAAATAAACAAAGTGAAAAAAAAACAATTATACACATTGTTGCTGATTTTTTGCAAAAAGACAAAAGTTATTTTTTCTTAAAATATCAAAACAAGCTTTAACATTTTTCGTATGCTTTTAGCAATGTAAACTTTTATTTTAACAATGGCATAAGCAATTGTTATTTCGATTGATTAAATGCTTTGTTATTTCTTCTCAAAAATTCTTGACTGAAGGCATCATTGAAGTTCGCATGAAAATTGTAAGTAGTATTATTTTAATGATATTTTTATTTATTTTCGCTTTCTTTTTTTTGTAAATTAAACGTCTTTTCTTCACAGCTTATTAATAAAAGTCATTTAATAGAATGAAGAGAACTTAACTTCTACGTAAGACTCTTTATAACCAATGAAGTGCTTTTAGCTGAAAAAAGTTCTCCTTTTGCTTAATTATAGCCAGTATGCCTTATAATTAGTTCACTTATAAATTAGTTCGATCACGGGCAGAATGTTATAATATTTCATATTAAAAAAAGCTTATATATAAGGCAATTTAACTAACCAGTCATTGATTTTTATATGCCCAATTCATAGTTATGGGCTAGTAGGGTCAATATCATTATACGTAACATTTCTGGAAAACGTGCAATTCTATCGCTCAGTATTTCATTAAATGTATCCTGAATTTTTGCATAGCTTTAACCAAACAAAATTGGTTTAATAAAAGATAAAATAAAATGAAAAATGAAAATTTTTACAATGCGATATTTGCAGTTACTGATATAAATTGACTAGTTTTATTCGTAGCATGAAAACAGAATTGGAAATAAGTACTTAATAAGTATCGCTTAAAAATGATTAAAAAGTAGTCAAATGAACCCACCAAATTTTTTGACGGAGGGAATCCATGTCCGGTACCCAGGCTAAATGATCCAGATGGACCATCCTATCACCTGTGTTCTATCCCCTGTGTCACTTGATTAAAATAAAAAATAAAAAAAATAAAAAAAACGTTTTCACAAATGAAATAGGCTCAAAATTTCAAATCTAATTAATTGTCTTAAAACAAATTCTTTAGTGAAAAAGTAGGTGTCACAAATGTTCCAGCATAAAAAGAGTGTTTTATAATGGGATCATTTTTATATTTCCCTGACAACACTCTTCTACAGAGGTCATTATTATAATTTCCCAAACACTCCATAGTTTTATAGTGAATCAAGATCACATATCAATATCATAGTCGATTTAAATGACATATCACAGTAACAATTACAAATAGTTACACGAAGTACAGTTATCTTCAAAATATGGCAGACTTCGGGTAATCAAGTGACCATCAGGTAATGAAGCTTAAATTGCATAGTAAACAGAGTTTAAAATAATAGAATTAAAATTTAAAATCAGATAACATAACAGATCATAAATTGGATAATTAATAATAATAATAAAATTTAAGGTTTCCCAAGTCAAAAGTGCTGTGCTAGAAATAGCAATAGTAACAACAGAATGAGCTAGCTTCTGCTATGTATTGTTATGACTACAATCGTGCGTCTGCAAGATTATATGCTTAACAATTCTAACCTGCATCAAGTGCTAAAAAGCTAGTCTATATAGCAATAGCATGATAACAAAAGCATGGAGCATATTGTGCTTATTTGCTGTTTAAGCTTAATCCAAATAGAGAAGTAGACACATTAACGAACTATTACATGCTTGTTAAAGAAGCTATGAAAACATTTTTGGTATGAACAGACAGCATGATGCGCAATAATTTAATTATTGCTAATATAAGAACTAATTAAATATTCAATAATATTACATAAAATATTATATTCAATAATACATAATATTATTTTCAATAATACATAATATTAAATTCAATAATATTATTCAGAATATTAAATAATATTCTGTCCAACATTTTAACTTTTAAAATTATCCTCTATTTGATTACTTAACAACTGGGATCGCACTTTTAGAGAAGGAGCACCTCATATTGTTAAGCCAAATTTGAACAGAAAAAAGATCGAGTTTTTTCTAAATATAACAACCATGCTGCCTTTCTTAATAATCTCTCTATAAGTATGTAAAACAATTGCACGCTTCAAACATATCAGAATTACTTAATATCATTAATATGTTATGAAATGAAGCATATTTGAACTCAAAAATTATATTATCTATTTTATTGGAAGCAAAATTATTTGTTTGAAAATATCGCCTATCAAAATAAGCTGCAGACGGCAGCTGGTAGGAAAAAACCACACGAATTAAACAATTTAGATTTCTAAAAAAATTCGTAAAAAAATAGCAGCCGAGCTTTACGTAACAATGAACTAAACACATTCTTTAATTTATTTTTAGAATTTTTAGCTCCGTAGATGAAACCAATTTCGTTTCCATGACAAAATGGGTAAAAGAAAAAATATATAACTATTAAAACACTTTTATTCAAAAACTTTGACAAATTAATACACTTAAAAAAAAAACTTCTTTTCTTATTTTACAGAAATTTTTTTTATCAGTGTGGGGAGAGTCATCTTGACTATATCAACCTTCATCTAACCCCATCATAGAAACAAGTTAACACGGCTTATATACTAGTGTAATGGAATTATATTTTTGTAGTGGTAGATACACAACAGTACGCCCCCGCCAGAACTATATGTGTGATAGAATTCGATGAACGGATGCAACTAGTTGGTTCCTTGCTGTTTTGGGAGAAACCGGGAGAGCTATGTTAAGATCACCGGACTTTTTTGAATGTTGATCGTGAGAGCTGCTTTAAGTTCACAGTCTTAGTCGTTCCAGCTACAATGTTGTCGTTAGCAGTCGAGTGTCCAGAGGCAGACATTGTGTTTGATATTGACTAAGTAGCAACTGTGCCAGGAGGAGGATAATGTCGCAATCACAAGTAGCAAGTCAACTGTTCAATTTGTAATCCATTCAAGTAGGCGTGTTCAAATCTAATTGGAAGTTTCTGTCAAGGGAGGTAGAGGTGGAGGATCGAAGTAAAGGTGGTGAATGCGCAGCTCCAACGATACGTAATCTCGCATCGATTGCGGTTGAAACCAGGTCTGTAGCTGTAAGTTACGGTGACTTTAGCGCCCGGAGTAGATGCTCGGCTTGTACGTTGCGACGCTGTAGCATCCGTGGGGGAGGTGGTGAATGCTCAGCTCAAAAGTAACGTAGCCTCGCATTGATTGCTGTTGTTTGCTCAGCCTGTTAAAGTCTATGCGAGGTTACGTAATGCTTGAGTCGAGAATCCACCACCTCTACCACGGGTGTTACAGAATTGAAACGTACAGGCCGATCATCAACTCCTGGCTCTACAGCCCCCATAACCTACAGTTACAGGCCGAGCTTCAACTGCAATTGAAACGAGGCTACGCTGGCTGTTGCTTTCATAGCTGAAGCTTGGCTCTTACGTTGCAATGCTGTAGCATCAGTGGGGATGGGGGGTATGCTCAGCTAAACGTTACGTAGTCTCGCATCGATTGCGGTTGAAGCCTGGTATATAACTGTAAGTTGCGGTGACTGTAGCGACCGGAGAAGAAGCTCGGCTTGTACGTTGCAACGCTGTTGTGTCCGTGGGGGAGGGGGTGAATGCTAAACTCAAATGTTGTGTAGCCTCGCATTGATTGCTTGCTGTTTGCTCAGCCTGTTGAAGTCTTTGCGAGGCTACGTAATGCTTGAGTCGAGCATCCACCACCTCTACCACGGGTGTTACTTAATTGTAACGCGCAAGACGATCATCAACTCCGGGCTCTACAGCCCCCGTAACTTACAGTTACAGCCCGAGCTTCAACTGCAGTTGAAACGAGGCTACGCTGGCTTTTGCTTCCATAGCTGAAGCTTGGCTTTTACGTTGCAATGCTGTAGCATCCGTGGGGGAGGGGTTTTTGCTCAGCTAAACGTTACGTAGTCTCGCATCGATTGCGGTTAAAGCCTGGTTTGTAACTGTAAGTTACGGTGACTGTAGCGCCCGGAGAAGAAGCTCGGCCTGTACGTTGCAATGCTGTTACGACCGTGGGGGAGGGGTGAATACTAAGCTCAAACGTTGCGTAGCCTCGCATTGATTGCTTGCTGTTTGCTCAGCCTGTTGAAGTCTTTGCGAGGCTACAAAATGCTTGAGTCGAGCATCCACCACCTCTACCACGGGTGTTACTAAATTGTAACGTACGAGCCGATCATCAACTCCGGGCTCTACAGCCCCCGTAACTTACAGTTACAGACCGAGCTTCAACCGCAGTTGATACGATGCAACGCTGGCTGTTGTTTCCTTAGCTGAAGCTTGGCTTTTACGTTGCAATGCTGTAGCATCCGAGGGGGTGGGGTGTTGGCTCAGCTAAACGTTAAGTAGTCTCGCATCGATTGCGGTTGAAGCCTGGTCTGTAATTGTAAGTTACGGTGACTGTGGCGGCCGGAGAAGAAGCTCGGCTTGTACGTTGCAACGCTGTTGTGTCCGTGGGGGAGGGGGTGAATGCTAAACTCAAATGTTGTGTAGCCTCGCATTGATTGCTTGCTGTTTGCTCAGCCTGTTGAAGTCTTTGCGAGGCTACGTAATGCTTGAGTCGAGCATCCACCACCTCTACCACGGATGTTACTTAATTGTAACGCGCAAGACGATCATCAACTCCGGGCTCTACAGCCCCCGTAACTTACAGTTACAGGCCGAGCTTCAACTGCAGTTGAAACGAGGCTACGCTGGCTTTTGCTTCCATAGCTGAAGCTTGGCTTTTACGTTGCAATGCTGTAGCATCCGTGGGGGAGGGGTTTTTGCTCAGCTAAACGTTACGTAGTCTCGCATCGATTGCGGTTAAAGCCTGGTTTGTAACTGTAAGTTACGGTGACTGTAGCGCCCGGAGAAGAAGCTCGGCCTGTACGTTGCAATGCTGTTACGACCGTGGGGGAGGGGGTGTATGCTCAGCTAAACGTTACGTAGTCTCGCATGGATTGCGGTTTAAGCCTGGTTTGTAACTGTAAGTTACGGTGACTGTAGCGCCCGGAGAAGAAGCTCAGCTTGTACGTTGCAATGCTGTTACGACCGTGGGGGAGGGGGTGAATGCTAAGCTCAGACGTTGCGTAACCTCGCATTGATTGCTTGCTGCTTGCTCAGCCTGTTGGAGTCTATGCTAGGCTATGTAACGTTTGAGCCGTGCATCCACAGCGAAGTCTTTTGTGCAAATGCTTCCTGAAGAGTTTAAAGTTCCACAAGTATCCAGTACCTAAGTTTTGATATGCCTCAAGGGAATGACGAATCTCAAAGGAATGAGGAACTCAAGGGAATGTTGGATGGAGCCCAAGTGCCTTGTGATGAAACAGAAGTGTTGGATATGCCTCAAATGTTAGATGAATCAGAAGTGATGGATAAGCCTCAAGTGTTTATTGAATCAAAAGTATTGGATATGCCTCAAGTGTTTGTTGAATCTAAAGAGCCCCAAGACGTGTTTTTAAATGTGGAATTTTAACGCATTGCACCAAAGGAGGATCAAGAATGGGATAACATCCGAGACTTTTTATAAAATTTTTCGGACTCTTTGGAGGCTTTGGATTTACGTACAGTTGTGATACCCTGTTGGAAAGGACAGTATCCATTTAATCCAGGAAAACCCTTGGATCAATAAAAAAACAAAGGAAACGAATATATAATGTAAATATCGCATAACATTGAAAGTATTGTGTTGTATTGTAAATTTGAATGTATTGTATTTTAATATAAATAAATAAAACCCTGGGGTTTATTTTTTTTCAATACTGTTTGTCATTCTTTAAGATTTCATTTCTTCTCACAATGCCAAACAGGATTTCATAACATTTTGTGGACAATCAGAATGCCGCACGTCCTAACTCTTCATCCTTTTTCGCGTACAAAAGGGGATTCCATCCATCACACCATCTAATATGTTCAGTCTCTCTAAGATGGATCAGCTCATGAGAGAACAACTCTCATCATTACAGATTTTACTGACAGAGCATAATTCTCGAATGTTTTCTATTCATGGCGCACACTGTCTCAGAAAAACATGTGAGCAGAAGATATGTAAAAGTTTTTGTCAATCGTAAAAAGAATATCACATCTCCCAAGATTATGAATATAGTCTAGTACAGTGTGAATTTTTGTTGTTGATGAAGAGATTGGAGTCAATCGACATGCAACTCTCGATTTTTGCCTGCAATTTGTCTGACAGAACCCTAAAAACCTTACTATTACTTTAAACTCACTTCAAATGCTTTTAAGTAAACACAATAACTTACTTCATTTTCACGCAATTAATTAAATAAGTCAATTTCAAAATTCATAAGTTGTCTTTCACTTTTCAAGTTTTACAAGGCAGCCGAAGCACCTTCGTTTTGACAACACGTTCGCTGTTAAAGCGGCTTCCTATATTTCGTGGATAGGATATCAGTTAGATCTCAGTAAATCAAATAATAAATATATCTAAGATGACATCACTTCACTTACTGGAAATTCATTAATGATCAATCAGTTACAGACGCAACCAATAGGAATACGTTCCTGTTAGGATAAGAATACGAATCGTCTAATTAGGATTAGTGGAAGTGAATATTGATTGAATGATAGTGGAACACTGATCTAGTTGAGCCTCTAACTTGGACATCTGTATTTAAAAAAAGAACCTTTTAGTTGTTAGTAAATTCAGCCCTGAATCTAACTATCTGTGATTTAAATTTTGGTTGATAAAATTATTAAAAAGTGGCAAAAACTAAGCCTTTTTTATACTTCACTAATATTTTTAATAGGTTTTTATTATTTTATGTTTTTGTAAATGTACAAAAAAAAAATCGAGTTTTAATTAGTTTTTATTTCGAAGCGTAATATCGAGAAAATATTCTTAATTTATAATGACACTAGAACGCCACCTAATCCGTACTTTGAAACCATCAGCCTTTTTTAAAGCATTCGACGAATATTTCGGATAATTCAAACTGTTAATTTTGGAAAAGTTAAAGTGTTGAATAATATATAACTAAACTTATTTCAGATAAATAAATGTGATTTCCTAAGAAAGTCATAAAACTGAGAGGTAGAAAAGAATTTGGCGTCAAAAATTAGTGAGAAAACTTCTTTGATAATAAAAAATAAAGAAAAAAAATACCCTTTATCTTCAACAAATTGTTATCTAATAAATAACCGTTATCACCATTTATGTCTAAAGTAAAATGTATTGCTTCAAAACAATGAATCTTTCTGGTTGTAATTGTAAAGCTATTTTTCATTAAAAGCGCAACATAAAAACTCTATTGAGAGCAAAAAAAATATATTGTTTTAAAAAATATTCCACATAAGTGGAGCAAATATGAAAAAGAAAAACACAGTTGTTATTGATTTAAGTATACATGCGTTTGAAGGCCACAGAAAAGAAATATGTGTGTGCCTGTTTGTTTTATTGATGTTAAAATAAGTAAGTCATAATACTATTTTCTTTTTAACTATTTCACTCTTCTTCGGTGTTTCGTTTATTTTTAATTATTAAAAAAATTATTATTTTTATGTATTCGCATTTATAATAAGATTATTTCCATATTTTATCTTTTATGTATAATATATGTTCGCATCTATAATGAGAATATGTCTATATTTTCTCCTATATGTGTATAGTATAAAAACGCATTGAGACCGCGTGTTTATTTTAATATCAAAACAATTAACTTATATTTAATTTTTTTCATGTCTGTTTTATTTTGTTCGATATTTTGTTAAGTTGAATTTTTTTGACAATGCATATAAAAAAATATTATTTCTGCGTATCTTTAATGTGATTATATTTTTATCCTATGAATTTTCCTTTTTTTCGTTGTAAATAATTTTACTATGCAGAATGAAAAATAATATTTCACTTCGGTGTTTCTTATGTTACGTTTTTACTTTATTAATTAATTTTTTTACTGTCAGTTAAATAAAATTTTTAATAATATTAATAATTTTTTTAAAATATTTTATCCAGAGAGTATAAATAATTTGAATGTATTTTTGTGGCACAGGAAGAAGAATCGATCTAACAGTACTAAATGTATACGGCAGTACATAATCTAGAATAGCGGTAAAAATGCTTAATTTTTTTTTTGGTCGTATGCCTGTTTTTAGGCAGTGGGGGCCTGTCTTATATCGCTGTATCGTTTTGCGCTCGTTGTCTTTACTCGACAGCTTAAATCAGATTTATGATGCATCGCCTTGAATAAAAGTCGCTGTATCGTCTTGCCGATATACGCTTAAAATCGATATATCTCGATACATCGATTTATAGTCCAGTCCTACTCAGTACCCATAGATCTCCAATGCCTGTTTCATTTTTATAGTTTATAAACATGCCAGTTGTAAATGGTTACAAAACCGTGTAGTTTTGTATTCGCAATTTTCCAACCGTATCAGTTGTAAAAGATTTCAAAACCGAAAAGGTAAGAAAAATGTTCTTAACCATAAACTTTATGGTTAATAGGATAGACAGACTCCTGCCGGACATTTTACCGTAATTTTAGAATGAAAATTCTAACAGTGAGCGAATACGCAATGACGCATTATTTGAACGTCTGAACCTAATAACTTATCACGAGCATAATACATAATATCGTATAAAACAGACACACCTCCTACAAATGATGATTTTCCTCTAGAACTTCAGTTACAGACCTGGGAAAAATAGTAGATAGTAATGTAGATAGTAATGGTAACGTAAATAGTAACGTAGATAGTAACGTAAGTTATATTGTATGTCCAAATTATCGAACTAAGGAATACAATTTTGCTTGCCCGAATTTTGTAATAGAAATACAAATGAAAAAAACTTTAAGAAAAGGAAGAGAGAGAGAGCAAAAAAAAAAAAAAATAATAGACATTAATGTTTTACATTTTTGCTTAAGATTACAACAGTTAGAATTTGTATATTTAATACATTTTGGTTCTACCATGGTGATATCTTATTTTAAACCCTTTCGATATTTTGCAAATTTGTCACCATTATCTTCCAAATAACTTTGCGGTTCTTTTGAGATTTTAGACTTGGTTGATTTTTTAAGGATTAAACAGGTCACGTGAACATTAGATATAAAAATAACGAACATTATAGCAATTATTATGTTTTTATCGTAATTTTAAAATGATTGTTTCATATTAGGTTTTTTTTTCACTACAATAATATAATGATTTCTTTTCAATTATCTGAATCATTTGCAAATGAAACGCAGTTAATTAATAATAACAAAGAGATAAATAAGAAGAAATCATCTCTTATTTGTTTTAATTAATAATTATTAGCTGATATGTTGAATCAAACCATTACAAAACATGTAAAAGATAAAACTAATCAGACAACTTTTAATTAAAACTAAAACTATAAAAACAAGTCAAATTAATAAGCTGATACTGATAAATTGCTTTCATTAAAATATATTTAAATGTTTGAATTTATTTAAATTTATTTAAACTAAAAATCAGCAAAATTTGTTTATCTTTAAAATATTAATAAAAGAAGAATGTTTTTTCGTAGCAATATATTTTAAAGTGAAGTTAATTTTCTGAAGAGTGATTTTGAATAATTTGGAAGTATGGAGACAACATCGTTTTACCATGAAAAAATTCTATTATGTCTCAAAGGCATTCTTCAGAATTTTTACTGAAAGCCATCAAAGTAATCTTTTAATTAACGAGGCATCGTTACAGTTCATGTTAATAATTCTTTCTTTTTAAAATTAGTATAATAGGTTGTTAGAAAGATAATAATACTTAAAGAAACTCAGCAAGAAAAAAATCTTTATTCAAAGAGAGAAAAAGGATTTGCTTTAAGAAAACTCTAGAACTTTTTCTTAGAAATACAAATATATAGAGACGTTAGTACCATAGTAAAGGGTGCCTTAAAATGTATTAACTATTTATTAATTTTTTTCGGCTCCATGGTGTGATAAATTTTGCAAAAAGAAAGTCTACAACATATCTTGAACAAGTTTTCTTAGACTGCAGACTTTTCCAACCAAACTGAATTTTTAAAACATTGGTTAAAATCGGAGTCCACAATTATTTTTCTACCCGACCTTATAGGCATATGATCATGTGGCATAAGGGCTAGCAGTACAATGTTCCGATTTCCGTACAAATGTAAAGTTGAGTTTACCTGTAATATGCAAATTAGGTACATAATTAAAATGGAAAATTTAAAATAAATAAATTAGTTCTTGGAGTCAATGATGTTCATCACTGCAAATGAATAATGGATAATGCAAAAGGGCAATTCGCTTATCAAGACAGTGCCTGGATTACTTATTAAAAGAAACTACCCAGGATTGCACTGAAAGGTTGATTTTCATGTAAGCAACCACATTATCACAAACCTCAATATGGTTTATAAATAATTTGCAAATAAGCCATGCAAGCTTGAAACATTGATAAATTTAACTATGCTTGTATACGAGCGATGAGGTTCGCATTAACCTTGCATGAACAACCTTTTTATATCGGGATTGAATCTACCTTTAAAACAAGGCTGGAAAAACCTTCTAAAATCACGAATGGATCATCTTTTGCAAATCAAGAGTAGAAAGCGTTCTCAAACTGAGTATAAATTCACCTTCTCAAGGTTTATTTTAGATTTTATGACCAATACTGGAACAAAATGTATTTAGGTTGGTTCTTATAAGCTTTCTTTTACACTCTAAAGGAGATAGCTGACCTGATTATTAAGGTTCTAACACAAAATGTTGCATTTGAGAGTCTGGATAAAATTAGAATGAAAAAGGGGCAAAAACAAAGTTTACAGTAAAAGATAAAAAATGAGATTTCTTTGCAAAGTTTTTTGACCCTTTATTATCTTAAAAAAATAAGCTTGGAATATTAATTTCTATGTTTAAAAAAGGATAAATTTGTCAACCTTTCTATGCCAACTAAAAGGAAATGAAAATGCAACGTTTCAGTAAGGTTGCTTGCTATCTGAGGTAGAGTTTTCATAAAAACGAAGTGCCAGAACAAAAATCCTGGAGTGCATCATGATGCCGCATCAATCATATGTCATTACACACGCAATCACATCATATTACAACAAATTAATCTCGACAGAGCACATCATTCTCAATATGATGAAATATCTATCCTACATATCAGCATGGTCTGCCTTACCATTTTTTTATTCCCTCGCATCAAGTAGTGAAGTTAAAAAGCAGAAGGATTAAGTCTGTTGACTCCGCGAAGGCAAATAGCTTTTGGAATTGTCAAAAACTCATCGTAAAGGGGCTCATCGTAAAGGGATATGATCTGACTATTTTTTTCATCGCTTCCAAAAATAGAAGATTCACATGGAGTAGCATACTAATTGCGGAAGTTGCATAAAAGATTTAGTTTTTAATTAAAATTTTAATACATTGAGTCACACATCTAAATTTTAATAATCATAATTACTCAAGATTTTGTTATTTGATAAGCGCTTGGTAATATTTTTTAAGCCATTAAAAATTGATAAAATGACTATTTCACTGTGAACTCCTACCTTAACTGAATCAAAACATGCCTGTCTTTTGATATGCATTAGTAAAAGAAAGCTTCTAATATAGACAATCAATCATGGAATTATTTTTCCAAAAAATGATGTTGTAGCTATCATAAGAAAATATTCGATGAATTTAAATGGTTTTATTTTTACCTAAGCATTTCATAAAATCCATTTTCCTATCATTAAAAATTTAAAAACTAGTAGAGCAACTATTTCACTATTAGTTTTTATCTTAAAACAAAGCATACCTACTAATGCGTATTATTAATCGAAAGCTTCTTATATAGTAATGTATTCATGGATTTTCAGAGCAAGAAAATTATTTTAAACATTATGGTATACACCACTCTTTTCATTGTAGCTTTTTCCCCATGATTGCAAATAAATTATACAATCTCTTTGATTGTACATATAATTATTCCCTTCATTAATTTTAGAAAATTTTCTTATTTTTGTGTAAATTAACATTTATATTTAGCTTTTCATTTGAGTGATATGTGAACTGGGAGCCATCAAAAATGTTGATGGAATGAGACATTTTAAGCATCTTTCCAATTTTAGTTCCTCATTCTTGTATATCTCAAAAACATGCATAGTTTCGTTTTTGAAAGTAACTACACTTTCTCCGATGTGGCAGAGCAATTACTTTGAAAAAAATTGTTTAAATTCTTTTTTCTTACTGTTTGACATGAAATCAATTATTAAAAAAGATAAGAAAGAAACAATTTTACTTGAATTGATTCTTCCCTCCGCTTTAAGTTTATTTTCTCTTCTTTTTGCTACTAATAAAAATAAAATGTTTCCAAGCGATAAAGGCTCAAATATTAATGACCAGACAGACATTGTTTGCTATTCTATGTTATAAGTTATTTATTCTTAAAAGTATATAAAATAATACTTTATCTAAAAATATATATATATGTTACCTACTGTTATATGTTATAAACTGTTAAATTGAAAATGGAATTATTACTAAAGTTGGTAGGCACTTCCAGCATTTTTGATTTAACTTTGATAAAAATTTCCAAACCATTTATGCATTGCAGTATTTTTAACTTTCAATGCCTGGTTTTGAAAATTTTTGTTTTGAGCAATTAATACTGAAATTAATTGTATTACTCTGATATACCGTAAAGAGTTGTTTCATATTTTTGAAAAATCCTTTGAAAGGCGTTATTTACTTATTTTTTCCTATGCAATTGAGTGTATTGTAGCAGAAAACGAAACCTCCCTTTATAATATCTGCTCTAATAGCCCATTTTTAGATTTTTTCTGAAAATCAAATTAATGTATTTAATAAAACTGTGACATGGTACAAATTTTCATGCTAATGCAATTGCAGGTAAGCTTCGTTTAAAATAGGGAACTTGTTTTAGATAAACGAACCATATATGAAAGTTTCAGATTAAAAATCTTTCTTGTGAAAAACAAGTATGGTCAAATCTACCAGAATATTGCAAATATTATAAACACCAAAAATCTCGGTTATTTTTATTGAATCACTTTGGTCATAGTTTTGGTAAAATTAACAATAAAATATGGTTTTTATAAAATATTTGTATTAATATAATTTGTGTTTTATAAAATTGTGATAAAATTTGGTAATTTTGTCATGATACCTTAGACCACCGTATAAAAATAATTTATTCCGTTAAATTTACTTTTTAATTTTGTATTTGCTACTAAATGTGTGGTATTAAGAACTACAGCATTGAAATTCGGAATATCCTGCAAATCGTTACATTATGAAAGAAAAAATTGCAAATAAATGGATTAAATACTGTATGCTTTGGTTTTATTATCTAGAATAATGTTTTTTTTTCTTCCTTTTTTCTTTTTCTCTTTACCAGAAGTGTCTTACATTACGGAAATGCTTACAGAATTTTTTCAAAATTAGATTCCAATTGATCCTAAGGTTTGATCCGTTTAGCGTCTATTTTTATACTCTTTGTGTTTTTGACAATTCCAAAAGCTATTTGGTAAATGCTGTAAGTTTTAATGCGCAATAAATACTCAGTTGAAAAACTTAGCAAAATAAAGTTCTCAGAAACTTTCTTTTGAAAAAAAGAATATTTAACGGATTTTTTTTATTTTCTTTATTTTGCAACATTAATTTACATTGATAGCAATAAACCACAGATCGTAGTGGTTAAAGGTACTAATGGAAATCTTTCAACTGTTTTCTAAGTAAAAGGAGGCTTCAAGTGCTTTTGGCAACAACCAGACATCAGGAATCTTAGAAAATTTATCGTTCGGCAGATAGTAAACATCTCGTGAATTGGAAGCATGGTAACAAGATATAAAAGCAAGGCGTATTATTTAATTCCTATTTTTTGAAAGTATAAATTTGAAAGCTATCTTACTCAAATTAAATGAAAAGGCAATTTCAAACTTAATTCTTCAATTATAAAGATTTATTCTTTTAAAAACATTTCCATAAAAACGGCTTATAATAAATAATAATTGTTATTATTTCCTTTGCACGTTAGTGGGGTTAAAATTTTTTTTTTAATGATTTAATTTCTAATAATTTAATTTATAATAATTTATTAGTTGTGATTAATTTTATTTGAAAGTCATTTATGATTTCCCCGCATTAAAATATTCAAATTTTATACACCAAAATAAAACATTTTGCATTTTTCAAGTTTGCTGTTAGTGTTTGGAATTGGTAAGTACAGTTAAAAGATAAAATAATCTATTTTAAATTCTGTTTCTTAAAAAAGTCTTCTGCATAAAATTTGAAATTGAAAAAAATATTATTAAACAGTCCTTAATAATAGCATATGCTTTTTTATTTTAGTATTTACCCTTGTTTCATTAATATATGTTATATCTTTACATTGTACACTTAATTTTTTTGAATAATAATTAGGAGGGTAAGCAGCTTGTTTATTGTAGCTGACTGTTCTCGATGATAGCTTTGCAATAATTCTTGTTTCTTGGCACAAGACAGTAATCCCACAAAAGTTGAAATTATTTTCTTAAAGTATAAGAACTAAATAGCTGATCACTTGCGCTAGTATCACCACTTCTTGTGCGTAAACATTCACTGATGATTCTAATAAGATTCATTAGCGAATATAAACGATTTTCACCAGAAATCATTTTTCAAAATTTCATTTAAAATTAAAAGTTCATTATTATTGAAGGTACTAAGAGTATCAAAAGTATATTGTAGTGCGCAACAGTAATTTAATCTTCTTGTTTACTGATCATGCTGATGTATTAAATAAAGTTTGTACATTCAACACATTGTGCATGACACTGATTGCATATTTTAATCATTTAATGAATCTCCTTAACTGTAATTCATAATACTATTTTAATGTAATTTAAAAAAAATATTGCTGTAAATTGGTTTTATAAATTTAAACACTGATTTAAATCTTATTTACACCAATTATTTATCTTAAAACATTTAAGAAATAACTCTTTTATTTTTAAGCTCTTAATTTAGAAATAAATAGGATCAAAAATGTATTGATAGTGGAATATACTAAGAAAAACAAATATTTCCGGTAAATAACTTCAAATTAGGCATGCAAAATATTTAAAATATTTATAGGAATATTTTTCTGAGTTTTATTAAATTTATCTTTATGACAACCAACAATATATGGAAATTATTGCGACAAAACTGGATCCTTCCATGTAATTTTTCTAAAAAAAATGCAATGATGAAAATGGAAAACTGTGTTACACCATTATGTTTTTATGTTGCATAGAGATGATACAAAATAATATTTAACTTTTATTTCATAGTTTTTAAGGAATAAAGAAGTTTGATAAAACTCCTAAATAAATATTTTCTTAAGAAAATGTGCTGTTTTTTAAACGAAAAATGGTTCTGTTTTATAAGTATATTTATTTAGATAACATGTTTTGTATTCATAAACCAGTGCCTTTATTAATATTAATTTCTCTTATTTCCTCAAGCGCTTAAAAAGGAGAGATATAAAACACAAGACAATTTCGAAGTTTCTCAGAAAACAAAGGAGCTCAAATTATTTATTACGACACAATATGTTTTCAATCCTTAAGAGAATATAAAAATTCATCCTCAGTGTAATAACTTCGTTTTTTGTGGAAAGTTCTAATTAAGTGTTTTCGATTAAACTTTTTTTCAGTAACTAATGCAACTTTCTTTTAAATCTTTTTATTGAGTGAGTAAACTAAAGAGTGTTTGCATATGTTATTCTATTACTTTAATAAATAAAAAGTGGCTAAATTTAATATAATATAAATATGTGCAACATGTTTTAAGTATGTCATATCAGAGTATTTTAACAAACTTTTGGCTAATTTTAGGTTGTTTGAAATTAACGGGACTGCAATCGATGAAGAAATTATATTTAAACCTAAAACTGCAAACAGTAAAATTTTTTTTGGCTGAGTCTGATACTTTATTAATATAAATTCGCCGTTTACAAGATAACATTTTAATCGATAACAAATATTAAGTTTTAATGTCATTAAGTTCATAATATATATTTTATTTCAAAAACTTTTAAATCGTAGTTACATGAAAGTATTAAATCAATATTCAAATAATTCTAAAAGATTCTAAGACAAATATTAAAATCTAAAACAATAATTAAATATTATCTAAATTCTGAAGAATTTATGAATTTTTTTCCTTACATTTTATTATAATTTTCTATTTATATTAAGGATTATTATCTGAAAGTATATGGTCATAATTATACCAATTTTTTATCTCCTGCAACTCAATCATTTAAGAACATTTTAATGGTGAACATTCATGGTGAAAAAAAAGTGTAAATGGGGTCAGTGAGTAACTGAAAAAATATGGCATAGCAAAATTATCTTCTAGATTTAGGTTAGTAAAAATATTAATTCAGATAATCAAAGAGCTGGATTCCAAATATTTAAATTATTATTAACTACTTTTTAGGAATTGAAGAAGAACATGAACTTGAAGATCGTTTGTTAGTAACAGCGAGATTTGATTCTCCTTGTTGCTGGCAGGAACTTTTGCATAATATGGGATCATGGAAGAAAGTTCTATTTTTAGTGTTTTTGAGAATAGAAAAACCAAGAGAGGGTGAAGTTTATCTTCGGCAAAAGCTGAGCGTCTTCAGTAGTTATGCTAATCTAAGACAATTATAGAAATCGACTTCAATTTTTGCAAGGAATTTCAGACAGTGAGTAAGGTAAAAAAAATCAACATCATCAAATAAAGCTTGCTTTGCATTTAATGCAGATGAATTGAGGATACCGTATGCATGGAGTAATTAATAGAGAAACACTGTTTAGAGATTCTTGTAGGTATAAAAGTTGCTAACAGCAACTCTAAGACTTGAATTAGCTGATGGTAATAACTCCCCCACACGTGGTCAACATTTACCCACTTAAATTTTTGAAATTTTTAGTGAGGGAATAATGACCACCACTTTAAGAGCACTAGTTGGTATTTAGGAATGTTTATTATTTTTGTACACTCTTAAAGAGTTCAATAATCATTCTGAACCAATAAAACATTTAACTATACTTTTTTAAAGGTGATGGAAAAAGTTCAAATTAAAAAAAGTTATAACTGCTCATATCTACCCTCATTAACACTCATTGGCAATAGTTAAGTCTGAAGCAAGTAAAATGTCAATTGAAATATATTTAGAAAACAAATTATTTCGGTTTAATTTTTATATTAATATTATAATATTTTGCGGGGCACCTAGAAATTTATATGAACTCTCACAAATAATTAAACATTCAGGAAGATAACTTAAAATTGTTTTAAGCTCGTGTTTTATTTGGGTAGCACTTAAAAAAGCAAATATGTACTTTAGTGATAGCATATTCACTTAGCAATCTATTTAATAATGAAATTCAATGTGTATAATAATGTATTTTTAATTCAAAATAATAATTGGAAGCGAATAAATAATTTTAAGTAAAATTAATAAATTAATAAAAAGCACTTTTATTTAAATATACATGGGTATTGTAAGTCAAGTATTTTTTACTGAGTATCTTGAGTATCCATACTATTAGAGCATACATAAATAGTATTGATAATTTAGACCTTCCCAAGGAAATTAAATACTTGCATATTAAAAGGTCTGGTAGCTCTTCATAAATTCTCAGTATCAGTAAATATCCTTTCTAAGACTTTTTGCATGAACAAATTAGATTAATAAATTGCCATTGAGTTGCGTAAAGAATGTTTCAGATTGAATTTGATTAATTATACTTGTCCGCTTCAAATTATAGCACGATGTTTGCACTGAACAAGTTATGTTTCAAGACTACATCATAAGAGGACGATATCTAACACATCTTTAGGATTTCAAACTTATTATAATCACAGAGAACAGTAGTAATGCGATTAAACTAACTGAATGGGAAATATTTTATCTAGAATTTTCATTCATAGTCATACGATATTAATATTATATCCTTAATACAAACTCACATGAATTAGCTTTAAAATAGCGACTAAATCCTGAAACCAAATAATCTTTCAAATTTAAGTTTCAATTCCAAGCTTGCTTTTGTGATTAAAAACTAAAAGAAATATGTTGAAATAAATGCTTTTAAATGAATATATTTGATAAATAGCTGCTAAATTTTAAAATGCGTCAGTTTGATTTAATTTAACTTTTAAATACTTTTGCTTAGGGCAATTGCAAAAAAGTACTTTAAATGTGTTTAAAATGTAGGTTCTTAGGAAGTTGGCATTTCCTATTTGACATTTTATTTGAAACAGTATAAATACTTTTTATTTGATTTTACTTAAGGAAAATAATAAAGAACATAAATGTAATTAAAAGCAGTAATTCGTTTCAAATTTTTTTGACTATTGCACAAATTATTTTTGTGCAATATATATTCTTTCATTCAAAATCTTCTTCCATTTATATTAATGCAGGAAAGTTAATTTTTTGTATCATAAATTCATTCTTGAATTTTTCAAATTCCCGAATCTTTAATTGGATAATTCAAAACATTTTGTAATACACAGCAGTACTTTTATTATTATAAATATAAAGTGTAAAAGCTAAAAGCAAAATTGTTCAACAGTATTTGCTTATCATAGCTAAAATAAAATTAGTATTGTCTCGACTGAACACTATAATTTTGATTATTTTATATTGCATTATTTTAATATCTTCATTTAAAAGTAAATTATTTTTTCAGTAAAAAGTAGACGATTTTGATTTAGTTTGAAAACTATTTTAATTTATAAGATTTGTACTTGGTAGAAATTATTCCTCAAAAAATTCGCAAAAATATGTGGTTAATTCAAGGCATTTAGGTCATTTTCCGAAATTAAATTAATTACTTTTTTAATTAAATTGAAATGATGATGTGCATGACGAATTGATTCTCTCATTAAAACTTTATAACTTCAAACAAACATTTGTTTCATTTTTTTTGTGAAAAATATTATATAAAAAGATTTTAATTCTTTCATTATAAATAAAACAAGCAGCTCTTGCGTTTCAGAAATGTCAAGTATTAATTTCTTATGTTATGAAACCTTAATGAGCAGTTCGTTTTCATTTTCAAAATACAATCTACTTCGCTACCAGTATGAATTAAATTTTTATTGTTAAACAATGCATGTTATTGCCCCTAAAAATTGTATTAAAAATTAAAGTAAATTGTATTAAAAAAATCTTAACGAAGCATTAAGAAGCCATTAATTATCCTAAGTGATTATTTGGATTTAGAATGCTATGGTTGCTTGATTGAATTTGGAATAAAGTTAAATCCGTTAAATTAATCTTTTTTTCCCCATTAGATTAACTTTTTGTAATCTTATGTTTTTCTTAACTGTGAAATCAATCTATTTAAGACTCCTTTAGTTTTACTGAATGAGTTATTTTTTGCTATCTTTTTTCATGCATTTTCTACACCATAGTCTTTATTGTTAATTGAGATTTTTCAAGAAAAATACTGATTTAAGTGCTTAGTGAAAGTATTAAGCTATACTATAAAAAATTGATCTTTTCATTAGAATATAAAATGAATTTTGAACTACATGTTATAAAATAACAAATTTACAAATGCATGGAATTATGTAAGGTTGAAAAGGAAATAAAAACGGTTTGATAAAAAGCTAATATTTTGAAGCATAATTATGTATTGTTTCTACTATATCACTTGTTTATCTTAGAACTTAATCTACAGAGCACCAAAAAAAAAAGGAAAACCATGAATAACTTCTAATGATTGGATCTTCACGTTCTAGTACAATATCTTAATGTTCGAGAGGGTGAGTTAAAATATGCAAATTAATTTGTGCAGACGATATTTTAAGTTACGAAATCAGACAGAAAAACATACTTTCTCTGGATAAAAATACCTTTTTTTCAACTGATTTGGATTTCGGACCCCAATCCTGACCTGCAATCTGGGAAATATGGTCCCCACAGTTTGGTCAGGATAGCAGAAATTCTGGACCCTTTAATGTTAACATAATTTTTTTGCGTATTTTGCCATATCTCGAGAACTTTTCAAGTGAATTGAAAAATCTTTGCACACAATATTGAAATTCGTTTATCCAGAGATAATTCCCTGCTAAACATAAATATAAGCAATTATTTACTATTTTTTATTATTTTATTTAACAACAGTCGTAAATCTTTTGAATTGTAAGGTATATGCATTTTTACGAAGTCTTAAAGTATCTAATTTTATATGGCAAAATACATAATTTGAGTGAAATTGGTTGAATAGTACCTGAGAAACTGAATTTTCAACATGCGAATTTTTTAAAATTTGATTTCTCAGATTTCACTCAAATTTTATATTTTGCCATGTAATATTAAAATAAAAATTATCTATCTCACTATTCAAAATTTTGACTATTACTAAATAAAATGATGAGAAATAATAAACATTTACTAAAATGCATTTTTTGCATGAATTTATCTTTGGATAAGCGAACTTTATGATTGTTTGTAAAGATTTTCTTTCCAAATCGCTTAAAAGTTCTCGAGCTATGGCGAAATATGCAAAAAAAAAAGAAAAAAGCAACAACAACAAAAAACAAAACAAAAAGAAACTTTAGGGGGTTAAAACTTCGAACCGCTTTTCTGACCAAACTATGGGGACCATACTTCACAGATTGCTGCCCCCCATATTTTGGGTCAGAAATTGGAATCCATCATAAAAAGGTATGTTTATGCTGAGAAAGTACTCTTTTGTGTCTTACTTCGTTAGTCGAAATATAGTCAGCACCAATTAATTAGCATATTTGAGGTCACCCCCTTGAACCATTAAGATTGAGTCCGAGAACGTGAAGATCCGATCATTAGATCAAAAGTTATTCAGGATGGTCCGCTTTTTTTGTGCCCAGTGCATGCTAAAAATTATCTAATGGTCTAAGATCTCAACAACTCTATATGATTTTATAGACAAATATACATATTTTAAATTTTTATTTCCGGTGTTACTGAAATAATAAAAAAAATTTCCAGTTATCTTTCATCAAAAAATAATTCATGTTTTTTATTTCTGTCTTTGGGACCCTTTTTCCAGGAAGATTAATAATGTTGAGATTTGCAGCTCTTTGGGTCGAACTCATTTCTTCATTCTGTCATAATAACTCACCAGTGTTCTATTTTAAGCATCCATTAATAAAGCGGAAAAAAATAATCTTTCTAAATGGAGATTAGTGTAAACACTTAATGGTAAACTTTAATTATTTTCATATTATTTTCGGAAATAAACTAATGATTTCTGTTTTTAGTTATTTAACAGTGCTTTTTGGGAAATATATTAGTTTCGGAATACAAGTTATAACGTGTATTATTTTAGAACTTTTAAGATTATTTTTCTTCACCCAAATATAATGTTCAATTTAACTATTTTAAATTTACCATAAGTTATCATGTTGTTTCTCACAATTTATTAAAGCAAACATTTTATTTGTTTTAAATTTAAGATTCGGCGCTTGATTAAAAATAATGTTACACCATCAAAATTGTATTCACGATGGAAATCTTGAAAAAGTGAAAACCAGAAATTTAGTCTAAAAGGTTGGAAGAAGAGGACTTGTAATTTAACATGAAAGTTTAGATTTAAAAATTATCAACACAATTTATAATTTTTAACTCCATTCTACCGACTAAGTTACTAGACTAGATAAAAGACTACTTTGTGTTGTTTTGAAAGAGTATTTCAGCTAAAAAATAGGTTTTCTTAATAAAGAGTTGTAATATATGATATAAAAAGGATGGATTATTTTATAAAATTTGCCTTAGTTTAGAAAAATTGTTTTATTCTTTAAATTTGTTTCATTTTTTAAGCAAATTCCTTTTTCAAAACATGCGAGAAGCATTTGTACAAATAATCCTTTTTTATGGAAATTCAAAAATTTTTTTTTTGCCATATTCCACAGTTCAATTACTTTTAAAAGACATACTATATAATTTGTTTTCATACGATTTATTATGTCATCAAACATAAAATGAGAGTGATATTGTTTTTAGCTAATTTACTGTTCGCATTTTAGATATTTGTTTTCCTCATATATTTCTTTTTTCAGTTCATTCATTTCATTTCATATTTTCATAGCTTTTGAAATAGAAGACATTTTCATCACACCCTTCTCAATCGTCTGGATTTAAATACTATATTTTCATTATGATTACTTAGAAAAAAAACATTAGTAAAGCCCGAAAAATTTTTGGAAAAATTATTTCAATAATTCCTTTTTAAATATATGAGATTTTTTAAAATTAATGATTTTGCTTTATTGAAAAATGTATGGAGTTTGAAATAAAAAAAATATATTAATTATTTTTTTAAAATCCCTTTATTACAAATTTCTTACAAAATTTGAGTAATTGCTTTTTTATGTATTAAAAAAGAGAAATTTATTTTCCAATTTATATAGTTTACAAAAATGAAGCATTGTTTTTTTTCAAACAAAGTCATTTGTACGGATCATTTGTACAAAATCATTTGCAATGCAACTAATAATAAGAAAACAACACACTAAGTAATGCACGCATTTATTATATTTAATTGGATTATGTTATGATATGAGTTTTCAAACGAAATTTCTGATTAATTGCTGATTACTTTCTGATTACTGAATTACTGATCTGAAAACTTTCTTATGCAGTTTTATAAATAGTACATATAAGAAAATGTATTTACGCGTACTTTTAAAAATAAAATTTTAAATCTTAATACAAAGCAAAACAAATTATATTTTCATTTCCAACAAAAAACATAAACTTAAAAGTTTCTGTTGAATTCTAAGTATCAGTTCTATAGTACTATTATGTGGAAATTACATTCACTATTGCATAAAAAATAAATGACTTTTAACGTTAAGATTTTAAAACAAAGAAAAGAACGTTTTTAAAAACATTTATTTCTGTTCAGATTTTTGCTTCAGCTGAATGGCAACCTGGAAATTTTTAATGATATCCTAACCATTGACTCTACTATTTTTAATGACTTCACGAAATCTGGAGACTCCACATTTTTTCTACCCTTTATAAAGAAAAAAAAACATAGCTTTTTCTAAATTTTTAATGAATTACAATTGAAAAAACTACTTAAATCGATATTTCTGACGAAGAAAAAGATATTTAAATTAAATAGAGACATTTCATGTAACTTTGACTAAAATATTTTAAATAAATTACAACTGAAAAAATTAATTTATGCTAAAATCAATACTTATCGTAAATAATGAAAAAAATTAAATTGTATTTAGGTAATTTTGATTTTCTTACTTTTAATTAAATTATGCTATTATTTACAAGTAAGAAATAAAAATTTATTTCAATCCATACTTTACACAAATAAATGTTTAAGTTGTATGGATATATTTCATTTAATATTAACTGAAATATTGCAACACAAATTCCGACTCCGACACTAATTACAATTAAAAGAATGAATAAATACTCGAATTATCATTTTTCACAAGTGGAAAATTTATTACTGTTCTACATGGTTATTTATTGACTTGAATATTTTGACATAATTTTTTACATAAACTACAACGAGAAAAATAAATAATTAATTAAACTAATAATTACAATTGAACTAATTAATCTAATAATTGCAATTGAAAGAATAAATAAAATACACTAATCATTATCTTTCACAAGTAGATAACATATTAGAGTTCTATAGGGATATCTATAGGGTATGTTTAGATATATTTTCCGTAATATAGACTTAAATATTCTGGCCTAAATTTTGATTAACTATCACAGAAAATAAACAATTATTTAAATCAATATATCTCACAAATGGACCAGATATCTAAGTTATAAAGAGATATTTTATGCGATTTGGACATACATTTTACACTACTTACAAATGACAAAATAACACACTAAATCTATTTCTCGCGCGTAGATAATATATTTCAGTTGTATAGAAATGTTTTATGTAAATTTCACTTAAATATTCTGATATGCTGAAAACATGTTATATCTAAAAATTATATAATATTAGGAGAGCGATAAATAAGTTTTGATTAAAAAATAACCTGATTCACATATTTGAAAATACCCATAAAAGTTATTTCAACCAGAAATTCATGATTCTATGCATAAATATCGATTTATAATTATCTATTTAAAAGCAGCCATTAGTATTCAAAGTTCTTTTATGAATAATGAAGTTCCTGGTAGCCCATAATGAGATTCATTTAAGAATTCTCAGTCAATTCACATATTTCAAGTCAATCTAAGAATCGTGGCGTGCTTGTACTCACGAAGGACTATTGATGAGCATCAGAATTACTGAAGGCATTTTGACTTAAGTTGGAAATCATTTTGACTTAAATCTAATGGTCTCTGAGGAATTTCATGAAATTGATAATAATCGAATATCTCATTGATCACAAATCATGAAAGTAACCAGATAAATTTATTTCAGAGAAAATTTCTTTATTAAAAACTAAATACTTTATATAATGTTAAAAAATGTTCATAGCTTTTTAGTTTTCTAACGTTATGAATAAAGAGAATTAAGATGTTTTAAAGCTTGCATTAAGATTTTTTTGTATTATAAATTTATTTAATAAAAAGATATTGTCTTGGATTATTTCGTAAAAAAAATTATTTAATTTTCAGGAAATCACTAAACATTTTTTGACTTATAAAACATTTTAAAAGTAGGTATTTTTCTGATTTTGGGGAAAATTTTGTAAATAAACGTCATTCGAGTTAACTTAAGACACTTGTGAATGACATTTGCCAATTTACGAGCATTTGCTTCAGATATTAATTGTTCTATAACTTCATCTGACTTTTATACACTAGGTTTACATTTGTGTGTTTGAGACAAAAAAATTACCACGTTGCTGTAAATTTTTCAAAAATCTCCATCGTTATAGGGTAAATATATCAACAGAAATAATTCATTGTATAGGTTTTGATAATATAACTTAATATTTCTTAGTATAAATGAAAACATAAATAGTATTTTTTTAAGATTTCAGATATTTAATTTAAACAGATGTGCTTTGCTAACAAGCACTAATATTCGATTTCAATTTTTAATTTAATTAAAAATTTAACTGACTCCCTTTAGATTTTTAATCCTTATTTTTAATACTTTCATAAAACTAATATCTGTTTTTAGATTCTGGAAGTACACAACGGTTTAAATCTCCGATCCATCAAACTTCATTATAGTAGGGTCCTGTCTATGCGTCATTAAGGGAATTTTAGTGTGATTATTCCAAAGTAAAATATTGAGTTAAATATAGAAATAAATATAGAAATAAATCAAATTAAAAGAAGTTATATGGTACCTCGAAAAAAAAGTATGCTATAAACTACCAGAATAGAGCAAAATTTACAGTGTTTCTGGCTCTATAAGAACACCAAAACCCTCGATAATTTCTACCGAAGAGCTTAGGTAATGATTTTGAAAAAATGTAACAAGACATGGTGTAATAATGTGTGATAAAATTTGGTGGATGTGGTAAAATTTGGCAATTTTATCATGATACTTTGTAGCATGGCATAAAAAAAATTTATAGGTTAAGTTTATTTTTCAGTTAAGCATTTCTTACTAAATGTGTTGTAATAAGAACAATAATTTTAAAAACCAGAATTCCCATATGAGTGAAATAATTTTCAAATAGAAAGTTTAAATACCACACGTTTCGTTTTTTTTTAGCCAGAAGTATGTTTTTTAATTTCTTTTTTCGCGAGAAATATCAATATTAAACAGTACGGTAGTTTTACGTGGCGTCTTTTCGCCGTGTAAATACGTGCATATTTAAAATTTCAATTTCATTGTGTTTAATATCTCATAAAATCTTCAGAATAAATTCTTAAACATTAACTTATTTTAAAACTTTTATATAAATTAGTTGAAAAATTTATTTAATTATTAAAATATTTATTTTGGTCTCTTTTTTCATTATCAAAATGGGTGATGAAACCTATTTCTTGGAAGTTTGATTGCATTTATTTAATAACCTTAAGGGACAGTGATTTTTTAAAAATTTTAAATGTTAGTGCATTTAAAATATTTAATTTTTTTTAAAAACAATTTTCCATTTGAAACATCATTAATGAGAAAGAAATCTATTTTTCGGAAAAAATTTATCACAATTATTATAAAATACTTTTGCAATTCGTAACTCATTTCCTCTAACACAACAAAATAATTATTTAAATTTTATTTGAAAGAAACCATTTAGACATCATTAGAGGAATGCCTAAAATCTATATTGATATCAAAACTATCTCTAAGAAATTTTTTTCCAGTAAAGAATCTTCGTGTAGCTCATTAAACTCTACCCTCACTACTTTAAAAGCTGATTTCTGAGTTTTTTTAATTAGGCGCAGAGACACAAACCAAAAAAAACTCGAAATTCATACTTTTCTTTCGAGATATTTATCAGAATTCAGCGAATATTTTCTTATTACTTTTGTAGGTACTTAGGATCAGAAACTAGTAGTTAAAATAATATTTTATCGTAAATAAAAGACGAGAATGCGTCTGCTAATGAACCTTTTTATGCGTCTAAAATGTCATTTTTGGTCGAATAGTTACTTTGCCGAAAAATTACTCCGCTGGTTTTGCTTTGTTACTTTGCTTGTTATATAAAAACTTAATTATATGGTTTCTATTATATTGCTCTGATACATGGATATTGATTATTTTTGATGGGGCCCGTTTAGGTATATTTATTCTGAAGATTTTATGAGCTATTAATAGAGGTTTAACATAAAATTCTTCGAGTACAATACAGAAATTTATAAATGTTTTGAACCCCAAATTTGTAAAACTTATCAAAGTCATTAGTTCAAACTTAATGCTCACGCATTTACAATGGAGTCATTAAACCGTAAAAAAAAGGTAATTTTGAAGTGCCAAGCTTAAGAACTGGAAGATTGCTGTGGCCCATAGAAATGTATGAAAAACTATCCAATGAAGAGCCTTGGCTGACCTTAAACTACTATGCTACGCTTAATAATGTTGATACATCTAACAATATAAAAAATAACTAATAAAAATAACCAATTAAAAACAACTAATTAAAAATAACTAATTAAAAATAACTAATTAAAAAGAAGAATTTCTATTAAAACTATGGAATATTTTGATTTGATTTATTAATGTTACTGATAAACTGCTGTCAACCCAGAAAAATAACGAATCATCATCATCATGATCATAGTTGGCCGGACAGCTCAATGCGAGCCAATGCCTTCCTCTGAAGATTTCACCATGACGACTTACGATTTACCTTTGATCTCCAATTCTTTTCATTAATTGGGAGAAAATCAGACTCCACTGAGTCAGCCCATCTTAACCGCGGCCTTCCTCGCTTTCTTTCTAAAAAGCAGTATCTTTTTTATTGTATTGCCATCATTCATTCGAATCACGTGGGCCATCCAATTCATTCTATTTATTTTTATGTATTTAATTATATCTGGTTGCTTATAAATCTTGTACAGTTCAAAGTTAAATCTCCTTCTCCAGTTATTGTTTTCATTTACACCACCAAGTATACTCCGCAGAATCTTTCTCTCAAATGTTGCGATACAATTTTCCTCCTGTTTTGTCATTTTCTAAGCTTCAGAAGCGTATGTCAAGACTTCGTTTTATCGTTAGATCAAGAAATTTGTTTTTCTGGAAAGAAACCTAGATTTAATAAATCTTCTCAGCCCATAAACAGCCCTATTTGCCAGATAGAGTTGGTTTTTTTTATCTCAGGAGTAATTCTGTTGTCAATGGTAATAATTGATCCTAAGTAAGTAAAACTCCTTACTGTTTCAAGTCTATAAGGATTTATTTCAAAATAGGGGTCCTAAAAGCACTCTTTATACCTTAACTATTCCCTACCTTATTTACGTTTTTGATTCAATATAGTTTTTACGCTATACAGTTTTATAGTAGTCAAAAACAAGTTTAGTTAATATTGGTAAAATAATTAAACTTGCAGAAGATGAGATAACAGTTTAACCCTTTAGATCAGTTTTGTTTTATGACTCATGTGTAAAGCAAAATTTAGCTGAAAATTCGCATTATACATTTAATTAAAAATTCCACGTCTCCAGCAAAAACTTCTAGTTATACATTTAAAAGTTTTGAGACGTTATCAGGTTCGAATATCAGCAATGGCTGGTCGATGCGAATCCTGATCCTGTTTTGAATCGATCACAGTGATGACGCAAAATATCCTAAAAGTAGGCTGATTGTAGGTTAGAATCCCTGAACTCTCCGTAGAACGTTTTCATGGTTTTTCTCTCTTTGCAACTCAAATGCTGTCGCATTACGAACTTCTCCCCGATGACTAACTTGCTTCAATGCTTAATGCAGGAGTTTTCATGTTTTTTTGGTTGGATTAAAATTACAAGGTTGCTGAGTTTAACATTGGCAGCTGTAAACTCATTTAAAGGGGTTGACTGCTCAAATTCTGATATAAAATAAAATTTCAATATCTTGTCTACAAAATATTTCAATGGAATGTTCAATAAGAATATTTGTTTAAAGCAATTTTCTTAAATTATGTGGATTTTTATCTCTATCTTATGACAAATAATTTCAGTCCTCTGAATAAAATAAAAGTCCTCTGAATGAAATAAAAGATTATGTGCAGCGAATGCTAATATTGAATTTTAGACAACAAATTGCAATTCAAAATATAATGTCTACTTAATTTTGATAAATTTAAAATTTTTCTAAAATTTTAAACGCACTTATAATTTGCTTAAGGAAAAAAAAACATTTCATTTATGACTATTATAAATTGTATATTCAAACATATAAATATGCAATGAAGTATTTTTCTAAATTTAATATAAAATTATATTTTCTAAGAAAAATAAGTGGGAATAAGTTTTATTTAATTATCTGTTAAACAAGTTTTTTTGAGTAGCACAATTTATCATAAAGATTTTATTATATTTCTTTTATATTAAAGCAAAATATTTTTTTCCCCGCTCATTAGTTTTAAGAATATTTATTTAGAAATCTTCTTGTTTGCCAAACACTATTCAAACTGGGGCTCATCAGAATGAAGAGATGTAAGTAAACATAAAATCTCGTTAGTTAGAATACATTGAAATTAATGTTATCATTAAGAATTATTATCTAAAAATAACAAAGAATTTATACCTGAACTCATCGGTGTAATTAAGAAAACAAATGAAGCATAAAAGTTAATTAGTACAAGGGATTATATTTTAAAGAAATATTATTCGATGGGTGATTTTTGAACGAAAAAACTCATTACGCAGATTTTTTAAACTTTATATCTTTTATTTTTTTCCTTTTATAAGAAGTTTTAATTGAAGTTTTCCGATTATTTTTTTTGTTTTGTCTACGAAAAATCTTTCTAGATTTTTTATTTTTTTAATATTTGCTAAAGTAAGGATTAACTCAAATCCATAGAGGGTGGATACTTTTTAAATGACTATAACAGATGATAGCGTCACGTAATAATCTTTGATATACTATAATCTTGCATTTTGTCAATGGTTAAGAAGTGTGAAAAAGTTTTATTTTAAGTTATAATCATACTGGGACATAATTTTATTTTCATTACTCATACTTTTCTTGGTGCCTCATTACTTTTTAGATTTATTACTTTTACTAGTACTTTCATTATTTTTTCAGGGAAAATATTTCTGAAAAGAAATTACTTTTCATTACTCTTTCGAAATATCTTTTAAAATATTTTCTCAAGAAATACTTTAAGTAATTTTTAAAATTAAATAAGCTTTCGAAAAACTTCCAAAAGGACTTTTTTTGCAACAATCTTCTCACACTGTCAAAACTTCCGGATCAGATTTCGGTATGAAGTACCGGCACTTTGGGTGCGTCATCCGAAAAAATCATTTTGATGTAAAATCTACTTTCAACGTAAGACATTATACGGTAATTTATAGAGCTATATTTATTTAATTAGAGTAATTCCTGGATTTTACTGTAATTACAACTTTAAAAATAATGGTATATCAGATTTTTGTTACGTAATAAGTTTAAATAAAAATAACATAATGCTCTATTATAACGAGTGTAACATGTTCCATAATGTGTTACAGCAAAAAGTACCGGCATCCTGAGTGCTTATACTCTTTATGATAGTTTAATCTGAAATTTTTTACTATGAATTTGGCCACAATTTTACTTCCATTAACTCTACTTATCCTACTTATTGCTTAATTACTTTTTAAATTTAATGCTTCTGCTTCTAATTTCGTTATCTTTTTTAGGAAAAAATACTCTTTAAAATAAATTGTTAATTTAGAAAAAACTTTTCTAAAAGCTTTTCTCAAAAAGCCATTCAAGTAGTTTTTCAGATGAAAGAGTTTTTCAAAATGGTCCTGCGCTGAACTTTTTTGCAATGGTTTTCTTAATAGTCTGTTTAAGACTTTACAGCAAAAATAGTTAAATCGCAATTTATTTAATTGTTATTTTGCCATATTTAACCGAAAAGGTCAAATAACCATAGGAGAGACAATATTCGAACTGTTAAGTGTGAGCGTTTAAGCGTGAATGTTAAGTGCGAACTATTAAGTGTGAAAAAAACTTTTATTGATTATTTTTTCCTTGTACGGTTAAGCAACCAGAATTTATCCGCGCCAACTAAGCCCACCTTATAAAGCCATTTTGTTCCGCGCTGCTGAGTATATACTGTAGCTGAAAAGGCTGATCGATCAATTTCATGACCAGCTGAACAGGGGTTCGAATCACAGTGTTGATAATGCTGTATTTCTTTTGTTCCTTTAATACTTGAAAAGTTTGGTGACCCTGAGCTATAAGAATTCTAAATATCATTAACGCATAGATAACGCAGCACCCACAGAGCACCAACGTACGTTTAAGTTTCATTTTTATGGCTTAGATACTATGTTTCGTAAATGGCTACAAAACCATATAGTTTTGGATTCACGGTTTCTTAACCGTACCGCTTCCAAACGGTTTCAAAACCGTAGAGATAAAAACACTGTCCATAACCATTAGCTTTATGGTTGATCTGAGGGACAGATTGCTGCTGGTTATTTTACCGTAATTTCTAACATTAAAAATTCCAACATTGTAGCGTACTCAAAAGATTTCGTGATGTGAAATAGAAAGACGACTCGTTTATTTTCATTAAGATATTTTTTCCTTGGCTTAAATTTAAGTGGTTGGATTCAGAAGCCAAAGAAAAGTTGGGAAAAAACTCAAATTTCGAACTCTTGCTTTATCAGGCAACACTGATGCTGAAAATAAAGGGGTAGGCACATTAAATTTCCGGAAGCTCATAACTTAAACTCTTTCACTGGTAGTTAAATAAGTCAATGCATATATGAATACAAATATTGACGCCTAAAGTTATCAATATCTTCGATAATCAAAGTTAAACATTGAAAATCTACGCATTGAATAATATTGAGTATTTATCCTGTAGGGCACTTATAACCTGCATTGCATAACCTGTTATGTGTTGCCTAACAACTCGTTAAGTAATATTTTTTTTTGAAAAGAAGTTGTTCAGAAAAATAAATTCGAATGTTTAAGAAATTATTATTTTTATACTCTTACCTTTAATTAGTAAATATTTCCTTTAACAAAAGTTTATGTTTTTTCGAATTTTCAATTTTTCCTAAGTGTACCGTGATTCTTTTTACATTATGTTCTTTTTATATTTTTGATTAGTTCTGTTAAAAAATTCACTTGTTTAGAAAAAGGGACATTTTCAAGTATATAAAAGACAAAAGTTATATTTTCTTCAATTTATGCAATAGAAGAGATAGTTATTAAGTAGTTATTAGCATATTTGTGTAAAATTTTATCAAAAGTAAAAGGCGTTATTTGACTATAGAATTAAGATTTTTAATATTTACTATAATAAATAAATAATAATATCTTTAAGAGAGTATTTTTAAACTTCCCTTTTGAGTAAATTATGAAAAGGAATTTGTAGTTTTTCTTTTTACAAAATTGTTAATGTAATATGATAAAATGTGTTACAATTTTAAAACCAGTAAGTCATTAATAAATAGACGTAATAATTTTTTAAAATTTATTAAGCCTCAAATTATTCAGAATGATTGTTACAATTTTACATTTTATTGTAGTAAGATAAAGTTGGATAAACGTTGCCTTGCAGAGTAAGAGAAAATTCCATTGAGGCTAAATTTGGTAGTTTATTTATTTTAGGATAGATATCATTAAAAATAAATGGTATGAGTTTTTTCCGCTCAAAATTACTATTGTTAACAGTGTTAAGGGGTCTCTTAATTACAATACTTTTCTGTAACCAAGAGAACTCCTTTAAACTGCAGACTCGCGCGTTTATAATTAATTTGGTTGCGAGGATTAGTTACATAAAAAAATAGGGTGTTAGGTCATTCATTTCACTACAGTAGAAATCGACAGCTCCGCTTTAATTTACGTCCACTAGAAATGGTTTTATTCTTTCTTTTATAGCAATAGATCAGGGGTTTCCATCTTACATGAGGCTGGGGGCCGCAATTAAAAGCACCAGTCAAATGGCGGGCCGCAACTTTATCAACATTTTATCTATGACTCTTTTATGCTTGAAGGAACATTGAATATTACTGTCAGATTTTTATCAAGTTGTACAAAACAAACGCATTGAACTAGAAATTAAAATTAGAAGTAGATTTTTAAGCAACATACACGATTTTTGTATTTGGAAAAATATTTTCTTGGCTGCAAAGCCTGAGAAATAAGTTTTTTTGCGCCGTTGGTATGCTAAATTTCATATAAATAATGGTTTTTTAACGAAAGAAAAGCATTTAAAACCCATATAGATTTTTTACGAAAATTGTCAGCAAAAAATGACATCTAATATACACTATCTGGAAGAAAGTGACAGGACAACTGTAAAGTTTGGTAGAGGAGGATTGATGGTATGGGCCTGTTTCTGCTGGTATGGGGCTGGCCCACTGGTGAAGGTTGATGGTATGATGAATGCCGATGGATACTGTGATATTCTCGACAATCATGTCCTTCCTACTTAGTGGGCAACGTACGGTATGGATGATTGCTTGTATCAAGACGACAACGCAAGATCCCATGTTGCAAGGAGGACTCTTGATTGGTATGTGAACAACAACGTTAAACGCATGGAGTGGCCGGCGCAGAGCCCTGATCTTAACCCAATTGAACATCTCTGGGACGAATTGGACCGTCGGTTGAAGGCCTGCACTCCACTGCCCAAAAGCAAGCTATGGAACTTCCTGTTAAACATTTGGAAGGAAATTTCTCTTGCCACTATGGCTAATTTAGTGAAAAGCATGCCCAGAACGGTTGCAGTTGTGATCGCAGCCAAATGAGGTCCTACCTCCTATTAATTTTAATAAATATGGGTTTATGTCGTTATAGTGTCGTGTCCTGTCACTTTCTTCCAAATAGTGTATTTTAGTTCGCGGGCCACAATAAAAGGCCCGCGGGCCGCCAGTTGGTAACCACTGCAATAGATAATCTTAGACTCTTCTGAGGGATTTCTCGTGAAAATAAGATAGTAAGCTAACACCATAATAATTTTTTAATGTACAGACTATTACTGGCAAACTAAATGGGCCAAATTTCATGTGATCAAAATATAATGACTTGAAACTGCAATGATTCCAGATGCTTTTCTGTAGGAAAAATAATTTAAACCTATAAGATTTTAATGCTGTGTTTTTTAACTATTTAATAAAGTTATTCGGTGATACGTTTTCGTAAGAAAATGATAGTATTTATAGATTCAGTTAAATTTCTAGTTTTCAACCATGCAAAATTAAACTCAAAACTACATAATCGAGAGTTTCTAAACAGTTTTAATGAGGCTATAGTTCGTAAAATTCATCTATTTTGGTCAGTGAAGAATTAAAATGTTGAACTTGATAATGCTCGCTTTCTCAATGGTAGAACTGCGAAAACCATACTCTGTAGCAAATTTCATTAAATACTTGGCTTACCTACTTAAATATTATATAGCAGAGGCGGATTTTTTGCAGAAAAAAGGAATAATTAAAGAATAAAAAAAACAGTAAATGTTAGATTATCTATTCATATTTTGCCCAATCTGACACATTACACAACAATTTTGACAAATATTCTTCAAAGTTTTACATTGAATATAGATTATCAATTAAATTTTCACTGAACCATTTAAATTAATAAAAATTCAAGTTAATATTTTTTCATTTAAGTGCTTTTTTCATTCATTGTAAGCATTAAAATTCACACTTTGTCAAATATTTTTATTTTATTTCGTATTTATATATTTTTTAATTTAGAAAGATAGATTTTATTTCCACAGAAAACTTAAAATAAAAAAAATGCATCTCCTTAACGGAAAAAAATCTTATTATTTCGACTGACGTTTAATTTAATGAACTGGAGAATTTCGTTCAAAAGTAATTTATTTGAAAGTGATCCTCGCGATAATTGAATTAATGTGACTTTTAAAGTTCCACTTCTAACGTCAAGTATTATTTGCTTTTTCTCTTAAAAATTCGGTGGTTTCAAACTTTTTTCGACTAACTTAATTTACAATTTTTCTTAATTTTTTTATAACCATCTACATGTGACTTTCAAAATATCCCATTAAATTAAAATACTTCATTTTTAAGTGAATTTCTGTGTATATATTTGAACATTTACTTTTTTAAGAAAGTTTAACATTTTGATGATTTTTAAAACTCCCAAAGTCTCACTCTGAGCTGGAAATAGTTTTTACGAAAGTTAAATTAAAAAAATTAGCCAGATCTTAAGCAAGTTTTAATTTTGGGTCTTCGAATTCTGAATGATATTCTTTTGATTTGTTATTAACTCCTTATTTGCAGAGATGTAATTCAAATCGTATCGAATGATTTATTCATAGAAAATATATTAGTTTCTAAAAATTAAACCATATACGCTTTTCTCTTTCAATTTGGTACTAAATTAACACTTCTATCATATTCTATATGTAATATTTAGTTTGTGAAACATGTATATCCTATTCTTGTATGTTGAACGTTTGTATGTTGCTCTCATATATTGTAAATTCTCTCAGATGATCTCATAAGTCTTATATGTAGTAAAAAATATTTAATAAAGAAAGTTTCATATTTTTAATTAAAGTTAAATTTTGTGAAAGCCTTGTTAGAAAAAAAATTCTTTAATGAATTTTAGAATTCAAGACTTTTGACAACTAAAGGAAAATGCAAAAGATATCCCAAGGAATATTTTTGCAAAATTTTATAAATGTTACTCTCTGAAAGTCAAAGAAAAATCAAGATGAGGGGTTGAGAATTTCGAACGCAAGCATTGAAAGTGTTAGTAATTTACTTATTGTACTGACAAGGGGGTAAAGATTTTAAATTGCCTAAAACGTGTGTACGTGATATTTGTGCTGTTCCATTTTTTAGATTTCACCTTAATTTAACACTTAAACCGTTTTTAATTTTTGAACAAGATTACTTAAATTATTAACATGCTTTGGTAGTTGTAAAAAAGAGTGGTAGGACAATTATGATAATTGTTGTTAACTTATGATAAGTTGTTAACTTATAACTGTTAAGTTGCTAACTTATGTTAACTTATGATAAGTTAATAACAATTATCATAATCGTCCTATCACTATTTTTTTGAACTGCACTGCAATCGCCGGGATAAAGAAATTTCATGAATATTATGGAGTACTTTATAAATAACAGTAAAAAGTTGTGCGAAAATTTGAAAATAGAAAATAATGCTTAAAAATTGTGAATTAATCAGTATTTGATTTAGAAGATTTAAATAGCGCATGTGTGAAAATAATATCACATTTTCCACAAGTTAGGAAAAATGCAAATTTGAATGCGTTAAAAATTTAAAAAGTTACTGGCACGGAGAAAGTATTTTCTTTTGGAAATTAGTAGAGGATTTGGATAAGGAATAAATTACAAAGTAAAAATTTTCTTTATAAGTTAGAAACATTTGAATTATTATTAAATTAAAAAAAAATTTAAAATTGCTTTTAAACAAATGATTCTTTTTAATTATCAGCTAATATTTTCTGATTCACTAACAAAGTTCTAGAGATAAATAGGTCAAATTTTCAGTAACAGCATTGAATGTTTTTTCAATTAAACTATTTGAGCCAGATTTTCCAAATTTTGGCAACACTTTTTAATTTGAGTCTAATTAAATCTGAATTTGTCATAAAAAAGATGTGTTTCTCTACTCTGAGAAAAAAAAAGCACTGTCAAAAGTACCAGAATATTGTAAAATTTATCGAGTTTTTAACTCTAGAGAACGCCAAAAAGTTCAGTATTTTTCACCAAAGTGCTTTGGCGAGGATTTTGGTAAAATTTTCAATAAAATATGGTTTTATAATGCGTGATAAAATCTGGTAAATGCTGATAATTTTATCGTGATATGGCATGAAAAATAATAATTTATTCGGTCAAATTTGCTTTTCAGTTTTTATTGTTTACTAAACCTGTAGTAATGAGAACTATAATTTTGAAAATTAGAATTTCCGGTAAGAAATTACCATATAAATGGAAAAATTATTAAATGAATAGTTTAAATACCGCATATTTTGATTTTATTAACCAGAAATATGTTTTTTTATACCATACTATACAATAATTATACCAGAAATTTTTTCAGTTTGTAGAGGAAGAATGTTTTTATATGGTTTTATACTTTATATATCATTTGCAACGTTTAATTTGCTGAATGTAAGGATTGCCTCTTGAAAAATTGAGATATAGCACCTTCGGCATAAAAATTCCTTCTTCAGATAAAAAAAAACTCTTTTAATGTATTCATTGCCTTTTTTTGTTTTCAATTTAACGCTTACTTTTCGAATAATTGAAGATAGTATCTTACTGCATGAAAATCCCTTTTTCTGATCAAAAATATTTCGCATGCGAATTCATTGTTTCATTTTGATTTCAATTTAAAGTTTGCCTCTTAAACAATTGAGACAGCACTTTACTGCGCAAGAATCTTTCTTTTAGATCAAAAAATGTTTCATATGGGGATTCATAGGTTCATTTTGCTTAAAAATACTTCTGTTTGAACTCGTCACCGGTCTTTTATCTTTAAAAGCCCAGTTTTTGTGATTAAACGATTATAGTATATGTCGCAAAAATTTTTGATTTTTTGAGCAAAAGCTACATTTAGAAACTTTTTCTTTAAATTCAAAAACTACCAAGATTGAAATTAAATGAAGGGAATACAAGAAAAAAGTAATAATTACTGAGAATACGTTTTAGAAAATTATTACGCGTTTTAAAGAATTAATACGTGTCAATTTGGAAAATCTATGAATGTGTCAACATCAAGAGCAGTGACTAGGCACTAGGATATTATAATTCTCTTGGAAAATATGTTAAGGCGGAAACAATTATTTTGGTTTGCAAAGATAAATGTTAATAAAAAATATTTTTTACCGTATGCGTATCTTTTTCAAGATTTTATCATGCAGCACCAAGAACTTGCCGAAACAATCTTTTCGCATTTAAAAAATGAAAAAAGGAGATTTTTACTTTATAACCGTCGTTGAACAGCCGACCCAGTCCTTATGGCGACTAATGCTCAACTCCATAGCAGTGTAAATTTGAACCCAATCCAAAACAAAAGAACTCCTGGATCAAATATAGGGAGAAATGAACCGCCGCTGAGGACTTTTTGATGGAGTCAACCCTCATTTGCTTTACATGAAGAGGAAAATCACGAAAACCGCCATCCACGCTTAGCCCAACGGCAAGGAGAATCAAACCTCTGATCAGTCTACCACTGAGGATAGTTTACGCCAGCACTGTGGTCTGTTTTAGTAGGGGGCAGAATTCGTATAGGCTATTGGTGGGATTCAAACCCGGGTGACCTCATTAGGAGGCGAGTGTTCTATCCTCGTAGCCTCTGCTACTTTTGTTTCTAATGCCACTTGTCATACCAGCAAGCCTGCTTGGTGAAACCAAGTGAATTTAAGGCATAGGGTGAGTTTCTTGTTTTTCAGTAGCGCCATCTGTGGCCTAGAATACGACCTCAGCCACGCACACATGTTACAGCCCGATTTAAAAGGTGCACCCATTCATGCATCCATTCATTCATCCACAGATCTCAATTTTGTTTTGAACCGGAGAACGATAAATCTCTGATTGAGTACTCCCAGAGGCATTGATTAGTTATGATTACTTGGAAGACTTAATGATCCGATAGATTTAACGTGCATCTGTCAACATTTACTGCTCTTCGGTCGGTGGAGATCGAACAAACGACCAGGCTATCCCAGTCGCCACTGCTCTAACGGACCAATTGTAATTACTAATGTTTCCCTGTTTCCACGAAACGTAACATATGACGGGGAAAAACTTATGCTACTTTCCCTAAGTTGAAACTCAAGTATGCATATATATATATATATATATATATATATATATATATATATATATATATATATATATATATATATATATATATATATATATATATATATATATATATATATATATATATATATATATTTATTCGCAAACTAAACTTGGAATTTACCCACTATGTTTTAGTGTATTTAAGTAATGTACAAATTTCTATTCACTAAAATCAATCTTTTATTTTTCTTAATTCTTTTGTTTAACTAATCAATTTCTCTTTCCATTAAAACTTAATTCTTCTTCATTTTTATGAAAGATTTCTCTAAATGGGTTTCTTCTTTTAAAGAAACTTTCAGTTTCCTTTTATATTAATCTTTTTACTTTTGTTTATAGAAAAAGAAAACTCTTAACATTTTTATACTTTCTTAAATATTTAATGAAAATAACTTTTTAGTTTAAGAAAAGACAACATTTGTGTCACAATGAAAGGCGACAAATGAATAATGTCATCTTGCAAAGAAAATGTTCTTATTTATAACATAAATAAAAAAAAATACTGTAATTTAATTGTGTGTTGCATGAAGTAGGATTTTATCAAAAAATAAAATAGTTTCTTAAAAAAAGAGTAATTAAAAATCTACAAAATATTTATTAAATATATTATTTTTCTCCAATATATCTGTTGCAAACCATCATAAAAAATTTATTTTTCATGGCTCATTAAACTTTATTGAACCACTAAAATCTCATATGCTTCTTTTATATAATAACAGTTACGTAATATTCTTAGATGATGCCTATTTATATCGTATATATACTAAGTAGGGTCATTAATATGAAATGAGACAAAAAACAGCCATAAAAGCATGTCTAGTGTTAGCTACAGTGATTCGATGTATTTGCTTGGCATAGTACTTAATAGAATATATCCACATTTTTTTTGGCATTAATGGAGTTTTTAGCTTTTTGTTAACCTTTTTATAGTTTTTCCGAGACAATGTTCAAAAAACAAAGCAATTCTGTTATAAACGTTTCAGTATCTGCTAAAATTGATATTGGTAGCAATCAATATTATTATTAATTTTTTTTATAAAATTGCTTTAACTACACTCTTATAATTTTCATTCCAAAATTACAGTAAAATAGCAGGCAGGAGTCTGTTGATCCAAGTAACCGTAAAGTTTACGGTAAATAACCTTTTCTACCTTTATGGTTTAGAAACCATTTACAACTAGAATGGTTGAAAAATCACGAATACAAGTTTTTTAATTACAGTGGAGCATCGTTTATACGACGCCGAAGGGACCACCGAAAAACGTCGTATAAACGATAACGTCGTATAATCGATTTTTACTTATAAAACTGAAACTAACTCTGTTTTCAGTTAATTTTAATGTTTAGCGTGTTGATTTGCATAAATTTCTAAATTAGACAAAGCAAAACAAACAAATAACCAAAGAAGAAAAATTGCAGTGAGCAATTTGAATGTATGTTACTTTTAATTATATTTTCTTGCTATTAGTCTCTACAATGCAATGCTCTGATAAGCGAGTTGAACTTACTGCTTTCTATGATGAAATGTTAGATTCTAATCACGGCCAAATCTAATGGCTGAAGCGCACTTGTGCAATTTGCAGGAAAAAAGAGAGCTTTTACATTTTCCAAAATAATTAGTAACGATGGGTGCGCTGGACACTGGTTGATGAATAGCAAAATTTTTATTTTTTCCCTCTTTATAACATTGTCAAGTTTTTTCAGTCATCTAGTAAAAATTAGGGTCGTCATCCAAGCATTCTTGTTGGCACCCTTTTCTGTACCACTCATGTTGGCAAATTCCGCCCTTTTTTAAAATACGCAAGAAAAAATAAAAAATTTAGTAAACGTGAACAAAATCGAAAAACCGACGTATAACCGATTCTGTGCGTCGTATAAACGATATATTTTTACATTATAATTAATAGGAATGATTTGGGACCACACTAAAACGTCGTATAAATGTAAACGTCGTATAAGTGATCGTCGTATAAACAATGCTCCACTGTGCTTAAAACGAACATGAAAACACTAGACTTTTTTGTGCTAAGCAGTTTTATGGCGCTGCGATCTTTGCTTGACCGGGAGTATCGTATTCTAATAGTCCAGTGTCTCAAATTGGAAAGTGCAGAACTCTTCATGTGCTCAAGGGAATGGAGGAAATATCGTAGTGTCAAACCTGGGAATCGAACCCCCATTCTACGGGTCATGGGATTGACCGATTAGCCCTTTCGGCTATGAAATCAGCTGCAAGGAACAAATTGGCTTCATTAGTTGGGCCTAATTGGTGCAATAAAATTCTGGTTGCTTAACCGTGCTAGGCGTAGGCAGTCAATGAAAGGTTTTTCTCACAGTTAACAGTGTGAATAGCATCTTATTTATGATTATTTTACTGTTTTTTTCAGTACGGTAAAACAACAGCTAAAAAATTGCTAGTTGGCCTAATTGTTAATTGTTATTATTTAAAACAATTGCTATTAAGGAATTAAATTGAGCGATGTTTCCGTTAAAGTTAAACCATAGTATTGTGTAGATGGGCTTTAGAAGTACGATAATGTGATTCAAATTAGTATCATATTGTTTCGCAGAAAATTTGAACAATGGTATGGTTCAACTGTTTCGAAATTTCTAATATTGTTTCTTGCAAGAAACGAGGCAGTGCTTAAAAAATTAGAATCATATTTGCAAAGAATGAAATCAAAGGGCACAAAAGAAAAGCACTGATAAGGCGATACATGAACAGAAATGCAATAGTTTTAATTCCAGAAATTAAATAATAATCTATACTATCATTATAAGAATCCAATTATTGTAACTTTGCTCACGTGACATAATTTGTGCTTCTTCTCCTCTTTTATTAGCTTTATTTATTCACCGCACAAATATTCTGTTATACATAGCTGCCTTTCTTATACTGAATATGAAAGTATTTTACAATAGCAACGCAGTTTACAATTTCAAAAATATGAATGTGGAAATTACATGGCAAGTGTATATTCGGAAACAGCTTTGAACGTTAAAAAATATCGGTAGGGAGCTTAAATAACAGTAGTAATATTTTCTGAAAAAATCAAAATTGAAATGAACTTTTGAAATCACAAATAGTAAAATCTATGAACCCCTTCAGGAACGGCGGGTGGAGAAAGAAACGCATCGCCAGGTTTACAAACTCCTAGTTCATACGCAATAAAGAGTACGAATATGTACTAATACAAGATGTAATACGTAAGTATTACGTGAGATTACGTTACTTGAGATTGCCACGACTACGTCCATGTAATCCTGGACTGTTGGAGTAAGAAAAGCTCTCTTTCACGTATGATATTGCGGAATGTGAAGCGAGAAATTAATAAATCTACTTAATTTAATTTATTAATTTAACTAAGAAGGAATGGTAAAGAGGTAAGAAAAGTAACAACGAGGGAAAAAAAACTAATCGTAAGAATAAAACACAAATATGTAAAGAAATAGAAAAATATAGCTTCGAGATAAGTAAAAATCAGAAGAAAACTTAATTTTGTTTTTACAAGAGGTGGAAGTTAAGTAATGACACTGACGACGCAATGTTTGATCAATCTTGGCAATCTTTTCTCACCAAATTTTAAGAGGAGGTAGTAAAATCTCTCCTAAATGTTAAGTACAAGCGTGAACTCGGTAGATTCATTTGGTTGTCCGTTATCACCTTTCCTGCGAAATCACTTTTTGTAGTGCATTCAAAAAATGTGTGACGTTAATATAGAGCACAGTTCGCTATCAAATTTTGCCTCCGAATCCAACACATTGCAATGGAAACTTTTGTAAAACTCTAGAAAGCCTACGAAGGCCGTGTTCTTGTCAATAGCTCAGTTTTTCTGTGCTTTTAGACATTTTCAGATAGGGGAGAGTCGATGAAGGATGAAACATTGATCAAGAGTACTTCAACTGCAAGAGCTTACAGAAATTTTGGCAGAATTCGGACTCTTGAGTTTTCATACCATCCATTACGTTCAAAATGATTAGAGAGCAGTTGGATTTGTATTAAACTACTGTTCATCAGTTTTTGAATAAAGAATTATATTGCTTGTGAGATAAAACATAAGCATGTTTTGACAAAACTACGAAGCATGTTTTCCTTCTGTGATGTCAATAATTGTTTGTTCAAATACTAAACTCATTCATGAAACTCCACCTCTTTAGTCACCTAACTTTAACTTGTTGAATTTTTTTATATCGAGATTGAAAATTCATGCCAAGAGACGTCATTTTTGACACTGGAAAACACTTAAATGGTTGTAACAAGATAAAGGCTATTCCTTCATACAAGTTCCAGCATTGCTATTAGGAGTTGGACTTTGCTTAGGAGTGGGAATTATTCTTTCCTTAAAAGTAAAATAAAATAAAAAAAAACGCAAGGGCTTCTGATGTCCTTGATGGTCTACTTAATATCAAATTTCGGTTTGATACGCAAAAACTATGAGACATAGAGATTTGAAATTATTAAGGTGCGTAGAAAAGTGCTCACGGATTACAAGTAAATAAAAAAAAAAAGTCAACATTAGATGATTTGTTGGAGAATTATTAACTGTTAAACTTGTTGGAAAAATATTATACGGGATACTCTGTAAACCGCAGGAGTGCAACTACAGAGTTGAAATTTGGCATGCTGTAAGAGAAACATTTGCTTATGAACTGGAGTTAGAGTTAATTAACTTAGAGCTTGTTTCAAAATTCTAATTTGTTCGAAAAATATTTGTATATTTATATTAGTAGTATATTATAAAGGTATATAAGTCCTTTTTTTGCGAGTATTTTCTCACTTTTTCTTAACTTTATGTTGTATTTTTCGTTGCTTGGACTATATAATATTTAGAAATTTGAAATTAATCTTCAGACAGTAAAACTGCTCATTTATTTCTTCCTATTGAGTCTAGAAATCTGTGTTCCTGAGGTTATTTTTGTAAATTATGTATGATTATTTTTCCCATCTAAGAAATCGTCCATTTTGCTATAATTAAAACATTGACAAAATGTTCTTACATAAAACTAAATATGAAAATAAACAAAAAATAGAAATAAATAAAAAATAAATGAAAAAAATGAATAAAAACTGCTAGTTTATTTGTTGACTTAAATGATTTACAAAGTTTTTTTAGTTGAAGTTATTGCAAATTTATATCACTCTTTATTTAATAAAGGTAACGTAATTTCTGTGTAAAATCCGTGTAAGTGAAAAGTGTAAAATACCCTAATATTCACAGTGTTTCTGCAATTCACAAGCATAAAGTTTATGCATGTCATAAAATAGCTTTGCTTTCTCGAATAAAGTGTCTTACTCGCTTATTTTAATTCATGACATGAAGTGTTAGAGAAAGAATTTTCCTAATTACATTATCCTAACAAATGCGCAGCTTGTTGTGAAATATGGTAACATGTTTAAAATAGTTTTGCATTCTAAATATTTTACCGTGATATTTTAAGAGATACTAGAACAGTTAAAAGTTGGCTGTATTTATATTATTAAACTGAGAAAACGTCCAATTATTAAAAAAAATCACAAGTTTTGATTAAATAGTTTAAAGCAATTTAAAATTGCTATGAATCTGTTTCTAAAATTTTAATTAAAAAATCATTTCGTTTCTTCAATATTATTTTAACAATAAAAAAATTTCAAGGGGTACAAAAAAACTGATAAAACACTAATAATTTAAAATATTATAAAACGAAAGTAATAAAATCCAAGTTCACATCACTACCTAATTATGCTGTTCTTAAAATATATGCTTGATATAGAAACTAAATAGTTTTTCTAAAATAGGTCAATTTTTCAACAAAGGAATCAGATTTGAATTATTTTGAATATTTAGAAATGAATTATCTTATTTTCATTCCTAACAGATTGTCAAACAGTTTAAAACATTGCTGTGTGTGAAAAATTAGCAAAATTAGATTTTAGCAATATTGTTATACAATTTAGTAATACTTACATGGTGTTCCATAATCACCACTTTTAATATTTATTTCTAGAATGTTTATCAGAAAGGAAGAAAAAAAATATGCTCACTAAGAGTTACAAGCTGTTTTTTTAAGAAAAATAAAATAAAATTCTATCAAAATAAAATGAATCATTATCGCGATCAGATAAACTAAAAACATCAAAACTAGTTGACTGATAAAGAAAACAGAAGCTGAAAGGTTATTATTAGAAACACTTCCAAGTTTTACCCTGTCTTCAATCTGTTTTGACTTTATCAATACACCTTTTCTCTTTTGCGATATATTTCGATATATTTGGCGATATATTTCGATAGAACTTTATCTTTCTTGTCTAAATTTGAAATAATTTTATTGCTTAAAAAATGCCAATTTTTTCTAAATTTTGAGCAAATATTCTAAAAATATCTGTTAAAGACCGTTATTACGGCAATTCTGTGAACATAACTAGACAAGCATAGAAATTTTTTTATTGAAGTTAAGCGGAATTTTTTTTCAACAATGTTAACCTAATAAATTCTATTATTCCAGAAAATATTGAATTAGGATTTTGTAATGGGATAAAACATTATCATCAGTTTCTTATTTACGCCGAAGAAAACTTCTAAACCTTAAAAGACAAATCAAACAGAAAATTACTTTAATTAATTTTTTGTGTTTTGTAACCTTTATTTTGTTTTGTTTAATTTCCAATGTAAACTAATTAAAATCTTCAGATGACACAGTAAAGACGTTTTCTAAATTAGAAAAATTATTTATGCTTTGTTTTTTCCTAAATGTAATTATATCGGCGGCGCATGTTAGGAAACATTAAACTACACTTTTTTATTTAACAATTTGTAGTAATCAAATAACTTTTTTTTTGTATATATTTGGGATTTCAGGGAAAGTACTTAAACTCCTAACTTATCATAAAAAAATTAATTAACATATTTAAATATTTTTTTAAAATGTATAAAATTGTACTTTTTATAGCATTTCTATATTTTTCATTTAAATTAATTTAATTAATTATTATTATTAATTATTTTATTTAATTATTCTATTTTATTTCACTGCAAGGCTTATTTTCAAGTACCCATCGAAATAACACGCAAAAAAATCTGATAAAATTACACGTAATGTACAGTAGTGACATTTCTAGTAAAAAATTTAAGAAATATATATAATTCAGGTTAAAAATACCAAATGTTACGGTATTTAAGCCAATAATTTATTAAATTAATTGGATAACTTAATTAGTGGCCTCTATCTGAAAAAAAACCCTACATCTCCTGTTACTACACGACATTTCATAATAATTTCCTATTTAAGATAATGCGAAAATATTGGTAGCGCTTACTTTAAAAAAATAATAATTAAAAAAAAATTAAGAGAAATGTTTTTTTAGGATTCTCACTAAATGAATAGAGATTATATCCTAGAAATAGTAGGGATTTGACTCTTCTTTCTACCATCCAGCTTACTACAGATCATTAATTGAGTGCATTCTAGCAAGGAGTCCTGACGATAGAGGATTACGCTAATGGTTTTCTTACACTGGTGGACTGCGCTTCTAATGTCCTAGCCCCCAAGACAAGAATTGGTAAACTGCGCTCAAAGCAACTCTTTTGACCATCACTTCTTCAATCATGCAATAAAACATTTTCTGATGAGATCATGGTTCCCCTGATTCAAAGGTATAGTTGAGGAGATAAGTATTCTCCCATTTTTGACAATCATGCGATTTTCAATTTTAATAGTAATTTTTCAATGTAGTTTTTTTTTTACTATTTTATATATAATATTTCCTTTATTAAAACTATGAATTTTTTGTTGTTCTTTTTAAGGTGATAAAGGTTTTAAATATTCATGATTAATTTGAAAGCCTATTTGGGAAACTTACCATGGTTAGCCCTACAACAAGGGGATTTTAATCAATAATTCCTTTACTACGGATGATATTTTACGTTAGCACTATGGGCAGATCAACCCGGGAGCAGAATTTGTACCAACTTGCTGTCACTGGGATTTTGATCTACTGACGTCATTGTGAGGCGAGCGCTCTATTTCCTGAACCACCGAGGCTCAGCTCCGTAACCTTATATATCCGACGTTGAACTGCCGACCTAATTTTGGGTTTACTATTACTAATATTTTAGTCCGTAGCGGTGTAATTTTGAACTAATCCAGAAGACAAGGAAACTTCTGGATCAGTACCCCAAGGGGTATTGATTTGCTATGGGAACATGGAGGACTTTGCGACTCGATCGATTTAGCGTGCATCTGTCACCATCTTTTTACACGGGAAGTCTTCTGCTTGCGAGAATCGAACGTTGTAATTTTGAACCCAACTCAGAAAATAAGGAAATTTCTTGATCACGTTTTGGGACAAACTTGCCTTCGTAGAGCACATTTTGATGAAAACGAACGAAAACCACGAAAAAATCCCACAGTTAGCCCGACTGCAAGATGATTCTTTCCCATGATCTGTCAACCACCGATGATATTTTACGCAGCACTGTGATGGCACTAGTTAGGAGCAGAATACGTATTAACCAGCCATTACTGCTATTTGAACTTGGATAATCTCTTTGGGAGGCAAATGCTCCATTCCCTAAGTCACAGCGGCTTTCTTGTGTATATTCTATTTGAATCTAGTCCCGACTCCAATATTTCATATTTAATTCTGACAAAAACTTTAAACTGCGTTTCGATGTTTATTCTTGGACAGTTCGAAGCTTATCGTTAAAATAATGCTGTTATCGTCTTATGTTGTCGTCTTATTCTGTTATCGTCTTATCGTCCACTGTTCTTGTTAAATTTGAGACAAAGTTTCGGTAAAGCTAAGACAAAAAGTAGTTTATGACAAAAATCTGTTATGCATGTAAAATTATGTAATTATGTCTTTTTGGTTTAATGAAACTTATAATTGAACTAGAGTTTATTACTTAGTGCATTTTTTATGAAAAACTCAAAACATCTCTGTCAGATAATAATAAAAAATCATTTATACGTATTGATAATTATTTCCAACTTATTAATGAGTTTCAATTGATTAATTCATTTCTTTGATGCATTATCTTATTTTAATACGTAGACATACATACAAACAAATCTGGGAATAGACTATTTCATAATCCACTACATATTTTATGGTTTATTTTTTTGATATATTATCTTATTTTAATACATACATAGCAGAGAACGAATGATCAATTTATGCACAATATATTTGTTTCGTTTATTTATTTTATATAATATCCTATTTTAATTTATCTATAGCAAATTCATTATTTTTAAATAATCCGCCACATATTTCATTTGTTTATTTATTTCATGTATAATCTTATTTTAAAACATCCATAGAAGAAAACTGATTATTGAGTATTCCATTTATTTTATATATTATCCTATTTTAATGCATCCATAGTAGAAAACTGATCGTTAAATAATCTGCTACATATTTCATCGTAACCTGAGCATAATCTTATTTTCCAATGAAAGATAAATACAATTGCTTAGATGTTAACATAGAATCAATTTGTTTAAATAGTTCTATTCGTAAAAAGAATAAAATTACTAGCGAAATTCATATTACACTAAATACAAGCATTTAGTTACAAAGAGTAGGAAGATGTTAAATGGGAAAAATTAATTAAGAGAGAGGGAAATACAAGTTTGATGAAATATTTATATATAACGAGTTGATTCAATTTAGGAGGGCATGCATAATAACATTTTTTGGACTGCTTGTACATTTCTAATATTTAAAGTAAGGGTGAAGAATTTTACATATACTTTGAATTTTCTTTAAACGGAACTTTATGCACTATAATTAGAATCAGATGAATTATGAAGGACAAACAAACTGATTATAATCTGCGAATTTAAATCAAAAGAACAAACTTATTTCATAACCTACACTATTTTATACTTTTATACAGTAACATAACCTTTTTAATTGAAAATAATTTTAAATTATTAAATTATTTGAGTTCATGAACAAAAAAGACCAAAAAAAAAATAAATATAAAAATAAAGCAGACTGAATTTGAGATGGAGAGATGGCCTAGAGAAATACCTTTTGGTCTTAAAAACTAAAAATTGGAAAACACTAGCAAAAAAAAAGTTAACCTGGAAAAAACTTCTTGAGAAGGCCAAAACCCACCCTGGGCTGTCGACCCATTCATGAGGATGAAAACGAGCAGCGATATAAATGTAGGGTTTGTTGCGTTTGCGTAGGGAACTAGTTCCAATCTTATAATTCGAAATTAGCCACTACGTTCTTTAACATACAGTGCTGCTTACTAAAATATTAAATAAAAATTTTTTCGTCACGATAGCAGGCCATTTCAGCTGGGAGTTTAACTTGGGTTTTTGATAAGTTTGTCGTTACCCTATGCCCAGTTGTTGCTGGAAGCGTTTGAACGTTTGTTAGTTTGTAAACATTTAATTAGTAATCTAAGCTAGTAGCATAATCTATTAACACCTTCTTGGGTTAATATTCTAAGTAGATGAGAAAAAAAAACATTTTTCTGAACAGCACACGAAGAACAATCTCATTACTATCCTTTTTTCCGTTTTTCAGAAATTATTTTTTAAATCGTTGGTTAATTTTGAGACACCTGTTATCATAAGTAATGTTGGCAATTCACAAATATGTTTCAAAATAATCCGAAAGAGTTTTATTTAGCTTCTAAAACGCATAAAGTTTCGCTTGCTTAAAGTATATCGATTATTAAACTTTCATTCACGTTTGAAATATTCCAAAACTGTCTCTCAACCTTTTGTTTGCGGGTGGTATGACAGATGAACCAGAATGGTGAACTTCATCGTACTAAGTACCGTAAGCAGAGGGTTGAGCGCAGAAAAAATGTTTCGTCTATTAAGGTGGGGACGAACAGAAATATATGAAGAAATATGTTTATAACTAAAAAATTCATCCCGTTAGTTGCGTACGTGAACTGCAGTTTTAAATACATTACCAGCATATCCTGAAGTACGTCATTGCATACAATATCTGGAATCGGTGCCGGGATAGCCTGGTCGGTAGGGCGCTGGACCCATGTCCGAGAGTCCGTGGGTTCGAACCCCGACGGCCGAAGATTCCCCGTGTAGTTGGTGACTGATGCACGTTAAAATTCTGTCGAGTCACAAAGTCCTCCATGTTCCCATAACAAATCAATACCTCTGGGGGTACTGGATTGGAGATCAATCGTTCTCTGATTCAGGTCAAAATTAAGATCTATGGATGTATGAATGGGTGTGGCATGGATTCGATCAATGTGTGAAGTAGTGCTGGAGATAATTGACACCATGAATCTTGCAGGGCTTTCCATAAATCAGTGGGAGTAAGAGGGGGTGGGGAAATCTTCTGAACTTCACGTTGCAAGGCATCCCAAATATCCCAGCGATGTCGTAGATTTGTGGTTTTACCGGATTTCCGAAACACACGGTATACTCGTGAAATGGTCGTACGTGAAAATCCAAATTTCATTGCTATCTCGGAGATGCTATGTCCCATCTCCCGTGCGCCGACTATAACACCATATTCAAACTCACTTAAATAAGTATAACCTGGCATCGTTCCAGCAGTAACCGATCTAAGAACTGTGTCTGGTCTGGTCTTGTTGGTTGTTCGGGGTGCCCGAGGCCAGAACGGCCCTTTACCCCTTCATCGTGAGATGGGATCCTTCAGGTGTTTCCTTGAGGTTCTGGTTATCTAAAAGTGAAAGTAGAGAGTTAATAATGAGCAAATTGCTTGAATAAAATCACATAGTGATACTTGTTGTAAATACATACATAATATTCAGTAAAATACAAGTACAAAAAATACAATAAAATAGTACAAAATAATTAAAAATAAAATAAATAAATAATAAAAATTTAACTTCTAATGAGAAGTTTGTCTAAAATTGTACGCCCTTGGAGCAAAATATCTTCATTCTTCTCATCTATTTCACTCTCTCAACCATACAGGTTCATTATTGCCCCTATAAATAAGTCATAAGGATTTTTTATATACGCGTTCCCGATCGCAGCGCTGTACTTTGATTGGCTCCATTATATTACCAAAATTATTTGCATATTCATGCCTGTACCAGTTTTTTTTGGTTCTTCAGTGTATAATACGTGATAAAATGTCGTAAATGTGGTAACATTTGGTAGTTTTATCATGATACCTTAGAGCATGGCATAAAAGTCGTTTGTTTGATCAAATTTACTTTTTCGTTTTGTTTTTCTACTAAATGTGTGGCAATTAAAACAGTAAATCAGAATTTCTTGCTTAAAAGTTGCTGTATGAATGAAAAATTTTCAGTATGAATGGTTTAAATACCGTACATTTTTGTTTTATAAATGTTATTACTACACAATTCAGTAATTTTACCAGAGTTTTTTTCTCCATGTATATTTGTATAGCTCTGTGATTTAATTTAGGAGATTTTTCAACTCATTGTTTGTTTTGAAACAATGTACAACCGGTACTGAGGGATGTTATTAAAACACTACTAATGACTAAAGCTATTACTAAACAAAAATATGAGACCTCTTTGAGAATTTATGTTTTCTTGATTGGAATTAGCAGGAACTTTAACGAATATTTCTTCAATAAATTTCTGCTTATTTCTCCCAAAAATCTCTGAATAAACAATAAAATATTTATAATCTCGAATATTTTATTTGTTTTCTTATTTACTAAACCAAAATAATAGCGTTGTTCAGGATAATACTTTCATTCAGAGTAACTTTACGATTCAGTAGTAATTGGATTTCTTGGAAAACCAATTTTCTGTTTATAATATATAAGTTGCATAAAATCATCCAACCATGTAGAAATTGCTTATGAAAACATTTTTCAAACTAATTAAAGTTACCTGAAGAAAGTGTTCCATCTCTTGCATAAAAGTAATTATCTATTCAAGCATTTTTTTATGAGATTTTGAAAGTATTCATGTACGGATATTGAAATCCTACGCATACTATTTTTTTTACATGACTAAAGCGTAAAAAATAATTTCTTGTTAAGAATGTTCGCAATGAAGTATGTAATTAACGAGGCATTCTTTTGCTCTAATTTTGCAAAATGGAAGATTCAAAAAATTGTTTGAAACCTTTTTTAAAATGTCTTTTATGTCTTTTTCATTGAACAAGTATGAAATAGCATATATTGTTTTGTATAAAACTAGGGAAAAAAATTTAAAATTTTATTTTTCAGGTTAAATTTAGAGCCTGTTGCCATAGACATCTTTTTCATTTTATTTTCTCGTTCCACAATTACTTACGCATATAGATCATGCTATGTTTTCTCTTTTGAGCAATATCTTTAACTACTAGACAAAAGAGGTATAAAGAAGATATTTTATTTATTATACTTTCAAGAAAGTGGTGCATAAAAGTTCATAAACTTTTAGAAATATAAAAAATAAGGAAGTAAAGTATTATTTTTCAAAAGTCTGACTGAAGTTAACTAAGAAAATTAATTTTTCTCTCAGTTTTGCCTTTTTTTAAATGGCTTCCAAAATAAAAATTGTTTAGGGGAGAGTCGGGTAGCCCCGCCCAGCGGGTACCCCCGCCCACAGTCAATTTCATATGTATAGAATATTTTTTCAAATCAATGGGCCATCGGACATTAATTGTTATATTAAAAAAGGATTATTTTCAAAGTTTCAAGTATTTATGCAGTTGTTAACATGGTAAACAATAGTTTTGAAAATATGTTGAATACAGTAGTCATGAAATTAAGAAAAATTGTTTGAATGTTTCGATTAAACTTCATTTTAATACTAAAAAAATAATTTTTTCTATACATACAGCATTAAAGTATATAGTCTTAAGTTTAATTGCACGAAGAAAGAAGTTTATATGTGAAAAATTGTTCGAGTAATTACAAATTTACAAAAAAAATTGGATTTCGGGTAGCCTCGCTCACATGAATATCGGGTATCACCGCCCAATTTTACTTCGTCGATAAATGTACGGTTGCAAAAATTATTATTTTATTGCTTCCAATTTGAATGTTACATGCATTTTTAACAACAAATATTGTTGTTATTAAATGATAGAATTCACTAAAAGTATATAAATATCTAATAAATAAAATAATTTTGTGATAAAAATGATAATTGAGGTTTATCTATTGTCAATACATTGGTCACTTTCATTTTTCCTGAAAAAGCAGTCAAAAAACATAATTTTTGTAACTGGGTGGGGCTACCCGACACATTTTGAAAAGAGCTGAAAAACATGTTTTTTTAAATTTCTATTTTGTTAAGTTAAACTATTTTTTTTTTGGTTTATTTATTTGGTTTATTTGGCTTTTCGGTTTTGGTTTTATTGGTTTATTTGGTTTTGGTTTATTTGGCTTTTTGCATTATTTAATTAGATGGTAAAATAATAGAAACATACAAAAATATTGATTATTACTCATAATTATACAGAAATGTAAGCAATACTCCTTAAGTGGGCGGGGCTACACGACTCTCCCCTAACTTTAAAGTAATACTTTACATTATATTACGAAGTAATCGTACAACTCACTTAAAAACACATTCCTAGGCTTATAAAATACAACTTTTACGAAATGTATATCAATTAAAAAAATGCCGAGACGATCCCCACAAATTAAACCGGCTCGTCTAGTCAAACCAGACACTAATTGGGATTCGCATCACTGGCCAATTATAGATTAGGGGAATCGAAATTCATATAGCAGTCATTAATATGCTAGGAATTCTCTACAAAATATGTTTCATCACAGAAAGGGAGACAAAACTTTTGACTATTTAACTATTGTAATGTCACAACGTTGGACGCGTGGAATTTTTGGGCGTAAAAACTTAATACGGATGTTAAAGCAGCGCTGTAATAGCAAAATTTGCATTTGGGTTGAAATTTGTTTTTCAAAAACGTTCACACAAAATTGAGTATTTACATGAATTATGCGATACTAATATAAGAAAAATTAGGTATCAAAATCCATAAAGTATTCATTATCGAAAAAGAGTAATAACTAAAAATAAATTTTACTTCTAGTCACCAATTTTTTAAAGACCTTATTCGGAAAACTGATTTTTCAAAATTTTCTCAAAAAAGTAAATTGTTTCTATTTTATTATTAGATAAATTGGACAAATTGGATAAATTTGATGGTATTAAGTAAATATTAATAATCCTTTAACACGAGATTAATACTTGGCCTAATAATATATATTTGTTATCAGTTATCATGATTAAAACTTTCTCGCTCATAGCGGCATACTCGAGATGTGAATATTCTTTTTTTCAGGACTTTGGTCTTGCACTTAATAAAATATACTTTCATTTAAAACAATGTGTTACTCAATTATCGTCCACCATTAGAATTTCATTGGTATGATGTTATGAAATCTTAGATTTTAAATTAATTATCCTCATTCTACAAAGTATCATCATCAGTTTCAATAAATATCATATAATTAATTAATATAATTAATTTATATAATTAATTATAATTAATTTTATCGTAAAAAATTTACTGCGTAACTTACAACTTGAAATTTTTATAAGTAAGATGCAAGCATTTTCTCCGAGTTTTATTCTATAAAATGAAGACATATGCATATAAAATTTGACATTTCAGAAAAAGGGTGATTTGTTGTAAAACATAGTAAAATGTTTGATGGTACAAAGAGCACTTTGAAAAATCATTTTCGCAACTATATGCTGTGAAATCTATGCTAGAAGACACATATGTTCTGAGATTTAATCTTTAAATAATTTTTTTTTTCAATTTGAACGTAACTCTTTTCTTCCGAAACCTCAAAAAAATACAGGGTTTTAGAGAGATAATTACTGCTAAATAATGTTTAAAGGGATATTTTAAAAATAATTTCCCAAAGTTACATAAACAAATTTGTATTTTTTGGATATTAACCTTTTTGTAAGTTTCATTTCCCAAAATATTGTTGTTATACTTTAATTAGTTCTTAAGTATAGAAATTACACTCCTTCATTATTCCTCAAAATATTTTTACTATACTTTTTAATGATTTTATATGATTTAATGAGAATTTTGAATTCTTTTGATAAAAATGGGGCTACATATTTGACCTTGCAAGAGTAATTTAAAAAGAGAAATATTTTTCTCGAGTTTGGACAATGAAACAAATATTTTTAGGATATAAATATTTCCAAGGTATTTTTTTTAAAAAAATATACCGTTATTAGTTTTTGAAAGATAATTTATGATTATAAATAGCATTCCTCGTTCAAAGGATTTAAACCCAGAGATAATTAAAAGTGCAGAAAAGAATTCACAAAAAATATAAATGAAAATTTAAAAACAAAATACTTAGTGTTTTTAATTATAAATTCTGCCTCTCTCTCACTGTTGCATCATACGTTCAGTAAGTTATTTTAAAGTTGGTATAATGGCATATCATGACGAGCACGATTGTATAATTACTTTAATTTTTGCAAAAATCTGGCGTTTTCTTCCTCCTATCTGAAATAATTTGATGAAATGCAGAGTGTCATTTTTCACAAGCGTATGATCTCACACTCATATCCAAACGAAGAACATAATAATGTCGATTTTAAAATATCAACAACAACTAAAAATAAAGCTCCAACAGGTTAAGTGATTTGTAGCAATAAAGAGTTGAAATAACGTCAGATGATTTTGCTAATCCTATAGCACAGAATTTTGGCGTTTCGAAATTTTTTTTTAACGTTGTTATCTCAACGTCCAGAGCAAACGGTAAGTAACTTTTGGATCGAGAATAGCCTGATACCACACTTCAACTAACTCTATCTGCCATTACGATGTTTTTATATCTCAAGTGCCATATCAAAGCGGCAACATGCAGAATGACGGTCAGACTTTTCTTTTTTTCTATTTCTATGCAAGTCCTGTTCACTGGTTTCAAACAAAGATAACGCATGCCAATCTACTATTTAACCCATATTGAGCCATGCATAAGAACAACTATAGGAGAATAATAAAATTTTTTTATAACTTCATCAATACAAGATACTTTCCCTTTATTAAACAAAAATGTCAATTTGTTCATATATTTTTTCGAAATACAGATTGCTCTATAAATAGAGCAAAAGTCCATTTCTCTACCACAAGTTACAAATGTTGACTTACCCCACAAAAAAAGATTTTTAAGAATGGGAGACTGAAAAACAGTCTTTACATAGTTCAAAATTGCACAATTTTTAAATTGTCGGTAGGTTTTCTTTTAAAAGAAATCGTCTTTGATGATCATCTGAAATTTTTCCCAACATATGGTCAGAAATTATCCGACAAAGTTCTTTATTATTCTGCAACACACCTTTTCGTCAAACGCTGTTTTTGTTTCACCGAGGTAACTTGTTATTACTGACTTTCGAAAGGCCAACCATTTTTGCCGAAATAGCTCACCATTACGTCAATTATTAGATTTTCCAAAAATATATCTAATTGTTGCAGAGTAATATTTAGTTTTTAAAAAATAGATGAAAATTTTTTTAACGATCCACTTCAGCCGAATTGTCACTAAAATTTAGGTACCATTTTATATCACTGTATCTTATGTTGATTTTTTATTAGCCCTTTATTTTCCCACCTTTAATTCAACTGTCCTATAAATAGGACAGCAATCCAATGTGGTTTAAAAGAGAGGAAGAGTTAGAAAACACCACTGATTATAATGAGGAACACATTTTTTATTGCATCTATAAAAATACATGCTCTTGCCAAATTCGGTCATGGAGATTTCAAATCGGAACTTAGCTCTTCTCCGAAAACTACAGATTTCCTTCAATGGCATTTTTTTTGTCAAAATGTACAAAGTTAAAGACGTTATATATAACAGGGTTCAGATGAATATTGCAATTAACTTCTAGGGGAGTTAGGGCAATGACAAGCAAAATTAAAATTGCCAAGGAACCCATGCCCGGAAATGTTATTTTGCGTGACTAGGGGTGCTTTTCTATCGTATGTTCAGAAGTACACGTAAAATACATTCTTATTAAAAAAAAAGCACCCCAAGTGGCATATCATGACATTTTCGGGCATGTGTTCTTATGCAGTTTTAATCCTGACGAAGTGCTCTAACTTACCCAGCAGTTTGTCTCAACATTTAAGCAACCAGCGTTATATATGACGTTTTTAAACAAGTATATTTCAATAAAAATAGACTTAAAATGCCACTTAAAAAAATAAAAGTTGTTCTTACTTCCATTTTTGTATCTTAAAAAAACGTTATTTTGAGAAACCTTCATTTCAGTTTTGAAAAAGCATAAGTTAATCCAAATGCTTTCATAGTAAAAATGCTTAATATTCTCTTTTTTATGAGTTTTACCTAATGCCTTAAAAATATTTTCAATAATGCGGGCTATCATATTACTTAAAGTTGAAATCATTTTTTGATGTTTTTTTTTTAAATTTTCTCATTGGGCTTAAATTTCCACTGTTAAATTTAAGACTATGTTGGGCAGAACACTTTTCATTTGAAAAATGCATTAAACTATACAAACCAGTAAATACTTAATTTATTTTTTATATTTAGTTCATTCAAACATATATCAATATATTAAAGACAAAGCAAATAGATAGAACAAATTCTTTACTTTTCAATCTCTTACATAAAATGCAGCAAGTTGAAAAAGAGTTTTTGTTCTTAGTGTAAGTAATACCCGCATGGTAACACAAGTGGAAATTTTTTCGAAGTTATGGCAGGAATAAAGTTTTTACGTTATGGCAACAGTAAAATGGAGTGTGCTTAAATAGGAACAATGTCTAGTGATCCATGCATTAGTGTGTGGAATATAGATTCAGGAGGAAAAAATGGAAGAATTATTCCATATTTTGTTCCCCTTGAATGAAGTTTAGATAACATTACCAAGAACATAAAATAAAGCATCTATAAAATTTTACGATCAGTGTCAGAAAAATTTTTTATTTTATTCTCTATTTTGAATAGCTGAATTTACTTCGAATAATCTGGTCTTTTGTTTAAAGATTTTTTTTTTAAATGAAGAGAAATCTATACTTCATAAGAGTTTTTAATTATTCTTAGTGTAAAATTAGAGCGACCCTGCGCTGCCGTTTTACATTCCAGATGGGAGAAAAAATTCTGGTAAAATTACCGTTATGTATGGTTATGGCATTTTTGTTAAAAAAAACATAAATCTGGTTAATAAAACAAAAATATACGATATTTAAACCATTCATTTTGTAATTTTTTCACTCATATGGTAACGGTACACTGGAAATTCAGGTTTTCAAAATTATAGGTCGTATTACCCCACATTTTGCAAAAAATACATAAGTGGAAACTAATTTGAACCGAATAAATGGTTTTCATTCCATGTTTTAAAGTAGCATGATTAAATTGTCAAATTTTATCACACATTATGCCATATTTTATTGTGTTACTGTTAGTTTTTCCAAAATCATTATCAAAGTTCTTTGTTAAAAATTACAGAGATTTTTTTGTTTTCCCAAAGACATGGTAAATTTTGGTCGATTTGACTAAACTTTTTTTTTTTTTTTGGTGAACAGAGTGTAAAAAAGTGTGAAAGCGACCAAATATTTAAAGAAATATATGTTGGATCAAAAGTATAAAGTCATCTGCAAAATTTCCAAAAGATGCATTCAATGACAAAAAATTCGATTTCCCAATCTTGATATCTGAGGGTAACTGTTAATTCTTAAAAAGCAATCAGCATTTTGTATTGCATATTTGGATTCTCCTATAAAATATATCCCAATTCGATACTCAGTTTTTTTTTTGTATTTTTGCTCCTAAAGAGCTTAGTTACCTAAAAACAAAATTGGGTAAAAATTTTATTGAAGTTTAATCAGTGTGGGGATTTAATCAGTAAATCAAAATGCAAACAAACATGCATTACAAAATTTATATTTTTTTCATGGAATTATCTTAAGTTAAACAAAATTTTCAATTCACGTAAAAAGTTTTCGAGCTATGGTGGAGCACTCAAATAGTAAAATTAACATTAAGGGGTTCAAACTTTGGATCGCTCTCCTGATCAACTTATGGCAGGGGTGGCGAACCTTCATGCACCAACGTGCCATTTTTTCTAAAATATATTTTAATAAGGTCATAGACGTGCCGACAAATAGTTTTGACTTAGTGATTATTGGGTAAATAATAATACTAAATACTATCAACTCAAAACTCTTTATTTACTACGAAAAAATGCAATTCTCAACTTTTGCAATGTCTCAGTTATACGGGTAATTCAACTTAAAGTAACATCAGTGTGACTTTTGTTGTTGCAGATTAGATGACAAATAACTTATATTAGGGTTATAAGATGTTAGTTTAAGCAGAACTGTTAATTTTTTTTTTGCTAGTTATTTATTGTTCTCTTGTTTTTTTATGGTCATTAATTGCTTTTTTGGCATTAATTGTTCTTTTTTTGTGAATTTTAATTGAATTGTTAATATGCTTCATAGTAAACTTAGTGATCGGTGGCGCACCCAAAATATTGTGTCGCGTGCCATAAGTGGCACGCGTGCCACTGGTTCGCCATCCCTGACCTATGGGAACGATATTTCCCACAATTCGACTACCCCCTATATAATGGTAGTTGTTGAAAAAAAGGTATGTTTATTCAGAGAAAGTATGCTTTTGTGTCTGATTTCGTATCTTAAAATAAAGTCTGTTCTTATTAGTTAGCTCATATGAGATCATACTTTTGAACCACAATAATCGAGTCCTAGAACGTAAAGATTCGATCACTAGAGCAAAAATTATTCACGGTGTTCCGTTTTTTCTGTTGCACTGTACATCAATATATTTGCTTTGTAACAGTAAAATGCATAAATAATATGCATAAGGAAGTTGCTGAACTAAATTGACAAATATAACGAAAAATATTAATAATGTTAAAGTTATTTTAAAATATGTATTTATTTTTTTTAATTTTCTATAACAAACAAAAATGTTTTCTTAGAAAATAATGAGACTTTTACATAATTGTAATGATGAAATATAAATAAATAACATAAAAAAAAATAGTACAATCAAATAATAAAAAAATTTCATAAATAATACATGAATAAATATAATGAAAAAAATAAGTGATATAAATAATGCCTATATTCTGAATTTTTATTCCATTAGTTGTAACTGATTGAGTAATTTTTTGTTTCCACAGTTTTCAAGTTTATTCTATCTAAGTTGAAATAAAAATTTATTTTACTTTTTAATGAGTTTAAGAATTCTGCCAAAAGCTTTCATTCAACATCAAAAAATTTGATTTTTTTTAAAAAGGACAGTGCATGCTACTTATGGTTGAAGATTACATGTCTAAAGACTTACAGGATAGAGGCATTCATTATTTCCTTTCCTTGGGATTTTAAAACCTTTTAACGTAAAAGTTAAAATTTTTAACAATGTACTTAAGTTTCCGTAAAGGAAATGAAATGGGAGAAGTATACCCCTAAGTAATGTAAATCCAAATATTTATTTGATAAGATTTTATGCTTTTATACATAGCAACTTGAAAAAAAATAAAACTAATTATTTTCTACCAGTATAAATATTATTACCCACTGAAGTTGAAGATTTAATTAGATAAGTTACATAATTAATTAAAGGAATACAGGAGTTTTGCCTAAAAAATTAGAATGTGGTAGAAAGAAAAATTACATATGAAGGCGTAAATTTCATGCCGTATATATAGTATATACAGAAGTTAATGTTGATTATTTAATAGGGTATTTCTTAAGAAATAAGATAAAACTCTCAAGAAAGTTTTTGAAAGAATTAAACTCTAAAAAGAATTGCAAAGAAATGTTTCAAATTAGGGCATACAAAGGAATAAATGATAAAATTAGCGTCATATAGGAATAAAGGTAAAAAAATGGAAACAAATCACAAATAATGCCACATAAATAGACATGAAATAGTTTCCATACTATACTATACTATAAAGATGACAACGCATCACACTGTTAGAAATTTCTCGGTGAAAATGACTAAATAACAATCTATTTAATTGTTATTTTACCATATTTAAACAAAACAGCCAAATAACCATAAATAAGATGGTAATGAAACTATTAACAGCGAGAAAAATCATTTATTAACTATTTTTACCTAAAACGGTTTAATAACAATAATTTTACTGCAACAACTAAGCCCACCGAATGAAGCAACTTAGTTCCTTGCAACCGCGTACATATTATAGCCGAGAGAGCTAATCTGTCAATCTCACGACCGACAGAACGGGGGTTCGAGTACCAGCGTTGACACCTCCATTCCCTTTAACACACATGAGGAATTTTCAGTGTCCTGGTCACTCCTCTGTCCATTATTAAATAAGAAGTCCAGTTCCAATGTCCAGTTAAATTTCTTTTTTTACGGTTTTGACAGCACGGTAGTTGGTTAAGAAAACAGTATAGTTTTGTATTCATGATTTTATAACCATACTAGATGTAAACGGTTTCGAAACAGCAAAGGTGAAAAATATTTTTTGCTGTAAACTTTGCGGTTAATCGGATGGACAGACTGCTGCCGGTTATTTTACCATAATTTTAGAATGAAAATTCTAACAGTGCAGTTGTTAAAACACAGAAAACAATTTCATGGGAATTTTTAGCTTGATTCTGCGTTTTTTTCATAGAGGAAGCAACTTATTTATAAGAATGTCTTTTTGAAACGTCTTTGAAGCTAGGTTTGAAACTTGCTACTTGTATTTTAAATATAACAAAGAAAATATTAAGATGAATTCGAATTAGGCTTAACAGAAAAGTAGCGGATAGAAATAGAATATTTTTAAGTTGTAAACAATCTTCTGACGATATATAAAGTACGCCATAATTTACGTTTTTGGAATCAAAAATAATTCACGAATAGAGCATGAACTCGGGTTAAGCATTCTTCATATTCGATGTTTATATTTAACTTCACGCTTTAAGGAACACATGATAGCTCAATTTGGTGTTTGCTTAACGTAAAAAAAGTTCTTATTTTGAGATTGTTCAACTCCAAATTCGGGGAGATATTGCATCGCACTTATTAGAGTGTATTACATTTAAAAAATCCAAATTATGCCCAATAATATTTACTTCTTCAAACTGCTCATTTGAAAATGCTTTAAAATTGCAATTCATTGAAACAAAGAAAAGTTCTTAGAAACTATTTGGAACATGACCTATTAAACCGTTTACTAATTCTGCTTAGTAAATAGTTAAAAAAGTCACAAAAGCGTTTAGAAGAGTAAACAACAAATCGAAAAATAAATCAGCTTACAAAAGACGTCAAAAAATACCCGTGAAAAGTTAAACCGTTTGTTGTTTTGGACATGGAGTTTCAAATCTTTAACTTAATATATTTAGACAAATAAAGATAATAAAATTTCGTAAATATAAGGTATAAATAAATAGCGAAAAGTTTGGAAATATTATTCTTATTGTTTGAGAACAAGAAAAAATTCTCAAAATGTTTTATGTTTTACGTCGTTACACAGTAAAAACAGTTAAAGTAGGATATTAAAATAGTTTAGATGTTTTATTCGAACTGTAACTGTAAAATTCAAATTTTATTCTACTTGCAATGCAAACAATGTATTTATTTTTTACTTTAAGGATACAAAGTTGCGTTTTTTCCAACGCCTGAAGGACTAAAATATTCGAAGCATTCTTCTATTCCATTTGAAAAACAATTGCTCAAGAAAAAGTGTTTTCAATACCTTTGTTTATATTCAGAAATAAAAGTTGTTTGGGCTGGAAAATAAAAGCTTATCCAAAAAAAAATATATCAGTTTGAATATATATTGAACTGAAGGAAATAGTGTTTTTTGAGAAAACAATGGCTTCTACTCTTTTTAAAATAAAATAAGCACTGATGTTCATAAATGGAGATATATTTTTAGGGAATAAGGAAATATATTAGTGTCAGAATTTTTTTTAACAGTGAATTAACATAATCACAGAAAACGTAGTTTTTTTAGAATAAAAAAAATAGTTAAAAAGCAAAGCATTTTTTATTTACCTTTACTTTATTAGACGATCTAATTATTTACTAACTTTGAAAGCATTCACAACTCTATGATATATAAGAGTAAAACATATTAAAAATAACTATGGCTCACCGTGGTTAAATCTCAACTATACTGTTAGAATTTTGATTCTAATATTATGGTAAAATAACCGGAAACAGTATTATCTGTTCATCCGATCAACCGTAAAGTTTACGGTAAAGAACATTTTTTGCCTGTACGGTTCAGTTTTGAAATCATTCACAACTAGTATGATTATAAATCATGAATAAAAACTATAAATTCTTTTTTTAACCATTTACAACTAGCATGGCTTTAAAATAGTAAAAAAAAAATAGTGCGTGGAATCCCTCCGCGCGGAAGAAGTTAAACTTCGCAACCTGTGACGTTAATTGTAGAAGAATCAGCAGTCGTAGAAGGATCACTAGTTCTATTCAACGACTCTTTTTCCTTCTCCGCTCACTTCCGTGCTCTATAATCACGGTAATATTGAGAATTTTTCCCTCGTGGACCTCTTGAACCAGTGGAAGTGCTTGTGGTTGCCTCATCGTCTCGCCCTGGAAGATGTATTTGTATTAATAATGTATGTGTCATAATGTAATTTCAGAAGAGAAAACCTAACAATCAATTGATATTCACTAGAGACGTACCGTGACATAACCTTAAATCCGTCGCATTGTCCGTGGGATTGTTTTCACTCATTTTTTACAATTGTTATCCACTAAATTTGAAAATAAAAAATACTACCCTATCAAATTATGTGTGTATCAAAACAAACTAAAAAAATATTTGCAGAAAAACAATACTTTTATTATTTTTATGCTAGTGAGAACCAAAACAATATGGAAATGTATGAGGGAAAACTGGATCCTACCACGTGATTTCCCGGCCGATAAAAATGTAGCGTTAAACGTTTAACGCAACCTTGTTGGAAGTCGCATAAGAAGTATCACTTCAAAAAAAAAACTGGACTTATGAGCTAGGCTTTTAGTTAGAGAATAGGTATTAGAGAGTACAGGACATGAATTGGGGAGTGCAGGACACTGGAAACTCTTCATGTCTTGCAAGAAATAGAGGAAATATTGTGGTGTCAATGCTGGGACTCGTACCCCAGTTCTGTCGGTTATAAGACTGACAGATTAGCCTTCTGTATGTATAATATACATATGAATACAGAGGCAAAGTACTAAGGGGCTTCCTTAGGTGGGCTTAGTCTGTGCGATAAAATTCTGGTTGATGAGTTTATAATGTTATTTATCGACAGTTACAAATTTTTCGTAAAAATTTGTAAGCAGCAACGTATTCAATTGTTATTTTACCATATTCAAACAAAACAGTCAACTATCCATAAATTAGACAGCATTCAAACTGTTAACTGTGAAAAAAACCGTTTATTAGCTGCTTTCACCTAACAGGGTTACACAATCAGTATCTTATATCACCAACTAGGCCCGCCTAATGAAGCCACTTATTTCCTCCATATGGGCTTATATTATAACCGAGAAGGCTAATCTGTCAGTCTCATGACTGACAGAACTAGGGTTGACATCCCATCGCTGACACTACAATATTTTCTTATTCCTTTAGACACTGAAGAGTTTCCAGTTTCCTGCACTCCCTAATTTGTGATCCTGGGCTATTATATTACGATATACTCAATCACGAATAGATGGCAGCACCATAAAGCTGCTAAACTATGTCCAGTTAAATTTCCTTTTAACGGTTTTGAAACAATGCTAGTTGTAAATGGGTTAAAAAGCGTAAAAGTAAAAAATGTTCTTTGCCGTAAACTTTACGGCTAGTTGGGTGGACAGACTGCTGACTGTTATTTTACCATAAGTTTAGAATGGAAATTCTAACAGTGTTGCATCAATCATAAATCGGTGAATAAGAAGTTCCTAACAACATTCTAACCTAACTCACTGATAAACAGCTTTTGGATACCATGAATCTTTATTTCTTAACTAAGAGATAAACTAATGTCACCCAAGTAATCATCATTATGTTGATGTAGTGCCTGAAGCTTTTAGATCAAACATCACCCATAGATTATTAGTATAAAAAGAAAAGAAATGCAAGAGATAAAAATGTATAGAAATAAAGTCATAGAATTTATACATAAAGAGATTAGGCAATACAATGAAATATATTTCGTACGTAGAAAACTTTTCAGATTTTGATTAACTTTTCTTTCATCTTTCCGTGTTCAGATATAAAATAGAAAAATGATTAGCATAACTTATCTTTATAAAGGTACATTATGAATCATAAGTTTAATTTAGTCTATATTAATAATATGTAAGATAATGCATGTAAATGTACTTTATTGCACCAAAATTATATTTGAGTATCATAATGTTGTAAAATGTTTTAAGTTCAAAATTTGTTGCGCTGTAAAGTAACTTTATGAATGTAATATTTCAAATTTGCGAGAAAATATTTTATAAATTAATTATTAGAAATAAACTAATAATTTGATTGGAATATTTTAAATTGAGAAACAACACATCCATAAGTCCAAAATTTAGCAATACATAATGAAAATAAATATTATTGATATAAAAATCTCTGATTTATAAGTACAACATCCAGCTTCACTAAGAACAAGAGTATTCATAAGAAATATTCAACTTTAAGAAAAAGAGAGCTTAAATAATCACAATAAACTGAAGGAGTAAGACAATACCTGCTTAAAAACTCCTTTCACTTTAAAACTATATAAATAGACAATAACAGTTGACATGTATCAAGCGCTCAAAAGCAGACGCCTATTTTCAAAACTTGTCAGACGTGAATCAGAAGTAAATAAAATTTAAAATATACTTAACTTTTTTTTTATAAACTTTTATGTTTTTTACTTTCTTAAGCTTTCACTTTTCCTTAACATGTTTTAATTTTTGCTTTATATTTCAAATCACTTTTGTTTCTTCTCATTCACAACTGGCAAATCTTGGAAATGGGAGCTTCTTTTTATCGCTTGAAATATGCGACTGTATTTTTCTATTTATATATTTTTAAGGGAAATAAGTTTTTAGTCACTTAATAAGATAACTTATTTTCTATAATATTCAAATGATTTTTTAAAGAATTTTTACCTTTTATCTTCAGTTGATTTTCTCAGATCAAGTAATTTCCTTAAATCAAATATTAAACAAAGCGAGTTAAATTTGCTACGAAATGCGAATAAAAACAACGAATTTAATGATACATTACTTTTTCTTGTAATATCTGTATCTAGGGAGTGATTAATCAAGTTGACGGACCATTTGTTTACAGCGGTAATGTTTTAATGAATCATCGTCATAAAGACAGTTTTATGCACTGAAAACTGTTTAAATGGCACATCATTAATACTGAATGCGATTACTCTTCAGAAATTTAGCTATTCATTAATCGTTTAGAGTAGTTATTTCATATTGTACGGTATTTAATTATTCGTTGTCAATGTGTAATTCTGAAGTATTCCTTGTTTGATTTGAAGTTGCAGGACAATTAGAACTAAAATAACTGCAAAATTATTATAGGGTAAGTCTAGGAGAGATGGCTATATTGTCTTCTTCTTTTTTTAAATCAAAATAAAGGTTCTAGGAATGGAGATACAAGAAATCCTTTGCATATTTTAAATTTTCATGCATATTTTCATCTAAAAAATGGAATATTGAGAACAGATATGAAAAAAAATTGCTTGATATTAAACTAACGAGATGTCATATACTCTTAATATCGTGGTGAAATGGGCATCTTGTACAGTTCAGAAAAAGGGACGCTATATATTTACATATTTCATACAATGAGCAATAAAAAGCGTATAGTAAACTGTATGGAAGGAATTTTATGTTGGAAAATAAGTAAATTCTATCTTATAAACATAATATGATGTACTTATTTCTTGAATGACTTTCAAAAAAAAAACTTTACTACATCTTTGGCAAAGGTTATCAGAGTTTGAATGCGTTTTATAGAGTCATCGAATGCACCTTACGCATCTCTTATAGGCATTGTTTTTATTTGTAGTATGGCATTCTTCTTCACAACTAACACACTGATATTCCACAAATTAGAGTCAGATAATATGTAAAGTTCTATCAAGTAGGTAATATGGCTCTATCGGATATTATGCTAGCTGATTAAAATCTGATTATATGGTCTCTAAAAATTTTAAAAATTGTCTGAATATTATACTAAAAAAGCTAATAATTTTATTTTTTAGCTTTCACCTTTAAAATGAAACCAAGCCTACCGAAAGCAATTAGCGTACCCAAAGATTTCGTAACTAGATTCATTTATTTGGCGATATTAACCTTGGTAGCGTAGACTAATTTACTAAAATTTATCTCATTTTCTTTCTCTAGCTACCGAGGTTTTAACTTTTTTAAGCCGCCAAGGATCCTTCCTATGTCAATGCGTATTAACGTGGCCATCTCTTCTCGGCTTCATGTAGCCATCTCTCCTAAAGTTGATGATGAGATGGCGACCGAATTTATTAACGTCAATTCACTATAATATTTCTCTGATTTTTACTCAGGAATAAAAATTGTACTACACATATGGTTTAAAGGTCAACCAAGTTGAGAAAAAAAACTACACACCTAAATGCAGCAGGATACCTAATTTGCGAAGAATATAAGAATATTTATCCCCTAAATAAAATAAGCATTTATATTTTACATACTTTTTGTGGTCCCGAAAAGCAATGTCTCGTACAAATTTCTGCTTTAATATATTAAAAAATACTGGAGATATTTGAGCTGGTCGTCTTTCCTCTATGGCCATCTCGAACACGTACAAAGACTCGAACACGTACAAAGGCCCAGGGCAACCATTTACTCCGATTCGCTGTCCTCGTTGCAAGCACTAAACAATCCAAAGCCTATTTCAAAACTTGTGGAAGAGATAAAAACTTCTTTGGCATGACAACATTGATTGCAATTGGGTCAAAGCCCATGTGGGCATTCAAGGCAACGAGGAGGCGGATCGGGCAGCAAAAGAAGCCACGAGTGACTGCAACATCTCAATTGAAGTCCCCAGTTCCAATGCCCAAATTAAAACCGTGGTCAAATCACACAATATGAGTCGCTGGAAGCGGGAGTGGCAGAGTTCTGGGAAGGGTAGGCAAACTTTTAAATTCTTCAAGGAACCAAAACTAAACAGACTGCAGGCAAATTTTTATTTTAACCAATTTTTAACGGGTCATGGAGTGTTCGGAGAACATCAAAATAGACTTTTTAATAAAAACATTCAATGCAATTACTGTGGGGAACAACAGACAATCGATCATTTAATTTTTAATTGTTCCCAATTCCGGACACTTCGCGACAATATTTTTACCAATTTTAATCAACACCAATGTTTTGCCAATTTGGCCTGCAGAAAAATTATCATCTCTATTATTAAACAAACACTGGAAGATGTACTCGGAGACAGGCAATAACACCCGGAACCTGCGCTCCCTACTTCTTGGGTGTTTCAGGCATTTCATCGGCTTTTAACTTATTGTTTTACTTTATTCCATTTTTAATGTTTTTTCTTTAATGATTTTATGTTACTCATTATTTGTCATTCATCTTTTCTACTGGGACTTGATTATATGCTTTCATGGGGGGTTTTTATCACTGTCAAATTTTTAATATTTCTTTTATCGGTTTTACCTGCATTTTTCCATTACGATGTAATCTCAGTAATTTTAACTTTTTTTGTGTTCGATTTTATTACATTGTGATTTTATTGTGTTTGATTTTATTACTATGGTCTTTTGATTGTCTGTTTGCCCCGTTGGGTGTTTCTGCAACTTTTATTTCTATTTATTGTACAATTTCTGCTTGACGTAAACCCTACACAAATAGGGTGGGTCGTGTCAATATTCAAATAAATATGGCCATCTAACCGATCTACCCTTTACGCACATGATAAATATTTATACGATGCGCTAAATATGGGACTATAATTATTGTTAGATTTGCAGATTTGTTCATTGTTTATTACCGTGTACTTTTATTGCAGTTCAGAAAATATGAAGGAAATTAAAAAATATAAATAAAAAGACTTTTTTATTCAATTATTGCTGCATTTATGTTGAATATAGATAAATTTTTTTTTGCTTCCGTAGCATTCAATGGTAGGAGAAAAAGTAAATTTTTACATTCTAGATAGTTTTAGAAATCATGATTTTCAACATCTTTCGCCTTGGTTAACTTTCTCCATGAAATTTGGCCCAACAAAGCACTGCATAATGTTTTTTTATTTTCTTTTATATGGAATTAAAGAAGTGGTATTGAAGAGAATTAGAATTTTCAACATCAATTGAAATAGTTAGATAAAAATGGGTAACTCTGATAACAAACGGTTGGTAATTAAATGCTTAGAGAGATTAAAAATCAGATTTTTGTACTTTGACGATGATGAGACATAGGTGTCTCTGTTATATTTTTTTCTTGACCCTCTATTTACCAGCGAAAACCAATTTTGGTATTTTTAATTATTAAACAGTTATATTTTTAATTATTACAGTTTAAGAGTTGTTAAAAATATGTTAGATTATCGGAATTAAATGTATTAATATTAATATAATTTATATCTGCACAAAAATATAAAATCAATCAAGAGTAGCTTGAAACTATTTTTCATTCATATGCAAAAAAAATTTTGATAATTAATTTTGTAAGTTAAATTAAATCTCAATAATGAATAACTCTTTCTCTTAGATTTAAAAATGATTGCAAATTAGAAAAATAATTACTTGTAAGTGAGCCGTGTTTGGAAAATTTTACTTTTACCACAGAAAAAAAATACGCTAGTGCCTTATGATGTTTATGATAACCTTAAATGACAAAAATACTAAATATAATATTTTTAACTTATTTTGACCTAAATTAATACAAAATAATGAAAAAGCGTAGGAAAAATTTGTTCAAACAAAACATACAAGATGATTATCTATTGATTAAAAACAAAATTTGTTAAAAAAAGAGGTATTGAAATTTGACACAATCTTTGTCGGTATTTACGTATTAATTTTACTAAGATAATTTAATTGTTATTTATTGAATATAGAGGATCTTAAGATTTAAAATATTTCCCGCCCAGACTTTTATTTTGAATTGTACTTCAGAAGAGGATTAATTTAACAGCTGCTCCCTTATATTTCTTGTTTCTTTCTTTTAGTAATGAGAAAATTCTTAATTAAAGGATTTTGAAAGGGTAGGAGGATCTAACATGTCTCATTTAATACTTTCGATTGCAAGACAAATTTAACTTTATGTTGATTGAATTTTAGCTTTTGAAGAGGTGGTAATTTTTATTCACGATTCTTGGCTATTTCTGTAGTGATGGAGATAGAAAAATTGCAAGCATAAGAAATAAGATAGTTGAAAACAAGAAGATGAAAAGTAAAATTTGAAGTGTCGTGTAAAGAGAGCGTCGAAAAAAGTAAAAATACAATAAAGGAATACTTGCAACAGTATTGAAACTTTCCAAAATTTTTAAATATCTCCTCTCTTATTGTCTTTTTATCTGATGTGTTTTCATTGTTATTTAAAATCGAAACGTTTATTGTACTCGATTGATACTTAATAAAATTATTCTGTAATTTTAAGATTATTGTTCTCCTTCATGATTTTATTCAATCATAAGTAGTCTTTTTGCCAATTTATAACTCCAGCAAGTAATATCTTGAACATCGTCTGTAGCAGGGTGATATTTACGCCTTAGTTCAACGTGCGAATTGAAAGTTTTTGACTGAGGTCTTGGTACTGAAATTTTTTTTATATTTATTTGCTTGACGTATTCTCTTGTTTGAAACTTCGAATTGCATCAAATGCGGCAGCTCTGTCAATTAATTCTTCGACAGTAATCGAATTCTGGTTAGCTAAGGCAATCAACCATTTTTCTTCTGTAATATCACCAATTATCATAGAAATTCGATCAGCTTGTGGTATAGTAAACGGAGATCGCTTTCAAGAAGAGCACATCCTAACTTAAAATAACCAACAAATATAACCAACTAAAAGTTCTTGCAATGTAATACGCCTTTTAAATCTGGCAGCGAGGACAGTTTTCCATGCAGTCCAGTCGTTATAAATTTTACCTCGTGTCATTTGCCAATTTTTTGGAGATCCAGCGAGGCAAGAAATAGCATTAGTTAGTTTAAGATCATCACATCAATTGGGTATAATATGAAAAAAACACAACTACTTCCACTTCGAAAATTTTACTAGGAATAACATTTACCTTTTAGTTTAATTAATAATCTGAGTTTTAAATATGTTTACTAAATTCATAAACTTAGATAAAACAACAAAATAAATTATTTCAAAAGGAACTAGACTAATACAATTCCAACTTGCCGAATAGCGACTTATAACAACACACTTCATTTAATGTTTACTTGTTGCTGGAAATCAGGTTCGCAGAAAATGCTGTTTACTAGTTAAATTTAGTAGGAATAACACGACCTGTGACGTAGGCTATAGTATACCCAATTAGCTAGAGTCGCAATTCTATCTACTTCTTTTATCCATTCAGGATCATTGTCAACAGCATCTCCTTTAAATATTGAAATAGAATTTGCGGTATCATTAGTGGATGTAATTTGGATGACATTTGGTTGTCCAATAATTGTTTTTGAGTTTCCATAAATGTTGTGAGAATTGCCGCAATATTAGAATCTGTTTGCGAGAGAGGAGGGGAAGGGGTACGTTGAGGAATATGTTGACTGCTAAAAGTTCCACTTGTTTCTGAAGTAATTCAATTTTAGTCAATAATTCTGTTTTATCGAAGCAATTTTCTTTGGAATATTGTGCGTTGTCATAATATGGCGATTGCATGCGAAGAGTTAAAAGTTCGTCTAAAGTTCCATCATCTGTTTTTTTAATATTATCATTAATTATACGTGATATTAAGTCATTTTTATGTCCATTGAGAGAAAGATTTCTTAAAGACAAATCAGATTTTAACTGGGGGACAGTTAAATGAGTCAGTCGCTCCACGTTCTAAGCATTCGAAACAGAATTCAAGTCTGTTGACATTTTGGCGAAGAAAAGAGCAGCGATAGGAATTCGTTTTGGTAACGTCTGTTACCGATAAGTTTGGCGAGTAGAAATCAGAATGCAATTTTCAAATTTTCTTTAGTGAAATGTTATTTTTTTGTCAAAATAAGGTTTCCTGGGCGAGTTGTAGCAAATGATGAATTCTTTTTTGTTTCGTTAGCAGTCAAAGTTTTATGATAAGAATTTAAAATGTAGCAATAGAATGACGATGTTAGAAGACGAAGCAATTGAAAGTTTCTGTTTTAAAAAGACGGCTGCGCCATATAAGGTAAGGTTAAAAGACAAGGAATTTAGTTTAAATGAATTATAATTAAGAAATGAGGAGATATTTTAAAAAATTATTTTAATAAGCAATAATGAACAGCGAAAAAATATTTTAAAGCGAATCGTTTTATTTATCTACCTAATCTGTTGCCACTTTTTTTATATAATTGTTAAACTTTCCTCCACTGTTATAAAATTAAACTTATACGATACTTACAAATACTTTATATTTAACTATGAACAATCAGTTTAATATGACATGTTTTCAAACAAACAAAATGGTGTAACTAAACTCATTTTTTCTTTTCGAAGTATTTTTGATAACACAATACAAATCTCATAAATTTAAAAAAATGCTTTAAACTTTTCCTTACGTTATTTAACTTTAGATTACATACTTTTAACGAGAAAATAAATTGCATTTAAGTCTTTTGTTAGCGGTGAAATAGGCAATGCACTGAAAAGATAGCTTCAATAAATATTTGAAAATGGAAATAACAATTTATGATCTTAAATTAACTCAGAAATGAGGCACATTATCAGTAATTATGTCTTGAAGAAGATAATAGTAGTACCGGTGAAATAAATCAAAAGTGTTCCATTAATATGCTTTATACAAACTTCTTTGAAATATTGGAAATCGAATGCATTTTGTTTTTTCTCCCTTGGATTTCGTGGGACTCTATTATGAATGGAATATTGATTTATTACTTACCGTTTGCTATTTAAATATGCTTCTTTTCTTCCATTTTCTTCCGATCGATTGTACTAATATGTTAGCAGTCAAAATTTTCTTAATATGTTTTTATAATAATGTAAGTGATTGGATTAAAAATGAGGTTTTCCTTTTAAATATTTGTCATATTGCATCAATTCTTAATCTTACAAAATTTTAAGCATTTTTAAAAGAGAAATCTCGATAAAATTTTTTCTATGTATATAAAAGCTGAAGTCTGTCTGGATGTTTGTTCGCTAATAACTCGAGAACGGGTGCATTGATTTAGATCATGTTTTTATCAACATTTTGAAAAATTAAATAGGGTGGGGACTATCATAATTGGGTATGAATTAGTTCTGGAGCAATATCAAAAATATGATATTCCATTGTTAAAAACCGTTGTTAAAGCTAACATTTTCTCTAATATCTTTTGAATGGCTACACCGATTGGCATGGATTTTATTTGTTACAATTTGTTAATGTTTGTCGGATCATTTTGAGATATTCTCCATTCTTCTATGTTGATTCTTCGTATACAGTGTTGAAAAATATGCTTTTTTTTGTTTCAGTGTTTGCTTTCATACTAACAACATTGTTACAAAATGCTTAAAAGAATTCAAAGATTATTCAATCTTTGAATTCTTTGGCAAACAAATAAATTAAATTCATGCTCGCTAAGGTCACAATTTAAATTGAGCATTAAAAAACGCGTGCTAAAAACAAATACGAAGGCAAACATAAGCTATCAAAAATTAAAGAAATGCAATATTTAATTATCACAAGTAATTTTAAACATATATATGTTACCGGCAAAGTATGAAACGCCGGTATTATATATAATGCCTGACGTTTTTAGGCAAAGTATGAAATATGAGAAGCATTACATACTTTCCCTAGGCATTCTATATAATGCCGGATGCTATTTAGGCAAAGTATGAAATAAACGTCCTGCTGAGGTTAGTACGTAAATGATGCGCATGTTACTGTGAATGACCGAAATCGGTGGTTGTTGACTTTCACCGGTGAATGCTGACAATCACATAGTTGCTTTGGTGAATGTCCGAAATATTTATTACATCCGATTTGATATTAATTTATTCATGGATATAATTACATTTTTTCGATATTTTAATACTTACTGACGATAGATTAGAAGAAACATCAGTGTTTGGAGTATCGGGCAAATATATACCGGGTAATGATACTTGACCTTAAAAAAACATCAGTGTAGTGTATACCGGGCAAATGTATACCGGGCAGTGGCACTGAACCTTAAAAAAACATCAGTGTAGGATGTACCGGGCAATAGCACTTAACTAGACATAGCACATATTTTGCACATTTACCAAAGGGACATTTGCGCATTACCCTACACTGATTTGCACATTTATTTGCACATTACCCTACACTGATGTTTTTTTAAGGAGAAGTGCCATTGCCCGGTATACATTTGTCTGGTATGCCCTACTCTGATATTTTAAGGTCAAGTATCATTGCCCGGTATATATTTGCCCGATACTCCAAACACTGATGTTTCTTCTAATCTATCGTCAGTAAGTATTAAAATATCAAATAAATGTAATTATATCCATGAATAAATTAATATCAAATCGGATGTAATAAATATTTCGGTCATTCACCAAAACGACTATGTGATTGTCAACATTCACCGGTGAAAGTCAACAACCACCGCTTTCGGTCATTCACAGTAACATGCGCATCATTTACATAATTACCTCTTCAGGACGTTTATTTCATACTTTGCCTAAATAGCATCCGGCATCATGGAGAATGCCTAGGCAATGTGGGAAATATAAATCATTTCATACTTTGCCGGCTAGTTTTAGGCATTATATATAATGACGGATTTTATACTTTGCCGGTAACATGTATACTTATTCTTATTTGTCCAAGTGACATTTCAATTTTAAGGCTTTTAAACTTTTTAAACTCTAATGCTTAAAATTTTCGTTTCCAAATATTAATGATATGAATTATTATTTTTTGACATCATTTCTAAATTTAAGTTTTTACTTCTCGAAGTGCCTATTACAGAATTGTATTACATTATTAAAGGGTTTGTCTTCAATTATGCTAACCAGAGCAGGCAATATTTTAAGTTACGAAATCAAACACGAAACATGCTTTCGCTAAATAAACATATATTTTGTACGACGGAGTCGGATTTCTGAGCCCTCATAATAAAAATCTGGAAAGCTGCAGTCTGGAAAATACTGTCCCAATAGTTTGGTCGAGATAGAGTTCTAAAATTTTATCTCCTTAACATTAATTTATTTTGTTTTTATATTTCACTCTACCTCTGGAACTTCTTAAGCAAATTGAAAAACTTTTGCACACATATATAAAATTCGTTTATCCGAAAGCCAATTTCAAGTAAAAAATAGGTTTTAGTATGTATTTATTATTTGTAATTTTATTCAAAAATGGTCGAAAAATATTTGAATTGTACGGTGAAAAATTTGCTACATTTAAAGAATGTAATTTTACATGAGAAAATAAAAAGCTTTAGCAAAATTGATCGAAAAGATCCTGAGAGATAGAAATTTTAAAAAAAATCAATAAAAAATTAAAAAATCAGTGTAAAAATTCCGATACAGAACAATACCTTACATGTTCAGATATTCCCTAGATAATAGATTTCAGATAAAGTGTTTGCATAGATGCATGTCAAGAAAGTACTTTGTATGCACAAAAATGCTTGCAATTTTAGAACTGTTCTTTTTATTTAATCGTGTATAGTCCCATTCGATTTAGTATGAAAAAATGCATTAGAAACAATGTCTCGCTTGATTAGATAGCGATGTTAGATACATAAATAAGCACCAGTACCAAATTATATTCTTTCATACACAAAATCTCTATCATTACTATACTATTGGTACGATTATGAAATTTGGACAGATCATTGGTCAGATTGGGATTACGCAATTTGAACTCGTGATTGGTCTCATTCGATTCAATGTACAAAATATATCAGAATGCCTTATATTATAATACCCCTTCTCCCTCTAAATAGGGTGAAATGCACGACTAAAATTTTTCATTCATTGTTCTAAATGAGACCTAATAAAGCTTACTGTGAAATAGAATCTTGGGTATTACTTTTTCTGAAGAAACACCCTTTTTCTGCGATAATTTCTAGACTATTGCTTTAACTATCAGACGAAAAAATAGAAGAATATAATAAGATAAAATAGAAATTTAGATGAAAGTACGTCTACAGTAAAAGGTAAAGATGGAAATAATTTCAGGCCTGATTAAAAAGAATTTATTTTCTCTTTAGTCGACATTAAAATGCAACAAATAAAATTTTTTGTATTAAATTTTTTATAGAAACTCAAGTAAATTTATTTTGTACCACTTTCATTCATATACTTTTCAAAATTACTGATCAAATTTCGGTAAAAAATTCTGGTTCTCAAGGTTACAGTACTTTCTATTGTAAAATCCATTATTTCCGTAACAAACAAATTGATATACAGTAATTTTTACAGCAATAATTACTCTAAAATCTCTGAATCATTCTAATTTAATAAGTGTTACTGAAAAATTAAGGAAGCTAATCAGAAAATGAAATTAATTTACAAATAAAAAAACACAAAAAGGTAAATTAATAATTAAAACATTAAATCAAAATAGGAAAGCGCCTTAAGCAGCTAATAACAAATTTGCAGTATTTTAATTTAGATATGCAAACAAAAGCAGGAAAAAGTAATAAAAAGCAATAAAATAAAAGATCTTGCCAACACGCAATCTTTTATTTTATTGCTTTTTATTACTGTTTCCTGCTTTAATTATTTGTTTGAATATCTAAAATGAAAAATTAAGGAGTAATATTTTGCGGAAGAATGGATTTGATGGTTGATTCACCCAAAGTGCTGTACTTTATGCTGTAATTTGATACAGAATCTTTTTACAGTTTAAAACACGATTCAATTATTATTTATATTTTCACTATTAGCACAAACATTATTTTTAAGCATAATCAACTCTGAAAAATGCAAATGTAAAAGGATGATTTCCTTTTAGTAATTGGAAACTGTTAATTAAGTAAACAAATTTTCTGGGAACGACATTTGGCCGTCAGGCAAACTATGACAACTGAACGTTTCCCTTACATATCTAACATACTAAAATAACGGCTGATGGATTCTGTTCCCTGTCGCTGGTTTCAAGCTGGTTCATCAAATATCCTGGAGTGTGTCGTATCGGAAAATCCAAACATCGAGTAAAGATGTTGACTAGTGTCAAAGTAAATAACGGAAAATATGCCAGTAGCTATATCCGAGTCACCGATTTTCCAATATTGATGAAGTTTTGTAGACATATTTTAACTATTCTTTCTTATGAAAAATTAAGCAACAACTTACAAAATGGCTACATATGAATTCTTTTTTTCAGTACATTTGTTTAATGCACTTAATTTAAAATTCAAGAAATACAAAGCCTATGTAATTGGGGTTGTTCGGATTAAGCTCCCTGTCATTTTTGAGTGCCTTACAAGGGAAGCAAATAAAATAAGCCACTCGCAGTTTGAGGTAAAACTTTTTGTAAAAATTGTTCATTAATTTCTTACTATTTATTAAAATATATAAGAGTATGTACTTAATAAATAATCAGAAAAGTCTAAATTGGAAATAGTAGCCGATATGTTTCAAGCGCTTAGTCGCATCAGCTAATCTTAATGCCCTGTATTCTTTTTTTTCCTCTATATGAATGCTGATTCCGTTATTAAAGATCACCTCAACACTTCTCCATAGCTCGTGGAAATGCATTTTGCCCTTATTTGCCTTTCTCGACCACTGCGTTTTTTTTTTTTTTGTTTGTTTGTTTTTCATCTTTTCTCTTCTCTCTGCTACTGTGATTTGTATATTTTTTTCCTTACTTTTTTCATTTTTTTTTTGTTGACAACTTTATGTTTTATTATTTTAAATCACTTTTGTTTCGTCTCATTTATGTTTGGCAAGTCTCTTTAATGGAAGCCTATTTTTGGACGCCTGAAACTGTTGTTTCCAATTTGTATATTTTTGAATCGAAAATGAATTCAATCAAATAACAGGAGTATGTACGCTTGAAATTATGCATATGGAAAACTTTTGCAATGACTTGTTCGATCGTCTGCACCAAATTGAATGTTATGCGCTATTATAGAAATTCCTTTCGAATATTATCTACTGACTTTATTTCCAATATTCCTTGGCATAACCTAATTTCAGTTGAACCTCTGATGAGTTTCGCAGTCATTTTTCAAACATCTCTTTTAAAATGTACACAATGGTTGAATAGAAGTTGATAGGTTCTGTTGTTGACAAATTCTTTTAATGATGCACTTAACAAGAATTTTGAATCCTAATTTAAACTCAGTCTTTTGTTGTCGATAGGGAATAAAGCTCATATTCTTTCCTTAATTCTGATCTGTAAACATTCATTTGGTGGAATATATTGATCCATAATGCTCATTTAAACTTTTCTCATACTTGGAGTTTTAATATATAGCCATATGATTGACTTTGTAAAAGTTACTCATCGACGCTAAGTGCATTCTTGCCAAATGAACTTGGAACTTTCTCCAAAAGAACTGAAATCTATCAAAACTGAAAAGAAAAGAGTGGTCCAAGCTACTAGAATACGATAAAATTTACCCTGTTTCTGGCTTTATGGGAACACCAAATCGTTAGTTATTTTTACTAAAGGGATTTTAAATGATTTTGGTAAAATTTGCAATAAATATGGTATTACGATATTAGATAAAATTTGGTAAATGAGGTAAAATTTTTTAATTTTATCATGTTATTTTAGAGCATGGCATAAAAATCATTTATTCGGTTAAATTCCCTTATCAGTTTTGCATTTTTTTCTAAAAGTGTGGTTATAAGAACTAAAAGTTTTAAACGCCGAATTTCAGGAAAACCGTCACAATATGAACAGAAAAATTACCAAATGTATAGCTTAAAGACTATGTATTTTTATTTTATCAATCATAATTAGGTTTTTCTAAAGAGAAATGTTATTACCATACTGCTCGGTAATTTTACCAGAATTTTTTCCTCTCCGTGTTCTGAATCGTATTTTAAATGGGCCTTGTAAATAAACCTTGCAATAAAATGAAATGAAATGAGAAATAATAAATTAAAAATTACTAAAACCGCAATAAAAACTGAAATTTCATACATTCTTAAAAAATAACTAAATATGTTAATTGTAATTTGTAATATGGAAGTATTCTTACCTTAAATACACTTATGTTTGTAAAAACGATATTTTATTATTGTATTATTAAAAATAGTTAAATAAATAAAAGTGGAGTTTAATATTTCTTAGCACATACCAAAGAAAAAAAAATTGAATGTTTTCAATACCTTATATTTCGGTTTTTATGTCCAAAAATAGGATTTTTTTTAACCAGAAATGTATATACTATTCCAGGGCTCGAAAAACCGCCCGTCCGCCCGTCCTCGGCGGTCAAAAATTCCCCGCTGTCGACAAATTTCTCGAATTCAGCGTTCGCGCGGACGGCCATTTTTCCATTAATGTTCGTGATACATTTTCAATTTTTGTTATCTTACAAGAGTCTAGCGTCTCACTTCTAAAATGACCCTCTAATCTCGAAATACAGCAACATACTGCGCATAGTGGAATTGATGTTTTCTCTGTCTGGGAGTACTGCAGCGGTTGAAAGGGGCTTTTCAGCAATGAATTTACAAAAAAACACATTACTTACAGGTCTTAAACAAGAAGCGTTAAACGCATTTATGAACATCTACCTAAATGGAAAACCTCTTTCAGATTTCTGTGTAGAAACCTCTGTAAATCATTGGCTTGATTGTGGAACTGGCAAACGTCATACTTGATTCATTTAAAAAATGCAGTACCATCGGATAAATTGACATGATAATTGACAGATAACTTAACCTTTATTATTTAAATTAATTCATCAAAGAAATAAATTATTTCATAATAGAAATAAATTACTTCATAATAGAAATACTAGGTTTTACTATTAGTAACCTAGTATTTCTTTTATTACTGTATAATGTAATCCTAGTATTTGTAATCCTAGTAACTACTAACTCATTGTGCAATTTATATAAATGTTTGTAATAAATAAGAGAAAATTATATTTGTATTTATTTAGAAGTGACGGGTTAGTTTCAAAGGAGGACGGGTACATTGTTGGACAAGCCGTCCTCGGGGACGGGTAAAATTTCTGAGTTTTTTCGAGCCCTGTACTATTCAATATGGTAATTTTACAGGAACTTTTTGTCTCCATTCACGTAGTGCATTATCCTTAGAAATCTGTGAAACCTTCTTTGTTATAGCAAGGAAAATGGATATGGTTTAAAATACGACTGAAACAAAATCTTTTTCCAAGCAGTAACAGATTTTTTACGAACAATTCAAAGATTTGAAGTTTTTCTTTAAGTATGCAAATCGAGATCGTGCTCTACTCAGAATTTTAAATTTTGTGTCTTTAGGTGCCACCATTCGCCCACAGATCAATAACTTATATTACTTTTTTCATTTTTTTGTTTCATGAACACGTTAAAAACGATACCATCAAAAATATAATAACTTTAAAACATATACCATAAGCAAAATAAAATAAACAAATTTCTTCACACTTAGATCCTTAGTATCAGTTTCTTTTCTAATAACGATTCTTTACGATTTTTTTACGATTTCTGTCTTAATGTTCTGCGAATGATATGACAATTTGCTTCTACACAATTATAACTTGCATTATAATAACAACTAACGGAATTTATTTCCAAATAAATAAAAAAAATACATTCTTCTAATTTGAAATTTTATTTTCCATTAAATTTTCCGTACATAAGTAATCCTACTCTAAAGAGTATAAACATATTCTACTACATAATAAATTCCAATATAAAAATACTAAACCTAATTTATTTTCCAATAAATAAAAAAATATATTCTTCTAATTTTAAATTTCATGTTCTATGAAATTTTCTGTATATAAGTAATCCTACTCTCAAGACTATAAAAATTATCTTCTATACAATTACAACTTCCATTGTAAAAATATTAAGCAGAATTTATTCTCTAATAAGTAAAAAAAATATGTTCTTCTAATTTAAAATTTTATGCTCTATGGGATTTTCCGTATAGAAAATAAATGCGTTGTTCATGCGAAAGGTTTAATTTTAAGTACTAATTTAAGTGAACTACTATTTGCAATACTTTAAAATTTGAACAAGATTTAATGGTTCGGTACAATTTAAGAAAAAGCTAACATATTTCATTCCGAGTATGATTAAAATTCTTTAATAAAGCTGCCTAGGCAGAATGAACGTTGAAAACCTAATAGTCTGTTCATAACAATAATTAGTTACTGTCTTTCAAAAAATAAAATTTCGCTAATTAAATTGACCTAGTTAATATTTCCTGAGGTATTCCTAATAATCTTCAGATTGCAGAGGAACAAAATTTCTTGGAAAAAAATAGTTCGACCAATTGCGTATATTTTTAATGCATGGAGAAAAAAAATTCCGTTAAAATTACTATACTTTAAGATATTGATATTTCTGTTAAAAAGACAAAACATAATTTGGGCTAATAAAATCAAAATGTACAGTATTTAAACTATTCATTTGGTAATTTTTCCTTTCGTATGTAACCGGTTTACCGGAAACCTCCGATTTTCAAAATTATATTCCTAATTTCTGCACATTTAGTTAAAAGTATAAAAATGAAAAATAAATTTAACAGAATAACTGGATTTTATGTCAAGCTCTAAGGTTTCACGATAAAAGCACCAAATTTTATCCCATATTGTAAAACTATGGTTTCTTGTTAATTTAACCGAAATCATTGTCAAAACGTCTTGGTAGAAATTTCTGAGCTTTTTGCTGTTCTTGTAGTATCAGAGCCGCACCGAATTTCCCCATATTCTGATGGTAGTTTTGACCACACTTTTCTTTCTCAGTATAGTCATTTAATTTTTGGTGTAAATTTTCATTTTAAAATATTCAAAATTTTGATCAAGATTCTTTTCAAATATAAACTTCCATAAATTTATAAATTGCGTAAAATATTATTGAATTTTGAAAAGTTATTTTTAAATCCTATAAGTTTATAATAGTTTGACTTGTAACTCCAGTGAATTATAAACAAAATAAAGATTCAAAATAATTACAGTTTCAAATATTTCGCTTATTGTTCTCAAAAATTTTTCGACAAAAATGTTTCTTTTAGTTTCATTATATATGTGGAAATAGATGTTATGGAAAAGTAAATAAATTTAAGTAAAGGAATTTTGATAATGGAAAACTGATGAACACATTAGAAATAAGGAAGAAAATAATCTCTGAAACTTAATCAAGCTTATTCGACATATGGGTATATGGTGAATAAGATATAAGATTATTCATGTTCTTTTTTGATTGGTTGTTAACATGCAGTGTTTATTTGGCAATACGACTAGTGACGAAACAGAGAGATGGAGTTTCCAAACTTGTTTACTACGGTACTTTATCAAAAATAATAATCCAAGAAATGTCCCTGTAGTCTAAAATTCCTATGTAAAAATTATACTTTTATTTATATTTTAAGCATTTTAAAAGTGTGAAAATTTTCAAGATTTGTAAATATAAGAATTACACAGTAAAAAATTTCGGATCAAATAGTGGAAAGCGTGCAGTATCTGTAAAATCCATTTTACCATGAAAATTCATTGTTACCGTAAAATTTCATGGCTTATTTTATATAGTTTTATTTATTTAGCTACAATGATTCAGCGATATTACAGTATTTTTGTAAAAATTACGGTATCTGTAATATTTATTACCAACTTTGTAATAATTTAATTATAGTTATTAATTGATTTATCTCTAAATATTGTTGTAAAAATTATGGTATATCAGATTTTTGTGCCGTAACATTTTACAGTAAAAAGTACTGGTACTCTGGAGCAGTTCTTTTTACCGTCCTGCACCTTGAAATTTCTTACAGTAGACAATAATGGACATTTTTTCAATAAACAATGTCTGGCAACTATGGAACGCTTAAAAACTGGAGCATTCAGAAAATTCAAATATTTCTTTATACTCCCATTTATTTTACCTCTTAAAAATTGGTTAAAAAAGTATCCTATCATAATAACTTAATAATTATTTTTGTAAGTACTAAATCTTGAAAACGAAAACACTATTTCTGTGACACAAAAGTAGAGCTATTGAAATTTAGGTATTGCAGTATTTATGCATTAGTGTGATAGTGGCTATTGCTATTTCACACGCTATCACATTTAGATAGACAAGCAGTAACATAGAGTCGGTAAAAAACATTTTAAAACAATGGAATAATTTCAAATTAATTTTATATGTTATGTGTTAATGGCAACTAAGTATAACTGATTTAATGACATGAACAATGATATGTGATTTATAAAAAGAATACAGAAAACAATAATTGTATCTTTTAATTTCGATATAACTGCCAAAATTTAGATGATTTGAAATAAAATAACGTTATCGATTATTAAGATTAATAATTCATATTACTTTGATTGAATAATTCATATTAATTTTGATAATTCATATTACTTTGATTGCATAATTCAAATTACTTTAGATAATTCATATTACTTTGATTGAATAATTCATATTACTTTTGATAATTCATATTACGATGATTAGAATAGACAGATAGAGAAAGTAACTTAAATTATAAATTTAAAAAAAACTCAACAAAAAGTCTTTAGATCGTAAATATATAGCTATATTATATATATATATATATATATATATATATATATATATATATATATATATATATATATATATATATATATATATATATATATATATATATATATATATATATATATATATATATATATATATATATATATATATATATATATATATATATATATATATATATATATATATATATATATATATATATATAGCGTCAACTATTTCTTGCATATGTTTATCACAGTTTATAAATATGTTATGTCAGTTTTAAAATAAATGTATATTTGTTGCATCTTATTATATACCAGTTATAATAGTTTTGTTATTTAATGCATGTCTCAATTTTCTTTATAACCATAAGTGCTTAAGAATTTTCCGAGAATAAAGAAACAATAAAACAATAATTATTTATTCATTAGACTACTTGACCCCTAAATACTTAGAAATATTTTATTAGAAAGAAAGAAAAAGATTTCTTTTAAAGTAGATAAAGACTTGTTAGTGCTTTGTTTACTAAGAAAGAAGTATTCTTTTGGAAAGCTATGTCTTTGGAATTTTAATTAAAATATTTTTACACTATAAAACTACTTCCTTAAATCCACGGATTTTCAAGCCTTTTACGCTATATTTAATTTTAGAAGCTGTTTAAAAACTAAATGTTGATTTTTCTTCAATATTCACTCTTGAATTATTTAGCATTTAAGTTCAAGTGGAAATTTTATAATTTTTATCTTAATACAATTTACGTTGTTAAGATACCTATTCACTATTTTTTTTGCAAATCGATGAAAATAATCTAAATTAAAAATTACATAAATAAATCAGTGATCAGTATTTTGGTTTCCCAAATGTATAGTCCTCGTGCGATTCTGAAAATACCTTCCCAATAGAATAGTCAGGAGATCAATAATTTTTATATCACTTTTGGCTTATTTCGCTGTTTCTTAAAAACGTTTTAGCGAATGTAATGTATGTCAAGATATGTCATGGTGGCGAACACTATATAAAGCTTCTTAACTTTCTCTTGACTGACGTGCACAGCAATGGTGGTAAGAGTATCTGACTACGAGCCCAGATGTCCTTGGTTCGAGTCCTGCCGGCAGCCAATGAACATCTTATTCATACGTCTTTCTCTCCTCATCACTTTTGAGACGATGTATTTTGTTTAAAAAATTGGTATAGAGTAAACCAACCAGCGAAGGAACACTACCCAGTGAAAGAACATTTCATATATATTGATAAAAAATAAGAATTGGAAAGTTTTTCTTTAGATTGATTGGTAACAACAGCTTACTGCCAAACAATAGAAATTATCGAGAAATGTTTTGGATTTCCTGGTCAAATAGATTTCTCTGAAAAAAATTTCGAATTTTTTATTATCGCTGCAACACCTTGTTACTTTGAAACAATTATAAGGTGAGTGTTTGTATTTATGTGTTTGAAGTGGAATTAATTACATGTAATAGTTTTATTTTTCTCACTGTGAAAAAGAGAATTCAAAATATAGTTATTAAAGTTACATTTTATTTTTTAAGCATCATAGCATAATAAGGTACTCAGATAAGGGGGTGTTTATTCACTGGATCACCAAAAGATGAAAAACCAGTGAAGGAACAAATGTTCCTTTACTGGGTTTTTTTCCCAATTAATGAAAATAAAATAAATTTTTGGATTTTCTTGTACTTTTAGTCGCATTATACATCAAAATTCTGTTTAAAAGACAAGAAACAACATCTAACCAGTGAAGGAACAGGCATGTTCCTTCACTGGATCACCAAACGATGATAAACCAGTGAAGGAACAAGTGTTCCTTTACTGGTTTTTTTTTCTAAGTTAATGAAAATAAAAGATAAACTTCAATTTTCTTGTACCTTTAGTGATGTTCCGCATCGAAAGTTAAAAATAAGGAAAATAACTTCTAACCAGTGAGGGAACAGGCATGTTCCTTTACTGGGCATAGATTTCCCAGTGAATGAACAGTATGTGCTAATATGTTGACACTTTAATTTTCAATTCATGATTACAAAAAAAAGTTAACATTTTCCAAGTTTTTATATGTTATAATTTCAAGAATAGGCTGGTTTTTTAATGTTTTTATGGATTATAAATTCATAAAGAACATTAAAAAATAACCAAAATTAAGTGTTCCTTTACTGGGTGTTCATTCTCTGGTAAGAGCTGCTCCTTCACTTGGTCTTCTTACTACTTGTTACTTGAACCTCCAAAACTTAAAAACAATATTATGTAAGTTCTCTAAAATTTTTTTACATATTTTGCAATTAGTAACAAATATGTTGACACTGTCATTTATCTAAAATCACGAATTTTGAAATTATTATGATTTTTTAAAAGGCAAGCGAAGCTTAAGTGTTCCTTCACTGGTTAGTTTACCCTATACTATTTCAATTTGAACTCAAGGGTTTTTCAAAATTGATTATTATTTTAGTTGGGTAATAAATCATAACTGCTTACCATGGTTACTAGTTTGGTTTATTAAAAAGGTGTACTTTGTTTATGAGACTTAGATGAATGTTAATTATTTTTTTTTCTAAATCTCTCTCTCAATTACAACAAGGGAAAGAGAAGCATGAATGAATGATTCCGAATAATCGAAGAGTGAACAGATTGGACTCCTATGGTGATGACTTTTTTTGGTGGAAAATAGAATTAATTATTTCAGGAGAGTTTTACTTGTGTCCAAGAAGAAATGACACAAAGTATAACATAAAGTTTTAGCTCAAAACGAAATTTTTTTGCAATTTTTTATGGCTCTGAATTTGAATATTTTATTTATTGGAGGATTGTTCAATGGTTAGTAAGTTACTTACTTCTTACTCGAAAATGAAACTTTGTGCTGCTTTTTAGAGAACGAAAAACATTACTCTTTCCATTATGTTCCATTGATGCTAAAGGAGCTCCCATGTATCTCAAGTTCATGAAGTCACTGTTTCAAAGCAGAAAATAGACATATTTTTTATGTAAGAATATATTGCTTTATATTTCGAATTAGTCTCCCGTTTGATTCAATTTTTTTAACATTTAGGCTATTTGCTCATATTTTCATTCATTCATTTAATTTACTATATGTATTTTCCATCATATTTTTTCTTTCATTTAAACAACGAATATTTTTGTCAATGATAATAAGATATATCTATCTACTGTATGATAAATTCAGAGTTATTCGTGATATGCATAAATTTATTGATGGAGTATGTGTATCAATTACATGTTTGAAATGGATGCATGATTTTTAAAGTTGTCTCGGTGATTTCTATAACTTTTGAATATTTGAAAAGCAGATCCAATCAATATGTCCCTAAATATTTCTGCTCAAAACTGGTTAAAAACAAAAGATAATTATTTTTACGACTTTTTCTTTTTCATATCAACTTTTATTGAATGTTATAGTTTCATTTCTCAATAGATCTGACGTATCAATAAGATTATTTGAGAAAAACGTAAGCAAGTATAGATTTTAAACACACAATCGTTAAAAACAAACATTTTATGCTACGCACATTAAAAGAGAACATTACCAACACTTGTATGACCTAGTGGCACAATGGTAAAACACGTGAATTCCATCTGTTGGCAAAACACAGACAGTGAATGCTGAGGGAGTGTGGATAGTTATGTGATGAAACATGAAAATAAAAATATTTTTGTATTAAATTCAATACCTTCTCGATACAGCAAACAACTGAAAATAATTTATTGTAATACAGCCTAGACATAAAAATCGTGCATTACTCAGAGACAACGACATAGTAGAGCGACGTGACTTAGTGAAGTGACAACTACTGTTAAAAATATACGATTTGTAAAAGAAAATATGCATGTTGCCAACACACGACCGAAACGTAATTCTGTTAAATCAATATATAGCCGAAGAGTTACATATCACTCCAATATTGCACAATAGTTCAGGATTTGTAAACAGTTTGACGTAGCAGAAGACTAATCTGCATCAGTTCTAGTTATCAGTTCATAACAGACTAATGCGAATCAATTACAGTAATCAGTCCGTTACAAACATACCTTGTAGCAGTTCATTGTGATGTTTTTCTTCATAGATTTATCTGTTCACTTTCACATTTCAGCATTGTAAATTGTCGTTGCTTTGCAGTAATACCCCTCGAACTTTTTAGACGCATCTTGTAGCATAAGCATTGTTTGAGCAATATTTTGTAATTTATAACAGCTTTCTACACCATTAAAGATTCCAGATTAAATTTCGGTACAAATTACTGGCACTTTCGGTGATTCATCCATAAAATCCTTTTGGCCGTAAAATCCATATTTACCCGTAAAATCCATTTTTACCGTAAAATATTATTCCGTAATTCTTACAGTAAAATTTATTTAATTAGAGTGATTCAGAGATTTAACTGTAATTAATATTGTAAAAATTACGGTATATCAGATTTATAATTCTGTGACATAATCAGGTAGAATTAATTTTACGTAAAAAAAAATACCAGAACGCTGAGCGCCGGTATATTTCACCGTAATTTTTTCTTAATGGAACAAACTTAAAAGCAAAAATATTTTATTATTTAAAGTATATTATTTTTTAGAATTAAACATACTTAATTTAAAAATGCATTCATCAAATATTTTTAAAACTGGAAAATTTTTAAGCAAGTACATAATAAAACAATAGGCTTGTTTGCTTAAGATGCAGTTATCTAGTTTTAATGATTTAGTGTTGAAATAAAATATTTAAATTTTATTTTTGAAGAAAATATGATTTTTTAGACTTTCAAATTTATTATAAACTCTGAAATATTTTATGGAAAATTACTTTATTTTATAATATATTGCACCAAGCTGAAGTTAAGATTTTTTTTATTACTATTACCTTTCCGGTTTATTTTGTGGATAAAAGTATGGATAAAAACTTTGCTGATAATATATTGTACGCTTTTGTTATCTGTGTTGTGTGGGATTTTTGACATTTTCAATATATTTTATCGTGTCAAACTTTTCATATGAATTTTTCACTCAAATTTGATGCTTTTCAAACACTGAAAAAACGTGCAAAGCAATTTTAAGATTGAAATATATTGCATATTGATCTGCATTTCATAGAATTCTCTTTGGATAAAAGGATGGAAATATTAAAGCCAAGCAAACAAAAACATGCAGGTTAAAAAAATTGAAAATTTTTAACTTATTTATAAAGATTGGAATATAAATTATAAATTTAAAATTGTTTATAACTTTTTAGCACACAAATTAATCAATAATGTACGTAGTTTTGGATATTTTTACGGATTGAAGCCTGTAAAAATTAATATAAAACTAGTAAAATGAAGTTTCTCTATACTACGAAAAATGCCAAAGTTACTCATAAGATACATAACAAAAATAATGAAACGTTACAAAAATTGTTCAAACCTCACTAGCGTTTTTATTTTGTTTTTAAAATGCAGAAATGTCCTCTACTCGTATTTACAGTTTAAATACTCCTTGATAGTATGGTTAAATATTTTTATAAAGTATCGTGAAATATTTAAAATATATTATTTTTGAACGAATTAAAAATTTAACAGAAATACATTTCATATATATATATATATATATATATATATCTATTTTGAATTATCTTAATAACGCAAGTGATACTTCTCACCGTATATAATCGTCACTGTTTTATAATCGTCGTTGGACATCCCATTCTTGAGTTTGCGACTACTAATGTTCATGTCCGTAGCCTTGCAATTTTGAACCCAATCCAGAAGACAAGGGAACTCCTGGATCAAGCAAGGGGAGAAATTTGCTTGATGGAACTAACCAGCATTTGCATTACATGAAGAGGAAGATCACGAGAACCTCCCACGGTTATCTTGACGGCAAGGGGACTCTAACCCATGATCCGTCTACCACTGAGGATATTTCGCGTCAGCACTGTGTTCGGTGCAAGCCGGATGCGGAATTCGTTTCGACCAGCCATCGCCGGATCGAACCCCGGTTCACCTCATCGGAAGGCGAACGCTCTATCCCCTGAGCCATCGCGGCTCTGGATGAAGTATTGGGAGAAAGTCAAGTATTGTGATAGAACTGTGGAATTAGAGAAGTGTTATTTGTCAGCTAAAAAGAAAAAAGTAAAAAGAAAAATCTCAACGGGGGCACCAGAAAAACTTAGTTGCGCGGACTCAGTTCTTTTCTTGTTAAATTTTTGAATGCAAACACGGAATATGAAAACTACTGAAACTTGATGGTATTTTAAAAAATTTTCGAGCAGGGACCTTCCTTTAAAGCTGGTTTATTATTAAGTAGATAATTACTATCGAACTCTGTTATTTTAATGAACTTGATTAAATAAATAATCTCAAGAAACTGGCAAGAAACAAGTGGTAAGATATTTCCTGATTAAAAGCTTCCTTCGCTTCAAAAATACGTAAGAATTGAATAACAGTCGGCATGTTTCAAGCGCTTCAAAAATAGACGCCCATTTTCAAACTTTTAATCAGGTAAACTCTGCTGTTTTGAAAAATAATATTTATTTTAACACAAAAATTCTATAAAATAACTTCGTCAACATTGCGGTCAGTGCGAGCCAAAATCAGAATTCGGTAAGTCAGTTAACGCTAGGATACGAATCCTTGTCACCTCATTGCGAAAAACGAATCACAATTTTATTTTACGATGTAAAATAATTTCTGCAAAGTACGAGAAAATGTAAAAAAAATTATTGCAGAAGGAGCCAAAGTGCATAGAAAAAAAATACTAGAATTTGAATTCACAATTTAAATCCGTTTATGATTCGCGTGAAAATCGGAGAGAAACTGTTATGAGAAAAAACAGTTTTAAACTGTCAAATATACAAAAATAATTCAGTAAAAAACGCGAATAGTTTGAAGCGCGTGTTCAAAGATTAAAAACAAACAAAAAGAATCTGCATTTATCTTTAAATAGATTTTTCTGTGAAAAACACTTTTCTTCTGAAAATAAAGTAAGACCTTATTTTCTCGAGTAAACAAACTTTATACATTTGACGAACCTAATAATGAGTTTTATGCAGTGCTCTACGGTAGCGTGAAAAAATTAATACATTTACCGAATTTCATCAAATATTTTCTAACTATATTCTACTGTTAATTTTACCAAAATCATTACCAATGCTTATCGAGGAAAATTAGCGAGTTTTTAGTGTCCGAATAGAGACGAAAAAAAAAAAACGGTAAGTTTAACTACATTCTGACAGTTTTGACCATTCTTTTTTCTCAGTGTAGAATTGGAAAGTAAATTGCATTAACAAATCCGAAAGGTGTTGTTCATAAACTGACCATGCAGATGTAAATTTATATTTATTTTAATTGTAAGCACATGTTTATAATAATTAGTATTAAATACCATATTAATCAATTCATAGTCTTAAAAACAATGGAATTGGCTTAAATAAAATGTAAACATTTTGTTGAGGAATTATTGATTTACATGAATTTTATTTCGTTTTTTTCCAACTCTTTTAGTTGAATCCTCTGAGTTGACACTTCAGCTAGATAAATTAGAATTACTACTAGATTTTAAAACTCTTTGCCGGTTCAAATATTCACGTAATCAAAGCGTTCAGGGATACAACTATATGAAATAACAAATAAATATCTGGTTGACACCTTTTCTCATAAACTTCATAAATTGATTTAAAGGCACATACTTTGAAATTTTGTTTACAAGTGCTCGGAACTCAAGTAATTTCCTTCAAAATAAAACGTTTCCTTTTTTTCTTCTTCAAATCGTGTCATTTTCCTAGAGGCTATAAAACGAAAGACTGTTAAAATGAAATATTGTACTATTTCTGTAGATATAAGAGTTTTCAGTATTTTTTAATATATTTTTTATTGAAACATTCATTTTAGTGACATATTTGTCTACATTTGTGCAGTAAAATATGCTTTATTTTTATAATAGTCAAACTGAAAGAAAATATGCTGAAAAAATTTATGTTTCTTATAAGTTGAGTTTAGAATTCCTATTATGTTTATAGTCTATGGTAAAATTTTATTAAATCTCTTAATTCAAAGAAATCTTTTATATCATTAAGTTATGTTTGTTTTTTATGCTTAATTATTAGTTTTAATATACATTTAATTCAAAGTTCACAAACCATCACCTTATCTCATCTTATTTAAGCTATTATTTCAGCAATTATAACAATACATTTTTTTCAAGATCAAAAATGTTTTTTTTAAAAATGCTTTAAAACATTTAGAGAAAAGAAGCATTATTATTAAGAGATAAGAAAACATTTATGTGCTACATTTTTATTGATTATTAAAGTGTATTTATTAAATATTGCTGAAATTTTTAATAAGTATATTCTTATATCCTGTTTTTTAATTTTTATACAAGTTTCATTCATGTTTAAAACTAAGAAAACTTTCAGATTTTGTCAATTATCTCCCGAACTACTAGTTAGATTCCAGTCAAAATATGTTTAAATAAATGTTGATGTAAAAAAATCAAAATCAAAGCATATTTACCTCTTTAATAATTTAAATTTTGTAATCATTGCGATTTGAACTACTCTGATACGTGCTTATATCCCATTCTGTATTTATAAAATCATGTACTTAAAATGTTTCAACATTCAGAATACTTATAAAAAATTATGTTATTGTTTCAGATAACACTCGGTCAAGCTAAGCTCACCATCCATTAGCCTTATGTGAATTAAGTAAAGAAGGTGCCCTTTCATTTGATGAGAGGACCACAAGGGAGAAAGTACGTCTCAGCTTAGAACCCAAGGAATAGATGCCAACACCACTCATTCGTGAGGATACTGTTTCAATTTAGACGTAGATCTGAAGGGGAAGGAGATTTTCTTCATAGTAATAATAAATTCTAATAAATAATTATAATCAAATAAATAACTATAAATAATTATAAATTGACATTCATAGTGTAGAATACATGTAAATGTGAAGAAATACTCACTAACATTCATCACTATCAATATAAAGCACGTGAAATACACATTCTATTTCCGTTCTATTAATATACACTTGATATATATTCTCGACTGAGAATCCTAATTAAATCAACTCCTTCTATAATAATTGCTTTCGCTATATACATCAATCCAGTGAGATAATCCACTTAACACAAAATCTATAGAAATTAACTTTAATTTGATGTACGGCATAAATTAATTTGATTTGTAACTTAATTAATATGATTTAAAATTTTGATATCATTGATAAACATTTATAATTTATGAGACGGTACAACTTAAAATGTTAACTAATGAACTTTAAAATAGTAATTAATTGTATATGCTAAAATTTCAGCCAAATTAAAGTTAATTTGAATAAAATATTTAAAAAAGACCCCAATAAAATCGACTTCTTAGTCGATATTGAATTCACAAATACACTATCGAAGAGAAGACAGATCTAAATTCTTCTTGACATTTCTTTCCCAGTAAACGAAATCCGTTTCTTCTGTATCGATTCTAAACAGACAGGGAAGCTCAGATTTGTCAAACACAGTGAAATGATCCGAAGTAGTAATCCAATAAAGACATTCAAGAAAGACAAGTCTTTCTCCTTTCATCCCGTTATTTGTTCTGTTAATTCCTTTCTCGCAACTCTGCACTGTAAGAGGATTGTCACTTAACATATCTAAGTCCTTCAAAAGTTAGCGAAACAATTTGAAGAATGACTTGGCTAGTTAAAAACCAACTGAATTTTGCTTGAATGCTTTGTTTATCTTTTAATTACTTAGAAATTTGATCTTGACTTGTTAAGGCACTTTATTGTTACCTTTATAAAGCTCTCTACTTCTTATAGCTTTTTTATTATTAATTCAGATTGGAATATAATCGTATTTTAAGAATTCATGGTTTCAATTATGGCGAAAGGATGCGTGATTGAAGTTATCTTTTCAGATTAGTTATCAATCTGTAAGCAAATCTTATTTTGTGTTCAAATTGCTTTTATTCATTATAGTTCGTATTGCATCATACCTTTATAATTCATAATGCATCATATGGGATTGGTTTTGAAGTTCGATGAGAACGTAACATATAGTGTAAGTATAAGCAAGAATCTTGGTAGGCGGGTAAAAACTATTACATTTTGTTATAAAATTTTATTTATGAACAATATTTTACAAAATAAACATCTAATTTGTGTTCTTATTTTCTGTCGCACATTTTATGGTCTTATTTGATCAGCAGCTCCCTAACCTAAGTTCGGTATTTTGTATATCGTTGTAACTTAAGAACAATTTCATTTAGCAATGTATTTATGATAAATAATTGTATTTAGCAATGGTAGTTTGATAGTCTTACACCATGTAAGCATTACTGAAGACCTTGGTAGTCGTGTAAAAATAGGATCATGTGACTGATAAAGAATCTTCTTCCCTAGGATTTGTATAAGATTCTAAGATTCTTCCCAAGATGCTTTATAAGTTATTAAAATATTTCAGACAAATAGCTATTTTCCGTTTTTGCTTCATTTAAATGTATCACTGAATAAAATAGGTGCGTTTGCTTTAAAAAGAGCTGTTTTTTTTCTTTCTTTTTTTTGCAAAATTTACTTATCTGTTCGTGTGAATTCTTCGAAAATAAATTCTTATGTGGGTTTGTACGCTTGAGAATCTATAAAATCAATTAAGGAAAATATAATTAAGATAAGAATTTGTGTTTGTGTTAATTATCAAAATAATTGTAGCGTCTGAAATGAAGTAGAATGTATTAAGACGAATTAATTGCAAAAAAATAAAATGAAGGTAAGAAGCAAATTGTTAGGAGATCCAACTAATTATAGCAATTTTTACAAAAGTAGGAATATATGATTAAGACGTTATTATAATGATTGCAAAATTTAAAGTTAAAGTTAGTAAAATTATCTTCAGATAGCCATCCAAGAAATCTGGGCAAATTATTTGCTGCAAATGTAATGAAGCGGTAAAAAGATGTTTAAAATATTATCAAATTACTATTGGCAAAAATATTAAAGCGAAGAAGATTAAATATAAGAAGAAAGAGTCAGAGCAATACAGCAAATTATTAATCAAAATTTAATTTCCGCTAAAAAATAGTTTTTTTAAGAAGAAATTATCCGTTTGAAACGGCAACCTTATAGTAAAATAGTCGTAATTTTTGCATTTATCCCTTCTGTCCGGCGTAAAATAATCCTACATTTTAAAAGTGTCTAATCAAGTAACCGTAAGTTTATATTAAGTTCAAAAAATTAATAAAACAAATGGTATTTAGCAAAGAAAAAAAAAACACGCAGATCGCTCAATAGAGGAACGTGCAGTTATTTTGTATGACAATCAAACATGACATTATTTTTGGAACATACTTCGCTTTAGGAAAAATTTGACAGGCATTGTAAAAGTACTTATATTAGTATGTGAAACAGTGTGGCATGAAATATTGTAACTTCGTATGGTAACTGATAATGGTATTTATCCTCTGTAACATGTTTGTTGTAATAAAAGCTGTAAAAATATTCTAAAAGTGTACTAGTATGTGAAAGAGTACACTGTAAAAAATTCCGGATGAAATTACGAAAAAACATTAGCAAATAGCTTGCGGATCAAATTCCGGATGAAATACGGACTAATAACTTTGAGTGCATCATCGGTAAAAACCATTTTACCCCAAATTCCTTACCGCATTTTTTAAGGTAGAACTGCGCATGTATGGTGAAAGTACCGACACCCTGAGTGCCGGTGCCTTTTACCGTAATTTGATCCGGATTTTTTTACAGTGATGAATCTAACAATTCTAATTTAACTGAAAATGGTGTTCATCATTTGGAACATGTTTGCTTTAATAAAAACTATAAAATTGTTCGAATATGTATGAGAATGGGGCATGCTGCATTTTGGTTAAGTGGCAAAACTTAAAACGTTGATAAATGCAAAAAACATATTTTGTTGGATTAAAAAATGTACAAATATTGAAAAAGTGCAACAGCATATGTGCATATTTTAAATGAGCCTGATAAAAAGTACCTGCACTCAGGGTGCCAATACTTTTTACCGTAAAATTCACTTTTTTACCGGAGCAGGTTACGGAACAAAAAATCTACTATACCATTATTTTTACAGTAATAATTTCCATAAACTTACTGAATGCCTATAATTAAATAAATATAATTGTAAAAATAATTGTGTCCTATTGCGGTAAAATGTAATTTATGGGTGACGCACCCAAATTGCCGATACTTTATACGTAATTTGATCCGGAATTTTTTAAAATGTAGTATTTTGATATAAATTATTTAAAGGAGCGATTTTTGTTGAAAATATTTAATTTTTTTATGTTCTAAATCTTCAGTTAAATACAATGTTTAAACATCTTTTTCGATCGAAAATAATCTTTTTAACAAAGTAATATTGAATGAAATGATACTAGCTTAACTTGTGTGCTTAATTAAAATTCTACTAGCATGAAGAATATCTCATGTTATTGCTTTTTAATCTGCTTAGCAATCACCCCTTAAAAAATATTCATTTATTTCCAGTACAATAAATAAGTTAACAAAGCATTTAGGGATCAAATAAGACAGTGAGTGATTATTTTTTACTAGAATTGTAGTTCTTGCTTGATTGATTCATAGAAAAAATAAGGTTTGGAAAGTCTCTTCATTATTATTTTTTACTCTATTTCTAGTCTTTAAAAAACTATTTCTATATTAATTCGTTTAAGATCACGTGACTTTTCGCGCCATTTCACGTAGATAATTAATACGCTTCGTCGATTATTGTAGCATACGAACCAATGTTTTTTATTTTATTTAATCCATTTAATAAAAAGAAAATGTGGAGTCATTTCGTGTTTCCTGTAAGGAATAGCAACTCAAATAAAATTCAATTCCTTTTGTAGATATGCTACTTAAAGTAGTGAGATATTTTTAGTTTTTTAATTTTAATGGTTCAAAAATGATATCTTCAGTTTAATCAAAATTAAAAATTGAGTTTCATTTAAGCATTATTTTTATACATTTCTAGCTGAATAATTATTAGCGAATTTTATTACTCTGTTCTTCGTACGGAGTGAATAAAAACGTAAGGGAATTAATAAATCAGTACTACAACACTTCCAAATCAAACATAAAACTTAAGGGCATATACCGAAACCCTTAATAAAGCTAAAATAATTTTTATTTTTTTATAATATATCTTTCCTTGCCCCGGTGATTTTACATTATGTAATTAGGTAAAACACGTCTTTTTGTAGTCCACCCCATTGAAAAAGACATTAAATGTATTCAGCATTTAATGTCTACACATTAAGCACATTATCGTACTTATTAAACCTGATTACTCGATTATGCTTCGTCACGAACCAGATCATGGTTAGTTTTAACATTTTATTAAAATTGCGGCATGATACATCCCTCAACTTGAGCCAACTTTTAGCTCACTTCATGTTTCGAAATTGAACCATTTATTATATTGCATTATGGTTCCAGATTCCGATTTAATAGCTTAATACTGAACAATTTAATCTAAGAACGTACAATATTATAATTATTTTTTGAAACTTTAGTGAAGTATTGAATTGCAAATGAAAGCAAAATTATTGAAACATTTTTAACAGAATAATTTAACAACTATAATAAAGTGCGCCATAGTATAATGTAATCAAACACGCAACAAGTACTGTTAAACTTGTGCGGTAAAAGGTTTCAATCTAGTCATTTAACTTTGGTTGCAATAAATCTGTAGTAAAATTAGTATGGTTTAAAACTGGACATTAATTTAAACAGTGTTAGTTTAAAAGTCCGCAATTTTTTTATTTTATTTATAAATGTTTTGAACCAAATTTCCTTTTTAAAAAAAATATTAAATTTTTAAATTTTCTTTAGTAAAAAAATTGTTTCTTTATTATATTTAGAAAAGGCAATTCTGCCTGAATAAAAAAAGGAATTTGACCATTGTTTGTCACATTTTCTTAAGTTCTGAAGAACTTTTGTTGTACAACGTCTGATTTCCATGTAGATAATTAGGCCTTTTAAATTCAGCTGCTACCGTGTGAAAATATTGGAAACGTAAAATACTTATATGGAAACCAACTTCTAGGGGTGTTAAGACAATATATTTGATCCTAAGAATAAAAGTGTGGATATCACTACATAACCCCAAACCATTCAAGCATAATATTTTTGATGCCTATTTTGGTCACAAATATTTTTTTCTATGAAAAGTTTCCAAACCTTCAATTTTTTTTAAAGATTTAAAGTAATTCATTTAAAATGAATTATGTACTTTTTTGATAGTATAATAAGAGTACTATAAAATTATAAACAATTAACTTCTAAATTTTGTATTTTCGAATTGCATCAAGTTATTTCTCAAAAAACTTAATTCTTTTTGCTTAAAAATAAATTAGTAATGGGGCATAGATACATCCAATACTGCAAAAGGTCAGCATTTCACCTTTTCTGTATTTCGCGTCTAGACATATTATTAGAAGATTAAGAATCCATTAATTCTTCTTATCTTTATTTGCAATTATGGACCGTATCTAGTTTGATATGTTTTTGTATCCAATTACAATATCAAAATATATGTAATCAAGTGACCTTTCAATATTGGAAAGGTTTTCGCATGTTTTAAAATATTAAAATTATAGCTCCATATTCTTCTATTTAATTTTTCAAAAGCATGTAAAGGCAGTTTGTCAAGACTGTTAAAAATACAATAGGGGGATCAAGGCTGGTAAGAGTAAGAGAAATAATGAAATAGCTTGTCCTAATATCAAAAACGTGAAATGAAAAATAATATTTTGGAGCAGAACGAGGTTTACTTTTGATTTCAGAGATTGTAAATTCTTTTGGGTGTACTGAATGTGGCTTAGTAAAATAATAAAAGAATATGTTTTTTAATTGTCTTTTTCGCTTCCCAATTGCATTAAATGATATTTGTAATTAAATCATTGATGATTCTATCAGCTTCAACCCTGACCACCCGCCCAATTCCATGACGTAATTTATAAAGTAATAAACGCACTCACCAATAAAAAAATTTTGGGTAGCTACATCATTTACCTCAATTCCCTGTCTAACAACATTTCCTGCAAAAGAAGATATTTATCTTCAAATAAAAATAAATACAGCTTTTCGTTTTGATTATAATCTCAAACAATGAATCTTGAAAAGAACCTAATATATATAAGGAAAGAGATTGGCATTAGAAATATCAAAAATGACATGCTGAAATTTTAAACTTAATACATGTTCAAACTTAAAATCATCTCTTTTTAAGAAAATTTTTTCAAAATTCAATAAATAAACATGTATTTTCAGGAAGTTTACAGAGACACAGAAGCATTTTTAAAGCAAACTTTTCAGCATTCCAAATGTTTTTACTATTTCAAAACATCCGTAACTCGTGATTGTTCAATTCTTTTTTTTAAATTGTTCACTAAAAAAAGCTTTGCTTTTCTTCAAACTATGAGGTGTTTTAGATTATAATGCTTTGGTACAAAGCTTTTTATTGATGATGACAACAGGCTTGTGATGATGGCTACTTTGTTTAGTAAATGAGTTGAGGAGAGCGACATTTCCACTCAGCGTTCGCCTGTTTAGTATTTTAAATTAAACTATTATATATTTCCTAAAATTGCGAAGATAGAGTTTGCGTTCCATAGATCAAGATGTCAAAATAGACTAAAGACATCATACAGAACCTCTTTGAAGACTGAGACACTTCCTGATTTACTTAGAATTTCCATAATTGGAGTCCTCCATTTAATAGAATTTGAACGTTGGGCTGCAACTGATAATTGGCATTTTAGTGCCAAAATGCAGAGCCAAAATACAAACATAAAGTATTTAAATCATTTCTGATATTTTAATTTTCCAGAAATTTTCTTCATGATTTCTTATGCATATGGATGATAATGGAACTATTAATATTTCACGGCAACTTAATTTTAAGTTAATAATATTATTTTTATTTTGCAAAAACTTTGATTCTACATTCTTCTTATATTTTTTTACCCCAAAGAATCATTTTTCCATATCTGTTAGCATTTTAAGATATTGTTCATAATTTTTTGCAATTATAGTGGCGAGAGAAAAAGTTTTGTCTGTCTAGAGCCTTTAGAACTGAAATTTCATTTCGCGCCTTAAACCATAAGATTTTGCTCTTTCTCTTAAGTAGACGGATCATGGGTTAGAGTCCTCCTGCCGTTAGGCTAACCATAGAAGGTCTTCGTGGTTTTGTCTCCATGTAACGCAAATGTGGATTAGCTCCATCAAAAAGTCTTCCACAAATTCAAATTTCTTCCAATAATTGACCCAGGCCCTTGTCTTATGGATTGGGTTCGAAATTACAAGGCTACGGAGTTGAACCTTAAGAGTCTCAAACCCAAAATACTGGGTTGGCTATTTCAAGACGAATTAAAATAGAATAAAGTAGGAGTAAAATAGAAAGTGAAGGAATTGAGCCGTGGTGGCGCAGGGGATAGGGCGTTAACCTTCCAATGAGGTGTCCCGGGTTCGAATCCCAGCGATGGCTGATCAATACGAATACCACATTCGGCTTGCAATGATCAGAGTGCTGACGTAAATTATCCTTAGTGCTAGATGGTCCATGGGTTAGAATCCCCTTGTCGTCAGGTTAATCTAGGGAGGTTTTCGTGGTTTTCCTCTCCCATGCAACGCAAACGCGGGTTAGTTCCATCAAAGAGTCCTTCACAAAGGAAACATTTCTCCCAATACTTGATCCAGGAGTTCCTTTGTCTTCTCCATTGGGTTCAAAATTACAAGGCTGCGAAGTTGAATATTGGTAATTGTAAACCCAAAATTGGGTCAGCTGTTCAACGACGGTTATGAAATAAAAAAGTAAAGAAATGAGCTTTTTCTAAGCATAGAAGATCACTTTAAAAGCTCATCTAAAAGAGAACAATTAGGAGAAGAATTTTAAAAATCTTCATTTATTTGCATAAATATTAACATCGAACCCACTAATTAAAAGAATGCAAAAACTTTTATTTTCAACTTTAATGACATCTGCATGCTATCTTGGACAAGAATGACATTATTTTTTGTTAAGTTTTTGTAATTACATAATTTAATTTCATCAGAGAGTGTGTTAAAATATACTTTGCAAGGTAATACGTCAAAACTAATAATTTGTTTAAAGAAATGGCCAATGGCTCTTTTATAATCTTCAAATAAAAGAGAAAGTGAATGCTGTAAAATACAATTTTACTGCGATTAATTTTTCCCTTACATCAAAAAATCTGAAAGAAATATAATTTAAAAATGAAGAATAATTACTTAATAATTAAGAAACTAATTCAAAGTTTAAATTAAGTTAAGCATGTTGCACTTCTTCAGCCAAAAGAGGCCATGATAGCAGGAAAATCCTTAATCTGTCTGCTAATAAATTTTGGTAAACTGAATGAAGAAAAGAATCTTAAGCTTCAATTTAAAAATATCAGTTATATTTTCATATTAAAGTTCTCTTTAAATATTTCTTTAAAAATGCGCCAAATTGTCAATTTTTACAACGAAATTTTTTTTGCGTTAAGAGAGTGAGAAGCACTAGCGATAAAATTATTCTAAGCAAAGTTCCAGCACTTTTTTATTATATGTATGCAGGATTTTTTATTTTGATGAAACATATATATGTAGTATGAATGACTATTATTTACATTTGCTTAATGAATAAAAAATTGCATCAATTTCATCTTTAAATGCATTTTATTCTGCATGTCAACATAATAAAAAATAGAAATGACGGGTAAAATTTTACACCACCATAAAGGAGTTTGCAAAATATCTCTCCCCAAGAAATAAAAATAAAACTTTCCTGAAAATATTTTGAAAAATTACCCTTCTCCAAGGGAAAAAAATTGTTTATTTAATGAAACCAACTGTTATAAATACGCTTTATATTTAATATTTTAATGGACTGTAAAATTGTAAAATATAGGACGGTAAATAATTCGTTTCAAAACTGACAAATGGCAATTAGGTATTTAACCCATCGTACTAGCTTTGCATTTCATTTATGCCAAATGATCACTTATCTCTAATTATTATTTGATTACATTCAAACAGATTCTGAAACTTTAATTTCCTCTGCATATCCTAAGAGTATTAAATTTTTCAAGTGAGGATGATATATTATTCAATTACGTCTGCCTTAAAGACAGCAATGGGAGTTAAAAGCTTGACATTTTTCAGACAAATAATGCTTTTGAAAATTTGCTAGCAAGCAGTGTAAATTAAAGGAATGCATTCAATGAAGTTTTTAAAGATATATAATTTTAAAGATGGTGTATGTTTACAACTTGTTTTTCATTTCTAGGGCAAAAAATTCGCGCTGAATATAATGTAAATTAAAAGAATTTCAATTAGCTAATAAATTAAAGCATATGAATGCCTAAGTTTGAAAGTTTTCGCTTAAGATTGTTAATTTTGCTCTAATACATAATTTACTAAATATGATATTGCAGTAAAAATTAGAAAAAATAATTACAATTTTAGGAGGCTGAGAAGGGGTCATAAAGAAAAAAAGAAATATTTTATTTCTATTTTTTAAAAGTACACAACTTTGTTAAAAACTATTACTCAAAACAGTTTTCTCTATAGTGTTTATAAATAATGAACTTAAGGAATATATTAAGTATTAAACATGATATTAATGTATTAATAATTTACAAGTAAATACATCATCGTATTTGACAAAAAACTGTGAAAAATGCACTAATTAAAATTTTGACTTAGCTGTAAAATGTTAAATAAAAGTTTAATCATTAGTCGCCAAATATATATTTAGAAAATATGCGAACTTTCAAGCAAATGGAACAACAAACAGATCTTGAAATATCACATTTGAAAATAGAGGAAGTAATGAGAAAGCACGTTTTGAGATATATGGTTAAACAAATAGTTGATATTATACAGATCAATAAAAAAGGGATTTTTCCTAAATATCATAACCTCTGTTGCAATAGAGATTCTGAGAAAGTTTTGAAATTAGAAATAAGACCTTAAAATACATTAAAATTTCACAAAAGCTATATTTAAAATAAATTAAATGAAAAAAAACCTACACAATATTTGCTTTTCTAGAAACGGAATAAATTTTAAATGGCTTTTTAAACTGTGAAATAAATCAATGAGATATAGGAGAAACAGATGCTGGAAAATGCACAGACCCTTTCTTCGATTTCCAATTTCACAGTTCATGTAGAAATGTAAACATAACAAACCTGCTACAATATCTCTAATAGAAATATTGCGTGCAAAATGTTGCATTTCTTTTCTGAAATACTTTTAGAGGTTTTTTTGTGCCTTATTTCTTTCTAACTCTACTTAATAAGGAATCGATAAAAAGATGCTGAATATTGTATTTTTTCAGGAAGGATTTTCTTTACTTTTATCTAGTTTCCCGGTCAACATATGGGAATAGGCGTATATCATATCGAAAAAAAAAACATTAAGTTTGAAGAACGATCTAGTAAAAGGAAATATAATGCTTCTTTTTTTTTACTCATTGCTAATAAAAATTGTTAATTCCTCTTATTTTGTTTTTAAAAATGTTAGCAAATTAAATTAGGGGTTTAATAAAAATTTTAATGCATTTAAAATTGCAAACTTTTTCAAACAGTTAAATGTTTCTAAACTAAGATTTCAATAATAAAGTGTTATAGGACTGGAAAGTTTATTCAATTTGTATTTACATTTTTAACCGAATTAAATTTACTTTCTCACATCCTCGGAAAGTATTGGCGTGAACGAACTATAGAGGCTTCTTGCGTTATAGTATCGTACGAAAATAAAGACATTCTTTTAACGATTTTTCAGAAAAAGTTAAATCATAGTAGTGTTGTTATTTCTAAATCTGCTTCTAATTTTGGGATACCATAGATATAACGTTACTATTAATAATAAATAAATAACTATGTGGGTTAAAACAAATTTGGTTTTGAATTAATTAAAATTGTTCAAATTGATCGTCTAATTTTGAAATCGGTGACGTTGAGTTTGAATTCGGAATGGGATTTTAAATTGTATTTTGAAATTTTGAATTCCTAAAAATCTTTTGTTGAAAATTTTCTCTAGTTTATTCCAAAACTTTATTTCCTGTCTGCAAAAAGCAACTAGCTTTTAAATTATGAAAGGGAAAATTTTTACTTTACTTTAATTCTTTGCAATTAAAACTTCTTTACTTTTATATCCGTGAAAGCCATCAATTTATTCGAAGATGACTATAATATACTTAATTTTAAGCGTTGTTTAATAATATTATCAAAATAATAATAGAGTATTTTATTTTTAATTTTAAGAATATTTAGCTATATAATGTTCGAAGTTTTTATTAAAACGTGTGTTTTTGAAATCTTACTTTTTCATAACTAGCTCTTTTTGTCATATGGTGACGTTACATACCATTTAGAAATTATGAACAGGTATTAAATAAAATTACCCTATTTAAAAAACAAAAATGCTTTATATATAATATTTTAAAAGTAATATCGTAATTTGAGATAAAATTACAATCTAAAATATTAGCAAAAGTTATGCTTTAAACTATGCGAAATCGAAATGTAAAACTACTATAAACTAATGCTTGATTAAGAGAACTTGAATAGGTGCTAACCAACAGTATCTATTCCTTATTCAGTTCAAAAACTATAAAGAATTGAAGTAATAATGTTTAAACATTGTACAGCTCACAAAAAAAAAATCATCCTGAATAACTTTTGATTTAATGATCGGATCATCACATACCAGGACTCGATTTCAATGCTTTCTAGGAGTGACTTCAAATATGATAATTAATAAGTGCGAACTATATTATAAGTTACGAATTAAGGTGCAAAAACGTATTTTCTCTAGATAAACATTTTTTTCTCGATGGATTTGGATTTCTGACAGGCAAGATATGTAAGGTCAGTCTTAGAAATATGTTTCTAATAATTTAGTCATAAGGGCGGTTGAATTCTCAACTCTCATCGTGTTTGAATGAGCTATTAATTCAGAATTATTTTTATCTTCTGAGGATAGCTTCTGTCCATCCCGTGATAGAACTATTCATAGAAATTTTACTAAAATCTTTCGTGTCAAACGGTAAATTAAGCATAATCTTCATTTTCAATTATTAATTCTCAATACTTTTGAATTGGACGTAAGCCACAACTTACATGGTCTCTGGTCCGGAACTTTTGTCCATGTGGCCATCTAAGCCATTTGAAATTATTTTCAAAACCATTTGTTATTATTAACACAATAAGCAGAGCAATTTTATTTTCTTGTATAACCGTCATTGAATAGCCGACCCAATTTTTGGGATTATGACTACTAATGTTCAACTCCACTGCCTTGTAATTATGAACCTATTCCAGACGAAGAGGAAACTTCTAGGTCAAGTATTGGGAAAAAGTTTGCTTTCGAGAAGGATTTTTTGATTGAACTAATCCGCATTTGCTCTACACGGAGAGGAAGACCATGAGAACCTCCCATGGTTAACCTGACGCAAAGGGACTCATATCCATAATCTGTCTACCACTGAGGACATTATGCGTCAGCACTGTGGTCGGTGCAAGCCGGATGAGGATTCGTATCGACCAGGTATCGGTGGGATTCGAACCCAGTTCACCTCATTAGAAGGTGAACACCCTATCTCCTGAGTTATCGCGGCTCTATAAGCACAACAAATATTTAAAATTTAATTTCCAATCTGACCGATTGGTTCATAAGGCCATAACTTGTCTAGTAATCGATCTAAAGCTTCTGTCTTTGTCGCCCTTCGAAGCGGAGTCTCTTTTTTTAAATCTACTTTCTAGTAAGTTTCGATTGTCACCCCTTTTTTACCATTTGGGGTAATCATATTAGAAAAAGTCAAGTCAGACATCAATCTATTCTGCTTCAAATATTTAAAATCATTTTTAGAGATTACCACTTAAATCCTAATAATGTCTTCATTTGAAAGTTTATTGAATCATACACTAGGAAAACTTCTGGTTTAAAATTACGATAAAAAGTACTTTTAATCTGAGTGCAGCATCTATAAAATCCATTTTACTGTAAAATTTTATACAGTAATTTTTACAGAACTACTTATTTAATTAGAATAATTCAGAGATTTTACTGTAATTAGTACAGTAAAAATTACGGTATATCGGATATTTGTTTCGTATATCTTTAGCTGAAAATGGATTTTACAGTAAAAAATACTGGAACTCGGATTAACAGTTATACTTTAAATTACTGATATTTTTTACCACAATTTGATCCAAAATTTTTTACAGTTTTGTAATCAAAGTAAGTTTTGTAATTAATCGTTACAATAATTGTACATTTGTAATTATTGCAATTTTTAAAGTATTTCTACGCACATCAGCGCTTATTTTCCATTCCGTAAATATAAAATGAAACCCGTTAAATGTTTTAACTTTCATCAGAATATTTTTACAGCAATATTTAGATTATTACAATAATTCATTACATATTACTGTAAAAATTACGGTATACCAGATTCGTTGTTCGTAAAATTATCTTTCCAGAACGTCACTCAGGGTTCCAGTACTTTTCAACGTAATTTGACCTGTTATTTTTACAGTGTATAAGTTTGATTAAAGATGTAAGTTTTAAAAGAACTATTTTTTTATTCCCATTTACTAAAGAAACTAGAGATAGTAAAATCATAAGATTGTTGCAAGCACCGTGTTCTCTAAAGACAAAGCAGACATAGTCGAAAATAGATTTTAGATATCGGAATATCAGACAGAAGGTATGTCTAGACACCATACTTTAAGATTTTACGCTCCCTTTACATCTTTTAACATGCATTTATGAAGAATATAACTTCTGTAGCTTAAAACCTGAGATTTATTTATTTATCGATTTAATAATTAAAAAAAAAAAAACTTACTTCATGAAAGATGTTTATGAGAGAGAAGCCTATGTAATAGTACTTGAACAACACTTTTAAAATTAATAGGAATTTTCATAATAAAATTTGAAGTCAAAAATAAATACTTTGGTGCGGTATATTTTGTCTTAAAGCATATAGTTTCCTAAAATATTTTAAACATTTAAAATTTGGACTGCAGACTTGAATTATAAATGGTCAAATGGACCACTCTTCATCTTAGAACTTAAAGCTGGATTTTTTTCGAAATTTTTGTATGTTATTGCAATTTTAAAGGCTTTGCTTATTCTATTCCTTTGTTGCTTTAAATAATGATTAATTATCCATTTCTGAAGAAAAATTTATTCCTCACAAGATCTTTATTTATTTTGTTTGCGTGTGATTTTACATAAAAATAACAAAAAAATCTAATTGCTATTGATTGGATTATGAAGAAAGTATAGGAGAATGAAAGTGATATAAGAAGGAACCTTGCTGAATGTTTTTCTGGTCTTAATTTTGCAGACAACTTATGTTTACAGACCAACAACCTTCAAGGCATACAAACACACGCAAACAATTTAAACACATAAGGTGAAGAAAATGGGGCTTTAATCCTAAACGATTCATAGAAAATAACAAACTAGAGGAGGTAAGCAGTTTTAAATATCTTGGAACTATAATTAACAACAAAGGAAGAACTGAAATGTTAAATAGAGTGAACAAAGCCTGAAGCAGTTTCGATATTCTTAATAAATTCTAGAAAAACAATCTCACAAAAATTCAAATTTTCAATACTAATGTTAAATGTGTCCTTCGATATGGATCTGTGACATACAGTGGAATGAAAATAACATGAAAAAACTTCAAGGTTTTTTTAGCAATTGTAGTAATGCAGAAATCCTTATTAAAACAAAACAGAAACCGATTGATCTGAAAAATTTTAAAATACGTAAATGGAAAAGGATTCGTCCTATTCTACGCTAACCTGAAAAAAATTGAAGTAAAACAAGGTTTTGATTGGAACGTTGGGGGATAGAAAAAGAGGAAGACCTAAAAATATTTAGCACAGGATGATTGAAAACAATTTGAAAACAATAGAAAATACACGGAAAGAGGCAAAATATCCTGGACACAAATGGAATGAGAGGGAAAGTTATGGTATGGTACTCTCCAATTCGGAGTAAAAAGTAAAGTTGAGTTAACTTAAGTAAAGTAAAATAAAGCACAAAATAATGTAAAACAAAACGAAAAATACAAAGCAAAGTCAAGCGTAAAGTTGAAAAGTGTGTAAAGTGTAAAGTGAAGAGTAAAATAAAGTAATAAGTAAATTCTAAAGTAATGTAAATAAAAACATAAAGTATAGTAAACAAATAAATATTTATTAAATACAAAAGGAGAATGAAATATTAGCTCAATTTAAAGAAAGTTTATAATTGTTTGAATGTTTACTTTTAAAGAGTAAAAATTAAAGCAAAGTTAACTGAAGTAAAGTAAAATAAAACACAAAATAATGTGAAGCAAAACGTGAAATACAAAGCAGTCAAGCGTAAAGTAAAAAAACGTGTAAAGTATAAAGTAAAGAGTTAAATACAGAGTAAATTAACTAAAGAGTAAACTATAAAGTAAAGAGTAAAGTATAAAATAAAGATTAATTTATAAAGTAAAGAGTAAAGTATAAAGTGAAGAGTAAAGTATAAAGTAGAGAGTAAAGTACAAAGTAAAGAGTAAAGTATAAAGTAAAGAGTAAAGTATAAAGTAAAGAGTAAAGTATAAATTAATGAATAAAGTATAAAGTAAAGAGTAAAGTATAAATTAATGTAATTCTGTAATTTAAATAAAATCAGAAAGTAGAGTAAAAAAAATGAATATTTGTTCAATGCGAAGAGGGAAAGAAATATTTGTTCAATTTAAAGAAAGATTATATTTGTCCAATATATTTTAAAAACATAATTTTTTTTTCTCACCGCTACCTCGTTCTTTGTTCATCTCTTAATTCTTGGCTTGAACAATAATAAAAAGTAGCCAAAAATAACGTATTTCTTTTAATAAATAAAAATTAGATGTTGTTTCTTTTTAACAGTATAAAGATTCGAAAGCTTCATGAAAAGAATTATCTAAAAACCTGTTATTATTTTAATACATTTTTTTTAAATTTTAAAATATTTATTTAAGATTGACCATTGATATCAATGATAAACTTAAAAGCTAAGCTTAAAGTTGGGGTGAGATAGAGAATTCCGTGAGCAACACTTTCCTATATTAGCATTCCAGTAGCGTATAGAGATCAGTGATACAATATAAGGTTACCGTTATAGATTGCTAACAAGTAAAATTACTTCTCATTTATTGCTACCAATTCTGTCCCATGATTTGAGTTGATTTTTATGTTGATTTTTTAATTTGATATTTTAAGTTAATCTAAGTTAATTTTTTCAGGTACAGTTGATTATTTTTAAAATCCATGTAATGGTTTGTTTTGTTATGATTAAAATATTAACGAAGTTTTCGTACATAAAACTATTTTTTATAAATAAGATGATACTTTTTTAATACTAACAACTTCGTTGAAGCAAAAATAAACAAAGATGCTTGATACTTGAGAGGCAATTAGGATGCATTGCTGAGTGGAGCGAGCAAGAGACAGAGCCTCCAGGTAATATAAAAAATCCTCTCACATCACTTTTTTAAGTAATTTAGAATTCAGAAGTACACAATTAAAGTGTGATCTGACTGTTTTAAATTTTAATATGTAATTAAGGTTAGTCATAGCCAAAAGAAAAAAAAATAAAAGAAGACCAGGTAGAATTCATGCTTTTAGATATTGCATTAAAATTGTTTGCTGATTTATTTTCAATTAGTAATAATTGTAAACATACAAAACAACGTAAACGACAAGCGCATGATTTTTATCTTAATTTAGATTAAAATTATTCTGTATGGAAAAAAAGATACATTATTTTTTTCTTTTGTTTATTAACAATAATTAGTAATTAAAAAAATGAATAAGGCAATAAAAAATTAAGCTTTACACAATGAATTCACGCAAATTTGAAAAAAAAAAATTCTTTAAAAAAAAGCATAATTTGTATTAGTTTTATCCGCAGTTTTAAATTTTCATCAATGCCTTTTTTTATAAGTAATTACTACGGAGTTTGAAATGACAAAGAATGTCTGTAATAGAAATATTACAAAAAAAATTTTTTTTTGGAAGAAAGAATGACTAATTCTTTAAAAATCGAAATGCTGAGATCAAAGAATTTTTATAGTTAATAAAAAAAAATGCAAAAATTTTAATTGCATGCCTTGTGGTCAGGTTTTTAGCTCTTATCTGAGTAATTTTTTAAAATTAGAAATAATTCAAACGAAAATACATTTTAATTAACTCTTCAGAAAAGAAGGTTTTTAAGAGTTTTTTGCAATTCAACTAAAAACACCAAATTCTTATTTGAAGATATTAAATGCGATTAATTTATTTCTTTTATATTGAATACTGATGTAATTAAAAAAGTTATAAAAATGAATGAAAAAAAGTTTTTAAAATGTTTATAATTACCTTGTATGATTTAGCTAAGTACTGTGTAATGCTAGCGGATAATATTTTGAAGAAAAAAGTTTAAACGAAACATGTACTTTAACTATGCTTATTGTTATTATTATTACATTATTCATGATTATTATTATTGGAAAGCACTAAGTACAGACATTAGAATTAGAAGTACGATGTAAATAATTCCTACTTTTAAATAAATTTTTTAGATAATTGTAAATATCCAACTACTGAATGCAATCTAGACCTATATATATATATAGGGGAGAGTCGGGTAGCCCCGCTCACTTAAGGAGTATTGCTTATATTTCTGTATAATACTGAGTAATAATCAACATTTTTGTATGTTTCTATAGTTTTATCATCCAATTAAATAATGCAAAAAGAATAAACCAAAAAAAGAATAGTTAAACTTAAAAAAATATAAATTTAAAAAAACATGTTTTTCAGCTCTTTTCAAAATGTGTCGGGTAGCCCCGTCCAGTTACAAAAATTATGTTTTTTGGCTATTTTTTCAGGTGTAACTGAGAATGACCAATGTATTGACAATAGATAAACCTCATTTATCATTTTTATCACAAAATTATTTTATTTATTACATATTTATATACTTTTAGTGAATTCTATCATTCAATAACAACAAATGTCATACTTTTTATCATTATTAATGTATATTAATATATTATAATATTAATATATATTTATATTAAATATTTAACGAAAATAATTTAATTTAAGTAACAATAATTAATAATAATAGTTGTTTTTCAATATAAACTTATTTGGTTGATCTCTTCTTATAAACTTAATATAAAATACTTCTTATAAAATTACAATTTCACTTTGTATTTTGATTGCATTCAAATGCTTCTGTAGATTGATTCGTTCACAAATAAGTGAAAATAAATAAGTAAGCAAATAGCTTGTCATAATATTTATGATTTCTTGATATTAAACTTGATTTGGATATATCAATTAAATTTCAAAAATATTTAATATTTCATTTTTAAATATATAAATTTATGTTTCATTTAATATTAAAACATATATTTGTTGTTAAAAATGCATATAACATTCAAATTTGAAGCAATAAAATAATAATCTCTGCAACCGTACATTTATTGACGAAATAAAATTGGGCGGTGATTCCCGACATTCATATGAGCGGGGCTACCCGAAATCCAATTTTTTTGTAAATTTGTAATTACTCGAACAATTTTTTACATACAAACTTCTTTCTTTGTGCAAATTAAACTTAAGACTACATACTTTAATGCTGTATGTATAGAAAAAATTATTTTTTTAGTATTAAAATGAAGTTTAATCGAAACATTCAACCAATTTTTCTTAATTTCATGACTACTGTATTCAACATATTTTCAAAACTATTGTTTACCATGTTACCAGCTGCATAAATACTTGAAACTTTGAAAATAATCTTTTTTTAATATAACAATTAATGTCCGATGGTCCATTGACCTTAAAACATATTCTATACATATGAAATTGACAGTGGGCGGGGCTACCCGACTCTCCCCTATGTATATATATATATATATATATATATATATCTTTCGCAAAGGTTTGAATTACTGTATAAAGTGCCAGTAGTTTGAATGCATCATCAATAATATCTATTTAACCGTGAAATTCATTTTCACAGTAAAATATTATAGCGTAAATTTTACAGTAATATTTATTTAATAAGAATGATTCAGTGGTTTTACGGTAATTATTACTGTAAAAATTACGGTACATCATATTGTTTTGCCCAGATTCTTTTCATAAAACTGCCAAGAGGTGCATTTGCAACCAATTCCATTATTTAAAAGAAATATTCCAGAGATGTATTGTTCCTTAATAAAACTAATTTCATTTTAATATTAAGGTATCTCGAAAACAAATTTAAGAATTTGTAATTTGTAATGTATCGTTTCCATAATAAAAAGGATTCTTTTTTGTGGATGAAATAACATAAATTTTGAAGAATTGAAATCAAATCTCCCTTCCAAATCGATATTGAACTATAAGTAAACGCATTTTTTCCTCGGAGTGTATTTAACAATTATGATTTTTTAATAGTACAGTGTAAAAAATGTAATATACAGAAATAGTAATCAATTCTCTTTCATAGGGAAGAAATAATTTATCTCTCTAAGTGTATTAGTAAGTGCAGATTTTAAAACAACACAAACTGTTCTTCGAACAACTGCATAGCCAAAATCTTTTGATCCATATTTCACGTTCCAAAATATTGCACTTTTTCTGAAGAATTTCACAATATATGAAATATTTTTGTGATGCAAATATGAATGTTTTTATAATACCTTTTATTATATCTTTCACAGTTAATATATGCAAATCGACCACTGAGAAAAATCTTATAAAGTTTACATTTTAAGAAACATAAATGAATGTGCTTTGTAGCGCTCGTTGGTTTCATTTTAGCCTATTTGAATTAACAGCTTTATATAGGATACATGAGTAAAGTTTTTAGAGATATCGAAAATATTCCGTTAAAAAATTGTATATCATGTGTGGGTAATCTGTTGGGAACACATTACAAATTTGAGGCAAATATTTAGTCATTATTGATGAATTATGAACTAATTTAGACATTATTATTATGAATTTATCGCTGAAAAGAAAAAAAAAAGCTTCGTAAGGGAGTTTCGTAACTTTTATATAAGAAATCAATGAGTTGAAATGATCCAATCGTGAAGAAAAAAATATCTCCAAGGCTTCTTCATCGATTTCCAATAATGCCCTAAAGTATATACCATGTAACCATAAAAAATGGTACAGAAACATCATTCTTTGCAATTGAACGAATAGACTACTAGTTTTATTGCCTAATGATTTTATTTTGTATTTTCATTACCTCAATGAAGGACTATATTTCTTGCTTTATGAAAAAATTTTTAATGATAATTTTTTGTTGCAAAACTTAGTTTAATATCTGAAAAAATATTTTTGTGAAAAGTATAACAATGCAATTAAAATATTACTCGTACCGTTCATGGTGTGTTGAGATTTTTAGCGTTGTAAGATAAAATAATTACTGTAATACGTACGAAGTAAAATAAAATAATGATAAAATAAAATAAATACTTGATCGAGCTCATAAAATTCCTGATAAAACTGCGGTAAAAAATACCGGCACTCGAGATGTTAGTACTTTTCACCATAAAATTTTACGGAACAAAACAATATCAGATGAACCCTCATTTTTACAGAAATTTCACTTTAATTAAATAAATATTACTGTACAAATTACTACTTCTAACTACTAAACTACTAAACTCAGTGGCGTGACAGCCCGTAGAAGGCCAACAAGGCCTACTGTACCCATCTCAGTTTTCTTGACCATGGGCTATGAGCAAATGTGGAGCAAGTGTTCCTGTTGGGTGGTCAGTACTCATTTTATCGATCCACTGAAGGGATGAAAAGCTGAGTCAATCTTGCCCGGCATTAGGATCGAACACAAAACCTGAGGTAAAAGAGCGCAAAGTGCTACCACTCAGCCAATGGAGTGTAAAAATTAACGTATAAAATTTTACTCTAACAATTTTTGCCATCCTGGATGCTGACATTTTTCTCCGGAATTTTGTAAGGAAGTTTTTACAGTGTTTTAAAGCCATTCATTTCTTTAGAGTATATGAAGATCTTCATTTTTTTAAATGCCCCAGAAACATTTTGAAGCGAAAAATCATACTTTCATATAATGCAGTTATGTAAATTATACTTTTATAGTGTAGTTTTACTGTGAGAAAAAAGTATGGTCAAAACTACCAGAATATGGCAATTTACCATGTTTCTGGCTTTATGGGAATACTAAATAGCAAAGTAATTTTCACCGAAGTGCTTTGGTAATGTTTTTGGTTGAATAACAATGATACATAGTTTTCTAATATGTGAGGAAATTTGGAAAATGGGTAATAGAACATGGCAAAAAACTGTTTATTTGGTTAAATTTACCATCGAGTTTTGAACTTTTAAATAATTGTGTGATAACAAAAGATAAAATTTCGCTGAATAGTAATGATTTTGAAAAAATTAACAATTAAATATGGTTTAACAATGTATGATGCAATGCGGTTAGGAAATATACATTTTTCAATTCCAAGAACCAAATTAATATTCAATGGATCAAAATATATCCAGTGCATGATAAATGGTTAGCTTAAGCCTTTTCTGGTAACATTTATCTCTGTACTCTGGGAATTTTTAATTTAATACCCTTTGTAATCAATCTTGCATCCAACACGCTTTTGACATTTAATATTACACTTGAGTTACCACATATTAAGTTATTTTATGCAGAAAGGCAATTTTTATGACTGATATTAATCGTAGGAAGTTTTAAAAATGTTTAGAAGAAGTATGAATATTTTCTAAATCGCGGATGCTATATGTGCTTTATTATATCACACTAGGGTATTGTTGTTTCTTTACAAGTTTTTAAGTAATAACTCGACTTATGCTTAAAATTATACGATTGTACTTAAAAGCAATTAAATAGAGGTAAAGGGAGAGGAGAAATTTGGGTAATATATAATACTAAGTTAATAAGAAATCTTTTATGTTTGAAATCTTATTTTTTTTGCGCAATTAAATTACCTTAACTATTGAAACCATCTTTCACAAGTCCTTGATAGCTGTATTTTGAGGATTAGGAATCCAGATCCATTGTTAATGACATATTGAAGGTTAGAAACTCGAAACAATAAGATTGAATATTAATGCTCGAAAAGCTAATTATTAGGTCGAAAGTCATTAAAATTTTTACTTTTTGTAAGCACTATGTTTCATTTAGTTCGTATTTTGAATGACTTGGTTTTTTCAAAAAACACACCTCGAATAACTTTTGATCCAATGCCCCAATTATTACGTACTAAGACTCAATCTTAATTGCTCGAGGGTGTCATCGCAAATATGCTAATAAGTTACTACTTACGATCCTTTAAGTTACGAAACCAGACTCAAAAACATACTTTTCCTAATTATTTTCGGATTTATAGGATATATTGTAGGATATATTTGGAAGATATTGTAGGGTGGGTGAACATGATCTAAATAGTTTGGCAAGAATAGTAGTCGACATTTTTGGCCTGTTAAAGATAATTTTAATTTTTCGTACTTCCCCATATCTCACGAAATTTTTAAACGATTCGAAAAATATTTGGGAAAAATTATTTTAAAAAAATGTTTATCCGAAGATAATTTAAAACAAATCAAATAATAATTTTTAATTAATTATTTATTACATAAATATTTATATTATAATAGTCTAAATATTTTGAATAGTAAGATATTAAATTTTTTAGCTCATTTTATAGAATGTAATTTTAGATAGCAAAATACAACATATGATCAAAATTGATCGAATAGTTTATGCATTTAAATATGACATCACATTTTAAATATGACTTTTTTCACAATTTTTTTCTGATTTTGAACTTTAACTAAAGTTTTACATTTTATTCGTATGAGATCCTCGGCACTAACTAATTAGTATTTTTGAGGTCATCTCTTAAAATGTTAAGATTTAATACTAGTAAGAGAAAATCCGATCATTAGATCAGAAGTTTTTAAAGGTGTTTCTGTTTTCCTTTTTTTCGCATTGTACATAAATTCAATGGATACGTTTTCTAACCATAAAACTTTTTCGAATTGATTAAGATTATTTGAAATGCCTATATCAATCTTTTTACGAAAATGTCACGTATATTCTATAAAAGAAAAATCACGTAGATCGCTTTTTACAACATCATGTTTATCTTTGTTCATGTCATAAAAGCACCGGAGAGTTAACTTTAATAATAGCCATGATGTACTTTAGAATGTCTCTGAAGTACCATTTAGAGAACGCAGGTAAAAGTTTAAAACCTTGTTCACTGTGCTTCAACAATTAAGTGTAGGATAGCAGTAAGTGGATAACGAGTTTTCTATAGCAAAATAGATTTTTTTATCTTGACCTAAAATGATGAGTTTGAGAAAAAAGGTTATGAAAGCCATTTATTTTCTTGACTTGATAAAAAGATACAATAACCCTAAAAGACGTAAAATAAAAATTAGTTAAACTCGATTCTTACAGAAATAAGTTAAAAATTAAAAGAGTAAGAAAATACACTACAACGCTTCATTAAATTTTCCATTGATTACGCACTCGTAAATTTGTATTTTGAGCTGCATTCTTCTCCACTTAGTATAGCTAGTTATTTCATGCAAAAGTTAAAACATTTTCATATTCCACTTTTTGATGAGAGAATAAATGCAGCATGAAACAGTGAAACAGATAAACGAAATAAGATAGCTTGGTAAAATAACATATGTTCAAGATATATACTTTTCCACTTAGCATAGCTAGTTATTTCATGCAAAAGTGAAAACAGTTTCATATTCCATTTTTTGATGAGAGAATTAATGCAGCATGAAACAGTGAAACAGATAAACGAAATAAGATAGCTTGGTAAAATAGCATATGTTCAAGATATATACTTCTCTCCACTTAGCATAGCTAGTTATTTCATGCAAAAGTGAAAACACTTTCATATTCTACTTTTTGATGAGAGAATAAATGCAGCATGAAACAGTGAAACAGCTAAACGAAATAAGATAGCTTGGTAAAATAGCATATGTTCAAGATATATACTTCTCCACTTATCATAGCTAGTTATTTCATGCAAAAGTGAAAACTTTTTCATACTCTACTTTTTGATGAGAGAATAAATGCAGCATGAAGCAGTGAAACAGCTAAACGAAATAAGATAGCTTGGTGAAATAAGATATGTTCAAGATATATACGGAGATGTATACAGAAATCTAAATTTATCTGAAAAATATATTAAGAAATAGGTAAAAGCATAAAAACACAATTAAAGCAAAAATGGACCATCATAAAGTAGCGCATAAAAACATGAAGCACTCCATAAGAAACATAATAAAATAAAGGAATGGGTGAAAATAATATGATACACTAACAACGAACAGAGTAAAAAAGAAATTGATAAAATAATTGTTACAAAATCTTATATAAATTGCAATTATGCATGGAAAAATATTTTGACAGTTTTATAATTTCCATTTTGTGAATTATAAGCTTGAGTCATAATTAGATAATTTATTTATTTATTTTTTAATCTAATTTTTCCTGTTTACTCTTTAAGAATTGGCCATCAATGCTGCTTGATTTTAAAACGTGTAATTTTTACCAGAGTTGTGTGGTCGCAGGATTATAGCATGCCTCTCAACTTCTAAGATTCAAATGAGTTTGTTAGATGTGACTATTCGGAGTTTCAGACACAAAGAAAAGATTTTCACTGTAGCTAACTAGAAAAGAATGTAAATTTTTTTCTTCAAATAAAGCATAAATTAAGAACTCGATGAACGTTGTGAGTAGGACAGAATAAATAGATATTTTGCGATTGTAATCTGAGGCCATAAAGACATATATTTTAAGAAAGAATTGGCTAGGCTTAATTAAAGTTCAAAAATTTATATTCAAATAGTTTACAATAGCAGTTGTTAGGAAAGGTAGTAAAATAAATCTTAGTTTTATTAGAGTAGTAAGGCAAAGTAAAGTAAGTGTCGGAGAAATGTATTAAATTTTTCATAATCGTTCCACATATTTTGTTTGAAGTTTGCATCGAGATCTCGCTGTATGATATGGATTTTATTATACAACTTTTGCGCTTTTTAATTTTCTAATGAATTAGTTTTAGAGAAAAATATAAATTCAGGTATTAAATCATTTATTTTTTATTAAATATAGTCTTATACATAAAAAATATTTTAAAAAAATCACGTTTTAGCGACCTGTTTTATTTTAGTTCTTTCTTGAAAAGCTTGTGTGGCTATTTTAAGAAAAAAATAATATCGTATTTAGATCAGAAAGCAGTATGATTAAAATTTGACTACGAATTTACTGTCAATAAATAATATTAAAAAAATGTAAATGTTTTTTGTTTAATTCCTTTTTATCAACTACTTTACGTACTTTTGCATCAATATATTATTTATTCGGTTTATAATATTGACATGTTTCAGATTAGTTTATGTATTTTAAATACATCATAAACTATATTTTCTTGCTAAAAGTAATTTATTCGCAGCTCTGAGATCTTTAAGAAATGGCAGCATTATAACTTCATATCTGTAATAGTTTACGCACGCTTAGTCCTAGTGTTATAATATTCACCAAATCCAAAAAATTAAAGTACAGAAAACAAAAGAGTAATTGGTTGCATTAATAAATAAGTTACAAAGTTATTTTTAAATAAAAATAGATTTAGCTTGAAATTTATCAATTTTAATTTAGATGCTAGAAAGAATTATATAAATGCTCTAAGAACCTTTTAGTGATAAAATGTATTTTATTTATGTTTATATGATACATATATGAACAAGTCTGAAACACGCCAACAATAGTAACAAAATAAAAAATAAATTGCGATGATAGTACGTAAACGAATTAAGGAAAATAAGATTTTAAATATAAAAAAAAACTTAATTTGAAGTATCTGGTGTATTTCTCCTCTATAAAATAAGTAAACAAATATTATTTTAAAGTAGCGAAAAATTTCCATATAAAATCATAAAAAATCTTATAATTATCCAAATGCTAACTATTTTATTAACGTTTGAAACAATTATTGCAATTGCTATTAAAACACTTTTTCAGACAGCGATTAACGTAAAAAGGCAACAAAATCCAAAAACATTAAGCATTTAAAAGAAATCTATAGGGTATGATATCTTATTAAGTTAAATTAAAGATATTAATTTGAAATATGTCAAATTTTCAAAATATATACACATTACTTAATTAGTTTACTTTAACTTACATATAATGTAAAAAAACATGAAATTAGAAGGGTATTACAAACGGATCATGAAAACATACTTATATATTATTTATACTATTATTCAGAACTTAAAAACCTGTATTTAAACAACCAGAAACTTATTATGGAAGAAAAATAATTTTTGATGGTAATTGCAAAGACGCGTTCTTTTCTATTCCATTTTATTACTCGTATTCAATTAATGTTTTTAAATATTTCTCTTTAGCTTAATTGAAAGAGACATTATTACATTCTAAGCGAAATAAATAAAATCATAACATTAAATACTTATGTATAATTAATCCTTAATAGAGGTTTTTTTGTTACATAAATCTTTTGATTCGTAAAAATAAATATTTTGTACACAACATGCTCTTAGATTCGTTTTTTTTTAAATAGAAGGTAGAATAGATATTTTTTAAAAACATAATGGCTGCACTTTACGTTAAGTAATTTCTGTGATTTATATATATATATATATATATATATGTATATATATATATGTATATATATATATATATGTATATATATATATGTATATATATATATATGTATATATATATATGTATATATATATATATATGTGAATATATATATGTATATATATATATATGTGAATATATATATATATATATATATATATATATATATATATATATATATATATATATATATATATATATATATATATATATATATATGTATATATATGTATATATATATATATATATATATATATATATATATATATATATATATATATATATATATATATATATATATATATATATATATATATATATATATATATATATATATATATATATATATATATATATATATATATATATATATATATATATATATATATATATATATATATAGATAGATAGATAGATAGATAGATAATTATTTCGTCTTTTATTTCCAAATATTTTATAAACGTGTATGCTCTAAAAAGAATTTTCGTGGATAGAATAAATAAAAAAATTATAGAGTAATGATGGAGAACATCACTCATTGTTTGATCAGCAAACAGAAATGTCCTTTTTTTTTTATCCTCGCACTACTTTTCCTTATCTTTTTCTTTTTGATTAATGTTCTTTAGAAGTACGAGGAAAATATTTATCATAACAGAAAACATAAAAGTAATGCTTGCCTTTATATAATTATATTAAAAATTTTCCACCTAAAGGTTAATACGAGTTTATATTTCTCAAGAAATAATTTTTTCTTCTATGAGTATTTAATACCTTTAAAATGATCATTACTAAACATGCTCATTAAAGTTAAAAACTTCTTTGACTATTATTTTAAATACATGCTTTTTTGATAATGATATATCATAATACTAAGATAAATGTTTTGAAAAAATTATTTTACAAAATTTTAACAAATATAAAATTTTAAACAAACTATAACATAAATCTTAAATCATTAATTTTCTGTCCTTGCATTATTTAAAAGTTTTTCTGAAAAGTATTAATGAAATATTTATTTTATTATTATTTGTTAGTTTTGTTAGATTATTTAACACGGTGTGGAATGGTTTACACGAGAGTGAATGTGTTTAATTTCATGTTAAACAGTGAGCCAAAACAAAAAAAGCATTGGAAGCTTTAATAAATTTTGTTTAAATTTTCACGTATAAAATGCCTATCTTAGTAGTTTTAAGGTTTAACTTTTAAAATGATTTTTAATTTTTGTAGGTCATATTTCAAATTACGAAATCAGACAAAATTAGAAAATTCTGTGAAAAATATTCCTAGCAATTTATCCTGCAAAAGGATAAAGTTTTCCTATTTTCATATCCGGGGTAGGGGGGTTGCCGAATTGTGGCAAATATGATTCCACTTATTTAATCTGGAGAGAGGTCAAAAGTTTCGACATGTGTTTGCAACTATTTAAACTAACCAAAATCTTTTTCGCACATATATGCAAAGCACCCAGTAATGAACTTCGCTAATACGAAAATAGTTTAAGATTATAAATAATTTCATGTCAATATGCTATGATTAATTATTGATTATTTATTAATTTATTGATTACAGAAACGCAATAATATCATTTAAATTCGCAATTATAAATGGAATTCATCGCTTATGCATGTCAACATCGGAGCTTAAAAAAACACGTCCGACAGCCAAATTTATTGATTAGTTATTATTATTTATTAATTTATTATTATTTATTAATTTATTATTATTTATTAATTTATTATTATTTATTAATTTATTATTATTTATTAATTTATTATTATTTATTAATTTATTATTATTTATTAATTTATTAATATTATGAAACTTGTAAGGTGACTTGTAAAGTAGACTTGTAAGGTGAACAAAGATTTACAAAAGTTAAAAACTGCTCCATAGTTAAAGTTGAAAAATTAAAAACTACTTTCGTGATTGTGAATATTGAGGCGAAATTGAAGTGTAGGATCCTGACCACTTTAGATCTTTTAATTTGTTTCCCGTTAAGTTGTACTGATAGGCCATTCACGAGTTTTAAATTTTAGTAGTAAGTAAGTGGTTTTATCAATTGAAAAATTAAGCCTATTATCCGTTGCCCATGTATTAAAACCATTTATAGATTTTGTGGGCAAGATGAATGACCTGATGATCTGATTCAGTTAAAGCTGCCAAGACAAAGCTGAAGTACGTCGACATTATTTAAAAACAACTTTTCTTCTTCTTAGACCAATTGTCTTATGCTATTCGAAATATAGAATATTTTTTTTTTCATGTCTGAAAGATATCGACTGGAAGATACATTTCTGTATTATTTTTTAATTAAAAATTTTTGGGTTAATAATTTATGTTAAATATTATTTGAAAAAAAAAGTAACGTAAAGAACTTTGTAACCATTAAGCAAAAATAATTTTAATTTGTTTGGTTTTGGATAAAATGAGATTACTTGATTTAGAATTATAGTGTTAAAGAAAATATACAATACAACAATATACATATACATAAATGGAAAATTATGCTTCTATTTTTTATAATAATCATAATACATATGGATGTTTACCACATTTTTTACATTTAATTATTTCAAATGATTAAAAAAATCAAATTCGAAAGAAAATAGTTAAATATAAAAAAGAGAAAACAGAATGGCGCTAGTTTATGTTTTATATTTCTATGAGATTTTCTTCCTTTTATAGGAGAGAAAAATGCTAGTTTACTGCAAGTGTTAACTTTGCAGTTTAAACTGATTAGTGTTTTAAAACGTGTAGTAAATATTAATGCACATTCTCTTATAATTTTTGTAATTGCTGTTGGTTAGAATTATTTAGTAGATTTTTCAATGTAATCGAAAAACAATAATGTATGGATTCCTTCAATTAAATGCTAAAAATGATTTTCGAAGTTTGCATTATAAGGATAACAAAAAAAATTATATTGTGCTGGGCTACTTCTCACTAGGATATATCTTTTACTTCTATCAATCAAAATTAGTAAAAGTAATAATTAACATATTAAAACGTCAACTTAAATTTGTAGTACTTTAACTTTACTTGATTTTAACAGTGCATTGCGCTAAAAATTTAATTAAAAATACGAACACCCTTAATAATTTTATCTAATGATTGATTTTTTACGTACTATGTCTTAATCTTAATGTTTGAAGGACCAAATTTCAAAATATGATGCATTTGCTTGAGCAGACGATAGTTTAAGTCACGTACTTCATCTAAATAAGCCTACCTTTGCATAACCCCATTAGTCGAATAATCGCTTGGCTTAATCTCATCGATTAAAGTTAAATTAACATGAAAGATCCAAACTTTATACTGCTTTCCTGCATAAACTATGGGAATCATATTTTTTTTTAGATTTTATGGTTGCCTAAAATATTTTGACGATTCAGAATTCGAATTCATCAAAATAAAAGTATACTTATTCAGAGACAAATGCTTTTGTGTCTGATTTTGTAACTTAAAATATCGTTCACACTAATTAGTTACCCTCAAACCATTTAGATTGAGTCCTAGCTCGTACACATCCCATCAATAAGATCAACTGTTCTTCATTCTATTTATTTATTTATTTTTTACACAATTTACATAATTGGCAACAGTGTAGGTTTTAGATGTGTTTATTCAGAGGATAGAGTTCTCGCCTTCCTATGAGGTGAGCTCGGTTCAAATTCCAGCGATAGCTGGTCGATACGAACTCCGCACCCAGCCTGCACCAAACACGGTGCTGATATAAAATATCCTCAGCGGCTGGCAGATTACGAGTTAGAGTCTGTCCTTACAATCAGGCTGACATGAGAGGTTTTCAAGGTTTTACTCTCCATTCAAAGCTAATGCCGATTAGTTTCATTAAAATGCCCTCCACAAAAGCAAATTTCTCCCAATACTTAATCCAGGAGTTCCCTTGTCTTTGGATTGGGTTCAAAATCACAAGGCTGCGGAGTTGAGCATTGGTAGTCATTAACTCAAATTTAGTCATAAAGTCAAATTTAGTCATTGGTAGTCATAAATTAAGTTATAAAATAAAATAAAAACAGTGTGGTTTTATTTGAGTGACATTGCCAATCATACTGGCTTATTTGTGCTTATGTGTAAATTTTCCTAAAATATATATACATAACAGGAATCGGAACTATTTCTGTTGTACTAACTGTCGATACTATATTTTATTCCGCACATATTTTACTTTAATGAATATTTTTTAATGAACAATATTTTGTACATATATTGCTCTAAAACGTATTTAATTATTTATTAGAATTGATTTTTAAATAAATATATGAAAAATTAATTTTTAGAATAAATAGCACCTATTTATCTGGAAGTAATAATATATATCTTTTGAAACGAAGGAATTAGTGTGCCCTTTCGTCTTTTCTAATAACTAGATTTTATATTCTTTTTATTTTAGTTACTTTACTAAAAGGGAGAAAACTGTCATTATGAGAAAAACTAAAAGAAAAAAGGCAACTAAAGTAGAGAGGAAGTGCATTACAAGTTTCTTAGTGTTTGATTTCGGAGAAGCTAAGTTTGTCTTTTCAGTTTTCGTGTTTCTTTCAATTTTCTTCTTAGAGTCGTGGTTTGTCACAAAAAGGTACCATGTACTATAAACTAAACACATATGTCGGTGTTGTTTGCCAATATTTTTGATGGATGAAAAGAATGTTCCCGACAGCTTTATTTCTTTTTATTTTCATTAGCATTTTTATTTATTTATTAAATACTTTTTATGTGAAATAAATAAAAGTAACGAAATTATTTATGATATTTTTGCATTTGAATTCTCCATTTCAACTACACTGCAAAAAAATAATACTTAAATAATACGAATTTTTTTTCTTTTTTGATGAGTGAATTTTACTTCAAAGTGGCGAAATAAGTATCGTCACTTCTTAGAAGAAAAAAATTTCTTCAAAATTAAAAAAAATAAAAAATATTTCATCATTTTATTTCTTCCCAAATAAATAAATAATGATAAAAATAAAAGTAAAAAAAACTCATAGTGCTTAAAGCATCTAGTAGTCACTGATTTGGCGATTGATTGTTCTCTGGTTCTGGTCAAAATTTCGATCTGTGGATGTATGAATGAATCCGCCCTATAAACGATTGTGACGTATATGTGTGACAGAAGTCAAATTCTTAGCCATAGAAGGCGCCACTAAAAAACAAGAAGAAGTGCACCTCCTTTGTCTTAATGACATACAAGAACAACGACAGCAAGAGGAAGAATAAATAAGAGGGATTAATAGAATATAATAATATATTTTTATCTCCTATATCAAGCATGGCTATAACTCGAATGTGAAATAAATCTGTTAAATTAATTTAAAAAAAAGCTTGTATTCTTATCTTGTTCTTGATTTTAATTAGTGGTAAATAAAAATTAAAATTTAACCTTTGCCGGAGGCAATAATAATCTACAATGGCTTTCAATTTTCTTCTTAGAGTCGTGGTTGTCATTAAAAGGTACCAGGTACTATATCAAAACATATATATCGTTAATGCTAACGAATATTTTGTGTTTGTTTTCAAAATTGTGTTTATTTTCTTAATTTGTCTTTTATTTTAATTCGTGGCAAAAAAAAGTTAATTTTTATTCAGACTGTAGGCAAGTATAATAAACAATTTCTTTCCTTCCTTCTGGGAGTCAAGGTTGTTACAAAAAGGTACAAAGTACTATAACAAAACACATATGTTGGTGCTGTTAACGAATATTTTTGATGGATGAAAAGAATGTTTTTGACATCTTTTTTTTGTGTTTTCAAAAACATTTTTATTGACTCATTTTTTGTAATTTTTTGTGATTCATTTTGCTCATAAGCAAAGAAAATAAATACTTCTTAAGTGTAATAATTAAAAGTAATGAAAATAGTTCTCACGACTTTGCAAAGGAATTCTCCTGTTTGAAACAGAATAAAAATCAATAAATAGCAAATATTATTTTATGCTTATAGACAAGTATGATTACCTTAGCATTGGTAGGCTAAAATAAAAATTAAATAATTAAAAAACTGAACAACTGAGATTTCAGAATAAAATAAAGAAATTTTGGTAAAAGTTTTTCTTGTTTGAATAATTTAAAAATGCTGCTTAAACAAATTTAACATTTAAAGAAATACAGTACTCAATATAAACAATGAAATAAGCTCATAAAATATCATTCTACTCAAAATGAGTGCACAACTTGATTTTTTTGAAATACTTTCCATTTCTTCAACACATTTTTTCCATTTCTTCAACACTTCAAGAGGTTGCAATGTCCTGCTCTCGCCAATTGGTAACTCCTGACTATAAGAATACGATATTTTCATTCACTTATAGGTGACAGCACCACAGAAATATTTAACACTTAAAACTTTTTATTTTCCATCTCGATAGATTGCACAAGCAGATGAACTAATTAAGTCACATACGACGTGGTCTACTTAACAAAAAATTACAGAACCACAGCCTAGTCCCACCGTCCAATACCTAAAGAATAGACTAACCTAATATCCTTTATGTAATGAAAAGCCAAACTGAAATTCCCAGTTGAATTTCATTTTTTAAGGTTTTTTTAACAATGTTGCAAGAGTTATTAAAACCGCGAAAGTAAAACTTTTTTCTGACAGTAAACTTTAAGGTTAATAGAATGGATAGACTGCTGCTTTTTTCTTTTAAATTTTAAAATGAAAATTCAAACAATGTTATACCAATACTGTGACTTTTTAAAAGTAAACAGCTGAGACCTATAATACCTCTGTTGGAATCCAATACCCAAATCCCCTCAATAATTTAAGAATGAGATCTTCTCATTTTGCATCATTACAGCAACAACTGCTTGCTTTGTTTATCTTTATTTATTACTGTAACTTTTTCTTTATGTTTTGTCGGCAACCGTAAAATACGTCCGTACTAATTCTGATACAATTATTCTGGAGCTCAGCCAAAAAAGGTTTTGAGCCCAGAGTAACGCATAGTACTCTGTTGAAGCTCATAGGGAATAAATAAAACTTGTGGCCATTTTCTGAAGTTGAGAAGAAACAAACTCAGAGTCGGAAACGAAAAGCAATAATAACAACTGTTTCTCCGACGATAGAAAAACTGTCGAAAGAGAATTTTGATACATAAAAACTCCAGATGGCGCCTATTTGGATATAAAGTGATCACTTGAACTGTGTAATTGGAGACAAAAAAGAACCAGAAGATGCTATCGCCAAATCAATTTTCAATGACCAAAAAGCTCGTGCTTCTATCATAATTTCCGTTTTTCGTAGTAAACTATCTATCTATATTATATAAAACGCTAATACGTATGTATCAATAAAAGCGATGATATTTCTTTTCTCGCGTTGGCAACAGTTTTCATTTTTAATTGATAGGCTTCGGCGCGCAAGAGCATGTAGTGAACATATCATATGTCTAATCGGGTGAATTCTCACCGAATTATCAAAAAAATTCTCACAAAATTATCTTCATCGAAGCCGATGCTTTACATCCGGCGTTCAGTACTATTTCATATTGTTTTACAGCACATGGCTTAAGCCTTCTGGTGGGAAAGACTTTAAAACAAAACTTACAAAAGTTACTTTTCTCAACAACTGAAATTTAGAATATAGTGTGATTAAGAAAAATATGCGAACTGCTTTCAATTTCAAATTAATATTGAAATGCACAGGTTTAGAATTTTCTACAGTGAAAAGTTTTCAGAACTTCAGTGTTCAAAAAAGTATACAAAAGCTAGACGTTAAGAACGTATCCAATAAGCGAGCAAAGCGAATTGATTAGCGAGCAAAGCGAGTTGATCGAGTTGAGCGAGCGAAATGAACTGCGAAAGCAGTTCCGGGGATTGGCAAGCGCCAGCGAGCAGGGGGCTAAGCCTCCTAGTTTCAATTAATTGAGATTTGTTTTTGCGAAGCCATAATACTTCCACCGTCCATATTAAAGCAGCAACAGAGCAGCATTAAAGCAGCACTGTGAATTTTTAAAATTTTTTTGAAAAGAGCGAATCTGTTAAAATTGGTTTTATGTTAAAATATGTGCTTCAAATTTTCTAAAAATGCTCATATTTGTCCAAAAGTGCTTAAATAATGTCTTATAATGAGTTTTTTTTAAATTTTTTCAGATTTCGTGAAAAGAGTCTGTTAAAAATATTTTCATGCTAAAATACGCGCGTCAAATTTTTTGAAAATACCAATATTTGTACAAAAATTCTCAAAGAATGTCTTTAAATGACATTTGTTTTTACCAAAACATGATACTTCCACAGTATATACTAAGGAAGAAATAGAGCGGAAACTTTGTGAACCTTTTAAATTTTTTGAAACGAGCGAATTTTTTTAAACTAGTTTCACGTTAAAATATGTGCCCTAAATTTTCTGAAAATGCTTATTTGTCCAAAAGTGTTCAAAGAATGTCTTTAAAAATGATTTTTTTTCTCTACAAAACATGATATTTCCACAGTCCATATTAACGAAGCAGTAGATTGTCCAAAATTGCTCTTTAAATGAGATTTGTTTTTACCGAAACTTGAATTTTCCAGAGTCCATGTTAAAGAAACAATAGATCGGACATTTTGTGAATTTTCTTGAATTTCTGTAAAAGAGAGAATCTGTTAAAACTGGTTAACTAGTAAAACTAGTAAAATATGTGCGTCATATTTTTTTGAAAATACTCATATTTGTCCAAAAGTGCTCGATGAATGTCTTTAAATGAGATTTGTTTTTATCAAGCAATGGATTTCCCACAGTATATATTAAAGAACAATACAGCGGACACTTAGTGAATTTTTTAAAATTTAAAAAGCGAATCTGCTAAATCTGGTTTAATGTGAAAAATGTGCTTCAAATTTTCTAGTTATTTGTCAATTTTTAATATATATATATATATATATATATATATATATATATATATATATATATATATATATATATATATATATATATATATATATATATACGCATTTTGGTTTTGCTTTTCTGTGCATTTTTTTCTGTTATTGAAGTAAATGTATTCTTCTGTTAGAATTTGAATCTTTGAAGCTCAGGAATTGGTAATAACAAAATAATGATCTCTTTTAAAAAAAAATGCCTATTTCTTAATGCTAAATAACCTTATTTGCTCATTAAGATATTTGACTCAATGCACAAAAGTTATAATATAAACGTAAATGTTGAGTATTTTTAAGCCGAAATTTAAATTAGAAAGGAGTATATTATTCCTTTTTAAACGTAATATTCCTTTTTAAACGTAAAGGGAATAAAAATCAAATACTTAGAGAGAAAAAAAAATTCAATAATCAATCACAATAACCATTCTCTCCTAATTCGTGTTTATACTGTGCTACAAAGGTACGTTTTCACTTTAAAATTTTTTTTTTAATAGTGACTCTTAATTTCTTATTTTTTTAATCGAAAACAATATTTCAAGAATGTTCCATTCTTTCATTAGCTCTTGTAAAGCCACCTACACTGCAAGAGATGTAATAATGCATTGACGTATAGAAGGAAGGAATAAATATATAAATTTATATTCTCTAAATTTATGTTCTTTAAAAAAAAACAATATATTACTAAGAGCACTCCTTTTATGTGCACAATTATTTTTTATAGGCTTTAAATGTGTTTTGTGTTTTAATTTATGACAGAATCGACTTAAAAAATAAAACATTTAATATCAACAGTAACATTTAGAACATTATTTATTTACATATTTAAAATTTTTTAATTTCAATCATAAAAACAATATTGCATCTCTTACTCAGACAGACCGAACAGGGTTTCACAAAATATCTAAAATAAAAGGAAAAATCAGTATCATGATAAAATATTACTAACATGTTACTAGAATAAGGGAGATTAAATACCATTTGTTTGAAATCAATTTAGCCCTTAACTGTCCCTCAGAAATTTATTTTAAATTTTATGGATATTTTGATTAATGTTCTATGATTATTTTATACACTAATGAAAGATGAGAGCTATAATTGGCTTTCTAGTTTTTATGATTTGACTGAAAATTGTTTTACGAAACATAAATATAATTTAATAATGTAATTCAGATAAATGTAATTTGTCTTGTTATTTAATCAGATTATCATGTACCAAAAGTCAGTAATATTTTCACTTAATGTGCATTGCAGAAACGCATAATTTATGTTTTTATTTCGTCACGTACAATTTTTCGCGAAATAAGCATTCAGGAGACATTGTTGCAATTAAAGACTTCTTCCACCCCTTAACCTTAACTGAGATGCTCTTATTTTGCGCCAATGCGCTTACCCTAGCTCGACCGTACTTCTAAATATACTCTTCTAAATTAATACATTCTTGTTCCATCATTCACTTATACAGCAATAGATGAATAGCTGAACAGCTATTACAGCATTCAGCAACAGCATCTTGCTTGGTTTACCTATATTTGTTCCTGTTATTTCATTCATTCTGTTTATTGACTGTAACAATAAAGCACGTTCTTACTAATTCTGCAACAATTTGTTCTAGAACATAGCGCTGTAAAACAAAATTTCGGATCAAATTACTGTATCGAATACCTGCACTTGTGGTGCATCAACCGTAAAATGCATTTAACGTAAAACCCAACTTTGCCCGGAAATATTTTAAAGTTAATGTTACAGTAATATTTATTAAATTATAGTGATTCATTGATTGTGCAGTATTACGGTACATCAGATTTTTTGTCCCATAAAATTTTACGGTCAAAAACTGCGTTACCCTCAGGGTGCGATAACTTTTTACCGAAATTTTGATCTTTTAATTTTTACAGTACGTATTGCGTATGGTGTGAAAGTTCAGTATTACTGCAGAGACTTCATTTCACGTGAGATTTAACTTAAAAAGATTTCTGAATTCTTTTTACAGAATACGTTTAATACTTCTGGAGCGTTTTATACATCAAAATAAATTATTAATAAGAAATTGCTTATTTTTATATTTTTTGTTTTCATTAAATCCCTTCAAAAACCTATTGTATGATATGAAGAAAAGAATCTTAAAGCTTCCAACAAGAATGAACAGCGAAATGATATCTCATTTAAAGTTTTCAATTTAGAAAAATAAAAAAACGGAATGTTTATAAAAGCTGTTTTAGTCCATATAAATTTTGTGAAGAAGTGTTCCGACAATAAATTTATTTTTCTGAACAAAAACATCTTTTTGAACTAGTAAATAGAGTTTCTAAGCTTCATCATTTTTAAAAGTTTATGTCTGCAACACAAAGGAAAGAACTCGGTAAAGGATTTCATATGAAGAAAATATAAAATTTCAAAATAGGATAGTTTCTTAAAAGAACTCATTTATAATTTAAGACGCGATTTAAGCTTTAAAAATATTTTATTTCAAAGGCTTATACATCTGCTCCAATTCAACACTAAAAACTGCAATGTATTATACTCGCACTTTTTAAAAATAAAACTTGAAATGACATTTTTAATCATTAAAATAAACGGTTTTATTTAAATGATTTGATAATTCAAAAATTAATATGTATTGCTTAAAATATTGATTTAGTAAATTTTTGTATAGTTAATTTGTTTGTCATAATCATTTTTTATAACTGAAGTATACAAACTTCTTCGACAATGCATTGGATTACTTCTTTATAAAGCTTACGCATTAAGCCCACACGGAGAAAGAATATTAAGTAAAATTACCATACTGAAAAGACATTTTTGGTGAAAGAAATGTAATTTTGGTAAGAAAACCAAAATATACGGCATTTAAACTATTCAAATGGTAACGGATTCCATTCATATAGTAATGATTTACCGTAAATTTCGGCTTTCAAAATTACTATTATTATACGTTTAGTGAAAATACAAAACTGAAAAGTAAATATGAACAATTAAATTTCTATGCCGTGTCTTAAGGTATTATGATAAAATTACTGAATTTTACCATATATGCCAATTTTAGAACGTATTATAAAATAATATTTTACTGTCAATTTTTCTAAAATCATTACCAAAGAGCTTCGGTAAAAGTTACCGCTCTTTTGATGTTCCAATGAAGCCAGAAACGAGGTAAATTTTACCGTGTTTCCTGTAGTTTTGATCTTACTTTCTTAGTGCATTGCTTAGATTTAATATTATGCTTCAGAAAACAGTTTATACAGATTTCCGAAAAACATAACGCAGTTTCTATAAGCTGTAACAATTGTTTTCTTGAAGTATTTTTAAAAAATAATACATCACTCACTAAGTCACCGGTTTGACACAAATGACACCACTGCTAAGAGAACCATATGATTTCTGGATGGTAGCAAATTTCAAACGACAATTGTGAAAATTTCATGATATTCTGATGAATTGCTCAGAGGTTATAAGTGATTCTAGTGACAATAGTTTAGTAATTTTTGAAACAAAAGATTAAAAAAAAAGGACTTCGCGCATTGATTAAGCATATTTTTGATGGAGAAAATATTGATGGAACGAAAGTTTGACTAAATAAGCATTATGGAAACTGCGCCAGAGATATCAACTAATACTGACTGACTCGCTGAATTTAAGAGCAGTAGTAAAGACAATTAAAATGCTGAACACTAGTCTTCGAAAATCAGTGGTTGTTTCAGCTTATGAAGTTCATAAAATAGTTTTGAAAAACTACAAAGTGAAGGTGTGTGAGATAGCTTACATCTTAAAGATATGAAAAGGTACTGTGCTTATAATTCTACATGAAAATATTAGCATGCGCAAGTTGCTTCCGAAATATATGCTGCGCTTACTCACAATGGACCAAAAAACATGTCTACGATTCTGAACACTGTTTGAAACAGTTAAAGCGGGATGAAATGGATTTATTGCTTTGGTATATAACAAGAAGATGAAACATGTATCTACTTCTATACTTTTAAATTAAAAGAGATCTTCAGCCGATCGACTACAGTCGGTGAAAGTCGTTCAAAACGAACAAAAACTCAAAAGTCAGCTGGCAAAGGTTATGATTTTCGTATTTGAGACGGTATTTTGTTTATCTTGAAAATGATAAAACTATCAATAGCGAATATTACATGACATTTTTGGAACAACAATGTGAGGAAATCAAGAAAAAATGGCCTCATATGCCAAGAAAAAAGTTCTGTTTCATCAAGACGTCACAAGTGATGAAGATGATGGTTAAATTGAAAGAATTACAGTTTGAATTACTTCCCCATCTACCATACTTTAAAGATCTGGTTCCTAGCGACTACTGGCTCTTTGCAGACCTTGATAACATGTTTCAGGGAAAGACATTTGGCTCAGAATGAGAAAATATTGCTGAAACTGTGGTCTATTTTGAGAGCAAAAACAAATCTTTTTACAAAAAAGACATCGAGAGGTTAAAGGGGGCTTTGGAATGAATGTATCACTCTTTAAGAGAAGTATGTCAACGATTAAAGCTGAATTAATTAAAAAAAAATTCTTAGCTAAACCAGAGAAATATTGAGTGATGTGATGTGTTATAACAATGTTGTGTGCGTGCCCTACTTTAAAAATTAGCATTTAAAAGCTTTGAAAAAACTTTTTTATTTTAAAGAAATTATTTCGAAAAAGTAAAAGAACATGGATTGGAATTTTATTGTAAGCTCTGTATTGTTGAAAACGTTAGAATATACTTTAAAAAAACTATATTTAACCGGTTTTCTACTTGTAATGCTTGTAATAGTTTTTTGATCAAAATGAAATTGTATATAGAGTGACGAAAACAAATTTTTGGCAACAACAACAGCAATGTTGAACACTGCAACAGGCATGACCCATATTGATTTGAACTATTAGATGAGCTTCGTTTTTTAATTACAACCATTATTATTCTAATCCAAATTTCGCGCATTGAATTATAATAGGTTTAGTGGGACTTTAAAAATTAAAGTTATCTTTTAACTCAATCAGTATGAAGTGAATCCTCTCTGGGATATTTTGTATAATTTAAAGTCATCCTAGAAACTTTTTAGACCTTTGTAGAAGGTTTTGTTGCAATACTAACTGATATTAATTGACGGCAAATGATCAATACACACCCTACTCTCCTCCAAAAATGCTTAAATGCCCAAACATTATCGAGGTATATCTCTTCAACCCACAGCTAAGTATTTCAGATATCAGAAAAATCTCTTTTTTTAATTTTACAGAAAATTTAAGAAAAATGTATAGAAAGAAAAATTTTGGTGAAAGCATAACTAATTGATTTTTTCCATTTAGTCTGATTTAAAGTAATAGGATCAGAGTAGTAATTTAAAAGTAACACATACTATTTAAAATTACACATACCTTAAAAGTAACACATAACATAATTAAAAATTATCTACCGTGAGGCCATAATTCTCAGGCAGGTATTGTAGTGACGGTACAGAGCAAAAAAAGTTTTAAGATTTAAAAAGAGATGGTATCAATAAAACTATTGTTATCAAAATTGAAGAAATTTGGTTAAGTTTACAAATTCGTTGAGCACCATAGCAAACTTTCGGTTATAACCGATTCCTCGTCAAAAGCTGCAACCGATTTTTCAAACCGTTTACTCTAAAATTAATTTTAAAACAAGTATGATCTATCGATCCTTCACATAAAATATGTTTGTGTCAGACAAGAGCTTGAAAATTTTAAAATTACTTTTTAAGAAATGTGTTTAAAATTGATAATTTGGAGTTAAAATTCATGAGAGTATTAATTAATACATTATGTTATGGATCTTGAAATGACAAACTGCTTATTTATTCATAGTACCATTTTATCCAGCAAGACTCTTGGAAAAATACTGTGCTTCTGACTTGTTCTTTCAGTTTATTTTCAGATACTTCTGAAATAAAAATAATTGCTGTCTTTCTATGATTTCCTCAAACAAAAAGTGGTAATGCTAGTTTCCATTAAATACTATTATGACTCCTAAAAATAGGTAATTTTTCTTATATATTGCAAATACCTCTATATAAATAAAGTTAAAAATGTTTTGATCATCAATATTTCTTTTTAATCTAGGCAATTTATTTTAACTATAAAGTCAATTATATCGGAAAAGATATTGATTGAAACTAGTATCATTTAACCACAGAAGCGAATCTATGTACATTGAGCAATATAAAAAAATGTAAAACACACTGAATAACTTTTAATCGCGCAAAACTCGGGTTTCGGGTTTTCATGTATTGGGATTGAAACTTACTAATTTGAGGGCTTAACGTTACTTATTCAAAATAATCAGATGATATTTTAAACATGAAATTAGACATAAATTGTACTTTTTCTGACTTTTTGTGTGGCTAATTCGCATTCTTGAACCTCAAAAAAAGCGGACGACCGTAATCTGAAAAAATATCGTCCCAATAGCTAAAAGGAATCATTGCGGACAGAAATGCTGAATTTCTTGCTTCGCCTCGGTCGCTTTGGACGAAAGGGTTCTTTCCATCCATTTTTCACCGTTTGCAATGTAAATTCTTTGCAACTGATTTTAAGTTGACCCAAATTTTAACAAACCATGGAAATTTTAAGAGATATTTATTTCGTTTCCATCTGCAGACCAGTGGAATTTGTGCTTGAGGTGATGCTGAACATATTCTTCTTCATTGTAGTCTGTATGCGAGTGCCCGAATGAATTTAAAGACTGATTTGAGACATCTTTCTATTTGTTGGCCACCTGTCTTATCAGAACTGGTCAAAAGTATTGAAAGTCTTGCGGAATTTTGTTTTTAATGTAAATTTGTAAATTTTTCTTCTTTTTGTTTTCTACTTACAACTGTAAGCCTCATGCTATACTTTGTGGTGCATGAGGAGTTTTAAGCCGTTTAAATAAATAAAAAAAAAAATAAAAAAAAATAGCTAAAAGGAAGACAAACCCCAGTTTAAGACCCTTACACTTGCTATACTACTAAACTATATCGGCCACTTTTCCTTGAAGAATTATCTGGGAATGGGCAAATAACTTAAATATTTGAAAGTTATTAAACTTTTTTAAAAGTCGACAATTTAGTGACACTTTTTCCTCATTAGATAAAATTATGAAATTCAATGCCCTATTGTCCTTTTTTGTAAATTTTTATAAGCCTAGAGAATGCACAGTCGAAATAAGATTTTAAAGAACAATAACTTATACAGTAAACGCTTTCCACTTTTTCAAAATTGTGGTTTTTATCCATTTTAATCTTTTGAGCTATGTTTGGAATTAGCTTTGAAGACACTGGCTAAAGATAAGCTAAACTTGACTTAGCCGTCATGAGTAGTTGTCGCGGACTCAAATCTAAAATAAGATGATATTAGCAAAAAAGCTTCATTTTATGCGACAGTGGAGCCTTCAAAAAACAGTCTGAAAAAGGAGAGTGGTCGGAGGGATCATGATCGTAATTTCGCTTTTGAAAATTTTCCAGTACTTTAAAAGGCTTTAGAAGAATTTAAAAAATTGCTTACAATTATAAGATTTGGTTTTCTAAGAAAAATACCATGTAATTTTCTTAAACAATTATTTTTAGTTTTTACCATTTTATTTACAAATGGACAAAAACACTTTTTGTAATAAAATACGAACTTTTTATATGACACTTTTATGAAGAGAATTAAACCATCTACACATTTCTACACCAATTTGATCTGCGTAACACTAACAAGCTAAAAAATATGAAATTTGAAGAGAAATTTCTGAAATATTTTTGGGAAATCCTAATTTCACAACGACTACTATGAGAAGGCGAAATGCACACGCACAAAAAAAAAAAAAATTACGTTAAGAGGCTCAATTTTTAGATCACTTTTTTTCATAAACTATTGTAGCAATTTTTCTCAGATCGCAGATTTTCACAATATTTTATTGTTCTAGAAACAAAATCCAGCAAGAAAGTATCTATTCATTCTCAGAAAGTATGTTTTAATGCTTAGTTTTTTGAATTAAACTATTATCTGCTCTAATAAATTAGTATATTTAAGATTAGAACCTCGTTCCATTAAGAGTACCTTTGGTGCGGGAAAATCCAATGATTAGGTCAAAAATGATTCAGAATTTCATTTTTTTTTCTTCTTTTAAATTTTGTTCTTTACGTCATTTTTGTCTAAAAACACAACCAGTTTCAATTTTACGCATTCTTTTATGGATTTTAACTCAGAAAAACTATAAAAGAAATTAAATCCTAATTTAGTTATAAAGAATCATTATTTGTTTCCGAAATTCATTGAAAAACCTCTAACTCAGTGCAATGTATTTTGGTAAAATTTTTTTTAAAGTTATAAACTTTTTAGTTAATAAATTTCCTTTCATTTTTAACTGAATCTCAAACTACAGATGTAGTTAAAAATATGCTTTCAACTTCTCAACTTTTAAATGTATTATGAATTTTGAAACGTACCTTGAAATAAGAACACTAAGTATAATCTGCTTAATATTCTAGGATCTCAAAAACCTTTTTAGATCGAAATAAGAAAATTTCTTGAATTTTTCAAATCTATCAAAATAATCTGGATATATTCTTCGAAACACAACTCTCTTGAAATTCAAACACGATAAAAAAAAGTCGCTGAAGCATCAAAATAAGAGCTTCTTGAAATCTGTAACAACAAATCTAATAGAAGTTCTTTTCGAGTGGAAAACAAGTTGAATTTCTGGACTGAAATTTCAGAATAGATACGAAATTTCTCTTGCTTTACAAGTAAAATATGATTTCGAAGAAAATTCGTTGAGGAGAAAAAATTGCTAAATCTCATTTCTAGCTCATATATACATAATAAATTAAAGCATTGTAAATGTAAAACCTCATCAAATACCTTCATAAAATTGTCTTACAAATTGAGTAATATTTTATGTCTTATCGGTAATTAAAATGAAGTGTTTTTAGTGAAGCATAATTTCACCATATTTAATGACAAAAATTTAATAATAAAATTAATTTGTTTTGTTTCTTTTTTAGTGCAATTGGACTAGTCTTAAAAACACAAATGTGGAAAATTAAATACCTAGAAAATATTTAACTCATACATAAGGCACTCAAATTAAGAAGTTTTTTTTTTAGCATACCATCCATTAATTTTATGAATCATCCTTGAAACGGGCATGAGAAAAAAAATGTATGATCAAACCTACCAGAGTATGGTAAAATTTACAGTGTTTTTAGCTCAATGGGAAAACAAAACAAAAAAAATTCGTTATCAAAAATTTTGATAATGTGTTTGGTAAAATTAATAAATAGGCATTGATAATGCTTCATAAAATTTTGTAAATCTGGTAAAATTTGGTTATTTTTTCATGATATCTTAGCACGGCATAAAAACCATTTACTCAATTAAATTTAATCTTCAGTTTTATATTGTTTTACTAAATGTGTGGTAATAAGAACTATAATTTCGATAGCCAGAATTTCTAGTAAACCGTTACCAAACGAGCGGAAGAACGGTTTAAATACCATATATTTTGGGTTTTAATTCAATTATTATGTTTTTTTCCTAAATTGTCTATATACCATACAGTACAGAAATTTTACCGAAATTCTTTTCTACGTGTGCAATCGTAATGTTATCAATTATAAATTTTAGCGTGTTTATTTTTTGAATAAATTTATTGCTGTTTACTTTTGCATTTATTTTTAAATTCAAAACTGCTTGCAGTGCAATTTTATAAATCACAATATGGAGATTTTAAATGTAATATATGATCTGCTTGGTTCAATGCTAAAATTTTTGAGTACTGAATTTAAAAGATAGGATTATGTGGCCCTTATAAGTATTATAATGAATCTAAAGGAGGGAGAATTGATCAAAATATAATTATTGATATATTAGTGGATGAACGTCACGAAAATTGTAATTAGTATAAAAACCTGAAAGAAAAGAAAAACAAAAACAAAAAACAAATCTGTAACATTTTGCAGGAATGATTTCCAATAGTTCTACTTCAAATTTATTTATTTATTCGTAAACATGGCGATATAGCACACACAAAATGAAGTTTACACCTTATCTTTCTATATTTAATACACTTCTGAGAATGTAGCAAATCAGTTTTCTAACTATGACACATAGCATACTTACTTAGAATTGGAATTGGAACATAGCACACATTTTCTTAGAATTCTTTAACCTCAGAATCTATTGAAAAAAGTTTAAACTATACTAAACTCACTAAGGAGACGAAAGGTGAAACTTTTATTAAAGAATTTCGTTGAAAATAAACTTAGAATGCATTTTTTTAAATCAACGAAAATGTCCAACTGTGGTCAAATTGATACAACTTTACTTCTGCAAGGTTTAAAATTAGAGTCAATTTAATGCACTTCACAAAAGAGCATTTTAAGTGTCAAATTTATGAAATTTTTGCTGGTCGTACTACAAAATTTTTTTTTTACTACAAAATCAAAACAGTTAAGTAGATACTTAAGTTGCATAAACTTTACACATTATCTTCTTGCATTTAATACACATCTAGCTATTACTAAATGTCTTTTTTTCTTAAAAAAGGTACACAATCTTGAAATAAGCACATTAAACTATACGAAAATAAATAAGTTGACTAAATTTATGGTACTTAATGAGAAAAATTCTCAAAAATACTTTTCCAATATATTTTTTTAATAAAATAAAAATATGTTTAGCAAATTAGATTCTCAAATCTGCAATCTGCATTTGATCAAATTCGTGTATTTTCCTTCGCTTTGTTTCAGAAACAATTTTTCTAACTTTAACATTACATTAACATAACTTTCATTATATTAACATTATGTAGATACATAAGTTATATAATCTTGAAATAGATTCCTAAGTTACATTAACTTAGGACAGTTATGTGGATTATTTGCGTCAACATTAGTATATTTATTAACTTTAAGTCTTTGAGTACACCATAAAGAATTTCTGATAAAATTGCGGTAAAAACTGCTGGCCCTAAGGTTTCCAGTACTTTTTACGGAATCCCCTTTTATCGCAACATTTCGAAAACAAAAAAAAATCTGATGTACTGTAATTTTTACTGAATAACTGCTTTGAAAAAAAATTGCTGAAAAAATTACGATTTGAAATTTTACAATTAAATTTGATTTTACGATAAAATGTACTGTCACTCTGATTGTCGCTACTTTTACTGTAATTTTATCAGGACTTTTTATAGTGCAGGTTACATTAAACAATGTATGTATGCTTCCCAACTTTTATTTCCTAATTTTTTACAGCTAAATTATAAGTATCTTTTGTAAACAAAAAGCATTTATTTTTTAGATTATAAAGTTTTGTGATAAATGGAAGTACTTTTAATTGTAATGAAATCTTGAATTATTATTTAAAGTGCTTATAACATCTTTAGAACAATTACAATACATTTCAAATAAGATAAATCTAAACTAAAGTTAGAATGCATTTTTAGTTACATTTATATTATTTCCATCGAATAAAACAAAAACTAAATTTTGATAAAAAAAAATAAACGAAATTGCAAAGCAAAGCACTAAAAAAATCATCTTGACAAATTGGTTTTTATTTCCCGAAATATTTGATGAATTTTGTGGTATCATTCTGAAATAAATGTCCATGGCGTAGAAAATGGTCGCCATTTGGCGGTTGATGTAGGGCAGCAACGGCTTGTTTCCAAATTCTCTCTGCAGAATCATTAGATTCGTTTACCGCTTTTAGATCCAAAAGAACATCAGTGCAAAAAAAGTATAATGAAAGAGCGTGTAGGATCAGGTGTTTTACATAAAAAAGCCTGAAACTTTAATTAACTTTACAAACTTCATTACAAGTGTAATTCGAAAAGAAAGTTCGAAATTTACTGACTTTATTTTGATTCTTAATGTTTTTGCTGATTACTTGACTTGTTTCAGTAAAAAAAAAAGAAGTTTAATTCTTTAACTTGGAAAAAAGTATATATCCGGTGGTTACATAAATGGAGTGAAAGTGAAAGTAAGTAACCTTTTTAGTGATTATATAATATCTATTAGAAAGCAGCTTCCTTCACCTTTATATTTTAATTTTTGATCTTACTATGCAACACAATGAATTTTATTACATAATCTACTAATCAAGATTATTTTATGAGAAAATATAAAAATTTTCATGCAAATTGACATTTTTTATGCATAAGCATAGCTATGTATTTAATTAAGTATCCAATTACATATTTTCTGATTGAAAAAACTCTGAAATAGAAAAAAATTAAAAGGCAAAACATTACTTGTTTTCCTCTCTTTCAAATTTCTTTTTTCTGAAATATTTACTTATAAATGTTCGAAAATAGGAAATTACAATATTAAATGCACCTTTGAAAGAAAAAAGAGTGAAACTTGCATGTTAAGTAACTTTAATAAAGTTCTTCTAGTAAAGCCTTTTTTTCATGTATTCATTTAAGTAAATATGATGATACTTTTTAAAAAATATTTCAGTATGATTTCTTATTTAATAGATGTACAGTTTTGCGTTTGAAAATATGATACGTTTCACTTAGCTTTTTGCATAAAAATTCTTAACTTCATTCATTAAAACTCTACATTCTGAAAGAAAATACAGAAATTGTTGTTTAAAAGTTCAAATGAAAATATCCCCCGAAATGAGATTGATTAATATATATTAATGATATTAAGTCTTTTTAATAGAAAGGATTTACACATTTAGTTAAATGTTTATATTTTCTGATGCTTTCATATAATGACAATTTTTATAATAAAAGCGTAACATGTATTGACATTTGAGAAACATTTTGTGAATGTCTAAAAAAAGGGACAGCTTTTGTTTTAATTTTCTAAATACACGAATTTCTTTTTAAAAAAAAAATGAATTTTTTCATCGATTGCTTAAATAGACTAAGTTTTCAAAATTGTTAATCAATAGTGTTCAAAATTTAAAAAAAAAATAAAAACTTATTATTTTTTAATTTTTATGTATTTGATGAAATAACATTTTAATCACAATCTGTATTTATTTTATCCTTGCTAAATGCATTGTTTTGCTTAAACATTTATACATCATAACTTTTATTTAAAATAACGAAGAGTGAGAGCTCCTAAAATAATTTTACTCCAGAAATAATTGATCTTTATTAGATATTTTCATGAACATCATTTAAAAACTGTTAAATCATTAAAAAAAATATCACTGAAAAAACTGATTTCAAAGATTCAGCATAACTTTATCATACTGTGAGCGCAGAGGAAAAATTAGAATTTTTTGGCGTTAGGAATATGCCCCTGAATAAGGTCTCATTTATTTTGAAATTCCAAGCTGTTTTTAGGAAAGATTTTTTATAAAGTAAAAAGCCCCTTTTCCTTATTAAATATTAAATGATAATTGCAGTAGAAAAAAATACATTTTTAAAAATTTTTCTAAATAAATTTTTATTTAATAAGCATTTCTACTTTTTCTGCTGATTATGATTTCTGATTCAATAATTTATGAATTTCACGGCTTCATCTGCCATAAATTTCAGCTCAATTGCAAAATTTTAACATTTTTATTTCTAGTAAAGAAAAAGTATCATTCTTAGACAAATCATGTCTGAAAAGAGTGCTGAAAATATTAAAATCAATCTGACACCTTGTGTTTAAAGAAACATCTTTAGCATATTTTCTAAACAATAGTAAGAAGCTTAGCTCATGATCACAGCTGCTCATCTGCCCCAATTAATGCTTCACAAAAATTGTTGTTTCCTGCCATAAAATATTTTTTGTCGAACTATGAAATTATTCAATTGAAATATACGTACTAGTAAGATTTTTGCTTGTTTACGCTTGTGCCCCCTCCTCCTCACGTTTGAAGGTTTTATTCATGACTGCATTGAGATGTAAAAATACCAGAACAAAGCATAAAGTAATAATTATAATAGTAATAATTTTAGTAATAATTTTTTAGTAATAATTTTTTTAAAAATATATTTTAAAGTTAAAGGTCGTTATACCAAGTTTGGTGAGTTTTGCAATAAATAATTTTTATCATGATGAAATGACCAAATTTTAACCCCATTTATCATTTTTTTATCACACCTTGAAAAGCCCTGTTCTATTATTAAACATATGTTATTATAATGACAAAATCTTTTACCTAAGCGCATCGGTAAAAATTACCAAACTTTTTGGTGTTTCCATAGAACCAAAAACATGGTAAATTTTATAATATACTGAAAGTTTTGAATATATGTTTTTCTCACTGTAATAATAGCAGATTATTATAAGAAACATTACGAGTGTTACAGGTAAATACCGCTAAACTAGAGATACAAGATATTTCGAGTGAGAACTATACCTTTATGAATTTTATTAATTTTATGCTGATGACCACCAAATAATTATTTAAATTCATATGGAAAAACGGTATTCTACCGTGTGAGTTTTTGGCCAATATAAATGATCCGACAGAAAAATGTTATACCGTTATGTTCTTATGCTAAATAGAGATATTAGGAATTACAATATCGAAAAAGAGTAACGAAAATGCATGAGTAAGAAGTTTGTAAGCATATCGATTTGCTTAGACATATATATAATGCCATGAGTTTATTGTATGGCATAAAAAGGAAGAATACAGAGATAAGCTCTAAAGGTCACACAGCTTAAATACTAAGTTTGGAGCATGAAGAATATTTTTTTCCTAAATTTTCTTTATCAGTGAAGTCGTCTTGCTGAATTCCTTTGTCAACGAAAGTCTTATCTTGAAGTTTTCACACGTTCTTTTGCTATATACATTCTTAAAGGAAAAGCAAAACTTTCGCGGTAGTAGCAATTATTTCTAATATCTAAAAAAAGACAGTTCCGTCATAAAATCTAGAAATAAATTTTTTTCTTTTGTGAAGCTTTTTTTCTTATTTCTTTTTATAAAGTACCATTTTTTATTACTCCTCGACATTAAATCTGCCATTTTTCTTCATCTGGTTTCTTCGTCTACTTTTAATTAACTATTGGGTTGGCACCCAAATTCCCACCATTTTTTTTAAAATTTTAACTTTCAGCTAGGATTTTTTGTTCTAATGGAATCTATGTTTTGTTTCATTATTGGAATGCAAAGTTGGAAAAAATGAGCAATTTCAACATCTTCTTTTTGCTTTTAATCAAGGGTCAGAGGCCATGATAGCAGCTAGTGACATTTGTTCTGTGTATGGAGATGATGCATTAGCTGAAACAACCGCTCGCTTTTGGCATAAAAACGCTAATTTATTTTGGACATCCAATTGATTTCATTAATCAATGGATTAAACAGCTTTGCATGAAAACTTGTCTCAAATGATAAGAGAAAGTGGAATGCTCTCACAATTTAAACATTTGAAAACTTTCAAAAAAGAAAGGAACTTACTTGCCAAGCCAATATAAAATTAATCATTAGTTAGTAAGTTTTGACATATTGTTAAAACAATTTGTTGGCAAACATTTATATAAGGATGAAAGTTCTAAAAACCAAACGCGCAAATATATTAGGGGCACCGGAAAGTAGCGTCATTTCGGTGCATTTGATATCTGTTATCAAGATTTTATTTGTAATTAATAATGTATTCACCCTCGTTAGCAACAAACTTTCAATGCCGAATCGAAATAGATCGAAAAAAAATTTATTGGTTTTTAAGACTAACGAATATTTAATGCTCTGAAACTGCATTACTTTCCAGTCCTCTATGTAACTTAAACTATAAAATGTAGATATATAGACAAAATTGAGTTTTAGCAGAGATAATTTTAATTTTAACTTAACAAATTTTTTTTAAATCAGAATAGTTTTTAATCAAGTAGACTAAATTTTATTTTAAGAGAATTTCTAAAATAGTGGTTAATTTTATGCTATAGAAGGGTGTTTAATATCATGATTTTGCATCATGATTTAATAAAAGCTATTTTCCTACATGTGAGTAGATACTCACATGTAAGAAAATTACTTGTATCAAATCACTTTGGATGAACAAATTTTATAATTGTGAGTAAAAATTTTTCAATTCACTTAAAATATTCTCGAGATATGGCGAAATACGCAACAAGCAAAATTTACTCTAAGGGGGCAAAACATTCCACCGTTGTGTCTGATATCGTTCTTTAAAATATCGTCTACACTAATTAATTATCATATTTGAGGTCACTTTTCTGACGCATTAAGATTGAGTCCTAAAACGTGAAGATCCAATCACTAGATAAAAAGTTTATCGGGGTCGTTTTTCTTATTTTGCTCATTGCATTATAAATAATGTAGAATATATACGAACGTGTGTTAGCAACAGACGAATAATAAGATAATAATGTAGGAATAGTTTAAAATTTAATAAGAAAGTTAAATTTCTATTTTCTTTAAATAATTAGCTGCTTTATTTAATAAAGCATACATTATATATATTTTTTTAAAAATAAATAAATAAAATTTGCATAAATAATTGTTTTTTGAATAAAAACGATGGAATAAGTAACACTACTCTTTTCCGTGCTAAATTTTTGCTGAGTGAATTAGAAATATATACATACATGAAAATAATTATTTTGAAATGTTTTCTTTTCAGATTCAAACTCTTCGTGTTAAAATCCATTCATACATTTTTGTTAATTCACAATAACATTATTTCGTAAGGAATGACTTTTATAAAACAGTTTTGTTTTATTTCCTTTAATTGGTAGTGTCATTCGCATAATTTAAAAAAAAAATCTTAAACCCATAAAATATACAGGAGTGCATGCTGAGCTAAAAGTTTATTTTCGTTCCAGACAACTGTATTTTTTTGTTGAAAAGTCTAGCTAGTTTAATTTCTTTTGAAAGATCAAAAAGAACTATCATTTAACTCCAACGTGTTATTTATTTCTTAGGACGTACAATTCCCAATGGAGCAATGTTTATCACACAGTTTGACGTCTTTGTTCATTATTTTCCTTTTCATACTTTTTTTTTCTGAAAATAAATTACTTTCTTCCCTTTTATCAAAAGACACGATAATATATTGCCTTTTTCATGAGGCTACACTATTTCCTGATTATCTAATCTGGTTACTCTTTAACTATTTCTTTGCTGACAAATTTTTAACCCTTATTTATCAGAGTAATTTTTCACACAGGGCGAAAAAATTCTGGTAAAATTACGTTATTGTATCGAAAAGTCATTTCTGGACCAAAAAAACTCTGATAATGAAGCAAAATGCACGGTATTAAAAACCAAATTGTACGGAATTTATGCAACTTATTAGGTAATTTTTGTGTTCATATAGTAAGGGTTTACTGGAATTTTTTTTTTCTTTTTTAAATTATATTCCTCTTACCACATATTTAGAAAGAAATATGAAACAGAAAAGTAAATTCAACCGAATGAATGGTTTTCATGCCATCCTCTATATCATTAAAAAATTACTAAATTTAATCACGATTTAACACATATAATGAAAGAGTATTTCATTGCTAATTTTACCAAAATCATTACCAAAGCACAGTGCTTTTTTGTGTTCGCATATAACCAAAAGCACGGTAAAACTTACCATATTCTGGTAGTTTTGACTATACCTTTTTTGCTCATAGCAGATTTATACTAGAAATTCAATCGCTACTTTTTATATTTTCGTAGAAATGCCTAAAGTATAATTTAAATATTTTTTGTGCCTTTTTTACGCAGAGATATCTGAAGACATTTAAGATATTTTAGATATATTTTGATAGATAGTCATAATAAAGATTGACTAAATCTACCAGCATTGTATCCTAAAGGACATTTGTTTTATGGAATGCTGGAATATTCTATTCCGTGAAAATTAAATACATAGCAATTTTTATATTTTGCACTATTCCTGAAAAGGTAGGGGGATATACAGTGACTTAGAACTATATAGATTACTGACATCTCCTACATTGGCGGCAACATATATTTTAAAATTTGAAAAAAAAAATGAAGCAGGATGCGAAACAGGATGTTCTAACCATAGTAGTATCTTCTAATCACTCTTTAGTTGTACAAACAAGTCCTTAACGAGCTATATATAAGCCGCTTTATACAATGGTTGACGCAATGGGTGTAATATGTAGCAAAAAAAATAAAACATTGAAATTTAATTCTCCGATCTCCCGACTAAGTTTCTGAAACTATATTTTCTAAATTGCAACCCTTTGTACCATTGAAATTGGAAATTAGTATGTCATGATATGTCACTGTGGTGGAAAATATATAAAGCTTGATACCTCCACCCAGGAATTGGACGTACGACTATGGTGGTTTGACAATCTTACGATGCGAGTTCACAGATTCTTGGTTCGAATCCTGTTGTCGAGTAACGAACATCTTCTTCATACATTTCTCTCTCCGCATTACTTTTGAGACTAAGTATTTATCTCCAAAATGAGTATATGCTGTATCAATTTTAAAAGCATTGGGTTTTCAAATTAGTTTATTATTTGTTTTGGAACCGTGATGGCATGTTTGATCAATTTTTCTTACAGTGTAATTCTTTAAAAAAAAAACAAAAAAAAACAATGCAACTTTTTTTACCATCTAGTTCTGTGCTCTATAACAATTAAAAAAACCGAAGTAATTATCTATTCGTTTCCTATAATAGTTGTTTTCATTGCTAGAATAATAAACTATGCGAGATACATCTCTCTCTTCTTAAGAAATTTTTTTTTTCATAAGTGTACAGCAAATTAAAACAAAACATAATATTTTTATTCTTTACACGAACCCGTTTCTTTGAAGTTAATTATTTTAATTAAATTGAAACAATTTTACTTTTTATAACCTTTTATTTCTAATTTTTATTGCCAAAGTAATGAGAAAATATTTTTTTTGCCCTATTTCGCTATCATATCTTAAGTATATCGTATAGATACCGCCAATTAAACAGGGTACGAAATCCGTTAAAAAAATAAACGAGTGAATATACTTATATTTATAAAGTACGATATGAACATAAGTGGAATGAAATAGGAAATTATATTTTGCATGTTTATTTTCCCTGTTTTAGTTTTCAATATTAATAAGTCAAAGTGTTTTTCTTTAAATAAAAATACATCACAAAACTTTTTATGTTATTGGTGATTGAGGTTTTAATGTTATGTTTTTATAACAATTTTTAAACCTAGGACTGATTTTATTGCTTTTAAATTGGAAACAAGGTACGTAAATCCTTTAAAAGAAGAACAAAATTGATTTCGGCTCAAAAATATTTATTTTAGAATATTCTGTATATTTATTCTATATTTGTTAAATAATGTTTTTATAATAATTTTATTTTATAGAATCACTTATTTATACTATCGTTCATGCCTCGTATCCGAGTCTTCATTACAATGAACCTCGCTTTTATAAAAAGATAATAATAATAAATTAAGAAAACAACTTTGTAGAATGAAGGCAACATTTAAATTGTGAATTTTATTAAAAATATACAAATTCGTTCATCTTTTCGGTGATCTTCAAATTCGGATTTCTTTTTTTGCATACAAAAGAGAGGTATTGTTTCTGATGTTGACACTAATTGATTTGTCATCAAAATCAAGTCGATAGGACAAACATTTCAAAAGGTTGTAAGGGATTTAGTAAGTATGAAGTATGAAATGCAAATTTTTGATTATGCTAATTTACACGTTTGAAATACCTACACAGACATATTAAATATTTTTCTATGCATTAACTACATTTAAACGAATTCAATAAAAAATATCGATGGCACTAAGAGTTCAAATACTACTAATGGAACTAAAAATTATTAAAGCTCTTGTGTATAAAATGTTCAGTTCTATGCCTACCTACTTACGCAACTGATATTATTAGAACAAGCGAAGCATGTATACTATGTGTTGTTCCACGTTGATTCGAGTGATACCAAAACCATGTCGATAGAATTCTTACTAACCGGCCCACAAAGTAGTACTCTGTATTTTTCTTACTATTCTAATTTTCTTTTACTACATTTCTAAGGCCTTTTTCAACTTGTGGAAATCTTTGAAAACACTTATATATTTAAATATCTGCATTGTGTTAAATTTTAGGCATTCTATTAGGATTAATTTAAAATAATTCACTTAAGTCTAACCATAATTGAAATTTAAGCTCAAAGCTATGACATAGAATTTTATTCGATTCCACTTAAATTTTGCACATTGTCTGAAAAAGTATTTTTACAAATTCAAATTTTTTTTCTATTAGATTTTATTACCTATTATTTGGCCTCATATTATAACAATTTATTGCACATTTCAGAAAAAAAAAGTGTCAAATGAAGTGTCTTTTTAAGAATATATTATTCAAAAATTAGTTTTTGTTTTATAAAAATGAAAATGTATTGGTACTTATTATGCCGGTTTGAGTAGAAAAACGAAATTTTTTTAAACTAGAATACAAATACAGTTACCTCTCATTTATGCACGTTTTTCGTTTATACAGCGATTTTTATGGGTCCCAGTACATTGAGTAGAAAAATAATGATAATCATCCTTCGTTTATGCGTCCCTCTAAAAATAAATTTTTCAATTATGCGCCAAAATTTTAGGCTAACATTTTTTTTTTTTAAAGTTTCAGATTAAAAGTTGAAACAAATAAGCAATCCTTGTTACCGATAAATATGCTGTTAAATCCTATTGAATAGTTCACTTTTCTTTTTCCTGCGACCTTCCAATTTTTGCTGTTTCTATAAAGACATTCTTTCCACAACTTTGAATACGGTGTCTTATCTCTTGCACCAACAACAATGAAAGCCCATGAAGTTTTGAGAAAATAACCCTTCCTCTTGCCCCAGAGGTTAGTTCTACTCCCATGTGCTGTTTCCTAGAAGAAAAAAAAAAAAGACACCTGGAATACGAAAGATGAAAGAGACCGCTATCACTTTTTTGCAGTCAGATGGACATCTTGAAGGTGGTCCGTTCCCTTATTCAGATCACCTCCTTTTATTCAGACAATCCTGGAGGTTATCTGAATAAAAGGAGGTGATCTGTTTAGTGACAGTAGCAACCAAACAACCTTTTTTTAATTTTTTTATTTTTATTTATATTTAAACGACTTAAAAACTCCTCGTTTTTACCTATTGTGCAGCATATTATGACGTCAAGTACTTTCCTTAAAAATTACAATTTAATTCTGCTTCTGAAACTCCCTTATCCCATTTACATGAACTGGAAAAAATTGTTTTTGAAAATCGTCGGAAAAAACAAATAAAAACATGTATTAAGGATTATTTTGTAAGAAATTAAATTGTCTTTAGGTATGTTAAATTTTTTCTTTGTATAATTATAGTAAATACCAAAGCAGTATAAATATATACATTTAATCTTTAGAAACATATTTATTCATATTGTCACTGCAATTTACGTTGCGTTTTAGAGTTTTGAAATTTTTCACCTAAGCGTCTCTTTCACTTATGCGCTTTTTTTCTGTTGGCTTCTTACGCGGGTGCACAGTGAGAGTTCACTGTAAAATTATTGTTTAATTTGTATTTAAAAATATTTTAAGATGTCATTTTACCTTTTAAGAGTTACGTATACGACACATAAACAAAAATTCTCATTAAATGGTTGTAAAATATTGAACACCTTAGAATGTAAATAAAATGTTTCTGTAATGCTTTTCTATTCTCTTAAGTTACTAAACTTTCACTCATTTTTGAAATCTAGATATTTATTGTGATAGATACACATTTCTTCTCGTAAAAGTCAGTTCAACGTATAACTATTATGTCAAAACCAGAACCCAAACCATAATGTGTGAATTTTTTACAAACTGAAAAATGTGTCTTATTGATCAATGTTTCCGTTCAAATTTTGCTTTACTTAGACTACTTAAATTAATTAATTACGCTAATTTCATTACTTTGCACTCTCAGAAAAATAAGTACAACGTTGACTCATTATATCGATAACCAAATCATAATATGAAGAAAAATTTCGCAACCTTAATTATAATTTCATTGCTTGATAACAAAGTTTCCCGTTGAACAAATCATCATTTAAATTACTGAAATAAATTTATTACATAAATTTTATTATTTTGTACGCTACGAAAAGTTTCTTAAACTTCGAACGCTAATACCAGTATTCGAACCATAAAAATGTGCGACCTTAATAATCTGTTTTATTGATCAATATTTCCGTTCAAACTATCCATGACCTAGATTACTTAAAATAATTCATTACGTTAATTTCATTATCTTGCATTCTCAGAAAAGCGAATACATTGTTGAACTATTATACCGGTTACCAATTCATAATACGGAGCAAAGGTCTTACAACATTAATTATGTTTTTTTCTTGCTTGAGCAGTGTTTCAGTCAGAAGTAATCATTTAAATTACTGAAATTAATTTATTACATAGATTTCATTATTTTGCACCCTACGAAAAGTGTGTTCAACTTTTAACACTAATACCGGTATCCAAACCATAATAAGATAAGGCCTTAATAATCTGTTTTATTGATAAATATTTCCGTTTAAACTATCCATTACCTTGATTATTTAAAATAATTTATTACGTTAATTTAATTATTTTGCACTCCCAAAAAAGCAAGTACAATGTTGAAGTATTATACTGGTAACTGATTCATAATACGGAGCAAAAGTCTTACAATATTAATTATGTTTTTCTTTACTTGAACAGTGTTTCCATCCGAAATAATCATTTAAATGACTGAAATTAATTTATTACATAAAATTCATTATTATGCAATTAGTTCAAAGTTAATTATTATATCAGTATCCAAAACATTATAAGGTGCAGCTTTTTTTAAACTCAATAATGTGTTTTATTTACAATGTTTCCGTTCAAATTATCCATTACTTAGATTACTTAAATTAAATAATTATTTAAATTAATTACATACTTAAATTAGTTATTTACTTAAATTTTCATATTTAATAAATTTGCACATCCAGAAAAATAAGTCATCATTAAATCTTTATTTAATTCGTAATAGGGAGATGAGGTTTTACAACCCTAAATATGTTTTTTATTAATTATTGTTTCAGTTCGAGATATTAATTACTGAAATGAATTTCTTACACAAATTTCGACTTTGCGCTCTAAGAATAGCAGTTCAATGTTTAACCAATCAGTATATAAACAATAACAAGGTGTAAATTTTTCACAACTTTAATAATGTTTTTATTGATTAATGCTTTCATTCAAATTAAACTGCATTATCATATAAAAAAAGTTAAATATCACTGTAATATATTTTAATTGAGGACACCATAATAAAATTGCATAACTGCAAAATTTCTAACTGTGCATCGGACGACACCAAAATTTTGATGTTTATAAATAACAATAACAAAGCAATACTAAGGTGAAGAAAAAGCAATAATTTTCACCATCATAAAGTCTGAAAATTATATGCATCGTTTATTACTTTGTTCTTTCTCATTTTTGAAAATTTTTAAAGAAATACGAGTACTTTTTCCTATAAAGTAAATTTATGTAGATTACAAAAAGTAACAGCCAACACCATTTTAGGTTACGACTTGTAAGGAATTGCGAATCTTGAAAGAATTTATAGGAGTTTTATGCCTCAGCATTTTGAGAAAACTTTGTCTCTATTATATTGAAGCTCCTTTAAGTTCTCGTAAATAGCTATAAAATACCATGGTTATAGCTAAGAGTTTTGACCTATGGTTTTTTTTTTCTGTTATTCTATGATCTTGCTTGTTTGTATTTATAGCTTTTCAGGGAAAGAAAAAATAACTTCAGTTGTTTACATGAAATAGATAATATTTAATCTGAAATTTAAATGTCTTTAGATTTTCGCATTAGTGAAGAATATTTTGTTAAATTAAATTGTTTTTCTATTTAAATTGTTTTAAACATTTGCCTTATTCAAATCAAATATTTTTTGAAGCTCTGCTTTCTTGACTCGTTACAAATATTAATTTTTTTTCCAAAACCTTATATCCATTCTCTAATTATGCAATATTTTTGCAATTGCTTAAAAAGGTGTCTGAGTCGAAAAGCATTATTTGTAAAAAAAATCTATCTCTATAATAATTTTAATGCACAGAGTTAAAATTTTGCCAAATATAGACAATAAAATTATGACTAATTCAATTAAATAGAGATTGATTTATTATTTTCTTCTTTTTATGAGACATGAGATCTAGATATGACATATTTTTGGTTAAAAATTTCTTTGTTTATTAATTAAATGATGTTTATTTTTTCTTTAAAATAAGTGAAATTGTGAAACTTTTATTTACTTTATTATCGCTATAAATGATAGTTTAAGCCTTCTCTTTTCCTCTTCGAACAATGTAACAACAATTATGTATAGTATGTATATAATATAATAGTATTTATAGTAAATAAGTATTATGTATAGCATATGTATACAATTGAAATGGATAAGAATTAAATAGTAAACAACTATGGTGTATAGTTGCCTCCATTTGTAGTGTTGAAGTTAACTAATAACTTTTCCAGTGCATGTAGTTACATTTTTGATTTAATTTTTCTCTGTTTTAACTTTATTTTATGTAGCTTCATTTTTTGTTTGTTTGTTCATTGACAACACACATTTTACAGTGCATTAGAATCAATTTTATGGCTTTATTGCAAAAACATTTCGTTTGAAAAAATAAAGACAAAGCATTTAATAACATTATAGAATGCATTAGAATCAATTTTATGTCTTCATTGTAAACACATTTCGCTTAAAAAATAAAGATAGTTTTAGTAATATATTCTCACTATATGTTTCTCAAACAATTGTTATTTTGTCAACTTCATGAAATTTTTTGCTCACTAATTGCAGTTCTGTACTTAATAGTGTACTTAGTGTACCTTAACGCCAAAAAGTGGTGGTAACTATACACAAAAATTTTGTACATTAAAAGAGACATGTCCTATTACATACATTCATAAAATATTATATTTATTTATTCAAAAGAGTATTCTAAGTTTGTCTGTCGTGTAATTTCTTCTGATGTAAGTTAAATTGTGACGTGTGTAAGCATATTTATTCATTACTTTGTGCATGCCTATTCCTACAGTGCTTACATATTGTGCCTTATTTTATCATAACAGAATACTTATGAAGTGAGTTTAGGATACAAAGCAATTGTCATAATTTAATTTTAATTTTCTACCTTACCCAACAATACAAAAGACTTTGAGAATGATCACCTGAACACTGTAAAAAAATGGTATGTAATTACCCTCATTTTTTGGTGTTAAAGTAAACTAAATAAACTTTCAAATGCAAAACTATAATTATTGTGCAATAAATTACTTAAAATTGACAAATAAAAATTGTTTGACAGAATAACAGAATTAGTGTGATTATATTACCAAAATTACTCTTGATTTTAAAGCGAAATGTTTTTGTAATTAAGCCATTAAATTGATTCTAATGCACGTGAAAATATATTTTGTCAATACGAAAAAAAACTGTACGAAGGTTTAGCTTACCTTAATACCCAAAATGATGACAATTATACGCCTTTTTTTTAAAGTGTATAAAACAATAACTCTCTACTCTTTGCATAGAAAGCATTTAGTTGAACTAATCTATTTCGATATGATCAATATTCTTTAGATAATTTGTACAAAGATGGACTAAATTAATTTCAAAGATAGACTAAATGTATACGAAGATGGACTAAATTAATTTCAAAGATGGACTAAATGTATACAAAGATGGACTAAATTTATAATATGTATATTTGTTTTAAAAAAAACCCACAACTTTAATAATATTAGGGAGCATTCCCACAACAGCCTGTTATGAACCTGGGGTTTGGCGAGTTTGAAATTTCACAGTTGCCGGACATGGCAGCGGCAATATGTATTAGCCGCTTTTACTTCCCAGACAATCTGGTGCTCCGAGGTCAGAAGTTGGGTGGGCTACAAGGATCAAGGACGGACTGAGGATCGAACCTAGACCTTAAACAGCGATTCCTCAGTGTCATTTATCACTGATATTATTTAATATGGCGCCTTTTATCACTTATATTAATATTGATTACCACTTCCTACAAAATAGCTTACAATGCGTGCATATGTTTGGATAAATGACATAATATTTATGAAAAAAGTTTTAAAGTTTGACTCATTTGTAATATGTTCACAAAGAACAATAAAGTGTACACTGTGAATGTACAAAAAAATATAAAATGAATGCAGGAATGAGAAAATGTATTAAATTGTTGTAAATGTACGCAGTTTAAGTTAGTTATATTCTTCTTATAAGATTCCTTAATTGTTTCTTAGACAATCAGTCAAAATAACTTTTTCATACTGTAAATAATATAGAAGAAAATCTTCGCCACATCCATTTTTTTATTTAATGTATAGAGGAAAATTAACATTCACTTAAATTGTGGATATGTTACCGGCAAAGTATGAAACGCCGGCATTGTATAAAATGCCTAGGCATTGTATAGAATGCCTAGGCATTGTGCAGAATGCCGGATATTTTCAGGCAAAGTATGAAATGTGAGAATTAATACGTATTTTCCCTTGTCATTGCATATAATGCCTAGGCATTTTATAGAATGACAAATGCTATTTAGGCAAAGTATGAAATTAACGTCCTGATGAGGTTATTATGTAAATGATGTGCATGTTGCTGTGAATGACAGAAAACGGTGGTTGTTGACTTTCATCGGTGAATGATGACAATCTCATAGTCGCTTTGGTGAATGTTCGAAATATTTATTACATCCGATTTGATATTAATTTATTCGTAGATACTGTATAATTACATTTATTCGATATTTTAACATCGAATAAATGTAATCTCTCGTCAGAAAAGTATTAAAATATCGAATAAATGTAATTATATCCACGAATAAATTACTATCAAATCAGATGTAATAAATATTTCGGACATTCACGAAAGTGACTATGTGATTGTCAACATTCACCGGTGAAAGTCAACAACCACCGATTTCGGTCATTCACAGTAACATGCACATCACTTACATAATAACCTCATGAGGACGTTTATTTCATACTTTGCCTAAATAACATTTGGCATTCTATAGAATGTCTAGGCAATGTGTGAAATATAAATCATTTCATACCTTGCCGGCTAATTTTAGGCATTCTATACAATGCTGGTTTTCATACTTTGCCTGCAACAGATACACTAAATGGAATGGTGCCTGATATTATTCGAACTTACATTAGTATGAAAGCTTGATTTTCCCTTATGACTCTGATTCATGTTGTATCACTACAGATTCGATCTTCGCATACACATGTAATGGATGTCATTTTAATAAAACCATGTGCAGTGATTGATACATTTTATGTCAGACCCATCATTTCAACTTACTCACAAATGAGACACTGAACATGGATCCAAAATGTAAGCTCTCAATTTCAAAAGAGATAGAATTGCTTGACTAAATTGAAAAGCAACATGTATAAAGCACAAATCAAGTACATAAATTGAGTCACTATAGTTTCAGTTCTGTAAAAAAGAGCCTTCCTTAGTTTCCAAACACCAAAATGCATTGAAAAGTTAAAAGAAGCGGCATTAAAAGAGATAAAAACGTGGAAAGTGATTTAAGCTATCAGGACAAAAAACAAGTTTGAACAAGAAGGGAAATAAGAAACAGATGTGCGGAATTTGGTAGGAATTCCGGCAAGAGGAGGGGGGATTAAATTATAATAAATTTCCACGCTTTAAGAAAAGTTGGGATACTAGAATTATCGTTAACTAAATCATTCAAATTTTTTTTAAAATATAGAAATCAAGTTTGGTAGAGGAAGAGCAATGTGAATAATTTTAGCCGAAGAAATACGTAAATCTGTGCTCAAAATTCTAACTATATAGGACGGCAGAAGATCTTTTAATATCTTGATTTTCGACAATTTTTCATGTTGTTTAATTCGAAGTTTAAGAATAATTTTAGTTTGCCTGATAAACGATACAGAGCCGTGAAGAGCTTGGGGGATATAGTGCTGTCCTCCCAATGAGGTGACCTAGGTTCAAATCCTAGCAATGACTATCGATATAATTTCTTCACTCGGCTAAAATTCACCCAGTGGTAGAGAGATCATGGGTTAGATTGCGTAATGCAAATTCAAGTTAGTTTCATCAAAGAGTTCTTAACGAAGGTTAGTTTTTCCTAATGCTTGATCTTAATGTTTCCTTGTCTTCTGGATAAGGTTTAAAATTATAAGGTTATGGAATTGAGCATCAGTTGTCGTAAACTTAGAACTGAATTGGCTGCTCAGTTTCGGCAACAAAATAAAATAAATTTACAATAGAAAAAAAAAGAGTGGTTCAGGGGATAGAAAACTCACCTTCCAATAATGTGACCTAGGTTCGGATACCAAATGGCGGTTGGGGGATACGAATTTTGCTCCAGGCACGCACCAACCACAGTGCTGACGTAAAATATCTTAAGAGGTAGAAGGATCAAGGTCTAGAATTTACTTTCCGTCAGGTGAACAGCGGGAAGTTTTCGTGTTTTCCCTTTACATGTAGTGCAAACGTAGATTAGTTCCAGCAAAATGGAAGGCTACTTTAAGACAATGATTGACCTAGGAGTTCCTTTGTCTTCTGGGTTGGGTACAAAATTACAAGGCTATGGAGTTAAACATTGTCAGTCGTAAATTCAGAATTGGTTCGGCTGTTCAGCTCCAGTAATAAAATAAAATAAAATGAAACGTGATTGACCACACAGTCAAGAAATTTGATAAATGCCACGACTCTTAATGTCAGTTATATGGTCTATAAGGTTCTGAAACTTAGTTTGTTTATAGGTGAGAAAATAACTTCATACACAAATCAAAATCTTAGCAATTTTAAAACTGGTTTCAGATAATACGGGGAAGCAATCAAATTGTTAAAGTTTTTATCAGAAGATTTGTTGGATAGCGTGATTAATTTTCTATGAAGGAAATCAATAATATTCGAAGAAAATCCACTATCAACAGCGATAATTTTAAGATAAAAGAGCCCTCCATTGAGAAGAAAACTATTGGAACAAAATTTTGAAATCACCGTTAACAAGTGTTCGTAAGGCATCCTTTAATTAAGGGGATGGGATGAAAAATTATAAAGAGGGAGTGAAATCTCAAACTGATCCGATGAACATTAGAGAAGTATCCTCCGGAATTACGAGTAGTAGGAACATCTAAAAAAGGTAAACATTCATTATTTTTCTGTTTGAATTAAATGCAATAAAATATAGAATTCATAATATTGAGAACATAATCAATGTCAGCATCATCCACAATGCGAAACAATTGTCAAAATATCGTTGTAAAAGAGGAACTTCAATAAATAAAAAAGTTTCAATTAAATTGTGCATATACGGTAAGGATTATTCATAGAAACGCCATCAATCTTTCGATAAATATTACTATTAAAAGTTAAAGGAAAATCTAAAAGGCGAGCAAAATGCACTTGTTCAATTTCTATGTTGCTAAAATGGAACTCTTGTAAACTCTTCCAGAGGTAATTAAGGGCACCATTAACTGGAACGTTAGTGAATAAAGATTTTGCATCGAAGGAAACCATTTTGCTTTCATTAGCTTTGAATCTAAGAATCTCATTAACAAACAAAATCATACGAAGTTTTGAAAGTGAAAGAATTCATACTATAATATAAAATTGAAAAAAGATACTTAGCTATTTTATAAGTAGCGGTGCCGATGTTAGAAACATTAGTTTAAAAGGAATACCTGCCTTATGAAGCGTAAAAGCTATCACAGTATGAATTATTATTACCTTAAACTCCAACTTAGCATAAAATATATGTTAAAAATCAAAATATTAATTGAACTTCTATTGCTGAAGTAGTTGGATATTCTAATGATAGATCTAAGTTTTCTTCTACTAAAATCACTCAACGCTGATCTTTATCTACCAAACTTGATTTCTGGGAATCACACCAATAATTAGTTCTTCTGCCCTGAATGGTTCAACAACTTTACTTTTTAAATGTTATTTGGAGTTTTTTTGTGTAGAGAAAATGAAAACTATAGTATGTCCTGCCTTGTTTCTGTACTTGATTCATACTTTATTCCCTTCGCTTTTCACTTTAGTCTACGTAGCATAAAGCATACCCTATCCTTTCAAGAATTATTCCGATACATGAGAGAGTCGAAATGGAATGTATATATGTTATGTAACATGTGATATGCCGTCAATATATATGATGCCCGTAAAGTTGAAAATCTGGAATTGTAAAGAGTAAAAAAGGCGTTATCTACAATTCTGACCACAAAATATAACATGATTTACTGATTCCAGCATGGAATAAGTAATGTAAACAATGACAGAGCGGCAGAGTATGAAATAGGAATATTTCACACGTTTAATCAGTATGATAAAGATTTTACTGTATTTATTTGAAATTTCATGACACGCGGAGTTGGTTCACATTTTTTTATTTGATAAAAAAACATAAATGTTTAGTATTCTCTATTTATAATTATTGATAATAAGATTAACAGGGATAATAAACTCATTGTGTGAGATATTGGCTGGTATACCATTGCCAGGAATTTTATACAATGGTATTTTTTTGAATCCATTATCTTTAGTTCAAAAAAAGTCATTTAAAGTAAAATTCGCTTTGAATAAGAATAGTAATTTTTAATAAAAAAATATTTTTTTTAAATATATAATTCATTAAATTATATTTTTTATTAAAAAATATGAAAAAAATATTATTTTTTTCATATTTTTTAATAAAAAAAGAAGGAAAAGAAGATGAAGAAGAAATAATGTGCTGTTTCTTCCTTCGTAATTTATATCCTCTTAAATATTCTGTGCACAAAGAGAATTTTTTTTTGTATACAATGACTAGGTAAAGTATGTAATAATTCTCAAAATGCATACCTTGCCAAAAAATACGAAGTATTGCACACAGTGCTGGAAAAATTCCTACGTTGACGGCAACATACATAAAAAAATACTCGGAAAATTTTTCGATTAAAAAATCGAATACATAAAATATGAAACAAAAGTGTAATATTCGTTAAGAATTCAAGTAATAGGTAATACATCTCGATGTTCATAAAATGCATTTTTTTAAATAACCGTGATTGAGAAGCTGGCCCGAGTTTTGACTTTACGTCTACTAGTGTTCAACTCCGTAGCCTTGTGATTTTGACTGCAATCCAGAAGATAAGTTAACTCCTGGATTAAATATTGAAAGAAATTTGCCTTCGTGGAAGACTTTTTGATAGAACTAACCCGCATTTGCGTTACACGGATAGAAAGACGAACCTCCAACTGTTAGCCTAACAGCGAAGGGACTCTAACCCGGCAACCACTGAGGATATTTCACGTCAGCACTGAGGTCGGTGCAAGCCGGATGCGGATTTATATCGACCAGCTTGAATTCGTATCCGGCCACCTCATTGGAAAGCGAACGCTCTATCCCCTGAGCCGTCTCTTCATAAAATGCATTATTGCTACTGTTATTACTATTAATTACGCTAATACATTTTTTCTCGAAATTGTAAAGACAGAAACTATTTTCGCCAGACTATTCGTGAAACTGAACTCAACATGTAGACAAGGGAACTCTTAGATCAAATATCGGGCTTAAATAAAGATTTTTTTTTCTTTAGAAAATGCAGTTTACCCAGTCTAACTCAAATTTGCACTGCATAAGGGGATATCTGTGAAATAATTTTAATGTTATTTTGACGAAACTAATACGCCTATACATCAATCACATATGTTTATTGAGTTGTAAAAGCCCTGGAAAGACATACATACAAATTAATCAGCAGATACCGAAATTCAAACGTGGATAGAAGGTGATCAAAAACAAGCAAAGTATCTTATGGCCGCTTACGACATTTAACAATCCCCATGTTTAATTAGGTTATTGTTATGTGTTTGTACAATTTCTAACTAAATATGTAAAATTACACATAAAAACTTAATTATACTAATCATCCAAAAGAAAACTGAATAAAATCTTTTAACCATAGTGTTACACCAGTAACATTGCATTTTTTTTCAATGCATTTCACTACATTTTGTTTGTGTAGTGTTATTCTTCAACTTAATGAACTTTGAACTTAATGATCTTTCACCACTTGCCACGAAATACATGGTAGAGATAAAATCTGCTGAAGGTGCTGAATCCCAGCCGAGAAGAGACTGGACGACGAGTTTTAGAGAGCGCCACCTACAGAATTTCTAGTGGGAGAGGACAGGCCTGTACTTTACGTTTGTGAGTGAAGATGGCAACGATGGTTGTAGCGTCCCGACAAGTAATTTGAGAAGCAGATGTGGGTCTGATAACGAAAAAGGTGGTGACCGGGGCTTAGGCCTCCGGTGTGTGTGTGTGGAAGAGAAGGTTGTTCTGTTGAAAGAAATTTGCCGGAATGGCAATCTCACTTAATCTTTTAATGTTTCCCTTTAATGAAATATCAGTTTTACAGATATGATTATAATTGCATTTTTTTTATACCGTCCTTTTAATTTTTTTTATTTTGGATCACCTAGTGAACCTTCATGTGTTTTCACGAAATAAAAGATTGTAAGTTAACCTATATTTTTTGTCGTTTCTCCTTTGCTGAATATATTGTTTTTTGATTTTTATTCTAGCTTCCTTATTCAAAATCTTAATTGTTCTTTTCCAGAGATAAAATGAACTATCCACTAATACGTCTTTAAGACTGACCACCACGTGTGGTAGTGCATTCTATTCAGGGTTAACTTTAGTTTGATCAAGGGATCGTAGGATCTACTAATTTTATTTCAATTATTTAGTATGGTTAAATTTAATTAAATCAGTATTATTTTTTATATACTTGTTGTACCATAATTTTAAATTTAACATTAATATTTAAGCATCATTAATTGATGTACCTTTATAAATTCATTTTCCTAAATGTTATTTTTGGTACCTTAATATAATAGTTTAACCATATACCTTCCAAACCCAACATTTAATACATAGCAAATTAAAACGTATCTACTAATTCAAGATAGTTGAATCAGTATTTCTATAATAGTAAAGATTCCTTTTATAAAAATATCTTTATTGATGAGCGAAAGCTTAAAACTCTTAAATTTAAAGCTTAACGTGGTTAATTCAACTATCTATATTTTTATTTTCGCAGCAATTAAGGAACATATCTTTTAAGGGTAAAAGCTTTCTTAGAGCTGATAGTTTGAAATCTCATTAAAAATTTACGTTAAGCAGGTTTATAATTGAATGTCTTCCGCCTACACAATTTCGCATTTTTACCTTGTCATCTGCAATTAAGAATTTAATGACTGTTTTAAGAGGATTTTGGGACGGAACAGTCATAAAACTGATTCCCTATCATTTTATCGAATTCTCTTCATTACTGCCATTTTATTTTATGAATGCAGAATACTTGCTGTAGCTTAAATTTTAAAATGATAAGAAATTCTTTTTTGCCCTATTACATTTTGTCAAAAAACAGTGATAATTAGCGGAATAAACGCTCCCTGGAAGTTTGAGAAAAATTAAACAATCCATAAATTATAGTACATGTATGTCATGTTAAAATAGGCATAACATGTTTCCTAACATTCAAAAACTAAATTATTATCTCATTTAATCGTTTTTCAATAAGTAAAAATCATTAATATCTAATATATATAATTCTCTTACGTGGCTCCCAAATTTTGGCTGTATTTCTCTTCCGCCGGTGGTAACGTTTGCTTTGTTTTGTTTGCGTTACTATTTCTCTTACACGGCGAATCGACCAATGATTGCCGCTAAAAATGCAACATGCCAAATCTAACTGAGGTGGCTCAACATATAGCGCTTTTAGAAACGGAAACTGAAATAACCAGAAAGCATCAGCTGCGTCAATCTCATACTATTAAGCTAGGCAGAAGTGAGTAGTTTTTGTCGATAGATCTCTATTTTAGTATTTTGTCGAAAGCGCTTTTTTTCACGAATTTATATATTACGAATTTATTTGACGATTTTTGATATCTATCACGAATTATAATACTATAGCACATTTCTAATAGGTTTAACAAATTACATGCCATTTATTTGAATTCAGATTTATTTTAACGACTTAGTATTTACTAAAAATACGTAATTTTTTTTTATATGGATTTGAATGATTGTTTTGAATTCTTAAAATTTTGTGCATTTGCAATGTACGTAAGTTAATAGCGAGCGAAGCGTGCTTGGTTTGCGAAGAAAACCATATAAGATTGCGTAGCAATTTTCGGGGGTTGGCGAGCGTTAGCGAGCAGGGGGCGCTGCCCACTAGTAATATATAATTTTCTTATACCGCTGCCTTGAATTGAGTGTAGAGTAAACTCCCTATACATCTTACTTAGAACTCCCTATACTTAGAGATTCCCTATACATCTGTCTAACACATTAGAGTAGAATTTGAAAACCGTTTTACGGCTACTAATGTTTCGAATGCATTAAAGTTCATTACTATTTCTCACATTTTCTTTTCCGCAAACACATTTGAATGCATAAGGCTGAGCATTGGCAATAAATCAATTCAATTAATATCCAATGGATGGATTCCTTAACTTTCCATTATTTAACTTTTCTTTATAACTGTTATTGAATTGCTTTGAACAGTCGTTGAACAGACCGAATTTTCAGTTTACGACTACCAATGTTCAACTCCGTATCCTTATAATTTTGAACCCAATATATAAGACAATGTAACTCCTGAAACAAGTTTTGAGAGGAATTTGCTGTCGTTGAAGACTTTTTGATGGAACTAAACTGCGTTTGCGCTACATGGAGTGCAAAACCACGGAAAGCCTAAAAGCAAGGGCACTCTAACTCATGATCCGTTTACCACTGAAGATACTTTACGTTTGCACTGTAATCGGTGAGAGCCGGGTGTGGATTCGACTCAACCAGCCATTGTTGGGATTCGAGCCGGGTTCACCTCATTGTGAGGCGAGAGCTCTATTTCCTGAGCCACCACGGCTCCTTAACCTTCCTTGGCCAAAATTATGCTAACGTACACATGGCACTCACATTCTTGATTTCTGCGTGGACGGTTATGCGGACCATTTTTCCAATTTTTTTATATTTAATAATTCATATATACATAATAATGAAGATTTATTTTTACTTTGGAGCTTCATGTGTTTCAAAAATAAAACATTTTTATTATTTGTCATAATTTGATTCTTCATTAAGCAATTTTTGATATTTGATGAATAATTGCTTGCCAACATCACTTTGGAATAAAATACGAACAATTGGAAATACGACATCTTCTCTTATTAACATCCTCTTCAATCCATTTTTTCAATCACTAAATATTTCCGTCACATGATCAATACAAATAAACAGTGCTAAAGTCGACAGTAACTACTGAAAAACATATTAGGTAGTCATAAGGTAGAGGATAACACTGATATACATAACATAACAGTCAACGATTTCATTTTTCGCATTGGTAAGTCAAACCTGAAGAAGACATAAAACATCTCTCCCGAACAATCTAATCGAAATTTTTTACTCATTCTTAGGATTGGAATGTCTGAAATTATCCCTTCCGTCCATTGTCCGAATTTCAGGACGTTTCTAGAGTAATAAAAGAGGCACACACAAGTATCGAATAGTTCCTGATCGAATAGTTATTTTTCCATAGTTATTGCCATAGTTATTTTGCCATAGTTTATAGTAATACATTAAAAAAAGTTCATCTATCATTAAAAAAATAATTAATATTTACTAAAACAAATGTTTTGCATGCAATTATTCTTGGATAAACGAACTTTATAATTGTGGTCAAATTTTTTTTTAATTCACTTAAAAAGTTTTTGAGATATGATGAAATAATAAAAGAGTAAAATTAACATTAAGGGTTCTGAACTTTGGACAGCTCTCCTAACCAAACTATGGGGACCATATTTCCCTAATTGCTGCTACTCCCAATATTTTGGTGGTCAGAATTCCAAATTCATCGAAAAAAAAATAATTCAGAGATTTTTTCTGACTGATTTCGTAACTTAAAATATCGTTCGAATTTTTTAATTAGCATATTTGAGGACACCCCCTCGGGCCATAAAGATTGAGTGCTAGAACGTGAATATCCGATCATTAGATCAAAAGTTTTACAGGGTGGTCTTTTTTTTTCTGTATGCATAAAATATGAAAAATTGTTTAGAATAAATTTTAAAAATAAAATTATTTAACTGAAAATTTTTCTTTCTATCAGATCATAAATATAATACTTCTGTTAATTGAAAAATCTATTATATTATTAGTTCGTATAATTAGATCTGTATGCTCTAAATTCTTCCCTTGAGTAATTTTCTTTAAAGAAAAACACTTGACTCACTGATGTCTTTCCGAGAGACATATTTCTAATTATGCCTGAGTGGCTTTTTTAGCCACCGGCGTTGATTTCAATTAAAATTACAATAGAAAATGTTTTTTCTTCGATATTTTCAATTCTCTTAAATCTAGTATTGACTTTAAAATGCAATGAGTCACTCAAGCATTTAAAGTCTCAAAACAATACTTAATGGTTCTTTGCAAAGATCGACATCTATGATTTATTGTGAATTGACTTTTTGAAATTAATTACAGCTCGGGTTTGAGTTGCAAACAAAGAGCTCTTTAATTAAGATTCCTTATTTGTCAAATAATTAATTAGTCTTTCTTTCACTTTTGGGTTAAATTAAATCAAATTTCTTTTCTTTCTTCAATAAACATTAGTCATGGTTTAGAATAGATTTTTAGAATTAGTTATTATAAATTTAAAAATACGTGCATTTATTTTGCGAAATAGTCATTTACTATTTTAATTCCTTAATGAATTTTATCTATGAAAAATAAAAATAATTTATAACTTTTGATTTTAATGTTTGAATGTTATGAAATCGACTTTACTAAAGTAGCTTGCAATGCTTTACGAAAAAGTAATCATTCTATTCTTCAAATATTTTATTAGTTTAAGTCAGTTGAGACAAAACACATTTCTATTTTACTGTAGCAACTATAACTTTTATTAATATAATTTTTCAAAGTAATAATGATTGTTAAGCACCATGAAAAAGAAGAATGAGAATACACAACCTGTACAGTGTAAAAATTTCGGATCAAATTACGGTATAAAGTATCGGCACTTAGGTTGCCTCTTCCGTAAAATTTTCACCAGTAAAATATAATACCGAATTTTTTACAGTAATATTTATTTAATTAGAGTGATTTAGTGATTTTATGACCCTTATTACTGTAAAATTTACGATTTAAAAGATTTTTTTTTTGTCCGTAGTATGTTCGGGTAAAAATGAATTTTACGTAAAAAGTAACTCCACGCTGCTTGAGTGATATCACTTTTTACCGTTATTCGATCCGGAATTTTTCACACTGTTCTTCACTCAAGTTATCATTCTAAACCTGAAAACAAGGAAAGTTTTATATTAATCGAATTTTCAAAAGTGTGGATCTGTAATACTTGACTTGAATTTTTTTTAATGCATGCCTTTGCCGTCGATAGTAGAAAATTATACCCGAAAATAACTTTTTTCAAAAACGGTAATAATCTGATGACCTGAGTTTAAATGACGAAGCGGTCATACATGGTTAATGTTATTTTTTCGTTCAATTTACAAAAAACTAGAATATCACTGCTTTATGAAACATAGAGCTTCGTGTCAAATTTCGAATTTCAAAGAAGCTGTGAGACTGCAAAAGTTTGAGAACCTCAATTTTAAACGGAGATTTCAGCTATCTCTCTGTGAATTCAATACAGAAAAAAAAGCAAATGGTTTTGTTATAGTTGTATTTTCAATTTTTTAGCTTCGTGTAACATGAAATCATTAATGCTAAATAACGCGTGTATTGATAGCTAAAGGTCTGGTTTCTAAGGACAAGCGCCTTATCTGGGCGTCAACGTCCCGCCGACGACAGCAAAATACTGGTTTGTTAGCTCAAGGCCTGGTTTCTTAGAACTAGCGCCTTATCTAGGCGTCAGCGGAAAGTTGACGTAGAGCTGACGCCAAAAAAATACTTTTTTGTTAGCTCAGCGTGAGCAGTCGGTCCAACGCAGACATTATCTCACATTGCGCATGCGTTAATAACGTGAACAAATATTTATTTTGAATTTGTATTGATTTTGTTATTGTCGACCAGTGTTTTAGAGAACAAATAATGACCATGACCAAGAAAAAACACATTATAGCTGAGCTAAATGAAGAGTGCTATGTTTAATGAAGAAGCTATGTTTAATATCAAAATCTTGGCTGATATCAATGTGCTGTTGGATGTTGTCCGCCATTGCTTCTGTGGTTAACGTCACGTTGTAATCCAAATGCAGTTGAGTTGGACGGCAATTGTAGTTCAAGATGAGCGTTCGATGACGTATACTATCAAACTCACAAATGAACCAATCAGAGGTTAGCGCTGATTTCCAGCTGACGGCGTCCTGTCCTAAGAAACCAGGCCTTAAGTTGTATTATAAATATTTTAATGATAAGTTGGATAGCTGTCATTCAAATCAATATGTAAGTTGACTATTTACGGTCATTTTAGTAAACTTGTCTTTTATGTAATTTGCGAATAAGCAGGCTATTCTCTACGAATTATTTTTGCAATTATCTCAAAAATTTTCCTGAATTATTTTTATACTCTAAAGTTTCAGTTGATTCAAAGAACAGTATCAGAAATCTTGAACAAAATATGATTCTAAACCTATTAATTTCTCGGCTCACTTAATGTAGAAGCATTTATTTTTACTGAAAGTATTTTAAAGAAAAGGTTAAGTCCAAATTAAGGAAAAATATTTAAGAGATATCCTTCAAATACAAATTTTTGACCAGACTTTGATCCCAGACTTTGCATTTAGTATGCAAATTGTACATACAAAGAATTGTGCTTGCGATAAATTGTGCTTACAACGAATTGTCCTTGCAACGAGTTGTGGTCACGATGGATTGTCGTTGCTACGAAATGTGCTCGCGACAAATTATCCCACAGCAAATTGTCCCACAATAAAATGTGAATGGTGAATTTTCGCTACAGCAAATTGACGCACTACTAGTTGCATTGATTGGTTGACATGAGCATTAACTTTGTAAGCAAGCAGCATGCGCTAATCGTAAATGTTATGCAATATACATATATCTTTGGAGCACTCTCTCATATGATTTAACATCTGATGCGTCTTTAAATATATTTCCCTCGTTTTAATGATATATTAAAGTATTCCATGCCTGTTCCGCAATAATGCTTAAGCGTATTTACTAAAATATGGTGACAGAATTGCAAATTGTATAGTATTTCAACTAAAGAAAAATTATATAATTGTTTCTAGTCATATGCTAATCCACGTGAAGCAACCTGAATTCGCGATCGCAACGAACTATAGGGGGCGTTGTTGTATGAGATTAATACCTGCGATTTCTATATGAACAGTCATTCAGTTACTCTAGAGACGTCGTTAATGTAGCACGTAGCATTACAACGTTCCTTCATTATTGTGGCTAGTTAAATTTAAAAAAGAAAAATGCTTGATATTCCTTCTTATGCAAACGAAAACAAAATGGTATCTCTTTTTATTAGAGAAGGAATATCCAAAACACATCGGAAAAATATTTGTACATTAACAGAAAAAAATATGTATATTCTTATAAGAGTTAAAACTTAATGTCCGAGAAATAGTTTTACTAAATTTAATGATATAACATGAAAGGCCCATTTAAACTTTACATTCAATAGTTTTAAGAATCATATTACTTCAAAAATTAAAATGAACAAAAAGTATACATAAGCCTCATAATTTAATGAAATTTAATTTTGTAAACAAAGTTTTTTGACAACAATTTTTATCAAAAAATTTCAAGATTCAATAAAAATCATTATTTAGAAACTAAGAAACGTAAAATAAAGAATGCTGACGAAACAGAAACAAAAAAACAATTCTTTTTTGTCGCCATTTTTAGTGCTACAAAAATTCGTCTTTGGGATTTGCCAAAAACAAAACAAAATGCAATTTTATATTTTCAGGAGGAAAATATTTTACCGAAAAAACGAAAATGTACCAATTCCCACAACATAAAACTTTATATTGGTAAACGTACGTTTTGGAAATGTTATTTCATTTGGAATCTTATTTATCAGAGTTCATATGGTGATATGATTGTTTTGAATCTATGCTAAACTCTATATCTGCTCATTTTCCACCGAAATCCGATTGACTATTTTGATTTTAAATAAAGTGTTTTATTTTATGAATTGTCGCAAAAATTTTAAGTGTAGATTAGCGGCACTTAAAAACCGCCAAATCTGTAGCGGCGGTGGCGTTAATACGTAAGTACCGAATGTTCCTTGTTTGGAAACTTTATTCTCAAATAATAGATACATAGTTTATCCCTTCATTACTTTTAGATAGCATACGACACAACAAAATTTTATAATTGATATTAATTTGAATATGTAGCTAAAAACAGAATAGCTGAATTCTAGTTGAACTTATTCTTTCAAAACTAAAAAATACTTACCAAGAAAACGATTAAACTTAATTAAGAATCAGCACAAATGGTACTATTTCAAGTAACTTGGATAATTTTTTATTGTTGTTTTCCGAATTATATGGATACAGAAATATATACTATTCTATAACGAAGAAGAATATGCTATAACTATTACAATTCTGTATGTTCTGAATTCATATTTATTCACTGGAATGACGAAAGCAATGTTGACTTCACTTTAATTCGTAATGAATTGAAGACAGAAGAAATGCATTTTACCTTAATACACACATCTGTAACAGTATCCGAAATCGGAAGTGATCAGTTGCAAGTTTGTTGATAATAGAAATTAAAAATTATTGAGGAATTTTTCTTCAAATGTTTGGCGTGTTCTGTTCCTGAAAGATTTACTAATATTCTGGAGATTTTTTTCAAGTTCTTCGGCCTTTTCCTTAGGGAAATTTTGTTTCTTATTTGCTGCTAAAAAATGGCGTCTGATTCAGTCAATGATTTTGAAGGAACTAAATGAAAGCGTGATAAATTAATGTCTGTTATTTGCAGGCTCCCGCTAGACGGCGTACTCGGGTGTTGCGATCGCGAATTGCTTGAACTATCAGATTCTACACAATGGGAATCATGGAAGCGGCATTTTGAAGGAACCTTAGTGGAAAAAAAGAGACTTAAAAGGGAGAAGAAACATAAGTAGCTTCTTTAATATATTATTTAGGAGAAAAAGTGGATTATATTTTCCCGTCTGTCAATTTGAAGTCAATTTGAAAGAAGAGAAAAAAAAAATAAGCTCTTTGCTGTGGATACAGAACTTCACAACTTAGAGATGTGCTGTTAGTTTATTAGACTCAACAATATCTAAAATACTCCAAATGTTTCCCGATCTTATAATAAAGCTATTTCAATTGAATCTAAGTCAGAGAAAATTGATAAAGAGCTAACTGAAAACGAAGTTCACGAAGAAGAACACGAAGTGTAATGGCGAAGGCGTGAGTCGCATTTATTCCAGTCACTAAACTGGTGCTAAGTTCAGGAAGAACCAAGTTTTTATTTTCCTATCCCCTGATTTCTTTCCATCGCCACCATTAAGCAGAGAGTACCTGCTACAATTGATCAGAAATAGTTTGTCCAAAGTTAACCATCGAAGTCAAACTATCGTACTTGTCACGTGACAAAAAAAGAGTTTCGAAATGCTTCAGTTTAATCAGAAAACCGATATTTTTTGAATAAATCGAACGATAACTAATAATTTGAATAAAATTTGCTTCAGTTGCCCAAAGGCCTTAAAGTGGATTCCAACCACTAAGAACCACTAAGAAAATGTAATTTTGTAAGTACAATCGGCCCTGAGGACTACCGCGCACAAGTTTCCCACTTGCATCAATTAAGCGAGTGTGAACCAAATACATAAATACATAAGTAGTTCTTACAGGGGGATCCAGATCCACAAACTTATAAGCTTCTTACGTGGCCCGAACGATAACTCTGGAACGATGGCTCGGAAAGAGATCCCTCCATGATAAGGATTGACAGATTTGTGTCCTCTTAGAATGTAAAAAGCGTTATTTTTCAATTTGTTTTCATGGTATTTTAATGGAATATAAAATTACATCATAGGACTGAAAAACTAGTTGCTGATGCCCGTGGTCCACGGGGCATGGGGAACTTAACCCTGGACCAGGTTGTGACAGGCAAAGCCTCTATCCACCACATCAACTGAACGGTCATTACAAGGAAATCATTCTTAAAAGAATCTTTTCAAATTTCATAAAAACATTTAACTATTTTAATGCGAAAGTTTTTTAAGTTTTAGATTGTTTAAAAAAATGCTTTTGCGTAAGACGGAGATTTGTCTAAAACTGAATTTCAGGTCAGCACACATAAATTTTTTACTAAGGACCGTTAATTGAAACTTCAATATAATTACGCTTGTTCATTAAACATTTCAAGAGTAATCTCTTGCCCTTTGGTTTAAATGAAAAGTAGATTCTATGTTTTTTGGAATTTGTTTTCAGTAAGCTATAAAATTTTATTATGCAAATACACAATTATAATTTAATACAATAAGTTAAAGTAATGGTTATTACTGATGTAGAAAAAGTTTAAACATTAAACACGAAGCGTAAATTAAAAGTTTTTAAAATTTTAATGATGATTTGAAAGATTTTGTCTATTTCACATTCCAACATTTAACTCCTGTCTATATGAAAATAACTTTTGTTTGTTTTAAAGAATTTAATTTCCGTATTTAATTAAGACGAAATTAGAAAACACTTCTTTTGAAATTAACATTTTCCTCTTAAAGCTATTGCAACGAGAGACTATTGAAACGCTTACTGCTTCAACTTTGACTCACATATTTTGAAGGAGCTTCTAAATGATATTAATGCAAGTAATGAATATATGACATTAAAGTCTTAATTAAAATTTCTTAAACTCAAGCCTTTCTTGAAGGGTTTGAAGTTTTAATTCTTTCTAAAAGTAAAGAGTTCTTGAGTACTTGCTGAAATTGTTTATGTCTTTCATAAACATTTAAAAATATTAGAACAATTTTGTTTACAAGTTTAAACTTTTATTCATTCCAAAACATTTTTATCTTTCTACTACAAGACATTAGGAATTAATTAAAGGAAATTATATTATGTTTCTATTTAATATTCAGAATAATAATAGTAATTAGTGGCTTTTCTTTATTCTCTTTATCTTAAATCAATGAACAAATCGAATGTTTGACAATACATACTGTTGGAATTTTCATTCTAAAACTACGGTAAAAGTAACCGGCAGCACTCTTTATTTTCAATAGACTGTGAAATTTACGGTTACATTTTTTACTTTTATGGTTTAAAAACCATTTTCAATTAGGAAAGTTAAAAAACCATGACTGAAAAACTCTAAGGTTTTGTTAACCATTTACAACTAGCATAGTTTCAAAACCGTAAAAAATAACTGAGAAAACTGTGAAATACTGGGACTTTTTTTGTTAAGCAGTCTTATGATTTTGCCATCTATATGTGAATGAAAGTATCTTGTTCTAATAGACCAGGATCACAAATAGGGGAGTGTAGGACATTGGAAAATCTTCATGTGTTCAAGGAAATAGAAAAAATATTGTGCTCCCAAAACTGGGGCTCAAACGCCTGTTCTGTAGGTGCTTGGATTGACAGTTTAGCCCACTCGGCTACGATATGTACGCAGCTTCAAGGAACTGAGTAGCTTCACTAGGTAGGTCTATTTAAACTAAACTAAACTCAGTGGCTCGACAGCCCATAGAGGGCCAAGGGCTACTGTGCCCATCTCAGTTTCCTTGACCTTAGGCTCTGGGGTGCAGGAGCTGATGTTCCGGTCAGGTAGTCAGTGGAACGCGGAACCCCCAGTGCTTAGTTCCCAAGCATGCTTGGTACTCATTTATCGACCCACTGAAGTGATGAAAGGCTAAGTCAACCTCGCCCGGCCCGAGGATCGAACCTAGGACCTGTGGCACGAGAGCACGAAGCACTACCACTCAGCCACTGAAAGTCAGGCACTGAGAGTTGGTCTATTTGGTGCGATGAAATTCTGATTGTTTAACCGTATTAGGTTGTTGTTGTTCATTCACGTCTAACTAGAGCTGCACAATGGGCTATTGGCGACGGTCTGGGAAACGTCCTTGAAGATGATCCGAAGACATGCCATCACAATTTTGATCCTCTGCAGAGGGGATGGCACCCCCGCTTCGGTAGCCCGACGATCTGCACGCGAAGTCGAGCACTTTACGGTAGAACAGTTTAACGAGGACCAATACCGCACACCCTCGGTCCCTACGCACACTGAACCAAGTGGTCACCCACCCGCACACAGACCGTAGCCAGTGATGCTTGACTTCGGTGATCTGCTGGGAACCGTGTCCTAACGATCAGTCCACTGCGGGACTTAACCGTATTAGGTGAAAGCAGTTAATAAACGATTTTTCTCACTGATAATAGGGTGATTACCATCTTTTTTTATATTTATTTGAGTGCTGTTTCCATATAGTAAAATAACAATTATATAAATTGTTATTTAGCCATTTTTTCGTAAAATTCTTAACTGCGCAATAGTTTTTTTTATGCTAAATTATTTAGCGTTTTTAAGAAAAAAATGAAAGTGCTCAGTGTCGAAGAATTTATAACAAGTGTAATTTCTTAGAAGTTGAAACGAGCTTTAGTTACGAAATAAAGTAATGTATTTAAAAGTGAAATTGATTACAGCTAACGCAATGCTTGGTAAGAAACGCTGATTAATTAACGCAAGCATAGTATAAGAGCCAGTAGGGGCTTATTTAAAATAAAAATCGAAGCAGTTAATAAATTACTTTTAATTAATTTCAATTTATTGACTTAATATTTAGAATTCTTTGACACACCTTTTGTTTAATTTATATAAGGAATTAGAAACATTGTTACAACTAGCATTCAATCACCAAAATGTGTCAAATCAATCCGTTGGGAGTAATATAAAATTTGAGAAACAGAACAAAGAAGCTAGAACATTTTTCTTTTATTGTAAATCTCTGAGATTTTATTCTTTCTTCTTTCTTATAAACACAACTTTTTTTTGTTTAATAGCTTCCGCTTAAAATAAATTGCATACACAAATATCAATTGAGACTAATCCACTTTAAAAGAGAAACTAATTGTTGGAAAATAATGAGTAAAAACATTAAACAACCAATGTATTTAGTCTCTTCATGTATGGTATTTTTAGTAAGCAAATTCCATATGTGTTATGCAAAATATAATTCTCATTTTCATATATATCAATGAAAATTGCTGCCAGTATATCCAATATATTCAATATTCTCAATATATTTAAAATTACTTGACATACTTTTTGCTTAATTTAAAAAAGGGATTAGAAGCATTGTTACAGCTAACAATAAATCACTAAAAATGTCAAATCAGTGCCCTAGGGCAATTTAAAAATTGAATTGAGAAACAAAACAGAGATACTAGAAAATTTTACTTTTGTTGTAAATCCGTGAATTTTCCTTATTTATTATACAAGGCACACAATTTTTTTCTTATTTAATTACCTCATGTGAAGATAAATTAAGCATATAAATCTCAATTAATACTAAACCACTCTAAAAGAGACATTAATTGCTGGAAAACAGAAAATCTTTTTGAATTGGAATTGTAGGAAATTTAAAGTTTAAACAGCAAATATATTTAGTCCTTTTATAAATGATATTTTTATTAGATCAACCCACCATGCATTAGGCAAAATTTAAATCCCATTATCACATATATCACTGAAAAGTTTTGTTAATATATCTAGTTTGCTTTCCTCTTAATTGCTTAGGTTAAAAAGTAAGGCTTATCGGCGATAACATACAGAGAAAGAAGTATGGTCAAAACTAACGGAATATGGTACACATTTATCATTCTTCTGGCTCTATGGGACCACCAAAAAGATCGATAATTTTTACCAAAGCGCATTGATAATGCTTGTTGGTAAAATTAGCATGAAAATATGGTTTTATAATGATTAATAAAATTGATAAACGTGGTCAAATAATGTATTTTTATTATAATACCTTAGAGCACGGCATAAAACCATATTGTTTTACAACAATAATCTATTAGGTTAAATTCCTTTTAATTTTTGTATTTTATTAAATGTGTGGCAATAAGAACTATAATTTTGAAAACCAGACTTTGCGGTAAACCGTTTTCATATGAACGAAAAAATAATCAAATGAATGGTTTAAATACAATATATTTTGGTTTTTAATACCAGAATTATTTGATTTTTCTTACCAGAAATATCATAACAGTACAGTACGGTGATTTTACCAGAATTTCCTTTCCATACATTGGTAATTTTATGTTTCTATTTTTCTATGTATGTACATTTTTCTTTAAAAAAAATTATATACGTATATATATTATATATATATACACTAAAAGAAAGATATTAAAAACTTAAAGTGCTTTCAATTTTTGACGGGCTGGTTGCTTACAGCATAGAAAAAGTATTATTGCATAGAAAACCTTTCAAGTGATAAGAAATGTTTGCAAAGATGCGTTCTTAACTTTCGATTCTTTTTGTTTTAACGTGCCTAAAGTACAAACTAGTTACTAGATGAGTGAAATAGTTTCGAATGCACGGATGTATTCGTCTTTCAAAATGTCATATGGAAACTGCAATTAAAGATGTATTTGATGCATAGTTACATTTTACAAGTCTCATTTAAAATAACTTTGATTTCAATGATTTCGAATGCGACTTTGAATACTAAATTCAACATTTCTTTTCTGTGAGAGTCTAGATGTGGAAGATATAGTCATGCAATATATTTTAGACTGCCAAACATTTTAACAAATTTATATTAAATAATACGAAAGTATATGCCTGTTCATATATTATAAAACTACAAATTTTTATATTATATAATTCATCCAATACAGAAATTTGATTTGGATTTATTTTATTATATTAATAAAAATATGAGAAGAACCTTAAAAATTATATTTCTCGCATTTTTTTCACTTATTTATAGTTTTGAACAAATATGTAAATGCGTATCAAAATAATTTAAAAGAAAAATATCGTTTAATTTTACATTTGATATTTAATTCTACAAAGACAATAGAAATTATTTGGTAATTTGTGAAGAGTATATATATATATATATATATATATATATATATATATATATATATATATATATATGTATATATATATATATATATATATATATATATATATATATATATATATATATATATATATATATATATATATATATATAACATACAATATATATATATATATATATATATATATATATATATATATATAACATACAATATATATATATATATATATATATATATATATATATATATATATATATATATATATATATATATAATATATATATATATAACATACAATATATATATATATATATATATATATATATAACATATAATATATATATATATAACATACAATATATATATATATATATATATATATATAACATATAATATATATATATATATAACATACAATATATATATATATATATATATATATATAACATATAATATATATATATATATATATATATATATATATATATATATATAATAAGGAAACATCGAGAGCCAAATATAAGAAAATTTTTTAGAATATAACTGTTCAGTTTAATTAATAAGATTATTGAAAATCAATTATTTAATGAATTAATTATAAGTAAATACTTAATCAATTGTTTTAAATTACAAAAATATTTTCCCAATGCTCTTTAGGCTTATTTCAAACATATTACATTGATTAAGTCTCAGTAAGCTGGCCAGAGTTGCTTTAAATCATCAAAATACTATTAGGATACAAGAACTGTTAATGTATATTTTAAATTCTCATTCGTATACTCAAAATACTTTCAACAAAAAATAACGAAACAGTGAGAGAAATATTTGAGAAAAATTGTTTGTAAATATATTTACAAAGGGCCATTTCGCCTTAATGTCTAGGAGAGTTGGTCATCCAACATGTTGAAAGAAAATTGAAATTAGAATGTGAAAATAACACATTTCATACAAGTAACCAATATTATCTTAAGATCAATTGTAAAGAATCAATTTTATCATGAAAAAGAAGGAAGAATATCTAACAAACAAGATCGTATGCACGGAATGAATCCATCACTTTCGAAAAAAATTAACCACATTCTATCAAAAAGTTTTTAAAGTTGGTTTCATGGAATTACTGCATGCAGCTTAAGCATCTTACCAGTCGTGGCATTATACTTTTCTCTTCAGCCAACACACTGATTTTCATTAAATTCTGAGTCTCTGGAATTTGATAAATTCAAATCTATTAAATCTCCTTTGCTGTTTGGAAATGTTTCGATTTTGTGTTTTTTTCTTGAGATTAGTTCAAACTTTGAAATGGTTATTGATTTACTTATAACGTCTTCCAGTTTCTGGAACGATTATTTCTCCCGTCTTTAGAAAACGGAAAATAAAACTTAAAAATATAGAATAAAAAAAACGTAAAAACGTAAGCGCAGATGAAGGTTAGAAGTGTAAAGGGTTTTTTATTAAATAAAATCTTTTCAAATATTTTTAAAAATATTTTGCTTTAATAACTTTTTACTAATCTTTATTATTTTCCATGTTTTCTCTCTCTCTTCTTTATATATATATATATATATATATATATATATATATATATATATATATATATATATATATATATATATATATATATATATATATATATATATATATATATATATATATATATTTATTTATTTATTTATATATATATGCACAGGTGGGATAAATATTTATTTTCTCGAATTATTTGGCTCCTTATAATAAAAAGCCAACTTGATTTGAACGTACAATAATAAAACTTTTCAAGAACCTTGCCATTTACAATGATATATACAGGATGAATTATGTTTGACAATATTGAATCATTAATTTACTTTTACAAAGAATCTCAAAAAGTTTTTTAAACTGAAACTCATTTTTTTCAAAAAAAATTCATTTGGCGAGGAAGTCATGGAATGTGGTTTCAACGAATCCTTTGTCGTTCGACTTTTAAATTAGGGTCATCCCATCATGGTTCACTTAAAATTTCCTCGAAAAGTTTTGAATCAGTTTAAAACTCTATCATCAGGGAAATTAAACCAAAGGGAAAAGAATTTTTACACATAGTAAAGTAAAAATTGAGATTTAAAGTTAAAAACTAAGAACTTCAGTTCAAATAGTAGCATAAACTTATGAAAGCAACTGTCACAAAAAAGCTTTTTTTAAACGTAATGTGGAGAAAAAAGCGTTTACAATCCGAAATACCTTTTGAGCTAGTGATTTAGTTATTTACGCGTTTAGACGTACTATTTAGAAATATGCATAAACCATTATAATTTTCATTCTAAAATTATGGTAAAATATTCATTTTTACTAAAATTATAGTAAATATTACTGATTTAATTAACCGTTGAGCTAATGGTACATTCTCTACCTTTACGGTTTTGAAATTTTTTACAGCTAGTATAGTTAAAAAATCATGAATGCAAAACTATACGGTTTTTTAATTATTTAGAATTGCCAGGCTTCGAGGCATTAATAATGAAATTTAACTGGGTATTGGAGCTAGGCGTTTAAATGCCATTGAATTTAGGTGAAAGTTCAGTTGAGTTTCATCAAGAGGAAATTTATTGATGTCATCGCTTAGACTCGACACTTTCTCTGACACTTTGAACTGTCAACAGTGTTAACAGTTCTTATTTATGGTTATTCAACTGTTTTGTTTGATAATAATAAAAAAAGACAATTAAACAAGCTGTTATCTAATCATTTTTTCCGAGAAATTTCTAACAGTGTATAAAAAATTACGCTTATTCAAAATATGCGTTTAAGATGCATATTGAGCTTGAGATTAGAAATCACATACACAAATGTTTTATTTCCGTGGATAACTGTGTCTTCTTTTCGTCAGATTTGTGGTTTCGGCTCGTACTCGCACGTACTCTAAGGAAAAAGCTACGATTTGCAACGTCTGGTCCAAAGAGTTTAATCAAGCAATTGTTTAAAGTTTTATAACGTTAATGTTACTCTGAATTTTTCGTACTTTACTATATTTCTTATTTTATTGTACACTTCACAAAATGAAAGACAGACCACCCTGAATAACTTTTTATCTAAAAATCGGATCTTCATGTTCTAGGACTCAATCTTGTTGGTGACCTTAAATATGCTAAGTAATTAGTGCAGACCATACTTTAATTCCCGAAATCAGATACAAAAAAGTAAGAATCTCTACGAATAAACATACCTTTTGTTTCGATGGGGTTGGAATTTGGACGCCCAAAATATATGGGGCAGCCGTAATTTGGGAAATTTGGTCCCCATAAGAAAGCGGTTCAAAGTTGTCCAAAGCCATATTTCGTCAACTTTTTAAGCGAATCGTAAAAATTTTTGCACATAAATATAAAATTAAATTCCATGAAAATATAACTTTTAATTAATATGAATTATTTTCCATTATTTTATTTTATAATGACCAAAAATAATTCGAATTGCAAAATATAAACTTTCTGCATTATTTTTAAGAATGTAATTTTACATAACTGAATGCAAATTTAAACAAAATCGGACGAATACTACCTGAGAAATCGAATTTTAAAGAACCTGTATTTTTAAAAATCTGAATCCGATGAAAAAGGGTATGTTTTTCAGAGAAAGTACGTTTTCGGGCCTGATATTGAGACTTAAAACGCCGTCTGCACTTATTATCTAACATATTTGAGGTCACACACTAAAACGTTTAATACTGAGTCCTAGAACATGAAAATCCGATCATGAGATAAACAGTTATTTTGAGTGGTCAGTTCTTCATTTTGCACACTGTATATAGCATATAAAAAAATCGTTTACCGTTTGATAATTTAATGAGGAAAATATTTCTCAAAATTATTTGTTAAATTATTATTGAACTTTTAAAAACAACTAAGAATTGTAATATATATGAAATTTTTTCTTGATAAATCACGCAATTTTAATTTAAAAAATTTAATTTAAAATTTTTTTATTAAATATTAACTAAAGTGAAAGTAATTTCTCAGGAATAGAAAAATATCCAGAGAAGTATTCATTTTTTAGACTATTTTATATATTCAAGACATTCGATGTTGTCAAGGAAAATTTCTCCTCAGGGCTAAAACATACTAAAGCAATCTATAAAGCTTTGAATTATCAACTATATCTTCCAATTAAATTGTATACCTTACGTGGTAAATCACACGTTTACACGAATTTCTAGTAACTATTCGCTATAAAATTACAGATTTCAGATTATTATCAACAAAAAATATATGAGCCAAAATATTGTTGCCATTCTTAAGAAATCCGATGCTGTCATGGGAATATCTCTTCCAGGGCGATCTAGAAAGCGTAATAAAAACTTTTATAAAGCCTTAAACTATCAACTATAACCTCCAATTAAAGATTATTTCAAAGCGGCACAGAATACTTTTATACGATTTTCTAGTAACTATTCTCTATTATATTACTTATTTCAGATTATTTTCAAGAAAATGATTGAGACTTGGACCACTATTATCGTTTTTAAGATACTTGTTGTTGTTATAAGAAAAGCTCTTCAGTGCTATCTAGAAAACATGCTGTTGACGATTTCCCTACACATTTCATATTTTTATGAAGACAATAAAAAAAAACATAAGTATTATTGCCGTTCGTAAGATATAGGGTATTGCAATGGGAAAGGCTCTTTATGGCTATCTGTTTAATATTCCAAAAATATAAATGGAAAGCCTTTCACTATCAACTATAGCTTTAAATTAACTTAGTGGGCTGAGCCCCCTGCTCGCTAACGCTCGCCAACCCCCGAAAATTGCTACGCAATCTTATATGGTTTGCTTCGCAAACCAAGCTCGTTCTGCTCGCTACTAACTTAGGTACTACATTGCAAATGCACGAAATTCTAAGAATTCAAAACAATCATTCAAATCCATAAAACAGTTTTTTTTTATTTTTAAATTACATCATTTTAGTAAATACTAAGTCTAAAAAATAAATTTGAATTCAAATAAATGACATGTAATTCGTTAAACCTATTAGAAATGTGCTATAGTATAAAATCTTAAAGCGTAACAGCACGACTAAGACTCATTTCTCAATGAGTAACTAATAACAATAATAAAACAAATAAATTCGTGATATAAATCAAAAATCGTCAAATAAATTCGTCAAAAAAAGCTCTCTCGACAAAACACTAAAATAGAGATCTATCGACAAAGACTACTCACTTTTGCCTAACTTAATAGTATGAGATTGCCGCAGCTGAATTGTTATTTCAGTTTCCGTTTTTAGAAGAGCTATATGTTGAGCCACCTCAGCTAGATTTGGCATGTGACATTTTTAGCAGCAATCATTGGTCGATTTCCTAGCGTTACCGTTCGGGGAGTTGTAATGAGGTTTTTTTTGTCGCCGTGTAAGAGAAATATATATATAGATGTTATTCCAATGCGGCAAATAACACTTTAAGAATTTATATTAACTATTCTCTATTAAGTGACATATGTCACGTTATTATCAAGGAAAAAAAAAGAACTTAACTAGTATTTAAAATCTCAAGATATCCTATGCTGTCATAGGAAAGCTCTTGAGTGCGATCAAGAAAACATACTGTTAATGATTTCGAATTTATTTAGACATCAGATACAGAGAATATAAGAACATAAGTATCATTTCCAAGAGCAACAAAGCAGAAGAAGTCCATTTCCCAACTTTCGGAACAGCTTCGTTTTCCCCCCATCATAACTTGGTGACTAGGTATCTCAGAAATCGCCAAAAGGCGCAAAATAAATTCGGAAAAGTCATCTCAAAGACAATTTTTTCAGTTCTCTGCGTCATAAGAGGGAAAAAAGGATATTCTTGGAAGCTTTCGCCACTCTCAAAGTTCTCATTTATCTCCCGTATCTTTTAGGGTTGGATTTCGGTTGTCTTACAAAAACTGCGGCGTCAATATTCTGCCAATGAAAGGTTAAGAAGAAAAATGATTGCCGGCGTAGTGTATTTTTCGAATATGGCAAGATATTTTTTTTAGTTTGCCGCAAATGGGAGTGAAAGGTTTCCGTGTCATGTTTATAGCTCTTAGCAGTGAAACCAATCATATAATAATGTTTTTCCCCGAAATGATGTTTCTGTTTGCTTAGGCATGTGTTAGTTTTTCCCCTAAATAAGGATAATTATATCTGAGTCGAAATATAAGACAACGTAAGAAAGCAATTATAATAACAATTTATTATTTTCTAATAATAGGCGTTTTTGTATAAGAAAAAAGAAAAAACTTCCCACACATAGTAATGATCAATATATCTGATTAAAAATGAAAGCAGCTACCAAAGATGTTCCATTAAGATTATACCATAATTTTTAATTGTGGTAATGGTAGGGCTTATCCCCATGACTTTGCATAGCTCGAAACCAGGGAAATCGCGCAAATGTTTCATTAGCTTTGAGGCAATCACTGGTGCTTTTAGGAGAATATCCTCTACAGTAATGTTGAGGCAGTTCATGGATGTGCTCCTGAGATTTTTTTAAATTTTTCAGTTTTTACTAAGAGACATTTGATAACGATTTGTGCAACTTTCATATTTATCCCCACTCTTATATTACAAATTCAAGGAATTCAGATACATGAAATACCAATAAGCCTAAAAATTGCTTATTTAAGAGAATGCAATGTAACATCAATATATTCAAGAAAATTATGATAAGAAAATCAAGTTAAGATTGTATTACACTGAGATAAATAATTTTTTTTCTTCATAGAACTTGTTTAGTATAATTAGAAAGATTTAGTATTCATTAATCATTACAAGCAGCAATTCAAAGCTCTGAATCTCCAGCAAGACTGAATTTATTTTTTTCTCACGTAAAATGCTTTCCGAACTAAGCAAAAGAAAGCAAGAATATTCTTATGCCCATTTGTGACAATGTCCCGTGAAATGCCGGGAAAATGTACTAGCACAGAGGGATTGGTACTTTTTACTGTAAAATCCATTTTTACCGAAAAATTTTACAGAACCAAAAATCTGATATACTGTAATTTTTGTGGTACTGAATCACTGTGTGCAAAAATCCCTGAATCACTGTAGTTAAATAATTATTAACACAAAAATCCTACAGTAAAAATGAATTTTACTGTAAAATTAATTTTACAAATGATGCGTCCCGGGAGGAGATACCGTTTATCAAAATTTGAGCCAGAGTTCTTTACAGTGCAAATGAACTACAAATTATTGATTCTAATGCATTTTACTAAACTTAATTAACTTGTTTCAATTAAATATATTGCTGCGTTAAAGATGCGTAAAGCTTTTAAAATTAAAAAAAATTTACAAGTTTTATTTAAGTTAAAATAACAAAAAATATTTTTTTGAAAATCCATTAAAAACATTCATTAATCAAAAGCACAGCCATATTTAACTTTTCGTAAAATTAGATTTAATGCATCTTAAACAAATTTAAAACTTTTTGAATATAAAAATTATAAGCATCTCCTCAGTTTAGTTAAAAAAGACTTTAAAATTGAAGGTATTTAAACATGTTCAAGATTACATATACAATAAACTTATTTTTGGGAACTGAAATAAAACTTTTTTTTATCAAAAAAAAAGTTTTAAAAATTTTTTATATGATTTTTTACTTAGATATGTTTAAACTGCAGAATTTACAAAAAGTCATAACTATATTAAAATATTTGACACATTGTCAGAAATATTTCAGACGGATTCTGATATAAATTCAAAAGAAAGAGTTTAGCTATTCATAAAAGTAATACTGTATAAGATAGAGTTGATTCCCTGATTCCTTAGAAGTGAAAATACTTTATTTTCGTTACTTTGATGATGTGATTGCTTGTGTCACTCAGTGGCATTTAATGTATTTTTTGCAGTCTAGTTAATAATTCTTATATGTGAATCATATTTCTCAGTTAGACCCGTAATTGCTGCCATAAATACGAAAAACAAGATTCCGTACTCTATCCTCAAATGATGAAGGAAAACAAACCAAATCAGGATGAGGAAATGTATCAAAGGTTATGATCCAAAGTCATTTATTTGAAGATAAGAGAAGATTGTCTTGAAATATTTGTTGAGTTATGTCTCTCTGATTGGATAGCTAAAGCCTATATTGTCACAATGAGGATTCTTCCTTTGGTGATATAACAAATTGCTCATATCATCTTTTCTTCTGCCTTAAGCTGCTTTATTTGAGTTGTACTGATTCTGTTTGGTTCTCAATACTTTTTCATAACTTTAGTGTAGGAATGTCATAAGATGCGTATGAAATAGTAAATGATTTTATTTATTTATTTATTTTTTCTTGCTTACAGACTGTCGATAAATTAATAATAATTGTCGAAAAATAAAATCAGTGATGAAAACAGAAAAGTATGTGAGATGTGATACTTGATTTAGAAATCCAAAAAATTTTGAAATTCTATAAAGGCGCTATAAATATAAAATGTGCAATGAGTGCAGATAATTTATATAAAATACAAATTGTTTCAATAAAGCTTCTCAATAAAGTTCATTTCTCAATAAAGCTTCTTCTAATAACCGTGGGAATAGATAACATAGCTTATACTTAAAGTATTTCAAAATTAAACATAGTTTTTGTATGAACAGAACAATACACTGTAAGAATTTTCATTCTAAAATTACGGTAAAATAACCGGCAGCAGTCTGTCCATCTGATTAACCGTAAAGTTTACGTCAAAGAATATTTTTTACCTTTACGATTTTGAAACCGTTTACATCTAGTATGGTTATAAAATCATAAATACAAAACTAAATGGTTTCTGAACCATTTACAACTACTGTGGCGTCAAAACCGTAAAAAAAGAAATTGAACTGGACATTGGAGCTAGACTTCTTATTTAATAATGGACAGTGGAGAGTCCAGGACACTGAAAATTCTTCATGCGTGTTAAAGGGAATGGAGGTGTCAACGCCGGGACTCGAACCCCCGTTCTGCTGGTCGTGGGATCGACAGATAAGGTCTCTCGGCTATAATATGTACGCGGTTGCAAGGAACTAAGTTGCTTCATTAGGTGGGCTTTGTTGGTGCAATAAAATTATTGTTATTTAACCGTTTTAGGTAAAAAAAATAGTTAATAAATGATTTTTCTCGCTGTTAATAGTTTCATTACCATCTTATTTACGGTTATTTGACTATTTTGTTTAAATATGGTAAAATAACAATTAAATAGATTTTTATTTAGCCATTTTTTCCGAGAAATTTCTAACAGTGTAGTAAATAAATGATTTCTTAGATATAATTTCCAATTTTAAAAGATTCATTATCATTGTAACACATTCGTTTAATTAGATCAAAAACTTATGCATTTGGTAATGGAAAATGCAAACTAAAATGCAAAATCAATTTATCATTTAATTGTTGCGCTTGAAAATATCACTATACGTTAATATCTTCAACGTAATTTGAATGCAATTCTAATATGTCTTCAATGGAAGTCTAAATTAAAGTAATTTGGGATAAAATCAAATGAAGGAGTTTAGAATGGAACTTTATGTTTGTTTATCTCCAGACCCCTGTAAACAATCTAAACAAAATAATCAGCTCATCCAACAGTTTGAAATTAACATAAGAGATCAATAATTTATAATGTGAAACATCACATATGTTATCAATGAAAAAAATATTCTTCTTGACTCTTAAAGAACATTTATTTTCAAAATATAAACTAAATAATTACATAAATATAAAGTAACATACATACATATTTCTCTTCACTCGGAATCTGAGCATAAGGCACTGCATCTCATTCTATTTCTTACCAGATATTTTGTCCCTTCATATGTCTTATGCGTTATTTTCAATGCCAAATATTCTATTGCCCTGAGGGTTCAAGTCCCAATTTACAACAAATAAAATCATTCATAGTTTACAGTAAATAATACTATTCATATAATATAACAATTCATGGAATTATTCATAATTTAATAAGTCTCAAGAAATGTTAGATTAATTTCAAAAAATGAAGTAAAGCGTGTTCTTTTATTTGGGAATGCCCAAAGGACGTAATTATATTCGATTTATTTTCCATTGAATGTAAAATATCATATGATAACATGAATGTTCTAATTTAAAAATTCAGAGCAGATTTCTTTTAGAATGTGTAGCAAATTCATTATACAGTAAGCAATACGATACATAGTTTACTGTAAATAATTCTAGTCATAATTTACAATAAATAATGTTACACATAGCGTACAAAAAATTAAAACAATTCATATTGCACAACTATGCATGAAACCATTCGTAATTTAGTAAGCTGAAAAGTCTCAAGAAATGCTAGATTAATTTCTAAGAGTGGAATAAAAGGTACTCTTTCATCTAAACATCAGCAAAGATCATCATTATCTTCTATTTATTTTGCATTTAATATAGTACATACATATAACATCACGTGAAATTACGTTAAATGTTCTTACTTAGAAATTTAGAATATGTTAGTTTTAAAAATTATAACAGTAAATAATACTATTTTAAAATTTGAAGTAAGTATGTAAGTAATACTTTACATAGTTTACAGTAAATAATGCGCTATTCATATTATGTAACAATGTAAGAAACTATTCATTATTCAGCAATTTTCAAAGTCACAAGAAATGCTAAATTAATTCTTAAGAGTGAAATAAAGCATTATCTTTCGTCTAGACACACAGAAAAATCATTATCATCTTCTATTGATTTTCCATTAACTATATAACATGATTAGATATTATACCATATATTCTAACTAAAAAAAGTGGAATATATTTGTTTTGTAAAGTGTAATAGTAAAAAATACTATTCATATTATGAAACAATACATGAAACTATTCATAATTTGGTACTTTTCAAAGTCTCAAGAAATGCTAGATTAATTTCTAAAAGTGGAACAACTCGTGCGCTTTCATTTAGACATACGCAAAGGTCATCATTATCTTCTATTTATTTCCCATTGAATGCGCTCTCTGTAATTATCCCAAAAAGATTACTCAGAAAACAAACATTTTCCTGTATCCGGCATGACGTTTCAGAAATTCAGTATTTCCGGAAAGGAAGATGCGAAGAGGTAAGTGGGATCACGTCTTCCACCCACGCTCTCAACAGAAAGATGTGGGGTCGTATCCAGGGAAACGCCTCTCCCTCTGGCCAGTTTCTCCAATCAGAGGAAGTCCGAAGAGGAATAACAGAAAGAGGATGAGGATACCGGTTTATTAAGTGATGAAAAGATGCTGAAGAGAGACGAAATGTTTCTTGATCTCCATCCTTCCTCTTGCGCTTCACCAAAGCGGAATTGAATTTTACACATCAAAGTGACGGTTAGTTTTGATCCTTTTTTTTATCCTTTACTGAAATTATTCATGAATTATAAATACGAAAGTTAGTAATTTAATCAGAATGAATGGAAGAAAAGAGGAAAATGTCACAAACAGTTGCAAATAACTAAATTGAATACTTTTCTTTAAACTGCTTTGAGATGCATTTTCCGTAATTTAGAAATTCGTTATTCGATTTCTATTTTTGCATCAAACGATAAATATTTTATGTTAGATCGTAACAAATTATCAAAACTTTCGTGATATGTTTTTATACATTTAAATTAAGCATTGATCTTACTTAGATATCGTCTTACCAAGTATTGAAGTTGTAAACTAACTTGTTAAAATTTTTAATCCCTTGTAGCATGTTATATATTTTCAAAAATGTTTTATTATGCATAGTTGAAATTGTAATATTGTAGAATATAAAGCATTTTTGTAATATTTCATATACGTAACAATTGTAATTTTTCATAAATATTTTATTACTTTATCTCATACGGTCTATAGGATAACGTGATGCCATGAAACTTAGAGTAGGGGTTTATATTTGAAATGGCATAAGCAGTGTGTAATTACCTTTTTAATGGATTATTTTGATCTAAAAGAGTACACTGAGAAAAAGGGTGTGGTTAAAACTACCAAAATATGGTAAAATTTACCTTGTTTTTGCCTCTATGGGAACACTAAAAATCTCAGGTAATTTTTACTGATGCGTTTTGGTAATGATTTTGGTAATGTGACAAAATTTAATAAATTTGGTTATTTTATCATATTTCTTTAGAGTAGGATATGAGAATCATTCATTCGGTAAATTTACTTTTTAAATGCGTGGTATTGATAACTATAATTTTGAAAACCAGAATATCCAGAAAACCTTTACCATATAAATGGAAAATTACTAAATGAATGGTTTAATAACTGTATAGTTTGGTTTTATTAACCGGAATTATGGTTATTTACAGGAAGTGCCATTATTATACAGAACGGTAATTTTACCGAAATTTTTTTCTCCGTGTAAATTGCACTATTGCTTGTGGACATTTTAAACATTGCTTAGAAGACTATTGAAACATTTTAATAATGTACACAAAAATAAAAGCAATGTTCATTAAAACTTTTAAGGAGTATTTAAAAACATTAAAAATACATCTTCAATGATTAAAAAATTATTTTGCTCATTGCAAAATTAATATAAAATATATTGTTATGCATCTGTTCTAAGTTGTGTTTTGTAATTATTTGCATTTAATGTTTGAGCTGCACAATTTAGAAAAAAATTGATGTTTCTGATATTTAAAAGGACATATAGGCTGATGAAAAAAATATATATATTTAGAAAATTACTTTCTTATGTTTTTTTTTACTGCACCTATTTAGTTTCTTCGATTTCTTTTCTTTCCACGAAAATGAAGGTACAAAATAATTTGATACGATATTTTATATCACTCACTACTCTTATTGCTATAAAAATGTATTTATTTAGCTAATTATTTCATAATTTTAAAGTATTATTTAAAAAAATGGGTTTAAACAATCACACTATGTTTTTTTTAAAAAAAAAAACAGCGAAAAGTGCTATTTTGTGAAAAAAAATTATATATGCTGGGAAAAGAACTTTATTCGACAGCATTTTTGGGCCTGAATAAGCAAAACCAATTGTTGAGACTAGATTAAATGTTACATCTTTTTGCATTCCTCATATTTAAGCAAACAGAACTTACTTATTCCCTAATAAGCGTATAAAAATAATTAAACAAGAAAATTTAATGTTAGAAATGAAATGAAATCGCCATCTGAATAACAAAAAGTTTGTGGAGCGACATATCTTAAATTTAAAGAAATATTTAAAATTAAACGAATGCTAATTGCTAATAATAAGACTAATTACTAATAATAAGACTAATTACTAATAATAGGACTAATTAAGCAAGAAAATATAATTTTAAAAATGAAATATAAGGGTTCTCTTAATGACGAAAAGTTTGTAGACTGGCATAATTTAGGTTAAAAAAATTTTAAAATGCAAAAATTAGATTAATTAAATAAGAAAATAAAATTTTTAAAAATGCAATTTTACATCTCTTATGACGAAAAGGATGTTGAGGAAAACACTGTAAGACTTTCAGATCAATTTACAGTATAAAGTACCGAAACTCAGGCTACCAGTACTCTCAATCGTAAAATCCATTTAACCACGGCACGTGTTAAGAAACGTAAAATCTGATAGACCATAATTTGTACAGTCAAATTACCGTAAAATCACTTTATTTAAATAAATATTATTGTAAAACTTACGGCACAAAATTTTACAGATGATTTTAATTACAAAATTTTACACTCAAAATGCTTGTACTTTATGCTGTACCTTACAGTGCAAAATGAAAAAATATTTAAAAATACTTTAATATTCAAATTAATACAAAAAAAATTATATATATATATATATATAAATAAATGCATAAAAAACTACACAGATAACGTAATCATAAAGTATAAGTACTTGTTTCATTAATTTTGTTATTCATAAATTTTGTTCATTGTTTCATTAATTTTGTTTTGTTAGAAAAATAAGAAACATTAAGCACTTAAAAATTATTCAAAGTACAAACTATTTTAGCACAAAATAAGATACAAAGTACTGCAACAAAGTTTAAGAAAAATTAACTCATTTTATAAAATAATGTTGAAAATATTTTTTCTGTTTTCCAAGCATCTACATGAAGTATGTTTGTGCAAAAGGGCAGATTGATACTGAATTCATCTAAAAAAATAAACAAAGAAGCTGTAAATCGATGAAAGAATTTGAAACTTTAAAGCTACTTTACTGCTCTAAAGCTTTTCAAAAGAAGTGCTAGCATTTATTATAACGAAAAGAATATCTGATCAATAAAAGAGTTTTGTAAACTTGCCAAATTGGTTCCCTTTTTTCTTTTTTTACTCTTAGTTATCTCTCTTAACCTTTCAAGTGAGAAGAGATTAACCGAAAACCTTCTCACTAGAGGTCTAAGATTAGAACTGCAAATTTCAGAAGTTTTCTACTTAATGTGCTCAACTTTTCAGGGATTAAACTAATGAGTCGTAACATGGTGTAAATGTGAGTATTTAAAGTTATAAATGAGGATTATGCTGTATTGATTTTGTATCAAATATATTTAACAAAGTGCATCGAATACATATGTTCATTGCATTTAAGATACTTCATATAAAATTAATAATATTTATTATGATTCAAAAGTTAGTAAAAAAAAATTAGATAATATTTGACATATTTCTGACATTTGACTAGCAAATATCTATGTATATACATCATGATTTTTGATCATTTTTTTCCTGTACTTTGTTTAAGATCTACCAATAAAAACTTGCATTGTAACGGTGTTTTGCAATAACGCAACAGCTATTGCATGATAAATAAATAAAATATGGAAAATATATAAGATTGATATATGTTTTATGTGTTGAGATGATAGATGTTGAATTGATATATGTAGTTTATTTTATAAATACTATTTATTTTGAAATAACTATTTTATTTAATAATCGTCATTGAATAGCTGACCCAATTAAGGGCTCAATTAATTTTCAACTCCGTAACCTAGAAATTTTGAACCCAATCCAGAAGACAAGGGAACTCTTGGGTATTGGAAAAAATTTGAATTCGTGGAGGACTTTTTGATAGAAGTAACTTGGTTTTGAGTTACATGAGGAGTAAAACCACGACGACCTCCCACCGTCAGCTTGATGGCAAGGGGACTCTAACGCATGATCCGTCTACTACTGAGGTTATTTTACGTCAGCACTTTGGTCGGTGCAATCCGAGTGCGAAATGCGTTTCGACCAGCCTTTGCTGGGTTTCGAACCCGGTTCACTTCATTGAGAGGCGAGTCAGAGTCGAAAAGGCTTTTTTTTCTTCTATAGAGTGCGTGAACGAAGTTCATCGCACTTAAAATTTAGGCATTCTGTACGTTTTATTAACTTCTGTGCGTAAGATATAACCTTCCCTCATAATCTACTGTTTTCCAACATTTTGCTTGCCAACTTTTCGTAGTTATTAAATAAGAAATTTTGATTATTCAAATTCTTTTAACAAATTCGTAAGTTTTTTGAAAAATACTTTCTGCTGTTGTTGTTATTAATGCCACTTGTTAATATCAGTAAGCCTGCTAATGCAGAAGGTGTGTTTCTTGTTCTTCAGTGGCGCCATCGACAATCAAGAATGCGAATTTAGCCACGCGCACGTGACTGCCCATTTTACAGGGAGGACCCATTCAAATTCCATCTATTCTTCCACAGATTTTTACCTGAATCAAAGAACGATCAATCCCTAATTCTGTACTACCCCGATGTTTTTATTTGTTATGAGAACTTGGAGGACTTTGCAACCCCGACCAATTTAACATGCAACAGTCGCCACTTAATGCACGGCGATTCTACAGCCAGCACGATACAAACTCACGCTCTCAGGAACATGAGCCCAACGTCCTACCAATCAAGTTATCCCGGGCCATAATACTTTCTAAAATTTTGATGAGAAAGAATGAGCCATGGTAGTTCAGGGGAGAGTACGTTCTCCTTCCAATGAGGTGGACGGGGTTCGAATCCCTTATTAAGGATGGTCGATACGAATTCCGCACTTGGGTCGCATTGGCTAATGTAAAATAGTGCATAATAATAATAATATTGCAAATGTAAAATATTTTCAGTGGCAGAAGAATCATGAGTTAGAGTTCTCTTGCTGTTAGCTGAGCAGGTACTGTTTGGCAGGTCCTTGTAGTTTTTCTCTCCATGCAACACAAATGCGAATTAGTTCTACGAAAAAGTCCTCTACGAAGGCAAATTTCTCTCGATCTAGTAGTTTCCTTGTCTTCTGGATTCGGTTCAAAAGTACAAGGCTACGGAGTTGAACATCGATAGTCATATAGTCAAAAGTAGGTCCTCTCCATTGAAATGTTGATTAGTTCCGTCAAATAGGCCAAAATTTCACCCAATACAAAATTGTCTTCTGGAATGGGTCCAAAATTACAAGGTTATGGAGTTAAACATTGGTCCTTGTAAACACAAAAAATTGGATTGGCTGTTCAACGATGGTTGTAAAATAGAACTAGATAAGTTAGAATAGATTCCATGATAAAGTATTCAAGTGATTTGATATCATATTTCCGATCGTCCCTTGTTTAATCATATTTCTTTCATAAAATAAGCATTAATGAAAGTTTAAAAGCCAATTATTTCTACGTTGTTGGATACCATACGTTTCATGCTACAATTGTGACAAACATTGGCATTTGCAATTTTAAACCTTTTTGCTACCTGTCCCTTCTCCTTTTAGGCCTAATATTTTAATATACCCACATGGACAAAAAAATTAGTGCACCAAGAAGGAGTTGCCAAAATGAAACAAAATTTTTCATACGTAATGACTACTTTGATGTAAGTAAATGATTAGAAAATCAAAGATTATTGTTTTTCTTTGATTTTTTAATCGTTTACTTACATCAAAGTAGTCATTACGTATGTAAAACTTCGTTTCATTTTGATGATTCCTTCTTGATGCGCTAATATTTTCGTCCATGTGTGTATTTGCGTTATTGTTAGTTATTATAAAACGAAACTCTTAACTTATTTTTGGTGTAACTTTTTGTACTGTACTGTGGGTAAAAAAGTAAAAATAAAACAAAACTAAACTAAATTAAAAGAAAAAATAAAACGAACCACCCTGAATAAATTTTGATGAAATGATTTCACGGACTGGGACCAATGCTCCAGGATTGATAGTTTTATTATTTTTTTGTGAAGTTTATTGATATTCTTGAATCAGATAATTACCTTATGCCATTAAATTGAAAGTGTCTGTTGTTTTGATCCTCAATTTTTCTTCAGATACTTTTTGAAATTTTTGGGTTGTTTTGGCACTTTTCTGGGGAGTTAAGCTATCCTAGTTCCATAAAAAATTATATTTCACTTAAGGAAGGTATTTCACATAAAGCATATTTACGGTATTTTACATAAAGGAAAAACTCGAATTCTACTGTTATACTATTAACTACCTTTCATTTCTAGTAACTACCTACTTTTTATCTCAAACGCATATAATTTATCCCGCATATCATTTTCTAAAGAAAATATTGCTTTAGGTTAGTATGGTGCAGGTTGTTCTCCTTCTGTGGCCGCCAATATTTGCATAGTGGAAAATATCTAAATTCATTGTTGTTCGTATTGGCCGTTAATAAAAATATGAAACAAAATGACAGTCTCCAGGAAATTCACATATAAATCATTTAAAAAACCAATTTATTAAACAATAATTCCTGAAGATTATAAAGAATGGCCATCATATATAATTACAAATTAACAAAAATAAATCCCTTACAGGAATAGAGAAAATATAACTTCCACATTAAGAAGCTTTTTGTTAGCATTCCGTTACGATTGCATTTTTAAATCCGTTAGGATGGCTGGGACTGGAGGGCCCAAAAGGGCACTCCTAGTCCTCACAAATTTTGAATCAAAAGTTAATACAATTGCTCCTAACGGACACAGAAAGTATGGGTAGGAGATCCAAAATTGGAGAATTATCAAAATATAACATAGCCAAAACAAAGCCAACCAGCATATCAATATTGGGTTCAGAAAATACCTTTGCGATCACGAGTCGCCAACAAATTTATGAGAATTATTACAACCATGCAACAGAAACATTTAATTGTTAGAAATTTAGAATTTAAAGTTCTAAATAGATTTTTGTTTTCGATTAGGTGCGACAGTGAATTAATAAGTCTGTCTAGTAATGAAATAAAAAGTATCCGTTACATTGATCGATGCAAAAAAAGAATAAATATTTTATGTTCATTTTAAAAGCTTATTTTAAATATATAATTCTTTATTTTGAATATATAATTCTTTATATAATTCTTTATATAATTCTTTATTTTAAATATATAATTCTTTATATAATTCTTTATTTTAAATATATAATTCTTTATATAATTCTTTATTTTAAATATATAATTCTATTAATAAAAATAAGCTTAAGTAATAAAAGATATTTAAGAGGATAGAAAGTAAATATATAATGCCAATTGTGGCATCACAATTAGGATACATTTTTAAAATTATTTGAAGACATTACCTTAAATCTCAATTCTACGATACGTTAAACTTTTATGCAAAATTAAGAACAAATTTTTATATATTATATTACTGAAGGATAGTGCTATTATTTTTTTTTATTCAAAATGCACCAATTATATCATTATTGGATAATGCAAGAATTTTCTTTCACTAAAGATATATTTCTTTCTTATCAGATCATTTCTTTCCGTGACATCTTCTGTACACTCGAAGAAAAAAGTAACTTCTAATGCATTCACTTGAAGCTTTAAGATCAATTACTTTTGTGCAAGAAAAGTTCTTATGATCACGAATACCATAGCAACAAATCTTGTAATGAATAAGTGCCCGGATAAGGGTTAGTTAATTACCTTCACCGGTAGAAAATAATTGTTTGAAACTAATCAAAGTGTTCTTTAATTGCTTTCAGAAAAGTTTCATCAGTGTTTCACAAATATCACAGGTGATTTCGAGTAATTATTTTTAATTTGGATAATAAGATAGAATTTTTCCAGTTTCAAAGTTTATGGGTGAGCATTGTTCTGTGAGAAGTGAAATGAATTCTTCGTTTCGCAAATTGAATTCGGAATCAGTCCCTGTTCTCATTTGAATTTATTTACATGGGAGTAAACATTTATTTCAAACTATTTACATTTGTTTCCTGAGATAGGGAATGCATTTAGTTAAAACAGTTTCGGTATCAAAAGGTATTGTGCTTCTAGCTAAAACAATACACTTCTAATTGAATGTTTGTTTTGAGGTGATTTTGAATTTTGTATTATGTAAAGTGGAAAAACAATGGAAAATGGAAAAATATATTTTTGTTATGATGAATTTTAAACTGGCAAATTTGGTAAATTTTGGTAAAATTTGGTAAAACTAGTAAATTTCGAAAATTTAAAAAATGACTAATGAGTAAGCGTAAAATGGAAAAATATTTTTTAGTAGTATTTTATTTTAAACTAGTATATATGGTAAATCTAAACAAAATGACTAACAAATAAGTGTGAATTGAAAATTTTGTTTATGGGTAAAGTTGACTAATTTATCGATTCATATTGAATTGGTTTTTAATTCGCATAGTGAAATTCTGAAACAATCATTTTTCTCCACTCACTCCAATCCAATCCAGATTTTCAATACAATTTTTGTCTAATCAATACCAAAATTTTGTATTTATTGCATTTGTGTTGTGGTTTAGGATTGTTATTGTTACATTTAGAGAAGCATCGATTTAATGGCGTTCATTTTTAACAAAGAAAATAGTGCTCTGTATCAAACATCTGAGAGATCAACAAGATTTAGAATTTTTTTTTCTTTTGATACTAATAAGTGCTAGATTAAGATAACGACTACCTTTATTACTCTTGATCTAATCAGCGATGTTTTCCTTAATAAGTGGCAATTTTAATGTTTCGAAGGACTATTTTTAAACATGCTAAAATATTTGTGCAAACAATATTTTAAGTTACAAACATAAACATACATTATCAGAATAAACCTATTTTTTCTTTTTACCCTCTAAAGATGGGGTTAGCGCCAGTCTGCAAAATTAAGTACCAATAAGTGAGATTCGGAGCTATAAAAAAGGAAAAATCTAACTTGTGACAGGGAGAAAGATTAGACTTTTTCCCCGAGAGGGAAAAACGAACAGGAAATATTTACTTTCTTTTAGATTGTTAAATGGATGCCTAGGCAGTACTCGCATGGAAATGCTGTGATAGTGGTGTTCATTTTTGTACTTTTGTATTCATTTTTGTTTTATAAAATTTTGTTGAGGTACTAAAAGATATCTTCAATCATCCGTTTTAATTATAATCACATCAAAATCCTTATTTGCCCAGTCTTGATATATGCCCCTTATAATAGCCCAGTCTTGAAACTTTAGACCTGACCCTTTAATGAAAGCGTTACTTTTTTATTATTTCGCCATCTCAAAATTGCCTTACAGTTTAATTTTAATTATTCGTGAACTATTCATCGAAATTTTCTCCATTTGAAACACGCCGTTCAACGTCGTCTTTTCATTATTCAAAAAATGTCGTTCAATGTCGTCTTTTCATTATTCAAAAAATGTCATTCAGCATCGTCTTTTTATTATTCAAAAAATGTCGTTCAACCTCGTCTTTTCATTATTCAAAACATTTCGTTCAACGTCGTCTTTTCATTATTCAAAAAATGTCGGTCAACGTCGTCTTTTCGTTATTCAAAAAATGTCGTTCAACGTCGTCTTTTCATCATTCAAAAAATGTCGAATAAACAGGTGCAAAAATTAAAATCGAAGTCGAATATATATATATATATATATATATATATATATATATATATATATATATATATATATATATATATATATATATATATATATATATATATATATATATACCGATTTACAATTATTATTCTTTACTGAAAATTACATTAATACACTATTATGAATTACGATTAAAGAGATTTATTAAATGATTTAGAACTTGAAGAGTGTAAAAATTGCATTTAAAATATACATTTGTTCGTTTGGAAAGAAAAAATATTAATTTACAGTTTTAAACTTGCCAAATTTGTGATAACAATATACTTTTAAATTGAAATGTTATTTCAAAAAATGATTACTTAGAAGAATGATTTGTGTTCTTTAATAGATCTTAATGAATCATAACGGAGAGAAATATTTGAACATGGGAAGTGGCTGGACAAGTGATTTTTGGTACATATATTTCAAGTTGAATAATTTCAACTATTTCATGCCAAGAAACAGTAATTATTGCGAAGCAATCCTCGAGGCAGGTGAGCGTCAACGAACAGGGGGACTAGCCTCCTAGTATGTATATAAAGTGAGAGAGAGTCTTAATGGAATTGCCTAAGGATAAATTTAGGAATTGTAAGCAATAAGTTTTTGATTATCTTCCTTGCTTCCAGATTTTTTGGACTAACTTACAATTCAGTTTATTTATTCAGAGAAAGTATGATTTTGTGTCTAATTTTGAGTCTGATTTCGTAACCTAAAACATGGCCTGCCTAAATTAATTAGAGTACTTCAGATAAGCTTCTTTAAACTAGTAAGATTGAGTATTAACAATTTGAATCCGATCATAACATCAAATGTTATTAAAGTTTTCGGAAACACAAAATTTGAGACCGAACATACTTTTTACTTTCGAAAAAGAAAGCAATGCTAGTTTGATGAAATAATCTCTCTGCAAAATTCTTTAAAATTCGGTTTCTCAGAAATTATTAAGCCAATTTCGATAAAAAGTTTGGATTTGGCCATGTAAAAATTAATTCTTTAAAATGACGTAAGAAAATGTATACCTTACAGTTCAAAATTGCTTCGACTATTATAAATGAAAAATAAAGAATAATAAATATTTTTCAAAATTTATTTTTTACATGGAAACATCTTTGGGTTAATAAAATTTATAAATAAGTGTAAATTTTTTATAAATTCGCTTAGGAAGTTCTCGAAGTATGGCAAAAATATGCAAAAAGTAAAATTAACATTAAAGGCCCAAACCTCGGATCGCTCTCCTGATCAAAATATGGGGACCATGCTTCCCAAATTTCGGCATTCCCTATATTCTGGGGTTAAGAAACCCTAATCAGTTATAAAATGGTGTTTTTATTCAGAGAAATTACGTTTTTTTTGCGTATGATTTCGTAATTTCAACTATCGTCTGCACTAATTAATTACCATATTTGAGGTCACTCCTTTGAACCAGTAAGAATGAAACTTCGAACGTGAAGATTCGATCCTCAGATCAAAAGTTATTCAGGGTGGTCCGTTTCTATTCTGCGAACAGCACATGTGAGAAGCTTGCATACATTGTTTTAGATTAGATGATTTCTGTTTTTGCTACGTAAAATGAAATTTTAAACTTCCTTTTGATTATAATGTATATTAGATTACTTTTTATGTATTTAGTTTAATTTATCTATCTTAAAATTAAATAAATTAATTTTAGTTTAAATTGGTTTAATTATTACTCTTATATTTAAAATTGTGTTGCATGCAAAAGAGGTGACTCATCCTAAAACTTTAAATTTATACAATTCAATAAAATAAACATGTAAGCTTTGTTTGGTTCGACTTTTAATAAGTTCAATATTTCAAAGTGAATAAATTTGAAATTCAAAAATTAGACTTTTGATAATTCAAACACCTAAATTCAGTTACAACAAAGATACATCAAAGCAAATAAAACTTAATTCAATTACAAGAATCAAAAGGAACGCGTTTCACATAAAAAATAATACTTTCTGTCTTTTGAAATACAAGCTCCAGGGCAATGAGAACTTTATTTAATTTTAAAATATAGTTTCCTATTCACAACTCATTTATTTTAATAAATTAAATACTCTTTTTACAATGAAATATATTTTAAGTTTCCGTAACAAAAATGTAAAAAAAGATCAATAATTGCAAGCATGAATGCACAAATGAAATACTTTTGTAAGTATTGTTCAAATAACTGTAAAGCTGGTTTTGCTTGAAACATAATCTTATTTGTAAAAAAATCTGAAATAATGCTTATTATATATTTGTATTGACTCTTTTATGTAATCACTGTGTTTAAATATTTATTTGTAAGTAAGCAAAACAATAATTATAAGTGTATTATTTCATTTTTGCGTATATCTACGGTGAAGAAAAACATGGTAAAACTACCAAAAGATGGTAAAATTTACCGTGTTTCTGACTGTATGGGAAACAAAAGCATGGTTAAGGAAGTGCTTCAGTAATGATTTTTTATGAAATTAGCAATTAAATATGGTTTTATAATGTGTGTTAAAATTCGGTAAATGTGGTAAAATTTGGTAATTTTATTATAATACCTCAGAGCGCGGTACAAAAAATCATTTATTTGGTAAAATTTACTTCTCAGTTTAGCATTTATTTCTGAATGTATGTATTAATATGAACTAAAATTCGGAAAAGCAGAAATTTCGGTAAACCGTTACCATATGTTCGGTAAAATTATCAAATAATTGGTTTAAGTAACGTACATTTTTATCGAAATTAAATTTTTATACCATAAATGTCTTTACCATATAGTACGGTAATTTTACCTGAATTATTTTCGCTGTATATATTTCCGAAGCGACTAATCGGAAATTTAAAAAATGCTTGATTTTAATATTTGTTTAAATCAACTTCTGTTCATATTGAGGTTTAGTACTTATACTCGAATAATTGTGTTCTTTGGAAATTGTATTATTTTTTGATGCCTTCTCTTTAATCACAGACATAAGCTGAAGGTGTTTAAGATAAAATTTAAAAGCTGAAATAACTCAATTAAAATATAAATCAGTGGATTGGACTACGATTCGATTTAAGCATTTAGATGATTGGCCACATTTATATCAGTGCGAAATGTAATGAATTTATAATGTGATTAGATTGAATGAATTATTTAACGGAAACTAGATCAGTAATAATGCAATTAAACTATTAATTAGTTGCAATACATAATAGATTGGTTAATTACTTCTTAAAACGAAGGCATTCTTACTGCGAATAGTGAGTATATTGACTAAAAAACCAACTGTTAATTTTCTATAGCAATAAAACCGTCACGCAATTTTAAAACGTGTAGAAGCCTGCACTATTAAAAATCTCGGATCAAATGACGGTATAAAGTACCGGTACCTTAAGTGCATCATTTATAAAATCCATTTTGCAGTAAAATATTATACCGTAATTCTAATAGTAATATTCACCTAATTATAGTGGTTAATTGTATTGTACGGTATAAATTACTGTAAAAGTTACGATATAAGCAGCATGTTCCGGTAAAAATGGATTTTACAGTAAAAAGTGCCGGAAGCATGAGTGCCGGTACTTTTTACCATAATTTGATCCAGAATTTGTTACAGTGTGATATCTAAACAATACTTTAATTATAAGTTTCAGAAGCAGTCGGTATGTATTAAATACAGATATTGAATGGAGTCTGTTATCCTGAATGCAGTACTAAATCCCTTTTTTTACATGCTTTGTTTTATATTTAGAGTTGCCTAGTTCGATCACCTCCTAGGTATCTATACTGTTCGTTGGCTATAGGTACCTTTAGATCTTTCTCCATCATAAAATTTTTGCTTCGAATTCTTGTTATTAACAATGCTTGAACGAGCTTAGTATAACTATTACGATTAATCCATAAATTATAAAATATTTTTTTTAACGAAAAAGTATTTGTTATAAGTGACAGTTTGTAGAAAATGTAAAGCGAGGCAGGGGAATTATTTATCTGTAAAGTGTTTCTTGTAATATTTATTTATCACTTTTTCTTGTTTTTTTTTATTATTAACATTCCAAGTTAAAAGCTTAAAACTAAAAGCTGTGATTCTGTGTAATAATATAGTCTTAACCTAATCATATATGATTTTATGGTGAACATATTTCAAAACTGGTATCTAGACTAACTGCACGTCATAGCTAACTACAATTATTTAAAATTGCTACAATTATTTAAGAATAAAGAAGTTATATTTCTATATATAATAGACTTTGTGTGAAAATGCTTCCAGTCCACGAATAAAATTAAACTAATAAATATGGAATTCAATTTTTAAGCTTTTGCTGAATAATATTTTAGATAAAAAACAAATATTGAATTTGTATGGTTACAGAAATTGAATATGAATTTAAATTAGAATTGTAAATGAAATAGCAACGGAAACCAGGTCGATTGATAAGGTTTAGCATTTGACAAGGTTTAAGCTTTATTCCAAAAATCAGGGCCTAAATTTGCGATATCAATTCTGTGTAAACGCGAAATAAATAAATAGAGGAAAATAAAATAAATAGTTTTATGAAATTTCAAATGAATAATTATTATTTTATATCTAAAAATTAAGTTGTCGACAAGAAACAATAACTGCAGAAATCATGGGATTTTTTGCGTAAAATAGTTAGGAGGCAGATTCTTACAGTATGAAATAAAAATAATAAAATTAGTATAAAAATAAACAATATTCTCACAGTCTCAGCTTTAGATATGACTTTTATTATACTTTTGAAAAAATTTATTGAAATAAATAACTTTTTTAAACATGTGAATTTTGATAAATACTTTATTAATATTAAAAAAAAAATAGTTTAATGCACCGAAAAAAAAATTATTAAAACTACCAGAAATTGGTAAGATTTGTCGTATTTCTGACTGGCATGGAAAATGCGCTTACAGTTATTATTATCGCAAGTATAGTGAAAAATATTGAACAATAAATTTAACAGAATAAATGGTTTTTATGCCATGCTCTAAGGTATCATGTTAAAATTACCAAATTTTGCATAATTTTTCAAATTTTACCAAAGTTTATTACATATTATAAAACTGAAGAGCTTTATTACTGATTTCGGTGAAATTAACAATAAAATATGATTTTATATTGTGTTATAAAACTTGATAAAATAGGTACAAATTGATAAATCTAGTATAATTTAATAATTTTCATGGCATAAAAATGATTTATTCGGTAAAATTTATTTTTAAGATTCATAATTTTTACTTATTTCCAGCTCTATGGGAACACCAAAATCTCGGTATTTTTTTCCAAAGTGCTTTGGTAATGATTTTGGTAAATTACCAATAAAATATGGTTTTATAATATTTGATAAACTTTGTTAAATTTGGTAAAATTTGACAAATTTGGTAAAATTTGGTACTTTTTTCAAAAAAAACCCCTTAAATTATAGCATATAACCAATAATTCGGTTAAATATATTTTTCCTTCTTATATTTGTTTCTATATGTGTGATAATAATGACCAAAATTTTAAAACCCTGAATTTCCGGTAAACTGCGACAACATTAATGGCAAAATGACAAAATGAATGGTTTAAATACCATATATTTTCATTTTATTACCAGAATTATGGATTCCTACTCGAAATTTCATGACTATACAGCACTGTAAATTTACCATAATTGTTCTTCGTGATAAAATATACATGGTTAAAAATACGTTAATACTTACATTTTAAAGTTGTGTTAAGAGTAAATGCTTAGCCAAATTTCATAAGGAAACACGTAAAAGAGACTATACTTTATACATTTAATTTAATGTTTTTTATTTTTAGCGGCGTTTAAAACAACGCTTATGTTTCTGAAAATGAAATAAATTACTTTCTTAACCTGACCTTCCAAATCTAATATCCTTTACATTACATGAAATAAGTCTATGCACGATATTAGGATCATAAAATGGGAAGTTAGGTTACTGCGATGAAACTGAATTTTGAAGATAGTGCACTATCTTGTTTTTATTCCATCCGCTTTCCCCAATCTCATTACCAAAACAGCCTACGGGGCTATAAATCAAAGTTCGGGCATTTTACAACCTGGATGTGAGTTAAAGCAAGTTTATTTACGATGGTTCAAATAATGATGATTAAAATTATACGAACTTAAAATAGATTCCAAAATTTGTAAGTGATGCAGTTGCATGTTTCATTAGCAATAGTTGTGGGCATTTCGTAAAATGTAATGATAACAATCAATGATTTTAAATTTTAATGATACTAAGATTACGTGTACTAAATATTCCTTAACTTTGGAAAATCTTTTTGCTTAATAAATTAACATTCTAATTACATTTTTAAATAATTTTTCGTACATACGATAATTTTAAACAACAAATTTATGGGAAAAGCCATCGGTTAGATGATTGATACAGGATCCTTGTACTACTCGCTTTGATTAGCAGGGGTCTGTCCAGACATTTTGTGTAAGGTCCTGCTTTTGTAAAATTGTGTAAAAAATTACTCGTAATTTGTGAAAATAAAATAAGTGTTAAGTCCCATTCTTTCAACCAAGGTCCTGCTTTTATGAATTCGAGCAAATAGGGTCCGGTTGTTGCAAAAAACTTTTTCAAAGAGTTTTTAAATTGCAAATAAATACAAGATTATGGTCAGCACTGTAAAATTATAATTTAAAAAAATTAATTTTCGAAATTAAACAGCAATTTCTGCTTCTAAATTAGAGCTGCAACATACAAATGTTTGGTATTTAGCCCATACTGCTGAACGCAGAATATTCATTTCGGACGAATAATGGAAGAAGCGTCTGCCGGAGACAAAACTTAATTCGCTTACATCCATCTTTCTTGTTTTCCCCCTGGGAAGGGTTTATTCGATTAACAAAACAATAATGACGATAAACAAATTTGTGAAGGGTCCGATTAAAAGAAAAATCATTTTGTGAAGGGTCTGTTTTTAAGTTGAAATATTTTGTGAAGGGTCCGTTTTTATGAAAAGATATTTTGTGAAAGGTCCATTAACGGACCCAAATTTCTTCTAAACAGACCCCTGATTAGTAAATAGATAAACTAGAAAACCAACAAGTAGTTTATGTTATACATCCGATCGTTCTAATTTCTATTTATATAAATGATCGTTTTATCTTTATGTATCTAATCGTTTTTCTTATATATATTATCGTTGTATCTTTATACACCTTATCGTTGTACCATTACTTATCTTTGTATCTAATATATCTTATTGTTATAAATCTTATTGTTCTAATATTTACTACTCACTATTTCATGAGTAAGAAAGTGAGGTATGATCACCAAGATATTTAGCGAATATATAATTTGATGTAGTGAAATTGTAATAACATTTAGTGGAAATATAATAAAATTAAATTCAAATATAATAAAATAATTGCGTTTGCACTTTAAAGTATTTGATGAATTATTTTAAGTATGGATAAGTTTAAAGTATTTCATCTGTTTTTTGTATAATTTTTCTGTATTCTCTGTTTTGTATTCTCCTCATTTCCTGCAGCTTCAGATGTACCATACCAAATGTATTTAGACATGAATTAAAACATTATGGGTTAATTTTCCTTCGGTATCTTTCAAACAGCAAAATATAACTTAATTAAGTATGATTCTAATGATATTTTCAAGTCACCGTGCAATATTTAAGTCCGAAAAGACTCGATATTCAGGTATGTTCTACGCAAAATCTTTACATCATCTATTTACAGCCGCATGGTGAATATAGGGTTTGCCACAGGCAAAAGACATATCACAACAAATGTCATCATAATGCTCACCTGAAGCTACTATGGGTTGTTCTGATATTGGCGTATGGCTTTACATGCACTTTCAATGCTCTCTCGCGAACTGGTTCATACGCGATTCACAAACTTATGTGCATTTTTCTTACCATCCTATAGAACTCTGAATAAAACCGCCGCTACTTCTACTCTACGCTTGATGTATCTCACTTTTCGAAGGAGAAGAGTTTGAAGTTGAAAAAAATAATGTGACAAATATATACCTTAATTTCAAATATTGATTTAAACTAAATATCATGCATACATGCACTAGATTCACTCATTCTATGGAGTACTAGATTATATGAGATATTTCGTAAGCGTATAGTTCTCAAAGATAAGATTTGGTTTCCTGTTATTATATTATATAATTTATTTTTAAAATTATTTACTTCATAATACAGCAATGAAATGGATTTAAATGTTGCTAGTAGAAACTGAAACTAATGAATGTAAGTTAATTTCTGGAAATACTTATTTTAACATTTACATTTAACTTTCTCTTAGAAATATTTGAATGTTCAAATACAAAGAATTAAACGTTTGTTCAAAAATCGTTAGCAAACTTTAAAATCTCGTATTATTTGAATATGATATCAATTAACCCAAAGATGAAACTCAAATCAGAAAGAAATGCAATGCATAAATAAATAATTCGCCATTAAGTTTTTTTTAAGAACAAATTATTTTTGCAATATACAAACCTCACATTCATAAATAAAAACGTGCAGTTGTTTTTAATTTAAAGAAAAGTAGGTTGTTTGAATGAAGTTTTTGAAAAAAAGAGCCCTTTTTATCAACAGAAAAAGTAGGTTTACTTAAGATAATGATTTAGATTAAAAAAACAAAATGGAAAAGGAAGAAAAATTGTCATATGAATTTTATTCCGCTTAACAGTTATTCAAAAAAAAGCAAAAGAAAAAATTATAGCAAAAAACAAGTGGCTTGTTAAAATATTATCGTTTTTAAATTCTGCCTCATTAACCAAAACGAGTTATGCTTTATAAACCCTAAAAGATTACAATTTGTTTCAGTATTTCATTTTTTTCAGACTTAAATTTTTCGAGAGGATGTATTTAAAAAAAAAACCTGGTTGAAAATTTTTCAGAATGTTTCAGATTTTTGGATAAAAAATCGATTTATTTATGCTTGATTTACTTATGCTTACGCTTAAGTGAAAGAAGAAATTAAATGATTTTAAAACTCTGTCGTTTTAATAATGAAATATATAGATAATTTTAATATTGAGATGTTTTAATAAACATTATATTTTTGGTAGGAATCTTTTGTTTGTCTACTCAGAAGACTGAATATAGTGCGCTTATTTTTTAAATCGTCTATCTTTTGGAACACAACTTTGTACTTTTTTTCCCTGTAAACACAAAAAAGTAAAGAATTTAAGTCTAGATACACTGTTAAAATTTTCATTCTGAAATTATGGTAAAATAACTGACAGCTGTCTGTCCATCCGATTAACCGTAAAAATTACGGTAAAACAATTTTTTTTCCTCTATGGTTTTGAAGCCATTTACAAAAAGTATTTTTATAAAACCATGAATACAAAACTACACGGTTTTTTTAAAATTTACAACTGACATTTTTCAAAAACGTAAAACCAAAGTTATTATTTAACTAGACATAGGAGCTTGGCTTTTCGTAAGGTAATGGACATTGAAGAGTGCCGGATACTGGAAATTCTTCATGTGTAGAAGAAAATAGTGTGGTGTCTACACTAGGACTCGAACTCCATTTCTGCCAGTCATGAGACTGACAGGTAAGCCAGTTCGGCTATGATCTGTACGCAGTTGAAAGGAACTAAGTAGATTCATTAGGTGGTTCTAGTTGGTGCGATAAAATTCTGCTTGTTTAACCGTATTAGGTGAAAGCAGTTGATAAACAGTTTTCCTCAAACTTGAAAGTTTGATTACCGTTTTATTTATTGTTATTTGACTGTTTTGATTAAGTACGGTAAAATAACCATGCAATAAATTGTTATTTAAGCATTTTTTCCGAGAAATTGCTAACAGTGTATTACAAATCTTCTTCGTTGGGGAAAAATTGCTGTTAGGTTAATTTTCAGTACACTTTCTTTTATTTCCATCTTATTTTAAATGTAACACACTGCTTGTTTATTCTTGCTGGAGGGCACTACAAATCAAAAAATATAGTAAAAAACTAGACACTTACTAGATTTTAAAATTCTGTATCTCAAAATGAACAAAAATGGAGTTTTCCGCTATTCAAATAAGGTCATATAAACATGTTTATTGCGATATTGATTTAGATGCAGCGTAGTAAACGCTCAAATTACCAACAAGTTGCTGAATAATCAAATACTAATTTCAACGAAATCAATATTTGAGAGCACGCTTCGAAAAATTTCAACAGACTTCAGCAGTTTTGGCGTCTCCCTGCACACGCCAAATCAATAGCTTAATACAATTATTTCAAAACATCTCTAGGGAAAGAACATCGAAACGGTGATGAGAAACAACGAGTAGTTTGTAATTGAAAGGCAGCCTGTTAGTTAATGAGGTGGCGAAGTCTGATGCTGATGTAAATTAGGAAACGAAACAATAACAGCATTTTCAGAATCATTATCTCTTTTCCTTAAAAGCTTTATTTCGACGCTGCATTTGCTGTTTATTAACGAGCTTGGCCGTGAGCGGAATACATTTACAATGTTTTGGCGCCAAATTTCCACGCAATGATAGAGTTTGAAGATTATTTGGCTGTGATAACGTGTAAATTAATGGTATTTAAGGATTATCCTGTAGTAACGTTAGGACAATGGCTGGGAGTGAATTTGAAATATATTTAAAGGAAGAGGAGCGGTTTCAAATGTCAGTGCAAGATGACTAAGATTTACTTTTGAAATTAATGGTATTATAGTAAACGGTTTACTGAACAAAAGGCATTAGTTTTCAAAGCATTTCAAGCACTCTAAAAATTAACTTTGAAACTAAACTAAAATGATCACTTCTAATAAATACTTTGTGCCAAATATTCTATGGAACTACAAAATATATGAATGTATTTACTTTTAGGTATTTAAGTTCTTTTTTTTTATGTATGGGGCACATGAAAAGCGATTTGGGAATACCAAGCAAATAAATAATTTTATCATTTTGCTTCGCTGAATCTTTAGAAGTATGTTTTCTTTTAAGAACTTGTAAAGAGTTGTGGTTGCTTAGGGGATGGAGCACTCGCCTCCCTATGAGGGGAACCGGGTTCGAATCCCAGCAATGGCTGGAGGAAACGAATTCCGCACCCGACCTTGCACCAACCACATTGCTGACGTAAAATATCCTCAATTGTAGATGGGTTATCTTGGTAGATGAGGATCTTGGGTTAACGTCTCCTCGCCATCAGACTATCAGTGCTAAGTTTTTGTGGTTTTCCTCTTCATATAACGCAAATGCGGGCTAGTTCCATCAACAAAAGTCCTCCACAAAGGCAAATTTCTCGAAATACTTGATCAAGGAGTTCCATTGTTTTCTGGATTGGGTTAAAAATCAAAGGGCTACGAAGTTGAACATCGGTAGTCGTGAACCCAAAATTGGGTCGGCTGTTCGACGACGGTTATAAAATAAAAGAACTTGCAAAAATCTTTCAGAAGAACATAATGGATTTTTTTTCGATAATTGATGGCGCCCATTTAAAATTTTAATTGAATAAGCCATATTTTAAGGATAAGAGTTTATATATAGTTACTATTGAAAGGAAACAGTGGCAAAGTAACTAACCGTGTCAGGAATTTTATTACAATAGATTGAAGCATCTCATATATTATATTGTTTTTTTTAAAGATAGTATGAACTTAAAAAGACTTCTTAAAAAGCAATCCCGGAACTGCCTTTTGTGAGTCAGGGGCTTAGGGAGGCTAGAGCTACACAATCATTTTGTAAAAAAAAAATGTGCTCACTATTGAGAACAAGGCTGCCTTTACTTTACTGACATGCTGGTACTCATCGATCTGAAGGTATATGCTCTTTAAGTCTTTAAGTTACTACTGATGACGAGGATCGAACCCCAGTGCTATTATCTAGCTCTCAGTGCCTTTGCTATTGAGTAATACTGGAGTAAATTGTTACTATGTTCAGTTAAGATATTTCTGTAGTAAGGAAAATAATTTAGTTTAAGTATATTAGTTCGAAATAAAAAAAAACTGTAACAGAACAGATAGTGTATGAAACATCCGGCAAAACTCGATGTAACGAGTACGGCATATTTTGAGAACTTTTCGAGTGACCCTGAAATTGCTACAACAAAAGATGCAATATTTCTGCAGTTATAGTACCTAAAACTTACTAAATTTTCAATATTGCAACATTTTTTTGGAAAATACAATTTTTGCTGCTCTAAACTGCGAATGAAATTCTGAACGAAATTCTAAACTGCAGGTAGGAACTTTATTTACATCGCACTTGAGCTGCACAATCGGCTATCGGCGACGTTCTGGGAAACATCCCTGAGGATGATCCTAAGACATGCCACCGCAATTTTGATCCTCTGCAGAGGTGATGACTCCCTTGCTTTAAGAGCCCTGCGCGCGAAGTCGAACACTTTATGGTAGAACAGTTTAATGAGGAACGATATCGCACACCGTCGGTTCCTACGCAGGCTGATCAAAGTGGTCACCCACCCGCTTACTTAACGCAGCCAGTGATGCTTGACCTCGGTGTTCTACTGGGCAACGTATCTTCACGATCAGTCCACTTCGGGGCAAATTTTAAACGGGGAAAAAAGGAAAAAGAGAAGCTATTTTTAATTATTTCTGTTATCAATACCAAAAATGTGAATCGAACATCATTTCGCCTGATTTCTTTCGTTAATTAAAAGGATAGTAAACGTCTGGGCATCCTCTGAACAAGTCATCTTCATTCCTACTTAAAAAGATCTACTACAAAATCCTGTGGCAAGCCTCAAAAGGATTTGCCATTTGATTTTGTCCCTCCTTGATATCTTGCTATTGAAATCAACATTCAGTGTTAACTATGACATCAAAAGTTATTCTACATTATTATGGTGGAATCAATTTCATTGCTATTTTCACATTAAATAGTGCATTTGCTTGTAACGAAAAATTCACCTTCTGTAGTTTTAAATCCTATTCACATTATTTTTATTTTATAGGGGAAGACGTGTGATGGGCAGTGGGTGGAGGCTATGGATCTGGAGGAGCTGCATTTTGCGGATGATTCAGCAGATGATCCATACGAGGTTGTGCTTCTTCCAGACACCAGTAGGAGGATTGCTCCTCATAACAGACTTTCGCCCGCACACGCCTGCCTACCTTTGCCTCTAAAAGGTAAATTATACCATTTTAAAAAGTATAGCATTCCTGAAAGCTTATTGTTTATTTATATTTATCTGACTATAGACAGCGAAGAGCCATTACATTATGAACACCCTGCTAATAACATGTAGGACCACCTTTAGCCCTCAAAACTGCTTAGCACCCGCCGTGGTATTGATTCCACAAGGTGCTGATAGGTAGTCTGAGGTATCTGGTACCAAGCGCTCACCAACTGGTCCTGCAATTCCTTCACATTGCGAAGGGGTAACGTGGCAGCACGAATTTGGTTTTCCAAGTAGGACCATAAATGCTCTATTGGATTAAGGTCAGGTGAATCTGGGGGCAAGGACATGACTTGAAAGTCACTGGAATGTTCCTCGAACCAATCCATGACGATTCGACCCTTATAACATGGTGCATTATCCTGTTGGTAAACACCATCCCCCGCAGGAAAAACTGTTGCCATGAATGGGTGAACCTGGTCTGCAACTATGTTCAAGTAGCTTACAGACGTCAGGGATTGTTCTATGAGGATTATGGGTCCTAATGTGCCCCATGAAAACGTTGTTCCTGGGTGAGAAACCATGAAAACCTGGTGAGCGCATTGTTATAGATGGAGGGTGGTCATAATGCAGTGGCTCTTCGGCGTATACGTTAACACTTAAACAAAGAATATGGTTATTTTGTCTGCAAACGAGCCTTGAAACAAATGAGAGATGATTATTTGTTTAAAAAACTTAAAAGGTTAATTGATTTTTGTAACATTTACTAACTACTGGAGTTTTTTAGTACCACAAAAGAAAAATTTTAGTGAATCATATTTCACACTGAATTACAGAAGCAAAACTACAGGGATCAGAAAAACTTTATTTCTAAATGAGCTTTCTCGTTGAAAATTGCACAGAAATTGAATCTAGTGGAGTGAAAATGAAATAAGAAGAATAATTTCTGATGATATCAGATAAATGTTTTTTTATGTCCCTTACACTATAAAAATGGATACTCAAATATCACGAAACTTTCTTCGTTTTTGACGAAACCGTTTCCTAGCATATGCTCCGAGCAAACATTTCGTCAAAGTGGCGAAACTTCTTCAAGAAAATGAATTTCGTTAAAATTAAATAAATATTTCATAATTCTTTTTTTTAAAGAAAAAAGAAGAAAAAAAGAAACCTCGTTGGAGAAACCTCGAATATATCGAACTTCTCTAATAATTACTTTAGCATGAGCACCATATAAGTGGCATAACAACAAAACAAGGACAGTCAGAAGGGAAAAATAAATTATAGTTACGCCCGAAGCAGGATTGGAACCTCGAATTTCTCCTACAATGAACTATGATGAGGTTTCGAGTTGAGGAAACCTTTTCGTCACATATTTGAGAGTTCATGTTTCATCACAAATCACGTGATTTAGTGACAAAATGATTCTTAAAATTAACGAAATATTGCCCAAGGATTGCAGCATCGTCAAATGTGAGAATTTTATTTCTGAAACTGTAATTTTCAGGCAAAATATTATTAAATATTTTACTGAATTTTTTAGAATAAAGACAAAAGTATACAAATATTGAATATGTTAACGTAAAACTATTATTTGTTTAATTATTGCTTTGTTCATAGACTGGAATACAAGCAAAATTTATAAAAACCATCTGTCCCAAGAAAAAAAAATTTTTTCTTCATATTTTGGATATTGTACCGCAAAAACCAAATAATAAGATACAACTTGTGAAATATAATAATGAAAGATTGAAAAAAAAAGTAATATCGCATGCTCAAAACATCTCGTTTATCTATAAAAGGCATTTTTATACTTTAAAAATCCATAACTTGTTAAATATTTATGTAGAGCAATGCTAAATTTTGTATCAGCCATCGAATTAGAACCATAAAAGATATCACGCAAGAAAAATATAGTGAAAGTCTCTTTTATGTAAGAAATATTTTATATGCTAAAATATATTGTGAAAAGCGTAGACTGGAGAGATTTTATGGAGCATCTTTTCATATGTTGTCAATATTTTGATGTAAAGTGCTTTTCAGAATGCAGCGCTTGCACTTGTAAGCACGCACTCCTTTTCTTGGAGTGACACAAAAATGAACAAAAATTTAAAATCTCTTTTCAAAGATGAGTAACATCGAAATCCGTAAATGGATGTTGAATTTTATTTTTACCTAACAGCTCTATACGTCCTTTCAGAGATAAGGCATTGCACTTAATGGTTTCCGTGCTTGAATCTAAAAAAATGTAAAAGAAATCGAATTTTTCTCTGATATAGTGATATGGAAAATATCATAGTAATAATAATAAAACACTCAGGAATTGCATTTAAATTTTAAATTAAACAATTGCTTAAGTCAAACTTAAGTTCCTTGAAATAAAATCATAGATACACACCGTGAGAAATGGATTAAATTAAGTTTCAAAACTACTGGTACCCAGAGTTCCAGTATTTTTATTGTAAAATTTATATTTACGGTTACATTTTATAGAAAAAATCTGTCTTACAGTAATTATTACAGAAATATTTAGTTAATCACTATAATTAAATAAATACTACTGTGAAACATACGGTATAAAATTTTAAGGTAAAAATGAATTTAACTGTAAAATAGATTTTTCAGAAGCTGCACTCAGGGAGAATGTAATTTTACTTGAAATTTTTTTGCATTGCATTGGAACTTAATTTTATATTGAATTCACGTTCATTTATTTATTTCATCAAACATTGTATTTGTAGAGATTTTTAAATTCATGTGCTCCTTGGTGTCAAAATGTTGAGGTAATTTTTCAGAAACTGAAAAAATTCCGTCAGCTTTATTTAGTAAAAGGAAAAACTGCATGATTATATGGGGTGTAAATCTAACAGCTGAAAACTTTGAAATAGGGTATTTTAAATGTGCATATGCAACTACTGAACCTCGATGGTCGTTAATGAGCATATTGCTCGCTAATATGCAGATGTTTTAGGCTGATCTATTAAAGTGCAGAATCAAGCATTTTCAGCATTTTACCTTGGTAACGTGTGCACAATGACACCTTCTATTAAAGCTTTAAAGTTCATTTTTCCTGTAATAATTTCTTATCCCGAGTACTGTTTCTCTCTCTCCCTTGTTCATTTGGTTTCAACAGTTAGTTTTCAATTGCTTGATGATTGATTCTATCTACCATTTTTTTTATTGTCTATATGTATTAATTTGTATTTTTTAGATACCGAAATTGAAATAAATAACTTCAGATTAGTTTAAGTTTGCAAAAACTTTTATTTTAGCTCCAACAAATATTTTGTTGCCACTTTCACTATTGTCTTGTAGGTAATCAACAGATTGTCAATGTAATTTGCAGATTACTTAGGTAATCTGAGCATTAAAACAAATTTTGACACTTAAACAGATCAACCTAGTTAAACTGCTGATTGCATAGATTTTAAAAAAAGCACCATCTCTTCAAATTTACATGAAGTAACAAATTATACGCTATTGACTGTGCAGTATATACCTTTTTAGTTCCTTTTTTTACATTTGTCGTGAAAAATATTTTCGTGTTTAATAAATCTTTTCATGGAAATTTACTTATAATGAGAAGTTATAAGAATTTTTAAATTGACTTCTACTATTATCTATAACATAGATGTTGCTTTTTGAGAGCTTTAGATTGCAATTAGAAAAGCTCTTAACATAAATCAATGTTATCTAATCTGTTAATTATTCAAATAAGACGCTTGTTATGTTTTTTTCCTCATATCATAAGAAAAAAGTAGTTATATCAGTAATATTTTTTTTTAAAAAAGACAAGATATCATTGCGAAATATTTAAATAAAAAAATCATTGAGATAAAATGGTACAACGAAATTAATTGATAGTTCGACAAACAATATTTTAATTAATGCTCGACAACTCTGAGTTTAAGATTCAGAGGAATTTACGTATTTTTTTAAAAATTTCAGAATAAAGAAACGAAACAATATTTATAACAAATATCTTTGTTTTTGACAGAAAGATAGAAACATTTGCTTTTAATGTAAGCGGAATTCCTAAAATAGAAGCGGATTTAAAATTTTCCATCCTTTGAATATCAAAGCTCAGCCTGGAGTGAATTTTGCTTTTTTAATGTTTGATCGCAGTCAGAGTAATCCATTTCATGAAGTGCAATTGAAAAAAAAGCTTTACGGTACAGAAAACTTTTAAATTGGTTCCAGTAATGATTTCTTATTCTGAAGAATTCAGAAAGAAAGTAAGAGGAAACTTGTCAGATACTCCAAGTGAAATATGAATATCTTTGTTTTCACTTCTTAAAGGATCTCTTCACTAACATATTTTTGCAGGTCATCAATGCAGAAGTAAAAACTTCAGAAACTTTTTGATAAGACAAAGTGTATTAAAATAAAAAAAAAAGAAATCTATTGAATAAAAAAAGTTTTATTATTACTTAAGGAAGTTGGTTTATTTTGATATTTTCATACGGAATTGTTTTGTTAATTAAACCATTCAATTTTTTTATACTTCAAAGTAGAAGTATGAGAATTGTTTTTTTTTAGTTTAATTATAAAGATTTTAGAAATGATAGATTCAGCTAAAATAATATATGTGGGTATTAAAGTGGGTTGAAAAAATATATTTATTTTATATCTAATAGAGGTAGCGTGAAACAGTAGTTAACTGTGGTAGTATTTAGAGGTAGCCTTAAGTAGTATAATTAAGATGGTTTTCTGGTCTAGAAGTCTGATTCAATAGTCCCATTTTTAAAATTTCTTTAAAGTGAAATGAAAGTTATAAAATGATTTTCCTGTTTAATTTTAGTTATGTTAAAGTTTTTCTAGCCAGAGATAATTATAAATTATCATATAAAAATGATGGCGATGATAGAAGTGCAAGCTATGCACTAATGAACGGGCATTGGAACTCCATACTGTTTAATTTGAAGCAGATGAGACCAAAAATTAACGATTATGTATAAGAGTAGCTATAATAAAAATCAAAAGTCAAGAAAGTCAAAAATCTGTAAAGATTCATTGTTTACATAATGGTGCCCATTTAATGAAAAAGATACACAAATCGACTTTTTCTTGACATTTAAATGTACATAAGAAAAAAACTGCAATTTTGAAAAAGGTTCAATTTGTGATAATTCCAACAATAGTTGCATCTAATCTCTACAAATTTCCAAAGCAAAATTAAAATCGAGTATGTAGTTCTTTGTTCCTGATGTTCGAGAAACTCTTTTGGTTTTTGTAGACTTACCATCAAACGGGGAACCATACTGCACACTTTCTTCGAACTCATACACTTTGTTGGTATCCCCTTTTTCCTCGAAGGTCGCAAATCTGGCTTCCTTGATAGATGTAAATGCGCGGTGCTTCGAACGTCTGAAGCGATAAATCTGCGTTCCGTTGCGTCTATTGCAAAACTCGAGCGTCATGTTGACAATTCGAATAACCATGGCATCTGTCATGCTGGCAGTCTCCATAAAACCGTCGAAGATCACCGTAGCCAAATAAATGATCATTTTGACTCTTCCCTTAGGAAAATTTGCCATTGGTTTGGCATAAAAAATGTCATATTATATTTCGATGAGTTTTGGTTATGGTAATTTTTTACCATACACGAATGGTAAATTTTTGTTGTGTGTGTATGGGAAAAGTGTATGGTAATATTTTAGAGTAGGTAAAACCACATTGGGATATCTTTTGGTAGCTTTTTAATAAAGCAAATTTTTGCCACAAAATTATCGTGCGCTATAGTCATTGATTAATTTTTTTCCACAGACTATGGCAACATTTCTTGACAATCCTATGGAAGTTAGAAATAGGTCATTATTAAAATACCTAAAATTCCTAACAATTATAAGAAATATTTCTTTTTTTGAGGGCTAGTAATATCATTTAAAAGTTATAGTTTCTTTACAAGTCTATATCTGTACAAAATACTTGAATTGGAGCTTATAAATTTTACAGCATCAATGTGTCTAAGGTTTTGAAAGATTTATTAAGGAGACACAAAATATCAACTCAAAAGAGTCAATTCTGCATCTTTAATCAATCCATACTTTGTTGCTATTGATACGGAAGAAGATATTCTTTTAAGAGCACTCGAAGATCTAGCTTTTATATCGGAATCGTAAGACTATTGTATCGGAATCGATAAACTAAATTTATACATTTTCTTTAGAAATGTATGCATTCCTGGTAGTAAGCCTTTGGCTCTTTGTTGAGCAAAAGTTACCAATTCAGAGTTATGAAATTTTTCGGACTTTTTCAGTACTATAAAGAGCAACTTTTCCGTTTTGCTCCTAAAATATTTAAGACACTTTAATTTTTTAATCCACTCAGAAGATATCCTTATTTTATTTTATAACCGTCGTTGAACAGCCGACCCAATTTCATGGGTTTACGACTATAGTTCGTTCACCAGGAGTTGAGACTTGGCTCCACCTCCTCGGACGCAGAGTTTATTTCAGCGCGGGGAGTAAGAGGAAAAACATCTCCGTTGTTGAAATTGAGACAACCCTTAATTTGCGCCAAATAGTGTGAATTCTTTTTCACTTACTTTGCTTTATCATCTGCTAATATACCTTTTGTTACACTAGCTAATTAAATATAGTTTAAATTTAAAAACTGTTGTTCTCCCAGCGAAATGTCTCATAAAGGACAAACTATTCACTCAAAAGAAAGAAATATCATAAAAAATAGTGTAAAATATCATCAAATTTATGAAATATTCATTGTTAAAAAAATGCACATAAAGTTTGCGAAATAAATATTTTTGCCAAACGATCGCCAAATAGCAACATTATTCAGGATTGCTCACAACCTTCTCCCAAAAATAGCGAAATAGTATCGTCGCATACCACGTGATGAAGGCGGAGCCAAGTGCCAACTCCTGGTGAACGAGCTATACTAACGTTCAACTCCGTAGCCTTGTAATTTTGAACCAATCCAGAAGACAAGGAAACTCCTGGATCAGTACCCCCAGAGGTATTGATTTGTTGTGGGAACATGGAGGACTTTGAGACTCGACAGATTTAACGTGCATCAGTCACCATTTACTACATGGGGAGTCTTCGGCCGGCGAGGATCGAACCCACGACCTCTTGGATATGGGCCCAGCGCCCTACCGACCAGGCTATCCCGGCTTTGTACCAACATAATCTTAAGCACCAACATTATCATTCAGGTCATTGATGCAAGAATAAAAACTAAATGAATTCTGCAAGAACGTTTCACTCTTTTCAGATTTAAAAAGCTTCACGTTTATTTCAAAATGCTTATATTTAAATTTCATTTTTAGATTAAATAACCTTCACGTAATAAAAAAAATACATTGACATTTTAATAAATGTAACTAGGAATATGTGAATAAAATATTGAAATACAGCTTGTCAAAAGAGATATTTTTTACAAAAATAATAAAATAAAGCTTTTATGACAGCGAAAATTAAAGAGAGAGCAGAAGTTCAAATTCTAGTAAACGTATGAATATGAAATACAGCTTAAGGTATGAATATTGATTTTTTTCACATTTTCATAGCTTTGATTATGTTTAACACTTTCCCGCGATTTTCAGAGAAGAAAAAAATATCAGAAGCTTTTTTTATTAAGAAAAAGTGTACAATACTTTACTTTTTTCCCCTTGAATTTGTCTAAGATTTTCTTACATGCAAAAACTTTTAATTTCATATTGATATGAGTTATATTAAATTTAATTGTTTAAAAATAATTTTAAATGCTAAGATAAATAATTAAAACTTTTTTCAAAAGAAATTAAAATAAAACAAATTTTATTTTTTTAAAAAAAATATATAGATTTATATTATATAATAAATATGGATATCTTAGTTTTCACTGAATCTCTTCATCAATATGTCATTTCGAATCGTAAATTTTGAACTAAAAACTATTTAAACCAGAGAGAAATGTATTAACTTAGCGAAGATAGTGAGAAAAAAAAGTCTGGAATTAATAAAAAAATTTAATTTTATTTAGAAGATAAGTGATATTTTTCTTTAAAAAAATGTGAGAAGTATTAAATAAGTAAAAGTGAAATTCATTTAAATTCAAGAACAACAAACTCATGTTTTAAAAGCTTCCATAAAAATAATCTCATATCTAAATCATTATTATCATCATATAGAGTAAAACTAAATGTACAGAAATGCTGAAACAGTCATTCCAAGTAACTTTCAATCTATACTGCTTATGTATTCAGGCTACAATTTGTTTATTATGTTAATCAATATTTACCTGGTTTGCATGACAAAAAGCTATCACCTGATGATAACTATATCTTATGTGTGGCGACTCAATTACTTTGCTGCAAACATTTCCGTACTTTGCATAATAAATGAAAATGTGGCACCTTGACTACATGTGTTTGAAAAAAGTATAAATCACGTTAACATTCTTTAATATAACTATTTTGTCTTCCATTTTAAGGAAAATTAAAATTCTTCTGATCTTATTGAAGCATTATCATGGTTGAATGTTTAACGTTTCAGATAGTTATTACTTAAGTACAAAATTTATTACCATTAAATATGACTTCAATGGTAATAACTTTTATTAACATTTATAATAGTTATTTTTTCTGCATTTATCGAACTTAATTACACTAACATTTATAGAAGTTATTTTTTTTCTACATTTATCGAATTTATTTTTACTAACATTTACAAACTTTTTTACTTTTATGTTTTTTTTATTAACATTATTGAAATATTTTATAAAATTCATAAAATGTCTGTTTGATGTTTAACATTTATGATCATTCATTCATATGTTATGCTTAGAATTATTAGAATTTTGGAAATTTGAGGAATTTCTAGCTTTATAATAATAATAAAAGAGAAAAAAAACAGAAGCGTAGAAATCTATTAGATATTATTTAGGAACATTTCATTCTTGCTACCATCTGTTATTTTCTCACAAGACTTAGAATTTTGTGTGTGTTCGAAACACACAAAAAAATGACTATGAGTTGCAGTTTAGGAATTTTCAAACAAATGGAATCCACGTTCAAAATCACATTAAACATCCGTTATTTTCATCCAAAATGTTAAAATCTCATCTTTCAATATTTATCTTTATATCTATATCTCAATAATTCTTAGCTACAAGTCACACTTATATTTATAGTGCAAATTTTGAAAATTCTCTAAAGAAACTACTAGACTACTATTAGAACTTGGATTGTTTTCATCCAAAAAGTTGTGAAATGGTTTAAAGCTTACATCGGGAAGAAAATAAACTGAGATGATTTGCTTATGGCTTGCACACAGAGATACATCTGGAGTTTTAAATGGAAGCTTACTTTAAAACAAAAATAAAAGTGCTATAAAGAGTCATAGATAAAAAAAAGAGAGGTGGAGAGAGAAAAAGTGTGATGAGCAATATCACACTGTAATTTGAGATTGGTTAGTTATGATTTTTTTAAAAACAGTCACATTAAAAAGACACATTAGACACATAATATGATTTTTTTTTAAATTTTACATTACAAAAACACATAGATGATTAGTTCAATTCAATTCATAGAGCTACACTTATTAAAAATAAAAATGAGACTTTTGAAATTTTTTATTAGGTTCGTTGAAAGTGTTAGAAAAGGAAACTTAGCCTAGTGAATTAAATATCTAATATTTCCAAATAAATTATCATTCAAAAACTACAATATATCTTTATATATCTATATATCTTTGTATCTTTATATATAAAATATATCTTTATTAGACTTACAAATTATTCGAACAAAAATTTATTGATTTACAATTGAAAAATAAAAGCCTGGGAAATAGTGCGGTGTTTTTATCCCTTTGAGGGGAGTTATGTTATAACGGCTATGTCAACCTTCATCTATCAAAAGGTACCTCGTAATAGAATCAAGTTAACATGTCTTATATACTAGTGGATTGGTATTTAATATTTATATTGGTAGGTACGCCACACCTTCATATTTTATTTTACATTTGATTATTTGTAATATTTCTAAATTTTTCATTCCCAAAAAATTCAAATTCAAAAATGATTTTAAAAAAATGTACTTATGTATTTTGTTTAGTATTTTTTAATTGTATGAGCATTATTATTTTCATTAAGCATTTAACGTTAATGAACTCTTTGTTACTAGCTCTGATATTTTTAACGATAAATTTTTATTAAAATGCATGGGTTACTTCTAAATGATATTTCTTTTTGCATCAAAAGTTATATTTTGAAATTCACTCATATTAATAAGATATTCTCTTAATGTTATTAAAAATATTTTTTACATTGTTTTGTGTCCATTTATTTTCAATGACTTTAATAATTGAAACTAATAAAATTGAACTAATAAAAACTACATAGATTTTCCATCCGCTTAAAATTCTAAGATAAATTACATTAAAACATTTAATTATACTATAAATTAATTTTTTGCTCATTAAAATAAGCAATATTTTAATCATGCTTTAAAAAATACTGGTATAAAATTTATCTGAAGTGTTTTTTTCTTTAAATAGAATGGAAATAACCCTATTTTATCATTCTTCTTTTTACATCCTGTCTAAATGCAAAATGTATTTTTATTAATTTTTATACATAGTTATCACACTAGTTAATAATGTCTAATAACAACATTGTTTTAAAAAAGACCTAGTTCTTAACATTTTTTTACTTTTTCAGAAGTTTATTTTAAAAAAAGATAGAACGATAAGAAAATTAAAAAATCTTTTGCAGTTTCAATTAATATTACAAAAATAAAAGTAAATAAAATAATTGAGTATTATTAATTTCAGAATTCTTCCAAAGAAACATTATGGTTATTCATTTATTATTCTGATTTAAATAGTTAAATTTAATTTTTGATTTCTTATGTATGGAATAATTTTTTTTTCTTCATTTGCAGCCCTAAGCAATATACAAGAGTTCGTTGAAACTACTATTGTACTGAAGAAAGATAAGAAAAATGAACTGGGAATTAGCATAGCTGGTGGTAGTGACTCTTATTTAGTAAGTTGCACATTATTAAAAAAATATTTAAGCTTGTTGAATCAAAAAATAGTTTGAATTTGCTGCAGAATTTTAATATGGTGCTAAGGTGAACCATATTGTCGGACTTGTGAAACTTAATTACTTGATACTCTGATACAATTTAAACGAAAAACAGGGTATAAATTATCGCATTAATTAATATTTCAGCAATTTTAAACCATCGTAATTTATACCAGCAATTTAAAGCAAAAGCAAATTTTAATTTTTTAATTTTTTTTTATTTAAACAAGAAATATACTGAATTTGTTTTTTTTTTAAAAAAAAAAGAAGTATATCCCTTTGCGGCAAAATTTTTATTACGCATATTTTCCATACTTTTCTTTATTTTGAATTAATTAGGGCCAAAATAATTTGAAAAATAATATTTTTAGCACTTTATTAATTTATGGTTATAAAGTACAACATGAAACATTGGTTTCTTTTCTTTTCGGAACAGGTAATTTCTTCTAAACACGGCTCATATGGTGCTAAGGTGAACCATATAGTCGGACTTGTGATGCTTAATTACTTGATACTCTGATACAATTTAAACGAAGAACAGGGTATAAATTAGTACCTTAATTAATGCTTCAGCAATTTTAAACCATCGTAATTTAAACCAAAATCAAATTTTCATTTTTTTATTTATATTTTTTATTTTTTATTTAAACACGAAATATACTGAATTTTTTTTAAAAAAAATTTAAGTACATCCCTTTGAGGCGGAATTTTTATTACACATATTTTCCATACTTTTTTTATTTTGTATTAATTAGGGCCAAAATAATTTTAAAACTATTATTTTTAGCATTTTATTGATTTATGATTATAAAGTACAACATGAAACATCGGTTTCTTTTTTTTTGCGGTACAGGTAAATTCTTCTAAGCACGGCTCATTTCTAAACAATATTATTTTTTTTAAATGCGCAGTTATTTAGATCTAAGTGAAACAGTTACCCATCATAGAATTTTTTTTAATTTTCAAAATCAATTATTGATAAATTTTTGAATGTGAATGAGAAAAAAAAATCAAATGACTTTTACTCTTATTATATTTAAATACTAGATACTCCGATAATCTAAAAGATTTTATTTTAGTAACTATTCGTTGGTTTCTTATGATTAAAAAATACCAAAATGTATTTCTGCTTGTAAATAGAGCTTCAGATAAAAATAAATTTATAAAAGAGATACCAGTGTCCCATCTGCGTTGAAAGGGATAAAAAGTTTCTTATGCTGAAAGAAATATTCATCGATGCATGCACAAAGTTGTTTAGGGAAACTTCAATATAAAAAAGAAGAAATTTTTTTTTATATGCACTGAGAAAGAAATCTAGTTAAAACTCTCAGAATATGGTAAAATTGAACAGCGTCTTTAGCTCTTTGAGAACACCAGATGCCTCAGTAATTTTTACCAAAACTCTTGGTAATGATTTTGATACAATTAAAAATAAAATTACAGTTTTCTAATATGTAGTGTGCTAATTTAATAATGTAGAAATTTTTTCTTGGTACTTTAGAGTATAACGTAAAAACCGTTTATTTGGTTAAGTTTACTTTTCAATTTTATATTATCCCCTATGCGTTTGGTAATAAAATTTTTTATTTTGAGAACCAGAATTTCCGTTAAACCGTTACTATATGAAAGGAATATTTACCAATTTAATGGTGTAAATGCTGCTATATATTTTGATTTATATTACCAGAACTATGGTTTTTACCAGAAATGGCCATACACAAAAATTTCATAATTTTACCAGAATTTTTTTTTCCGTTTGTGGATTGCTCTAGCAAATGTGTGAGATGTAAGCAACACACAATGTATGGGTAAGATTATCAGCAATAATTTTTTTGTGCAAATTCATCTAAAATTTACTAGATGTTCTTTATAAATCAGGAACTTAGTGAGAAAATATTGAAAGAACGTAAATTATCTTTTGCTATAGGGTACACATTTTTTTAATTAAAATTATCGATATGCAAAATTTATTTTTATAAAATTTTTGATTCGTTATTATATTTTTGGTAATGAAAAAAATATATTTATAACAACATCAATCGCTTCTTCGAAATGAAAATGACTTCCACGCGAATTTCTTTTTAGATAAAACAATAGCCCAAATTCCCTCAACGCAAGTAAGTTGAGAGTAATTTCTATCACTTTAATGCGTTTTTGTTCAAGCCTCTGAACTGTTAAGGCTATTTTTCGAGGATTCCGTCCTGAAATGATTATTTTTCGAGAATAACATGATTTTTTTATAACTATTGTGAATTTGCAACTGTTACTTTTAAGATCAAATTTAGCATATCTAAAGCCAGCGCTGTCTACGCTTATTTTGAAAATGGCACAAAACGTCAATATACAGTTTTGTGAAAATGAAAAGCGATTTTGGTCTCATTTTTTAATATTTAAAAACTTACTCCAATGCTGCATTACTTGGGCTCATAATTGGTAAAACCTGAGAATAAGGCAGTGGTTTTGATAACTTTCATCTAGGTGGGAAAATGTCACCAAGTTGGTGATTTTTCCAAAAATTCATAAAATGTCAAAAGTTGGTGCGACAGAGCTTTGAAAAACGGCGTTTATCTAGCTGGATGGGAAGCACCATTGTCATGGTAAAGCATAAATACTCTAACGTTTACTTCCAGTAGAATTCCTGAAAGACATTTAGTGGTGTACCAACCTGCTGTTACCGTCTTCTGTCCTTATTAATGTGTAATTCTTCCTATATAATTTTATGTATGGCCTACGAATCCGATCTCAAGTTCTTTCTGTATCTTTTGGAGGTTGTAATAACTTGCATTCATTAACATTTTAAGTATGGCAGACTCGTTATATGAGATTACTGCTGACAGCAGCCTTCCTGAAAAGGATTGTGGTTTCAGAGAAATTCAGAAAAAACTATCTGAATACAGTAGCACAAAATTTACAAATCATAATTGTAGCCGCTAGAAGCATTCTTTTAGATTTAATCCCACTTAAAATCATAAAGAAAAAAGACATAACACGATAATGTTTTTACGTCAGCTACATATGTTCTTCTGTCTAAAATTTATTCAACGCTACACAATCTGAAATTATCATTAAAAAATTGTCTGCTATGCTATATTCGTTTGTATTTTCAAATTAAATCGCTATTTTTTTTGTTCCACCTCCTCTGCGCGGTTCTCAAAAATATCAGAATGACCCTCACATTACTGAATATTTCCTTTCGTTTTAAAGGAAGGTCACAAAAAAGAAATGATAATTCTCAATTAAACATTAGTTTTTTTGTAAATTGAGAAGTTTCTATTGTTTTCATAAAACGTTTTAAGTAAATCTGCTCAATTATTATGCAAGATTCATTTTAATTTAATTTCATTAGAAGAGGAATATTTAAATGCCTTAAAATTATATTTTATCACATAATAATTTTCCAAATAAAACTGTAGAAATCTCATGCAATATATCATAACATTTCCCTAAAGTGAAATGCTTGTGACATTTTTCTTAAGCTTGTTTGAATAATGAATAATAATATTTTGACATTAACTATTTTAAATATTGACTTTTCTGATCCACGCTTAAAGAAATACATTTTCTCCAATTTATTATTTTCGAAACATTCCTGAAATTAAAAATATTTTTTACGAATAGTATACGTTTTCTAAAAGTGTTTAATTATTCATTTTGACATAATGACCAATTTTAAGATGTAAATAAATAAACGAAACGAAAAAATGCTAATTGCAAAATTAAATAGATATTTAATTATAACTCTTTTAATGCGATAATGAAACTAATAACATTTAAGGTATCCGACTACCTTAAAAAAGAGGATTTTCACAAAAAATCTCTTTTTTATTTTATTGCTTTATAATAATGCCCAATTTTTCTAGTTTTAAAAACTGTTTTGTTTTTGAATGCACGTCAAGCAGAACTTTAGTTATAGCTATTTTAGTAACAGATGACAGCTGTCCAACTTACCGGAAATTACAAAAATGAAGCCGGTAGTAGGTAATAGTTTCGGTTCCATTTCTATTTGTGTGTTTATTTTTCTTAGATATTTAATTTTTAAAAGCTCTTAAACTCACGGCTAATAATCTGAATTATATTTTAATTAGATTTTACGTTTCGTGGTTACTGTTTGTGGGTAACATGAAAAGTTAGCATATTTTCTGATAGTTTGTTTACATTTGAAGCGTACTTTCTATATCTTGATTTTGATTTATATTGAAGAAATTTATTGATCTCTTTCAAAAAAGTTTGTTATTTATTTTGATGAATTTATTGAAATGGGTAAAGGACGTACTTCTCGATCAAGAAACGTAAATATTACGGTAATCAACATGCCACCAAACGCGATGATTTGAGTAAAGTTGATTATACCATTTATTCAAAATTGTGTAAAGCAGATGAATCTATTACTTCAAGCTCTTCAAAATTATCGATTTCTATGGATGTCAATAAAGAACTGATGCCTTTGGATAAAAACAATCTGTGTGGCAATCGAATAATTGATATTGAGATCCTAATGGTGATATTAGCTTCATTATGTTGTCCGGTTTGCTATGATAACAAATTGCATTTAGAAGAAAATTCTAGATTTGGGCTATTATAAATATTATAAAAAATATTTTTTACTTCTAATTATTAATAAAAACTATATTTAGACATATATAATAAAGTGTGAAAATACAGTAAGATGGTTGTTTAATAAAAAATTGTTCCTGTGTTAAATGCTTTATAAGTAGTAGACTTTTGATGTTATTCACTAAATACTTTAAAATATCGCTACATAATACGTTAAAATATCGCTACGTTAAATAAAACTAAGAAAATGTGTGAAGGAATGTGCCCCCTATAAAATATAATAACTTCCTACTGACAAACATGCATAGTTTTTAGAAAAAATGTAATTATAAACTTTAATTGTGTTTTTCTCAAAATGACAATTTTGCTGTTTTTTGTCTACGGAAAACAAGATAACTCAACTAATTATAATAAATTTGTCTTCAAACTTTCAGAGATTGTTTCTTGTATTGGTGGTTATGTAACAGACCTCCAGAATTCAGATAACTGTATTATTTTTTGTTTTATGAGATATTTTGCAGTAGATAATGTGAAGAAAATGTGAAAAAAAATGGAAAAATATGCTTAACACTCCATAAATTTTTTTAATTTCATGCTATCATTTAAGTTGAGGTTCATAACACTTCAGAGGGTTATACGAAACGGCTCAAAAAGTTTGATAGCTGCATGTACAATAGTTTTTTGTGTAGAGTGTTTTCCGTTAATGAGTTATTTTCATTAAAATTATCTAAAAAATACTCTTTAAACAAAAAATTTCCTGTATATTAAAATTTTCTCTATTAAATATGTTTATTTAAATTAATATACAATATAAATTGCAATAATGTTGTGAAAAATATTTATTTTTCAAAAATTTTGTCCCGAAGGTAGTCGGATACCTTAAATTCAATGAATTATAATGTGACAATATAGAATGCAATTATAATATGACAAATATAAATAGCTTATCTCGAATTAAGGATCAAAATTTTTTTAGAAGAACTTTATATTTAATTTTATAAAATTCAATTAATATTTAATTTAAATTGATATGCAAATTAACGTATTATATTCATGAATATGCTTATCGTTTATATGCTATATATGTAGTAGTATTTTATTTGTCTAAATGATTTTGTATTCTGATATTGCAAATTATTTTAGGAACAAATTTGTGTTTTGGAAGTGCACAAGGATGGTATTGCATACTCAGATGGAAGACTTCGAAAAGGTGATGTTATATTAGCGGTAAGTATAAAAATTATTTTAAATTAAATATAATAAAATAAATGCAATCCAGATATAAAGATTAAAGCTTGACGGTATAGTCAAATAGTTTATCTAAATAAATCAATTTTAGTGAGTTTAAATTAAACTGTTATATATTCTCTTAGAAAAATTGACTCATTATTGAGCCATAATGTCGGTATCTTGTATCGATCAAATTTGCAGCAACCATAATGGGATATAAAATTGTGACTTCAAGCAAATTAGATGAATTAATTGAATGATTAATTGCAGCAACCATAATGGGATATAAAATTGTGACTTCAAACAAATTTGATGAATTAATTGAATAATTAATTGCAGCAACCATAATGAGATAACCAAATTTGCAGCAACCATAATGGGAAATAAAATGGTGACTTCAAGCAAATTAGATGAATTAATTGAATGATTAATTGCAGCAACCATAATGGGATAATCAAATTTGCAGCAACCATAATGGGATATAAAATTGTGACTTCAAGCAATTTAGATGAATTAATTGAATGATCAATTGATGATATCAAGTTTAAAAACTGATGTATTGGAAATTTTAAAAAATTGCTCGATGTTGAGTAATAAAATCAGTACCTAGGATCGCCACATTGCTTCAGCCTTAAAGGGATATTAAATTGAACCATTAAGCGAATTCGGTGAATTAATTGAACTTTAATACCTTGCTATACATTTTAAAAATTAAATTAATAGGAAATTTAAAAAAAAAATTAACCAATTTTGTGCTATAACATCGATATCTCGAAATCGCTCTTATTTGCTATAACTTTAATGGGATACAAAATTGAACCAATCATTGAATTATCTGAATTACTTGAAATTTAATATCGTGTCTTATTACTTTAAAATTAAATGTTTTGGAAATTTGCAAACTGTCTCAATGTTGAGCTAGAATTTCGGTGCCTTTGAACGCAACATCGCTTTAATTTGTTGCAACCTTAATACAATATAAAATTAAACCAATAAGCGAATTACAGGAATTAATAGAACTTTAAAACCTTGTAATCAAGTCTAAAAATTAATTATTTTGGAAACTTAAAAATTGGTTCAGTGTCGAGAATATGATTGGTTCATGAAACATAAGATCACTCTAATTTGATGCGCCTTTATTGGGATATTAAATTGAATCTAGAAATAAATTACATGAATATATGAGCTTAAATGCTGTGTAAAGAAAGTTTAAAAAAATTAACTGTATTGTAAATTTAAAAAAAAGATAGCTTAATAATATCGGCTCTTTGGGACATAATATCGCTTGAATTTGCTGCAACCTTAATGGCATATGGACGCCCGGTGGCTTAGCGGTAGCGCTTCGCACTGTCGTGCCACAGGTGCCTGGTTCAATCCTCGGGCCGGGCAAGGTTGACTCAGCCTTTCATCCCTTCAGTGGGTCGATAAATGAGTACCAAGCATGTTTGGGAACTAAACACTGGGGGTTTGCGTTTGGCTGCCCACCTGACCGGAACATTTGCTCCTGCACCCCAGAGCCCAAAGTCAAGAAAACTGAGTTGGGAACAGTAGGCCTTGGCCCTCTATGAGCTGTCGCCACTGAGTTTAGTTTAATGGTATATAAAATTGGACCTTCGAACGAATCAATTGAGTTTTAATGTCGTGTAAATAGCTTCATTCTGCATGATGATACTACTTAACTTAGTACCTTGTGAAAGTTTATCTGATAAAAATATTTCTAACATTAGATAATTCATTCATTAGAGAAACTCTAAAAGTTTGAATTTTGTCTCAGACACTCTATTTTTATTCATCACTTGTTTAGGTTAACGACATGTCTTTTCGAGAAGCTTCTCTGACTGATGCAGTGAGATGCTTGAAAGAGACACCCTCTCCAATCCGGCTGATTATCCTTAGAGAGAATCCTCAGGCTCTTTTCACCACCAACGAGAGTACGTGTTCGGCATCCAGGCAAGACTTCCTACACTATCTGTCACTATATCCCCATCAACTGCACACTACAATACCTGATCCCTGATTCCTATTCTTGATCAAATTACGAAGAAAACAGATGTATAAAACTTTTATATTTAGCCAGTAGTGGCTAGTATTACCTTATAAGGACGATTTTAGAAACTCATAATCACTGAGGCATTACCTTTTGTTGATATAGATTTGATGTAAATTGTATTAGATATTTCCAATTTTGTTTTACCTGCTTGGTTGAGAGAAATAATCACTTTTTTTTTTCAAGTAGTTACAATCAAGAAGAAAGAGTCTCTATATTTATAAATTTATTTATTTATATGGTCCGAAGAAAACATATTTTAAAACAGTTGTAAAAATTATTTTTTCCAAACTTTTTTATGATTTTAAATTTTAATAGATTTTTGATATTTTGCTTCTCGTCTCAAATTGTTACGTTTTTTTTTATTCAAAATTCATTAAATGATATTTAAGTTAATGAGAATCTTTCAAAATAATTTTTTAGAATATTTTAATTTAATTTTACATCCTTTTTTTTTAATATCAAAAGTATTATTGAAAAAGAGTGACTCGGGAATTAACGGGTTATGACTAAAACTGTAAAAGCAAAAGGAAGTTCTAAACAAAATAACTTATTTACTTTTTAAAAAAAAAATTTCTTAAAAAGCTTTTGTGTTCTTTTTAAAAAAAACGAATGTCTCCCATAATCTTAGTTCATTTGCCCAAATAATAGTCACCTATTTAAATGCATTACTAGCAACATATTCTCATTCTTTCAGGCAATGTGAGTTAATAGAAGATATTTTAAATCTTAAGCCTAACAGTAAACAGTTGACAAAACCAACAGTTTTATAGTCACTTCATGTGATATATGCTTATTTTGTAATAAATATTTCATTCGAAATATTCAAAATATAAAAGAAAAATTAAAATAATATCCATTAAATAACTATAGCTTGAATTCAATGCAATGTTATCTCAGATATAGTTCAAACTTAATAAGTATTGTAAGAACGAAAATAAATCAGGATAACTTAAGCAATAATAAAAAGTAGTAAGTTAAAGAAAATATATTAAAACTCAATCTGCATTTTTAGATCTGTTTTTGAGTAGAGAGAGTTTAGAGTATTTATGAAGAGAGATTGTGAATCATGTGCGAGAAAAAATAAGGTAGAGTTGGGTTGAATTTAGACTTTAAAAAATTACGTATTAAATTACAGTAGAAAGTACTGGTATTCTAAGTGCACTATCGATAAAATAAATTTTTACCTTAAAATTTATTACCATATTTTTTCCCAGTAATATTTATTTAATTACAATAACTCAGTAGTTTTACAGTAAATGTTTATGTAAAAACTATGGTATATTGTATTAAGTAAATTTTTACCGTAATTTGATCCAGAATTTTCTACAGCTCACCCGTTACGGGATGAAAAAATGTGAAGGAATTTAAAGTGTATCGTTTGCCCAAAAGATATTCCTTCTGTTTAATTAATTTTGATTTATGGAAAATTTTAAGAATGAATAGAATATCGAGTTCAATGCTTTGGTTAGATATGGTGAAAAATGTTCTTAATATTTAAATAAATGTCATTTCAATATTTACGGTATCTTCAATTTTAACACTCTGTACAATAATTTTGAAATTTAACTAATAATATATTGACTTAATAAAATGATTCTGAGCGAATTTAATTTGCCGTAGAATTATGAATACGGCATGGAGCATTGCATCTGTGGGAATTAATTATCGACTATGCCAACCTTCATCTACCAAAAGGTACCTCTCGATAGAATCAAGTTAACATGTCTTATATACTAGTGATTCGGTATTAAATATTTATAGTGGTAGTAACGACACGCATGAAACACGATTTAAAGCATTTCTTAAAGACGTTCTGTATTTTTTTACCGATAAAGAAATATATTAAGCAAACATACATGTAATATTTTTTTTTACTTTGAACTAAATTCCATCAAAGTTTAAAAAAATATTGAAAGTTCAGAATTCTATTTCATAATACCACCGATTAAACCTATTTATCTATTTTACTTCTTTTCAATTAATATATATATATATATATATATATATATATATATATATATATATATATATATATATATATATATATATATATATATATATATATATATATATATATATATATATATATATATATATATATATATATATATATATATATATATATATATATCTGCATAGTAAGATTATCCTGTGTTTAGCAGTATGGTTTACAAGAAATAATCTAATTTTTAAGTCATATTTACTTTCAGAAACCTTATTGAAAATAATCAAATAAAATAATAACTAAAAGTGGATTTTTGTTGTAATTTTGTAAAAACAAGTGCAAAAAATTTCTTTCTTTTCATTCATATCTTTTCGTGTTATCAAAATAACATAATTTAAGTAAAAAATAATACGAAAAAAGTTTGATTCATTGATATAAATAAATATTTTCCAAAGTTTTTTTTCTTTAAATATCTATATACTTATTCATATACCTTGGAAATAAGAGCTAAGAAAGTTATTTTGTTGAGTTAAAAAATTTGAAGTGGAGCTTTAAAATGATTTCACCAGTAAGTCACTAATTTTCAGAAATTTAGCTAATAACTAAACTCTGTGCATAAGTTGAGAAGTTATGAAAGGTTTTCTTAGTAGAATGCTAGTGAGTAATAAGAACTTATATAAAAAAAATAATTAACATAGAATCTTAATTTTAGATTTCATAAAGCCTGTCCTGTCCATGTAGTTATTCTTGGGTAGGTTCGTATAGAATATAAACTTCAGGTCATTTTTTTAATTGTTTTTCTATAGCTTGTGCTTAGATATATATGTTATCTTTTCAATTTCTAAGCTCCAAATGTTACTAATATTAATTTCGACACTTTCCATATTTAATGAACATCGTTTAAGCAACGCGAATTAAAAGACGTACAACATTCTTATGTACATGGCACAAAAGAAAAAGAAAAAATAAGAAAATAAAACACGCTGAATAATCTTAATAATTCGAATGGGGGACCTTAAGTACGTAATTGTTACCACAAACAATATTTTAAGTTACGAAATCAGACACAAAGACTTATTTTCTCGAAATAAAACCTACATTTTCTTCGACAAATTCCTGTCTACCAAAATATAAGGGATAGCCGCAATCTGAAAAAACATGGTTCAAGTAGTTTTGTTCAGAAGAGCATACGGAAATGTGAACCTCTAAATGTTAATTTTTCTTTTTGTGTATTTCACTGTATTTTGGATGCTTCTTAAAATAACTGAAAATTTGTTCACAGAATTGTCAAATTCATTTATCTAAGGATGATTTTTTTGCAAATTTTTTTTTTTAATTATTGATTATTTTTTCAATAATAATCAAAAGGTTTTGATTAGCTAGTTATGCCAATTTCTACCTTATTTTAACGAATATGATTTTATATAGAAAAATACAAAATTTAAACAAAATCGGTCAAATATTACCTGGAAAACTGACATTTTAAAAAAAGAAATCAGATATAAAGTTGGATTTCTCAAGAACTATTCAACCGACTGCAGTCAAATTTTGCATTTTGCCGTAAGAAATATTCGTTAAAATGACATAAAAATTTGTGTTCCATACAATACAATTTCGTTTCTTCTATTATTAAATAAATAAAAAATTAAAAAATAAAAAAATAATAAATAAATTACAATTTATTTTTCGTATTGAACTGTCTCTAGGTATACAAATTAAATATTTTTTTGCAAAAATATTTTAATTCTCCTAAGAAATTCTCGAGATGTGTTGACGTATGCCGGTTTAGGCAGAGAGGGTGCAATTGTTCTTGTTTTCCAGTGGCGCCATGTATGACCAAGAACTCAACTTCTGCCACATCATACGTCGCACTCGTTTATAGGGTGGACCCATTCATACATCCATTCATTCATCCACAGATCGTAATTTTGACCTGAATCAGAGAACGATCAATCTCTAATCCAGTACCCGCAGAGGTATTGATTTGTTATGGGAACATGGAGGACTTTTGCGACTCGACAGATTTAACAAGCATCAGTCACTTTACTACACGGGGAGTCTTCAGCTGGCGGGGTTCGAACCCGCGAACTCTCGGACATGGGTCCAGTGCCCTACCGACCAGGCTATCCCGGCCCTCGAGATGTGGTGAAATGCACAAAAAGTAAGCATTTAGAGGTGATAACTTTGGACCGCTCTCCTAACCTATCGTTTCGGATCATATTTCTTAGATTGCGACTGCATTTTGTGGGTCATTAATAAAGCACTCCGTCGAAAAATAGGTATGTTTATTCAGAGAAAACACGTTTTTGTGATAAAAACCATCGGCACTGACTATGTAGTTTATTTAAGTTCACTTCCTCAAACTCTTAGGATTGTGTAATATCTAAACAATGAAACAAAATTTATTAAAGTTATTTTATTTATTTATTTATTTTTTTTTGCTCGTGTGTTGTAAATAAGTTGGAGCAAATAAAAAAAATCATGTGCAAGTGATAAGAAGGGGATACGTAACTTTTCTTTTTTTTTCTGAAATTATAAAAAAAAAAAAAAAATATTTAATTAACATTTAAAGAAAATGCATGCATTTTTCTTGGAATACCTTTTATTTATAACTTCTTTTTTTTAGCACCCACGAAATTCATTACAGTAGAATTAAGAAAATTCAGTATAAAAGACAGTATTGGAATCAGTATTATGCAGAGAACGTAAGTACATAAATGTAGCAGTATTATAGATTTATTTGAAATTTATATTGGAAAAAAGTATGTCAAGAAATTAAATTTTCGGGACAAATTGCTAAATAAGATAAACGAAGTAACATAATTAAAATCAGAGTAAAATTTTGAAGGCGAGGACTGTTAAATAAACATTTGAAAATATCATTGTTATCATTTTAACAACTTCACATAATTAAAAAGTAATTAATATTTAACTTTCGATAATAATTGCACCCATTAACTCTCAAATGTTTTACTAAAGTAAGAATAATGTAATATTAGTAAAACAAACTATTATAACTTTTATTTAAAAAGTTTAATCACTCAGAAAATTAGTTTTACTTACTTGTTATAGATAACTGAGAAATAAACTTCAACACTACAATTCCTGAAAAAAAGCATGAAATTTAAGCTACTTATAAATTATTGGTATAGTTTCTGACAGCACAGGATTTTCATTTAAGAGTACTGGTCCACTGGTGCTCGCGCTCCCGTGCCACATCTCCCGGGTTCGATCCTCGGTCCGGACAAGGTTGACTCAGCCTTTCATTCCTTCAGTGGACCGATAAATGAGTACCAAGCATGCTTGGGAACTAAACACTGGGGGTTTCGCGTTCGGCTGACCACCTAACCGGAACATCTGCTCCTGCACCTCAGAGCCCAAAATCAAGAAAACTGAGATGGGCACAGTAGACCTTGGCCCTCTATGGGCTGTCGCTCCACTGAGTTTAGTTTAGTTATAAATTATTGGTACAGTTTCTGATAGCACAGGATTTTCATTTAAGAGTACTGGTCCATAAAAAATTTACTTCACTTCAATGATTTCTATTATCACTTTGACTAACAATATGTTTCAATGTAATTTAGATAACAGAAAATAAATTCATTTTTTCTTCATTTGACTATTTTTGTAATTTTCCAACGGGTCATTTTCTATGATATAAATGGCTTTTTTCTTAGAGGGCACGAAAGAAAATTAATAATTTTCACATAACGTATTAGCATTCGAATAAAGGTTTTGCCATGATAGTTTAAGTACTTAAATGAGTAGAAATTACATTTGGTTTTTATAACAGTTATACTTAAAGTAACTTGCACCACTATTACTTACAATTCCGTTAAAGCTAGACAAAAAATGTGTTGGAAAACACACATTAGAAAAGCAATTAAACTTAATGCTGCCCAAAGCAGCCCAGTGGTCAGCGTATCGGACTTCCGCCTGGAGAGACGGTGGTACGATTTTCAAACCTCACCGGGAACCACCGAGTGCATAAAATGTACTTGTGCATAAAGTCTGTGAATTGTTACAAAATACTGTGTTACATGGTGCAATGACCAGGAAAAAATCTCTTTATTTTTTAAATTGATGTCTAAATCGGGGACTCGCAAATGACTGGTGCTGCGATCTATTCGGGAGCCTCTGAATTAAGTTGCACTTTCACCCTAGCGGTGCTCTCTTGTCAAACGAAAAGTTCTCTGCCCTGATTTTATTCATAAAGTCAATGACTGGCAAACTTGGCTTGTCCAAGTGTTATTAGAAGCAAGAACAAAAAACGTAATGATGCGTCAAGATTTTTTTTCTTAAAACTATTACATACATTCATAATACATGTATTCATAAATATTTCTATATTAGTTCATTTAATCAAAATACAATACAAATTTAGCATTTATTTAACAATGTATCATTTTAAACCTGTTGTTTTATTTTTGTATTATGCTTGTTCCTTTTTACTGATTTTTAAGGACAAATATTTTTTTGCAGAAATGGCCGTGGCGTCTTCGTTACCTACGTAGTAAGTTTCGTTTGACTAATATTAAATTGTTTGTAATTCTAATAGTTAAATTAGCATTGTTTTTATTCGTTTTGTTATATTATATGAAAAAACATTTCATAAACATTTTGCATTTTTTTAAGCAAATACTTTCTTTCTGGAAATCATTTATTTCTCCATACGTAACAATAAACTACACATAGTTTTAAACTAATATTCCTTTATACCTTACATTCCTTAATTAATTTCATTTTCAACCAATATAATTTAATACTTCGTACAAATTAATTAGTTGTCAAAGGTCTCAAGTGTCAGAAAAACTGTTACTAAGATTGTTTAGAAATATAATAGTAATAACAGAGTTGTATAACTATAGACTGTGAGTTAAGTTTTATTACTTCCATTTCGAAACAAAACGGAAAAAAATTCTTCAGTGTCGAAAAACAAAGAAAGGAATCGAAATTTCAAACTAGTTACAATAACAAAGAAAAAAAATGGTCAACAGAACGGAGAATTAATTTTCTTTGAAAAAGAAAAATTTATCTGTTCCGTTCTAAGATTATTTTCGATTTTTTTACGAAGTTTGAACTTTATTTATTTACAACAATATTAATTCTTTCTTTCCTTTGATTTTATCCGTATATGTGTGAAGTAAAGTAACGAATATATATACAGCTATTTTATTTATTTTCAATGTATGAACTGATATATTTTGTCTAGCATGAATTTTGTGTTAGATCTATTCCATTTATTTAAAAAATGGTACACCGGATTTGATGTATATATTGTTGTAGCAGCCCGGCAGCATTGCTGCAACTCATGGACGTCGAATTTCTCAAGGTGATCAAATACTTGAAATTAATGGACACAACGTTAGAGAGAGTAACCAGAAAGATGTTGCAAATATGATTGAGGTATTTATGAAAATTTTGACGTTACATAATTTTTGATAGTAAGACTATTAAATCAAATTGAAATTCATAATTATTTATTTATTCTTTCTTTTTCCCTATTTATACATGTATAGTACACTCATGGACAAAAAAAAATTGGGGCACCTAGAAGGAGACATCAAAATGAAACGAAATTTTACATACGTAATGATTACTTTGATATAAGTAAATGATTAGAATATCAAAGATTATCGTTTTTCTTTAATTCGTAAAATTTCGTTTCATTTTGACGACTCCTCTTGGTGTGCTAATTTTTTTGTCCATGAGTGTATTTGTTTTTATTTATCGATTTATTTATTTATTGTTATGATATTACTTATTTGTGGATTAAATTGATGTAATGGGTGTTATTAAGTAAATATCATAATTTAAAAAAAGAAATAATAGTCCTTAAAATGTGTAGAAATAAATCATTGAATGAATTTAAAATTAAAGCAATTAAAAATCGTAAATAAACAGTATGCGTTCTAAAACATTAGCTTTTTAGACTTGTCAAAAAATGAACAAAAGTTTTGATGCTTTCTTTTATTTAACAGTGTTTATCTATTATATTTTTTTCACTTATGTTATCTAAATTTTACAATGTTTTTTGTATCTAAAGATTGAACAAAATATTATTTAACGTTACCACTTCTAATAAATTTTAAAATATAAATGCACCATTTACGCATAAATTATAAATTTGACCTGTCAATAACTTTATAAAAATTTAATAAAATATTTATCAGATAAGTTTATGTTAATTAAGTTAGGATTTGTTGTTGTCTTTTCTTCACACAAAAATATTTTTTATTAGAATTTAGACGGTGCAATTGTGTTGCTCTTAGGAAGAGTTCCAGCGCTGCACAGCTCTATTCAGGAGTGGGTTAAATGGAAATCCCAGCAGTGCCTAAGGACCAGGACTTCAACCTGGTCTTCATACACAGCTAACACAAAAGATAAACTGCAAGTTCAGAGGCCAAGGTAATTAACTTTTTTGTCTCAACTAATATTAAAATTATATCTTCAACAGTTCACAACAACACACATTTTAAACTGAAATACTGCACAAGAGGAATTATTTTATTGAATCACTAGGTGTGAATGGTTGGAGGAAAGAATATCACATTGTTTGGTCGTTATATGGTCAAACGCGATGGGGCATAGAACCACAAAACAACGTGCAACCACAGTCCGTAGATAAACGGGACTATATCTGGAACAAATTTTTTTTAACAAATCTTTAATGGTAGTAAACCATTATATTTATATCAACAACGGGAAAACTTCAAAGAAGGTCACATTGCCTTGATTTAGGAAGATTGGAGAAACTATTTGTGTGTTGAATGTGCTATGAATTTTAAGAGCTTAGCAAGACATCGTTAACGTTAAAAATTTGCGTAACATACAGAATGACAAGCGCAATGCGGGAACTCAGCAACGTCCAGAAGTGTCTATAGAAGCGCATCAATTTAAATGTTGTCAATATTTCCAACATTATTTCTTAAAAATGTGCATTTAAATGTTGACAAGCCGACAGGCCTGTGTAGGGGGCAGGGAACTATCCTTGCATCAGAAAGGTCCTGGGTTCGAATCCCAGACAAGGCATGGATGTTTCTTTCTCTCTCTGTGTGTTCTATGTCCTTTCTCCTTTGTGTGTGAATGTGACCCGCCCTATAAACGGGTTGTGGTTGTGCGAATGGCGTGGCAGAAGTCGAATTCCTGGCCATAGATGGCACCACTGAAAAACAGGAACAATCGAACCCCCACTGCCTAAACAGGCATACGATAAAAAGAAAATGATGACAAGGGAATGACATGTTTATCTACCATACCGATTTTTTTTTGCTCCAATTCGGTTATTTTTGGCCATTTGAAAGCGATTAGATGCATTCCTGTAATATAGGCTAAATAAATAATCATCCACAGCATTACTTATTTTTTCTTATAAAATTAAAACATTATCGTTAATAATGCACTTTTTCAAAGGCCATTCCTACGATTGAATCGTAAGTGATAAGTCACAAATAACTTTTATTACATTTTTGCCTAACAAAAAAAATTTTTTTTTGTTAATGTTCTCCTTAGATATTCTTTGAAACATAAACATGACCATTTTTCTTCTTCCGTTATCAAAACTCTCCATTTACGTTTCTCGAGTTTCTCACAAGCAGTGAGCAAGGTTAAGTGCTGTGGCTTGAAATAAATTGTGCCATGGATATTCATTTTTATTATTTTTTTTCAACAATCTCTCAGGTTAGAGAGATCTCTAAACTATTCTATTAGTCTTATTTTCATACAAAAATTTCTTTCAGCTTACCGGTAAGCAAGGAAAGTCCAGCGCTTGGTTTCGCAAATAGTATTGCTACTGTGATCTGCTCTGCAGTGATGCCAGACTTGCCAATCATGATTAAAAGTCCTTGCCCGAGTCCGACAGCTAGCCTTAGAAGATCGAGGCTTAGCATTCCGGAAGATTCTTCAAAATACAGAAGAGACGGACAGAGGCTAAAAGAAGATTCAAAGTCTTCGGGAACAGAAAGCAATTCTCGTGTACCAAGTATTTTAGTGACGAGCTTTTAAAATGCCCTGCTATTTAAGGTTCCAAGGAACTTTTGTCGTAAGCGTACATTTTATCATCATTGTCATAATATTGGTGACTATTCAAAAGCAAATTCCAAGCAATTTGTAAGACTATTCACGAGTCTTACATAGAATTCATCAGAAATGTATTTTCACATTTATATAAAACTTCTGAGCTATTCAAAGCAATATACACTGGAGTTTTAATTGTAATAATCACCATATATTTTGAAATATATGTATGGAAGTATACAATTTTAAACTTTTTGTGATTATATTTCACTTAATATTATGACCAATTAGCCGTTTAAATAATTCTTGTAGAAGTGAGATATGTTAAATATTTCCTAAAAGAAAAAATTATATTTTATATGTAAGCGAGATAACGAAGATTGTAGGTCCAAAGTAAGATGTACACTAAAATTTACTTCCGGTTATCATGTTTTTGATCTTACATGAAAACAAATTCATGTGAAATATTTATGCTATGTGACGTACTATGTACGTATTATCAGCTTCCCTACTTAACATTGTCATTTTCTGATTGTTAGGACAAACTTTAATTCCAATTTCAAGTGGAATTTTAATTTGATGTAAATGTATTGTGAAATATTACAGTAATTATTTTTCTCTTATTGTATACTTTTTAAAACTTCTTAATTTTTTTTTATCTATATTAGTAAAATTTCGACACATTAACTTTAATAAATTTAATTGTTCCGGTGCTTCAATTAAATTACATCTTTGCGAATAATGTATTTTTTATTTACTTCTTTTTTTTTAGATTTTATTTGAATGGAGATTGATTTGAATTTAGATTTAATGAAGTAGGCTGTCTGATTTTAAAACTTTATATCTAGAAAATGGTTCAAAAACAATTATTGCAACAAATTCATGTGACAAGGCTAAAATGTTTTTTTTCCGCAATTTCTGTTTCCAGTGTAAAAGAGTTTCAATAGCAGACTCTGAAAAAAAGTAAACCTATAAACCAAAGAAAAATTATTGAAAATCACATCAGAGTTTAAAAGTTGAAATATCTCATTTTCGGAATTTTTCATATTTGATGCTTTATGTGTCCACCATCAAAACGTAAAGGAAAACAGTAGCTGTAATTTGCAGCTCCATCTGTTGGAACTTCCATAAACTAAATCCAGGAACTTTGGGGGGTTATTATGACTTGTTTCATGAATTTGCTTGAATTCATGAATTTTCATCTCCTCATCCTTTTAGCTCCTTTTTCCAATTAGAACTGTGAAAAGTTTGGTTAAATTCAGTGTAAATTCAAAAGGTTTATTAGTAGTGTATGACAATTAAGTCAAAGGAATGTATATTTCAATACGAGCGAATTGATGTGTAGCTGCCTTAAATTTAAAATGTAATGTCATTTTCAGATAGAAAAAAGTCACACATGTAAGAAATATTATGAGAGTATTATGGAAGGATAAAGTCATTCATTAAATTTGAAATATTAATTAGTTGAAATGAACTTATTCTGAAAGTGGACGTATACTCTTATTAGAGCAGCAATGCTTGATCATTTATTAATGTTTTAAAGTACAACAATATAGTGGTAAATTTTTAAATTTTATTAGGTTTTTACCAAAATTTTGATTATGTACTAAAATTTTTATTCAGACTTAACAATAACTCTTTAAACATTAGTTAAACACCAGATAAATCATCGGAGAATTTGTTATAAATTTCAAAGCAATAGGTCAATTAAGAAATGAAAAAATACTGAGTAAAAATTAGTCTCTTTTTTGTTTACTAATGTTAAATTAGTTAAAAATACTTTTTAATGTAGACGAAATATAAAAATGCTTCGTCCGATGATATTAATAATTTGTATAATTTAGGTTTTCTTAATCAATTTCAGAATTTGGTAATTCAAAAAAGAAGGGAACATGCGTTTATGAATTACGAATATCTAATTTTTTTGAACTAGATAAATTTCTGACAAAGATTAAAATAAAATCAACTAAGTATAATGAAGAAAGTCGTGAAAAATCTAGATGCTTTAGAATTTATTTAGTATTCTAGAAAATTAAATGCTTAATTATATATCAGATAATATATACTTATAAATAAATTGTGAATACTATGTAGAAAAAAAATATTGAACATAATTTTTATCTACATAGTTTAAACATAAGCACACGTTGTTATGCCTTCAAAGTATTTACAATCTTATAGAACAAGTTCGAGATTGAATGTTATTATACAGATTTTATTGAAAAACAAATGTTTGTAATATAATTAGTTTTGAAAATAGAAGAGCAAGAATAGTAGTTGGCGATGTAATGAAAAAGAATGCTAGTGTATTCTAATTTACATTTTACTGATTTAAATAGATAAATGAGCTATTTGTAAAGCATATAAAAATAATCTTTTAAAATGAAGAAAAATGACTGTGTCATGAACTGAGCTATATTGAATATATGAACTTGGGAATTAAACATTTTTGTTGTCTAACTAATAAATTAATTACCCTAATCAATGTCAATAAGGCGGTCAGAAAAAAAATAAAATTGACAGTAGAAAAGTAGTTCTAACTTCCGTTAGCTCGATCGGAAACCCCATTCTTATCAAACCACTATTACAAACAGTAAGCTAATTTATAAAGATTTAAAAAAAAACACAGATTATTTTATTTTGAAAATAAGACTTATAAATGAAAATGCTGATCTCGTATTTTCACAGGTTTATAAGTTTTCCGACTTACAATGCAAAAAAAAAAAAAAAAAAGAAGTCTGTAATTTTCCTATAGAAAATTTCTGTTTTCTAAATCTACAGAAATTTACTATTATAATACATGGTAATATGGCAAAATAGACATTTTTTTCTTTTAATAAAGAAAATTTGTAACCATTGATACAGATTGTATTGGTTGGGTATTATTTTTTTTTCAGTTTTGAATATAAAAAACTTTGGTATCAAAGCAGCAATAGAAATTTTTGTGTATTGAAACAGATGCCGACTGTTCTGTATGGTGGTCAGGGAATTTACCTCATAGGAAAAAGTACCCGAGTTTGAATCTGCTTCAAACTGTCTGAACTTCAAGATAAAACAATTCTATTAGGTTTCTTTCGAATATGATGGTTTCTTATATCCCCAACAAAACAAAAAAATCACGCAAAAAATGGAATAATTAAAAACTAATCAAAATTTAAGAATCTGTTTCACTATGCAAACCATGCGTATACAGCGAAATGGTTCTGCCTTACCTTGACCTACGGAAATATCTGGTGCGTATAGATATTTTCCGTATTGTTTTGTTATAGGAAATTTCTGTCAACATATTTTTTCCGCAGCCTGCGGATAATCCCCGGCAACTTTGCAGCCTGGAATTTTCCATATTATAATAGAATTTTTTTTTGCAGTGTTGTACATTTAGTCCTGTAGCCTCTGCAAAAATCACTTCATGAAACTTAATAAGTAGATAATATAGCAGCTTGAGACATCATTATTTGTGGTTATTTTAAAAAAAAATAACTCTTAAAGTTCCTCCACTTCGGAACTCCTTTTTTCTTTGAACTTGACCTGCGGAAACATCTGGTGCGTACAGATATTTTCTGTAATGTTTTGTTACAGGAAATTTCCGTCAACATGTTTTTTTCCGAAGCATACGGAAAATCTCTGGCGACTTTGCTGCCAGAAATGTTCCGTAATATAACAGAATTTTATTTATTTTTTGAAAGTGGAGTACCTTTCTTCCAGTAACTTTTACGAAACACTTCATGAAATTTAAAAAGTAGATGATGTAAAAGCTTCAGACGTCATTAATTATAATTTATTAAAAAAATTGAGTATTAAAGTTCTTCCACTTGGAACCTTCCTTTTTATAAACATTGATCGACGGGAACATCTGAAGCGTTAAGATATTTATCCAGTACACATTACAAAACTCAATTTCATGAAATTTCATAAGAATATGATATTGCAGCTTCAGGCATCATTAATTGTGATTACTTTAAAAAACATTAATTCTAAAAGTTCCTCCATCTTGGATCGCCCTTTTCATTAAAACTTAGACATTCCGTCGAGCAATAAGGTACGAGCTGCACTGACACTCGTCTAAGTTTTTATAAATAAATTATATGTAATTTAAACAATGTATTCTTTCCTAATCACAATTATATCGCAAATTATAATTTATGTCTTTTTTTTCTTATTATTATTAGTTATACCAATTCAACCTACCTTCCAAAACAGTAGGAATCACAATTGAGCTTTAAATTTTAAAAAAAAAGAAGGAAATTTACTCATAAAACATGTGTATTTGATATTTAAAAATAATACTTTGCTTTTAAATGATTGAAAACTTGCATTATCGCATAATCTCAAGGTTGAACATTTATTAAATGGATTGGAAAGATTTTAAAATATTGTGTGGGAGGATATTAGAACATATTCCATTCATTTAAGTTTGTTTTTAACAAATTATTACAAATTATGACACGCGAGCTTTAAAATTACTTCTTGACACACAATAATTCATTGCAAAAACAGATGGAAAAGAAAAAGCATATAGTATATATTAAAAAAAACATTTTAAACCATTTGAATGTATGAAAAAATATTTAAAAAACTCCATAAAATCAAACCAGGAAGGAATGCTAGAAAACTAAATAATTTGATTCTTCTTTTTACATAAAAATGCATAAAATATAAACAATATTTAAATTCAAAGTTATGGCCGAATGCAAACTGTAAACTAACGTTAAATTGATGCATGATATACAAAGGAATAATGTTTAAAATTTGAATTTTTCTTTAGATTGATGTAAATAAAAACTCCACGTACCAATTTATTATATTCAACACTATATGTTTATAAATATTTATAATAAACACTTCCTTGAAGCTGAGTACTAAATATGAAATTTCAATTGCTTTTGAATTTAAAAACTTTCAAATAACTTATATACACTTATTCAGATTTTAACAAACATTGCGAGCATCATTAAAATGTAATATGTAAGACTATTATTTTATCATATACTTTGGTTGACAAACTGAAAATGTTTAAAAGTGTACGTTTAATAATGTTGAAATGTATCAGTTTTTTTTAAAAAAATTCTGATAAAGCAATAAAATATCTTATATCAGAAACGTATTTCATAGTATTTGTTAGATGTATAATTTATTAACATTGTAGAACTTGTGTTATAGTGATAGTTTGTTAAATAAAGATAAATATTTATCTTCTATTTTGTATTGATTTTTATCCATGTTATTCTTGAAAAACATACAAAATTAATTTAATTTGCAGATCTAACATCGAATAATATATTAAGTTCTCATTGCTGAATGTTGGTTCCGCGATTAGGAACTTGAAACTATAGAAGTGAAATGATTATGCCTAACCATGTGATTCAAATCAGATTTAATTGGATGTCTGTAGGTGACGTCAAGTGCGCGTGTGTCGAACCTGATTGGTTTCTGAATCAACAAATGCCACGATTTACATACGATGACGTCACAAGCCAGATTGTTCCGTTTGCGAATCTATTACATGTCAGTGACTGAATGCATCGGAAATCAAATTTCATTAATTTAAACTTAAAAAAATCTGAGTTGCAATTTAGTATTAAAAATATGAAGAACAAATTTTTATTAAAACTGATATTTCATTTATTAGTTTTTTTTTAAAAAAATACTTACGTTCATGCAAAAGCTACTAGCCTTTTATATTAAGCAAGAGAAAATTACTATACCATAGCTCCAAACAGGATAGGGTATAACTGATGCTATGCAGACTAAAGATAACAAAAAGTGAATAATGCCTAGTATTGTATGATTTATTCATATATGCTTTATTCATTTACTTACTTTCATTTGTGATTTATTCATGCTGTCTTCGTGCCTTACTACGTCATATGACAAGTAAAGCATTCTCACAAACCGCGTATTAAGTCAATCGTTAATGAATTGTAAAACTTCGTAATTCTGAGACTGTAACCAACGGCCTAACCATGGTCAATAAAGTCAATATGGTCAATGTTGCCTATTGACTACTGCCTATTGACAATCTGGATGGCTTTGAGCCGCCACCCGAGATAGAACCTCAGTACTTTACAATGACAGCTCAGTGTCCTAACCACAGTGGCTCATTATTTTATCATAGGTTTATTGCCAGTTTAATTATTAAAAAAGATATTAATGATTTTAAGATTTTATTGCATTAATATTCTCATATATTTAATACAAATTAATTTTAATGTGTAGAATTAAGTGTTAAGTTATTCAATATGTTTATATTTAAACGATTTGTCGGTATTTCTAAACTAAAAAAAATCTAAGTCCTTCAAATAAGTTGTTATCTAAGAACATTTTATAATCATTAAATATTTTTTCCATTTAAGATATTTAGAATAAAATTCAAAGAATAAGACGAACGAATACTTTTTTAAGTAAGATAAATTGATGTAAAAAAATGAAAAAAACTCGCTTTCTACCAATCGATACTGCTAAAAGGCTCATTTTCAAACACTAAAAGTGTTTTCATTAAAATTAATCAATATTTTACTCTATTGTACCGCCTGCTGCTGTAAATTGTTATCCCTTGGAAAACAGTTTGAAACGCTTGTTCCGGAAATGAATCTAATTTTTAGAAGTAACGCTTCACTATTTTCTTTTCTTTTATAAATGTCTCGCCTCAGGTCGAATATTTCGTTTTAGAGGACATATTTGGTCATTGCCTCATTACTTATATTGAGTATCTAGTAGCGAAATAATTAATGGAGGTAATTATCAGTTGTTATTTTGTACATAAGTTTTCGAGTCCTCGCAATTAAAGTGCACATTATGACATAAGTTGAATTTATCTTACTATTCTTAAATATAGATAAAGATGATTTTATTTATTGATCTGGAATTTTGGTTAAATAAATGTTTAGAAGCATTTTTTTAAAACCTTACATGAATTTCAGCACAATTCAGGATGTTCAAGATTTATGTAAACGATGTCTTAGTTTTAATCTTAGTTTTAGTGTTAAAAATTTTACATATATTACATTTTGGTGTTACAAATATTATATTCATAAAAACATACAAAGCATCTTAACTTTGAGACTTTTTAGAAGGGTTAAAATATTCTCTCAGGCAGAAACAGAAAATTATCAAACACACATATATTTTTTTCCAGTTATAATTATGAATAAAGAAATGATTGCGTAATAAATGTTATCATCAATATAGAAAATTATTTTTGCGTTCTATTTTATGTTTTTATTTAAAAAAACAGAAGTAACAATTTGGTTGAAGTAGAAAAGCTTAACATTTAACATGTACTGAATAGCTTAAATATTTATTCTTAGGTTTAGTACTAAATGCATTTCAATGTTACAAATTCTTTAAAAACTTTGTTAAAAAAATGCTTTAAAAATCACGCAGAAAATATTATACTTTCTTAAAAATAACTCTGAAGAATAAAATTTTAAAAGTTTCATCATTAAATAATTTGTTTTCCTAATTTATGATATTTATTTGTGATACTTGCACAATAAAGATGAATTGTTTTGCTAAAATTTAAATATAATAAATTTAGCAAGTAATTAGTTAATCAGACAATTACATTATTAAAATAAAATGCTCAGAAATAAACTTTGCTCTGAGCTTATATATAAAAGAAAAAAATATGTTATTTAAAAAGAAAAGGAAAAAAGAATATTTAAAGAGAAAAGGAAAAAAATCTAACCAATGAGTTGGAAATAAATGAACAAAGAAAGAAAAAAATTTTAAAGGAAAATCCATTTAGAAAACTTGCCATAAAAATGTCATAGGATATCCCTATTGGATTTTCCCTATTTTAAAATTTACCTTTATACTTTTGCCAGCCTTAAATGTATGGCATTTCTTATAAAACAAATTTTTGCTAAGAAACCTATGGTGTATTAGAAAGCAGATGGCCTGTGATGAAACTTTTCCAAAGGCTATGGCACAACTTCCACACAGCCCCTCGAAATTTCCTAAAGGGTTTTCCTAAAGTAATTTCGTTCTTTCCCAACATTGAAATTGTATTTTTTGAAAGCCAACTTGACACGCAAACAGTATAATCACTAAATAAATTCAAAGCTGATAAAGCAACGTCTTCTTATAAAAAAGTTCGATGAATCCTACGCAGTAGGATATAGTTGGTGCCTTGTCACTGGGACGGGAAACATTTTCAGCATATTTTACTTTTTTTAACAATTGAAAAGTTAAAAATTATGTTCTAGCAGGAAAAAAATATCTGATGCGCAATTTGTTTTATTTTATTTTACAACTGGCATTAAACGACCAACCCAATTTTGGGTTTACGACTACTAATAATCCGATATGCATCTTATTTTATAGCCGTCGTTGAATAGTCGACCCAAATTTTCAGGTTTGCTACTAATCAAAGCTTAACCCCGCCCTGCCCCCTTGAGGGGGCATCCGGGAAATACTGTATACTGAAAGTACGCGCACGTGACTACTCAGCAGAAAAAAAGAGGATTTACAAAGGTAGGCTAGGTGACGATCCATGGCAATACGTCGGAATAATGGCCAAGAGAGGCAAAAGCAACTCCTGGGAAAATCCTGGTAGATGTAGGCTGGGCGCCGCGCTTACGACTGCCAATTTTCAACTCCGTAGCCTTGTAAGTTTGTACCCAATCCAGAAGACAAGGGAACGGAACTCTTAGATCAGGTATTGGGAGAAATTTGCCTTCGTTGAGGACTTTTTGATGGAACTAATCCGCATTTGAGTTACATGGGAGGGGAACGAAAACCTCCCATGGTTAGCCTGAGGCGAGGGGATTCTAACCCATGATCCGTCTACCACTGAGGATATTTTACGTCAGCTGTGTGGTCTATGTAAGCTGGATGCGGAATTCGTATCGACCTGACTTCACTGGGATTCGGACGTGGTTTACCACTTTGGAAGACAAAAGCTCTGTCCCCTGAGCTATCACAGCTCATCCGATATGTATAAAGAAGAAGTACTTGATTGCCAAAACTTGTTTGCAAAATTTTGATATGGCAAAATTTCGTTTAATATGCATAACGATGCTTCACGTCACCGTTGGTGGAGCCAAAATAAAGGCATTAATTAATGTGAACCGATGAATAACAACTTGTGAGATTGCTAAAAGAATTTGACCATTCATGATCATGTGAAAAGCGTAAAGGTTTAATCTCAAAGCATGACATGTTGGTTACGGAAAAAAAATTACGATCTCGTGTTGACGTCTATGATTTGCTTCTCAAACGCCAGGAAAATTATCCATTTTTGAAGTGAATTAGCACTTGGGTAGGTGGGTTGTCTACAACAATGTTCCGGTCTCTACAAAGTTTCATAAAGGGTAAAATCTTTATTTCAAATAAAGGGGACCTTGATCAGTTTTGATGGCTTGTTCACAGCAATGTTCTGGTGTCTACAAAATTTCTTAAATGGGAAAACCCTTATTTCAAATAAAGAGGACATTCATTAGTTTTTTGCCAGTAAAAAACAAAAAATTTATGCTCGTAGAATAATGCAGGCAAAGATTAGGAAAGCATTGGAACAAAATGGGCAAGATAATGTCTTATAAAATATTTATTTCTCATAAGTAAATTGTTTTTCATTTTCAAAAAAAAAAAAAAAAAAAAAAAAAAAAAAAAAAAAAACTAAATTACTTTCTGAACAACCAATGTAGATAGGCAAATTTATATACGGTCAAATTTATGCATAGACAATAACAAAGAGGAGTCATTTAATTACAATGAGCATTTTTTGGAACTATAAATAATTGTAAAATGTAAAATAATGTAAATAAATATAATTGTGATAAAAATGATTACAGTAAGAGATTAAGCAATTAAACACATAAAAAATGACTATAATTACATAAAAATGCAAAGAAAAGTTCAGAAAACAATTCAGATAAGGAATACTTAAAAAAATAACTTAGAATGGACTACTTGTTGCTTCTCTACAGCTCATTAATCTAATCACGACATCACAGATGGAGCACATTATCACTGAAGAGTGTGAAATATAACATTTGATATAACCGAAATTCGCAAAACATAGTTGAAGAAGAGAAAGCTAATTTGGCTCCAATTTGGTTTTTGTTTATAAAATCAACTAAGTTCAAAAAGTTCAACTAAGTTCACTTTGCCGAAATTAGTAGATACAGTATTGAAGACTGAAATTTAAACAATAAAATGATCGAGTATGAAAATTATCTAAAAAGAAAAGAAAGAAAGAAAAAAAAAGAAAATGAAGTTTCTTTGGCTGAATTGTAGTTTGTCGTGGTATCGGTGTAAGGCTTTCCGTTGACTTAACGGCAGTAGTATTTTAGTAATTGAAAGACTGTTTTTACGTTAAAATAGTCTAAAATAATTTTAAATACCTATAAACTTCCATAAGGTGTGCGAACTTTATTGAAATGTACCATATTTTTTGATGGATTGGTTAATTGACGCAGAGTTTAGCTAGATTGTTAGGAGCTGGAGTAACGTATGCGTACGGTTTATTTCCATTAGTTTGAAATATGTCTATGGTACTTCTCTTTAAGAATACCCGTAGGTTATTGTGTCCTGCCATAAAATACTCTTTAAATTTCTATGGTTATCATAAACTTATGGTGTCTCGCTATATAAATGCCATTCAAATTTCTGTGACATCCACAGGCTTATAGTGTCTTGCTATATAAGTGCCACATAAATTTCTATGGTTACCATTGATTACCATAAGTGTGCCTATCACAAATTTTCCTAAATTACAGATTTTAACTCCTAAAAGTTAAAATTGTTACTTAAGGAAAAATTAAAATCTAATTAAACTAAACTTATTTCTTTTGGGTAACTATCATCTTACACTGTCTGTGTAAATTAAAATATCACGTTGAATAATGTAAGATTTGATAATAATATTATAAATATAATATAATATAATAATTAAATGATATCATATAATAACATACTACAATTTAATAATTCGATTATAATAATAATATCTGATAAATAATAAGTTTATCCTTAAAGTGTTCACTTTTTAAGTATATAAGTTTTGTTTAATGCATGCAGTTAGCTTAATAATCATTTAAAGTTTTTTATCACCTGTAAATAATTTTTAATGATGATCTATCAAAATTTCGGGTTAAATAATAATTAAAATTTATTTGTTTATAAATATAATAATTTATTTGTTTATTGTTATATTAATTGCATAAGCAAATAATGTGTAATTTTCAATTTTGAAAATAAGTTATATGCAATGAAATTTTACAAAATATAAAAAGTTATCTTTTGGACAGTTTTTGAATTTATTTTATACAACTTACTGAATATATATTTACATTATAAATCCATACTTATAAACAGGTTTAAAAAGGTATCTTAAAATAAATTAACACTGTTAAGTTAATTACCTCTTTCAAAGAACAATAATTTAAAACCTTTTCCTATTTGCATATTTTCTCAAAACTCACACCTTTCTCTCATCGAGTTTAAGATTAGTTTCGGGTACTTCATTTATTACAAGGAAAGGGTGCGACAAAACTTTCAGAAAAATTGAAAAAGGGAATCAATTTTGGCAAAGTATGGTGAAAAGATTAGAGTTTAGTCCAGAATATTCCTTTTTCATTTCCCTAAAGCCAAGAAATTTAATTATAAAATATTATGGGGGCGATAAATCAATTTTTAATCTTTTATAAACTTCAAAATCAGGAAATAATTTTAAAAATAGAGGATTTTTTTTTCCTGATTTTATTGCGCGTACATTGCAAAAAGTTAAAACCAGCAGTAACGTTTTGAAACAGATCAAAAAATTGTTTACTTGTCGTTATCGGAAAACTGTACAAACATTTTTGTGTTTATTTTGCTAAAAATTGAATATAGTTATCTGAAACTGTATTGCTAAAAATTGCGTGTTAAAATCTTTTATCTTTTAGCTTCAGAATGGCTGTTTAAAATCTTTTATATTGGAAAATCTCTTTTAAAACTTGGCGCAGCCTCTTCTTACATATGCAAGAACAATTCATTTTAAACTCGCGTTTTAATTTTGAACTTTCATTTTGAAAGTTTTTCTTTAACCTGAATATGAAATACGTTTCTAAAAATTAGCAACGCAGTTTTCATATACCAATAAGTTACTGTTATAGCTTGAAGATAATATAAACTACACTTAAAAGTACATTACTAAGTTGGGCTTTATATATTTTTATAAGATATACATACTTTTTCAAAAGTATATCTTAGCATCCATCTATCATTTTGAAATTGAAAAAAAAGTGTTATTTGAAAATATGTAAATTTGAATATTATTTTGCGTAATCAGATCTGATAGAAAGTTTCAATATTATTTTTATTTTTCTAGACAAAGATACTTCCTTTGGTGGTTCAAAATTTCTAGCAATATTTTTCGTTTTGATGGTGCGCCTTGCTATACAGATCCTTCTTATATTCTACCTAAGAACTTGGTTGATACCAGTTAGCCGGGTGGAATGGGACGAAGGAACATGAACATGATTTGTCAAGTCTTTTGGGTGATAAAAGGATTGCATTTAAAATGTATCGTTGGTTGTCAGGAATTGGTTAAAAGATCAAATTTCATACCACTGAAGATAAACTTTGAAGCTTCGAATTACTTTAAAATCATTAATTAGAGTTCTTTTGACGTATGTCCTCCCTAATGCTGAAAGACTTAAAAATTAAAGATGATTTTAAATCCTTCATTGATTGCACCACGTGAATTAGAGGAAAGAAGTACCGGAGTTTCTCTATCACTTCCTGGCAATGGAAAGTTGTTTAAAAATTGTGGTAAGGGCTTCGAAAAGAGCCTAGAGATGAATCCATCCAAGCAATACTTAAATATCAATTATTTAATCTTCATTTGTCCAAAAAATCAGATTTGAAATGTTCAGTAGATATAATAAAGGAACCTTATCACTTCATTAAGCTAAAGAATTTTACTTCATTGAAGTTATTTCTACATAGCTGCAAATTTTATGTAAGAATCATATGAAAAAACTGTGTAGGTGGAACTCGATGTGCAACCATTTTGAGTTCTGGTGAGTTCTGGGTTGTTCTGCTGAGTTATTTTGATCTATCATAATGACTTAAGGAAAAGTTACGAAAACTGGTAAACTTGTGTCCTTTTCTAAAACGTTGTTTGAACATAAAAAGTAAATTATTCATCAGAATTCACTTTATTTAAGTTATTCAAGCAATGAAAAGTGCATAAAAACTATTAGCCGACCTAAAAAAAATACTTCAATTTTTCCTAATTTCTAAGTATGATGTGTGAATGGGAGATATTAATCGATTTTGAAAATTTTCATGTCGTTTTTATTCTTATTACAATAAGCAACTTTCTCACGCTAAATTGCTCTGAAATCACAAAATTCAATTTTTTTGTACTATTGTAATGTGTAATATGTAATGTAGAATTGCAAACATGTTGGTTTATAAAATAATTAATTAAATTTAATAATTTAAGATACTCTACACTTTAAACAAATTTTGTCTCTTTTCCATTTGGAAAACTTAAATGAAAAAACAGTTTGCAGTAGCATTTTTCTCCATATTTTAACACATTGCTAATAACCAATTATTCAATTTATTGAAGACAGTTAAATTTAACAAACCCTATTTAAAAACTTTCACTAGACGTAGCACTGATCGCACAGTAGATAAAAACATATAAAAATATTAAGTGATATTGACGTATTAGAGCAATCAAAAAATAAATATACATCTTTTTTTATACCCAGCTTTATAAATGTTATTGTTTTCAAAATTAAATATTTTATGTTTTCTTTTTATTGTTTTAAAACTAGATAATAAAGTAGATACATAAAACCATTTTGATATTTTATAACAACTTAAAACATTTCAAATTCGACATTTTTAAAAATAAGTTCCTTAAAACTTTGAATTTAAATTTTAAACATATAATTCATTTTAATATTTTAAATATTACTCACCTTTACTCTTCAACGCTTATTAAGCAATGAAACTCCTTTAGATTGTATCGATTTAGTCATTATATATAAAACAAGCAAGAAAAATTTACTGAAAGTAACGAATATTTTTTTTTGCTACGAAAATCGGAAATTACAAGGAAATTGGAACCTCAACTTGAGTTCTCTCATCCAGGAATAAAGAGAAACTCGGAAAGGAAAGAGCTTGTTAGAGAAAATTCTAGAAACAAATACTTTCGAAGTGGAAGGGTAATTCTTTCCCTTTGTAACTCCGATTTCCTATAGGGAATTGCAAAATAATTGTCTGCATTCCAAACCTAATGTTTGATTTGGTATTTAAATAAAGATTTCACATTCTGAATTCAGAATGTTTCTACGAGATATTTATTTCTAGTTTTCAGCCGAGACAAACATTTCGTTATTTTGACATATCTGATTTTGAGATAAGAAGTTTTTTTAGACATGTTTTAAAATATATAATGCTGGGAATATTTGAAAGAGAAATACTTCCTTTTAAGAAAACAAATTTACTCTAAAACTTAAGATTATTTGAATAGGCATTTTTATACATTATGTTAGCCATTTTTTAAGCTTTGCATTTTTTATTTACATTTTTAAAGTGTAACTTTTTTTAAAAGATATAACTTCTACCTTACGTAAAAGAGACGCTTATATTATTTATCCTCTCAACGCATTTGAGGGATCCAGCATTTAATTTATGACAGAAATTGTTGGACCAATCTTTATACTGGTTTTGCAATTTCATTAAATATTCTCTAAGTGCAAATGTATATTCATCAATTTGATTTAAAAAAGCATCAATACCAAAACGCAAAAACATTTCGTAAAATGTGGTAAACTTGCTTAAATTAAAAACAAATATGGCTATTATATTCGTTTGGAAATTCAATTTGTACACTGTTAGGCTTTTCATTGTAAAACTTACGGTAAAATAACCGAAAGTAGAGAGTCCATATAATTAATTGCAAATTTTACAGTCAGGAGTATTTCTTTACCTTTGCTAGCTTGAAACCATTTGCAACTGTTATGGTTAGAAAACCATGAATACAAAACTATATGGTTTTGTTACCATTTACACATTGCATGGGTTCAAAATCGTAAAAATGTAATTCAACTGTTTTGAAGCAAATTATATCTAGCTCAGCCGAAAAAAATTATACTTTTTTACAATCCTATAAAGATGGTTAAATAACTGTAAATATAAAGTACTACGTTTTTGAAACAATTTACAAATACCAAAGTTGAGGCCGGGATAGCCTGGTCGGTAGGGCGCTGGGCCCATATCCAAGAGGTCGTGGGTTCGATCCTCGCCGGCCGAAGACTCCCCGTGTAGAAAATTGTGACTGATGCACGTTAAATCTGTCGAGTCTCAAAGTCCTCCATGTTCCCACAACAAATCAATACCTCTGGGGGTACTTATCCAAGAGTTTCCGTGTCTTCTGGATTGGTTCAAAATTACAAGGCTACGGAGTTGAACGTTAGTAGTCGTAAACCCATGAAATTGGGTCGGCTGTTCAACGACGGTTATAAAATAAAATAAAATACCAAAGTTTAAAATCTTTAATTTCTATAATTTATTGTTGAGTTACCACAAATTCTAGTAATTGCGGAAATTACTACAAAAACTTGAGAAGTCCAGAATACTAGAAACTACTCATGAATTAAAATAATGGAGGGAATATAGTGGTGTCCCTCCCTGGGATTCGAACCCCCGTGCACCAGATTATGAGATTGAAAGATAAAATCTCTCAGCTAAAGTATGAACCCAGGTTCAAGGAACTAAATGGCTTCATAAGGTGCTCCCCTCAATTTTGTCAATACCACTACACTTTTTCACCTTTCTAAGTCTTGTAAGTTTTGCATAAAATGTAAATTTAAGTTGAACTCCCAAAACAAAGACAGTGGTTCCAACTATTATATATAAAGAGAAAAATTATGAGATTTTGATGTAACTAAATATTTTTGACTATTGTTTTACAGCATTTGATACAACGTAATATAGAATTGCAATCATATTTCGTACAGAAACTGTTCGACTTTCAACATGCTTAGTCAAAAATAAACTTTTAGAATCATCAATAATACACCACATGTACATAAGCTCCTGTTCCATATTTCCATTGAGCAAAACTGTCTCAGCTATTGTTTTTAAACTGTTTTTGAAAAAATTGTATAATTCTTTAAAATTCCAAGGAAATAATTCCTGGAAAGTTTTCATCATTTACTTTCAAATACACTGAAATTTTCACTTTTCTAAAAATATAATTAATACCTCTGTGCATTCCTAACTTTATCTTAATCATTTGGAATCGGTTCATCTAAAAAAATATGATTCAGCAACTTTATCTCAAACATCAGTCTTTTTTTATGTAGTTAATTACGTTAAATTTTTCATTCCTGTTATATTATTGCCTTAAAATTTGTTCATATAATAGTTTTCATTATTTTAAATATATTTTTCCTTTCCAGTCTAAAATATTAACAGACTAGAACAGAAACTTTTTTCAAAGTAACATAAAACTTTTTTTTCAGTCATTTTAATATTTTAAAACCAAAAATGTTCAGTTCATAAAGCTGTGAAAATTTGAATATAATATTAAAACCGAATTATTGAAACTAGTTATTAAATGTACTTTTTATCTTAAAGTGAAAAAAAGTATGGTAAAAATTACCAGAATAAGAAAAAATTTATGGTGTTTCTGCCTCTATGAGAACATTAACTAAAAGTAATTTTTAACGAAGCACTTTGTTAATGATTTTGGAAAAATTAGCAATAAAATATGGTTTTTTAATATATGATAAAATATGGTAAAAGTGGTACAATTCATAAATTTTATCAGGATGCTATAACCTTGCAAACCATGTAAAATCTTTCAATCTGAAAGGGAAAATTTCCAAATGAAGGGTTTAAATACCTTATACTTATGTTTCCATTGCCAGAATTATGTATTTCTTTACCAGGAATTTCATTCCGATTTAGTATGGAAATTTTACCATATTTTTTTCTCCCTGCATACTTAAATATACAGAAGTAAATTTAGTATGATGTTTTATGATTTTTTATTCGTATTTAATATACGGAATTATTTATTATTGTAATATTCAATGGACTCATATGTAAAATATTAACAACAGAATGAATAGTTTCAAAATATATTTTTATTTTATTTTGGAAGATGAAATTTAATCATAAGTGATAAAAGTATAAAAAAGTTTTAAAAGCAATTTTTCTATAGTTAATTTATTAAGCCATATATCATAAACAACATATTTAAAAAAAAATTTTATGTTTCACAATATAAACTAATTTTTAAAAGTTTGTCCTTCTTCAAATCTTCAATATATAGAATTTTTAATAGTGAATGGTTGGATAAATAAATCTCATAATGACTCTTTATTCCTAGAGAGATAATTATTTTATTCTATAATATTACAGAAAAAAGATATGAGTTTCGTATATCTCACAATAAAATCGAGTTATGGTTTCCTAATACAGTTTTGCAATGGGAAATAAGCTGCTTAAAAGATTAGTGGAGATGAGATTCCCGTCAGCATTGTAAGGTAGATCCCTACTTATAACTGAATTTTCTCGAAATACATTATCTTAAGATTTAGATACATTTTCTCTGTAAAGTTTGTAAATATACATAGCTTATATAATGTATTTAAAGACACATAAGAAAAATTTTTATGAATGATAAGTTTTCCTTTATGAGAATTTTAATAAAAGTATTTTATAAAGTTGAATGAATGGCAGCTTAATTAGTCTTTCTTCGTATTTATCTTAACTCGAAATATGATGTAACAATGACGAAATACGATGTTAATAAAGTTCAGTGCATCAGCGATTGTATTCCTTATTTCCTTATTTATAATTTTAACTTAACGTAACATTATCAAAACTTAACGTTTAGAGGTATTTCTTGAGTTTCAAATACTAAGTTTAAAAATATAGTAACACTTTATCAGTACACTGAGAAAAAGTATTGTCAAAAGTTCCAAAATATGGTAAAATTCACAGTACTTCTACTTCGGTAACTTTTCCGGAACACTTTGGTAGTAGTTTTGGTTAAGTCAACAACAAAATATGGCTTTATGATGTGTGATAAAACTTAGCATAATGTGGTGAAAGTTGGTAATTTTATCAAGAAACCTTACAGCAGGGCATAAAAATTATTTATTTGGTTAAATTTGCTTTTTAGTTTTGATGATTGCCTTGCAGATCACATTCGGATCTTCTCAAGCCCTTACTGCCCCCTCTGTAACTCTAATATCCCTATGGATAGACACCACCACTGTGCAGTCCTTAGGGGCGACTGCGAGACTGGTCTTTATTGGAAGGCCAGAGAACTTATGAAGCAATGATTTTGGTCAATTTATTGTTGTGTCATCTTTACTTCTGTTCCTGTTCATTTATTTTTATTTTTGCCTTGCCATTGGAAATATAAAAAAATTAATTAAAAAAAAACTTTTTAGTTTTCTATCTTTTACTAAATGTGTCGTTATAAGAAATATAATTTTGAAGATCAAAATTTTCGTTAATTTTCGTTTTGGAGCATTAAATATTCGTTAGTCTTAAAAACCAATTAATTTTTTTTATTCATTTCAATTCATTTCCGATTCGGCACTGAGAGGTTGTTGCTAATGAGGGTAACTACCTTGATGATTAAAAATAAAATCTTGATAACAGATACCAAATGAAACCGAAGCAACTTTACTTTCCAGTCTCCCTAATATGTAGGACAGAAAGAGCTTGGGTAGCTTCAGCAAAACAATTACTGATAAGTATTTGAACTCTGAATCATGAGTATAAATCAAATGAAACAGGATAATTAATAATGAAAAGTATGTTTTGTATGTTATGCATGTTTAATTTTTTGATCAAAACTTCTTTAATAAACAAAGGTTGTTTTGGCACACCCTAGCTATTTGAAATCGGGTTAGTCGACAAGTAGACAAATTGTATTATTCAATTAGTTGTTAAATTATTCAATTAATTGTCATTTAATATATTGGTGATATTATTATCTACAATATTGATTAATTCACAGGTTTAAAAAATTCCTAAATTTTCCTAAATCATTATTTTTTTTAAGGCAAATTGAAATTATTAGAAACCATAAATTCTGTAGAACCGCTATAAATTTCAAAGTAAACACTAAGAAATGAACAGAAATATTAATTTCCTACAGAAAAAAGTCTGAAAAACTCAAAAAAGCTATGCTTATAGTTTCTAGAATTTTTAATAGAATTATTTTAGTAAGTGCGAGATAAATATTGTATTCCTTAAGAAATTAAAACTATGTTACCGTTAAGATGAAATAGTTTCCGAAATACTGCCTTTTAGGAACAAAAATAACATATTATAAATTTGCTAAAAGTCCTTTGGAACTTTTCTAGTAATTTATGGACAATAATTATCTAATGCAAAATTCTAAAATATGTGAGCGATCATAAATAAATACAGAAAAGGAGCAATTACGTATGAATTTCAAAACAAAGTTTTAAGTTCCAAGTTATAGATATTGTCTAGACGCTTAATGGCCGTCTTGAGACTAAAGATATTTTATTATATTACTTTTCTAAGTTTATTTTTTCATGACTTACTAGGTATGTACTAACTATACTATTTAAAATTTCTGTTAAATACGTTTCTAAATAGTTGTCAGATATCATAGAATGCGCAATAGGTAAAAATAAAAAAGTTTCAGCGGAACTTTAAAATTCCAGTTTATATTGGTGTTTTTTCCCCTTTTTTTAATCAGTGTCAATTTTATCAGTGTAAATGGCCGTCTTGAGACTAAAGATATTTTTTTATATTACATTTTTAAGTTTGTTTTTTATGACGTATATGTAAATAATATTTAAGATTGTACTGATAATATCTAAGATTTCCTTCAAACATCATTCATTTAAAAAAAATTCAAATCTATATCAAATATCATAGAATATGCAATAATTAAAAGCAAAACAGCTCAAACGGAATTTTTTAATCCAAGTAAAAAAAGGTGATGTTTTCCGTTTTTTATAGGTGGGAAATAAGTTACAAATTAAAATAAATGCATGCTAGCAGAGGTGAATTATTTGCACTGAAAATACGCTGTCAAAAATTCCGGATCAAATTAGGGCATAAAATACCGGCAGTTTTAGTGCATCATACGAAAAATCCATTTTGCTATAAAATTATCTTTACCGTAAAATATTATAACATAATTTTTACAATATTTTTTAATTAGAGTGATTTATCGATTTTACCTTAAAAATTATGGTCTAACAGAATTTTTGTTCCTTAATATGTTCCAATAAAATATACCAGCATTTTGAGAGCCAGTAATTTTTACCCTAATTTGATTCAATATTTTTAGAGTATAATTATTTTTACTCTACTATGTAATTCTCTTGGCATGGACACATTGTTTTCGCAAAAAATTTAAACACGAAGATAATTTGGCTACAATAAACTATAGCTCACGAAATTTCTCTTTCTAAATATTCATATTTATATTTATTTGACTCTATTTTATCTAAGAGTAATTTGGTTCTATTTGTATTTTAATTTATCCATTGACAACACAAGTTTTTCCCAAGCATGCACGTAGTTTTAATGACAGATCTTCAATAAATTGAAGAAACTTATAAAAAATAAAGCATTTGTGATAGCATCGTATTTTGTATATCCATAAAAGTTCATGTTTTAAGTTTAAGCTAATGAATGAAATAAATAAATTGCCTGCTAGTTAAGCTAAAAATTTTAATAGAGTCAGAAAAGCAGTTGTGTTTTACTTCCTTACGTTTCAGTTTAGTTTAGTTAAAATCAGTTAACTTAGACATGCTGAGAAAAAGCATTGTCAAATTTAAAGCTATGGGCAAAAGATGACTTTTTAAGAACATTTACAAATTGTGATAAAAATATGATCCTTTAAAAACAATGCATGGTCAAAATTAACAGAATAAGGTAACATTTACCGCATTTCAGGCTCTAAGGTAACAACAAAAGGATCAGTCATTTTTACCAAAACGAATTTGGTAAAATATTGGTAATAATTTACAATAAAATATGGTTTTGGTTATATATATGATAAAATTTGGTAAAAGTGGTACTTTTGTCATTATATTTCACTACACTGCATAAAAACCATTTATTAGGTTAAATTTATTTTTCAGTTTTGTATTTCTCAATAAGTGGTAATAAGAACTAAAACTTTGAAAACCAGTATTCCAGGTTAACTGTAGTCATATTAATGGAAAAATTTCCAATTGAATGGTTTAAATGCAGTAGATTTTCATTTTATTACCGGTAATTATACCTTTTTTATAACCAGAAATGTTGTTATCATACAGTACGATAACACTTACGGATTTTTTTTTCTCTTCGTGGCATTGAATATTTATTGTATTGCGTTAGCAAGTTAAAGCAAGAATAAATTTATCTTAAATCCAATCATTTAAAATAATTTTCTTAAGAAAAAGAATTAAAATATACAGTGACCTCTCACTTATGCATCACCTCTTTTATGCACCTTTTTCATTTATACGACGATTTTTATAGGTCTCCGTACATTAGATAGGAAAATAATGATATACATCCTTCGTTTATGCGTCGCTCTAAAAATAAATTTTTAAATTATGCGCCGAAATTTTAGGCTAACATTTTAGTTTTTTAATCCTTTAAATATTTTTTCTTTTTTAAAAAAAATGTTTTAACTTAAAAATGAAGCAAATAAGCAATCCTTGTCACAGATAAAAAGAAATATTTGTTGTTAAATCCTATTGAATTTGCTTCCCCCTGTGACCTTCTGCATTTTTGCTGTTTCTGGAAAGACATTCTTTCTAGAATTTTGAATAGGGTGTCTTATCTGTTACACCAACAACAATGAAAGCCCATTCATCTCTTAGAAAATGACCATTCCTCTTGTCCAGAGGTTAGTTTTACTCCCATGCTGTTTTCTAGGGAAAAAAAAGACACCTGGAATATGAAAGATGAAAGAGACCGCGATCACTTACTTGCAGTCGGATGGACATTATGAGTAAATAAAAGGAGGTGATCTGTTTAGTGAATGAAGTACTTGAACAACTTATTGTGCAGCATATTATGACGTCAAGTACTTTTCTTAGAAATTTATCATGTGATATTTCACCCCCTCCCATAAAACTCAAATTTTTGTGAAGAACTGTTCATTTATATCTAACTAAAACTTGTGAGCGATGAGAACGTGGTGGATGATAGTGACGAGATGATAAAGTTCCTCCAAATCACACAGCAGCATTGAAAGCTTTAGACACTATTCCTGACTATTTACAATTTAATTTTGCTTCTGAAACTCCCCCTTATCCCATTTATATTAACTGGAAAAAACTGTTTTTGAATAACGTCGACAAAAACAAATACAAACATGTATTAAGATTATTTTGTAAGAAAATAAATTGTCTTAAGGTATGTTAAATTTTTTCTTTGTATATTTATAGTAAATGCGAAAACAGTATAAATATTAACATTTAATCTTCAGAAACATATTTATTCGTATTGTCACTGCAATTTACGTTGCATTTTAGAATTTTGAAATTTTTCACTTATGCGCTTTTTTCTCCTGGCCCCTTACACCGGTGCATAAGTGAAAGTTCACTATTTGTAATGAAAAAAGTTAGAGATTCAAAAGTAAGTTTAATTGCTAAATGAAATTTAAAAACTGGAAAACATGCGATCAACATAAAGACTTGACAAGTTAATTACAAAATTTTAGTCTGGGAAAAACATCTACCTTATAAACGTTGAAGCAAAATAATTTATGACTGCGGTGTTGAAATATTAATGGCAAGCACGTATAGAATTCTGCTGTAGTAATTTCATAAGTAACAGTGGTTAGCCAGACTAATAATTCAAATTTAACATTTTTCCTTCTAAATGCACCAGGAATTTATTTATTATGGTTAACAGAAACCAGAATTAATTTATTTAATCATAGTAAAACTTTTGTAGCAATTATATTTACAGCCAATTTATGAAATGTAAAAACACTATGGTCAAATTTAATTTCATTTTTAAAAGTCATTTACTGCTAAAAAGTTGAATTTTTATGAAATTTTTACTGTAAACATTAAATAGTTAACTTTTTTTTTATTCATATTTTTTTACAGTAAAAATACGCTAATTTTGAGATAAGGATACTTAAAAAATTGCTGAAAGGGAATTAAGTTCCGTTTATTCTTTGAAGCAATATATATAATAGTACCGTACAGTATAATAATGACACTTCTGGCAAGAAAATAACACCGAAATTCTGATGAATTTGAAATCAAAATATACGGTATTGAAGAGTGTCATTTGGAAATTTTTTCGTAACAGTTTCTAAACTATTTCATATGGTAGCAGTTTATCTGAAATTCTGGTTTTTAAATTTATTGTTTTTATTGTCACACATTTATTAAAAAATACAAAACTAAAAAGTAAACTTAACTGAATAAATGTCTAAGTCACGCTCTAAGAGATCGTGTAAAATGTATATATTGAAGGAAAAATTGCGCTAGTAAAGTTTGACTACCATGTATTGGCCACAATCAATCCCATTTTTTAACAAAATTAATTAATCTCATGACTTGATCTTTTTAATTACTTCAAATGTAATTAATCTTTCTTTTAACGAGTTTTACTTCCAAATTTTTTTTGCATAATCTAATAATATAAATTCAACGGAAAATTCGGCAATTAATAAAAAAGCATGAGCCTATTAACGTTGTATGACTCTTAACTCTGTGCATGCTTGCTTAGTGATCAATAATGCCTTTTCATTAACAATTTGCGTTTTTTTTAACTTACGAAAAATAATACTAACGAGGTTTATAAGCTTGAGAAAAACGTAGATTGAAAGTAAGTTAATTTGATAATTTTTTTGCGTGGGTGTTAGAAATTGCTTACAAGTCGTATTTGCGTCAGTAGGAGAGAAGCTGCGTTATTTTAACAATGCTAAATCCAAATGCCTTTCCTTTTCTTTATTTTATTTAATCTGATTAAAATTAAACCAGAATGCATCACAAAAAGTGAAAACGTTAACTAACAATTTAAATGCATGTTTTAATACTTTAATTGCTTCCAAACATCTAGCTAATGTCATTAATTTAATCGCTTTTATTAACGTCGTAATTAAAGTATACATCTGCTGAGGATTACCTACTGTCTTAAAAGTTTATTATTAAATTCGAATTATTCTGTATTTTTTTCTGTTTTTTTGGCTTACTTCCGTTTCTATTAGCAACGTTTCAATCTTAGAAAAACATCATTTCAATTTTTATATTGATGTAGAGATTAAATCTTTAAAAACAATTCAAGTTTTTTATTTTCTTGGTAATCCCAGTAGACATAAGTTCCATTAGTGGTCCACAGATTTTTCTTCAACTAATCTTTTATTTGTAAGCATGGAAATAATTAAATGCATTTTTGTGCTTGTGGAAGAAAAATAATATGTTTAACTAAGTTTCTTGATCCTTGAGGTTTATGTAAATTTGAAAATGAGCTTAGATGAATTAAATTAAAATATAAAGCTCCATCACAATTGCAAAGCTTATTTCATGCCATAAGTGGAAAAAAGGAATATGAACTTAGGGAAATATATTTAAAAACAATCAATTGCTTTTTTAACGAGTTTTGTCAAGCATTTTGGAATTTGTTGAAACATAATATCGCTCCAATGTATTGAAAATTTCATACGGGACTGGTGGAACCCATATTTTTATTCTTCATAAACTTGATTGCACGATACTATGGTTCAATCTGAGAGGAAATAAATTTAGTAAATCTTTCTTGATTTGATTTAACGCTTCGACCTGGAAAAACACATAATTCAATCTAACATGTTTCTCTTGAATTTATTAGATTATACTATGCATTGATCTGAACAGACACATGTTGAAATTAAAGATGCAACTTGATATGATTGCACGATACTACGGTTAGATGTGAACGAAAATGTCGTTAAATTTATCAGGTCTCTCTTGATTTGATTGAACGATACAATGGTTCTATCTGAACGGACGCACAGTTCAATATTCTGCTTTTCTTGACATGATTTGATTACACTTATACCACAGTTCGATCTGAAAGAAAATCTAATTAAATTTAGTATGTCTTTCTTGATTTGAATTCACGATACTATGGTTCGACCTGAAAGGAAGCATAGTTCAGTTTAATATTGTATTTGGCTTAAGAAATTTAAAACAATAATTTGGTCAAATCTTGTACATATATTACCTAAAATTGAATTAATGTTATGACTTAAAATTGAGCCAATTTCTCAAAAAATTTTAATCTATATAAAATATATTTGATTAATGAGTGGCGAAAGGAAATTAATATTGATAGCATTACGAAATATTTATAGCAATACATTTTCGCAAAATAAACTGGATTCCTGCAGTCCATTTTAAAGCAGATTAAGTCCATTTTAAAGCAGACAGACTGAGCAATAGTTTTGCCTTAATTATGCTCTCAATTTACGCAGATTCATTACTAAATTGGACCCAACAAATGTAATTATTCTGTTTTCATAATAATTAACCACAATATTTCTGTCTTAAATATGCTTAATCTTTATAAGATTTCTTAATGTACATAATTATAAGTTTTTGAATGAAAGTACTTTTCTAGCATGGATGAAGAAAAACTGAAACAGAGTGAGCTACAAAGTGAAAAGTTTAAAATGAACAGTTTATTTAAACGAACAGACTAAGCTACATGTACATGATGTTTTTATTTAGAATACAGAAAAAGGCAGTTATTCAGACTGTGCTGTTATTCCAACTATGCGACCCTGTACCTTTGAAGGCAATTTCTTAAGCATAGTTATAAACTTGTAGACTGCGTATGTATCAATATTTAGACAGGCTACAATTAGTTTACAGCTATGCTTAAAAAATTTGCGCTACTTCAGTTATGATACACGTGAAAGAGAGAGACTTCAAAATGTAACTGCGGGGGAAAGAAATTTAGGGACAGCGGAGAGAATGCAAGTGATTGGCTTCAGCGCTACGTAACACGTAGTAAGCACATGTCTAATCAAGTGATTTCTCAAATAAAAGTCACCAATTTTGAACACGATTGTTAAAGTATAAAGTTGGTATACAATTTTTAAAAGGCATTTTATTAGCAAAGTGAACAATAGCATGGCAAAGTTCAAATATTCCACAGCTCTGAAGATTCCATAATGGAAAAGTTCAAGTATCCCTTACCTTATAAAAGCTTTAAAATATTTACTTATTAACGAAACTACAGGAAACTACGCTGAAAAAAATAGTTTCAGATCAGCTTTTGGTATTAAGTAACGGCAATATGGGATGCAATATTTGTAAAATTCATTTTTTAGTAAAATCTATTTAAACCGTAAAATATTAAACCGTAATTTTTACAATAATGCTTATTTTATCAAAGTGATCCAGTGATTTTACGATAATTGTTACTGTAAAAATTACGATATATCAGATTTTTAATTCCGTAATAGTTTCCAGTAAAAAGTACCAACACCTTCGGGTGCCGGTACTTTTTACTGGAATTTCTTACAGTGTAATGTTGTTGATAGAAACTATCAATAGCACATTCTTGAATACAATACTGCTTTAGCTTTTGCATCCATAGAAAATAAAATTATAGAAGGAAATTTTTTTTTAAAAAAATGACCTCCTTAAATTGGTTAAGATTATTTTTTCATCCATTGTCAGATTTATCAAAGAGTTCTTCCGTTGCATTTCGAGTGAAAATTGCAACTTGGCTATGGGCAGTTATAAGTTTTTTGATACCTGATCTTGTAGGCGACATTTAGAGAACAATCCACCCTATCTGAGTGTTGTGATGAAGAAATTAGATCTATTGCCCCGTTCAATACATTCTTATTCTGAATCGTACTTGCAAATGCATTAGTTGGTTTCTAATCCAACCATAGACATTAAAATGATTTTTACAGAAAGTTTAGGCTTAGACTTCACGTCTATGCAATGCATCTACTTTCAGAATTGCTGTTGAACTTATATTTTTCTGAGACAATGGAAAACTACTATACTCTAACAAATTGGATGCATTTTTAATAAAATCCATCTTACCGTAAAATATTATACCGTTATTTTTACAGAAATATTTATTTGATTCGAGTGATTCAGTTGTATTGTAGTAGTTATTACTATAAAAATTATGGTTATATCAGATTTTTTGTCCTGGCAAAAATTGAATTTAGCTTAAAAAGCTACTTTACCTTAAACCTACTTTTTACCATAACTTGATCGAGATTTTTTTGCAGTGTAGCAAAAACGATTTATGCATTTTTCCATGACCACATCAAATTATCAATACAGCGATTACCAATAAGACAAAGCAACAATCCAAAGGTTAATAATTCATTATTTTCTTAGAAGGCAACGGGGTAAGTCTTGTGGAGTTAAGCCTGTTAAGGTAAGACCAATTGATTTCCGTATGTTATCAATTTTATTTTTGTTAATTCCTCTCAACTCAGGTTTGACAAAACAGCAGATTTAATATTGATAAAATGTCATGAATTAAAGGTTTTGTTATCTTACCTTTATATTGCTAGAATAATGAAGGTTAGAAACATATTCGGACGACAATAGACTCTTTTATCTTATTTTCCTTACTTTAAATCCAATCGATAGTTTGAAACATCAAATTCTTCGTTTTTAGGAGTTCTATCACTATAATTACCAGATTTCGTGATCCAGAAACCATCAAGAAATAGGAGCTTTGCTTTTGTAAGAAGAAACTAGAGAGCAGAACAAAAAAAGTAATCTTAAAACAAATATTTTTTTCTCATTTTAAATAGAATATTTTTAAGAATAAATAAATAAATTACTTAATATTTGAATTTAATGTGTGCTTCTTTTTCCGTGGACAAATATTGCTTTCTTTTTAAAATACATTTCCCTCCCAACAGAATAATTTACATTTTTATAATCATTTTTAGCTACCTTCTATATTCCTTAAGTGGGAAAATCATTAAATAGCGAATATATTTAAATAATAACAATACTTCTCTTACCACGTCATTATGCATTTTAAGGAATATGTTTAAGTAGGTATTTGTTTATTTGTTCTTAGATTTGTTTTGCTTTGAATCACTATGCACAAATACATTTAGGTTGGCTAGATATTATCATTTCGATATTGTAAACTATATGGGGACGATGATTGAAATAAATCATCAGTTTTCAAAAATGTTTGCGAAAGTTTTAAAAAAAATAATAATGGATGAAAAATAACAGATAGTTATTAAATTGCTATTCCGTGAGAAAAAAAATTATACATCAATTGATCTATCAATTAAGAAGGTTCAATACAATATTATACAGAAAAAGATGTCAAAGTGACTTTGAGCTATATCGCTTAAATTTGGTGCAGCCTTAATATGGTGCATATTTAAACGATATTATCGCATTTCTTAAACTTGTAGTAATTAATACAATGGTGAAAACTTGTTATCATTGTTTTGATTACATGTTGTATTTTGGACAGACGCATGATCTAATTTAGCATCATTTGTAGTAAATTTTCACTGTATTATAGTTCAAAGTACCGACATTACAAAAAGAAAAAAAATTCTGATAAAATTACCGTATTGTATGGTAACGAAATTTCAGGAAAAAATTTCTAAATTTCTGTTATAAAACCAAAATATACTGTTTTTAAATCATTCTTTAAATAATTTTTCGGTAAATATAGTAACGGCTTATTGGAAACTCTGCTTTTCAAAATTATACTTTTTATTATAACACATTTAGAAGATCACAAAACTGAAAAGTGATTTTCATCAAATAAATGATTTTTACGGCATGTTCTAAAGTATCATAAAAACAAATTAGCAAATTATACCACATTTAATAAATGTTATCATGCATTATAAAATCATACTTTATTCTAAATTGCATAAAAATCATTACCAAAGCACTTGGGTTAAAATTACCGAGTTCTTTAGTGCTCCCATGGAGCCAAAAATATGGTAGTTTTCAGTATTTTCTGGTTTTGAATATCCTTTTATATATATATATATATATATATATATATATATATATATATATATATATATATATATATATATATATATATATATATATATATATATATATATATATATATATATATATATATATATATATATATATATATGTGCATATATATATGTTATTTTACTATTTTACATATATGCATTTCACTGTTTAAAGTTAAAAGTTTTAATGTCAATTTAAAAAATAAGAGCCGCAATAAAAGAAGTAATTTAATTCTCAGAAAGTTTCCTCCTTGCCTGTATTTGATTTCTATCCTATGTTGAAGTTTATTGGTTCCTTTTTTACGATTTTATTGATTTTCTTCAGTTACGTGTTAAAGATATTAAAGTACATTCCTACCTAAGTGAAGGTTTTAGAAATGACCCTTTCAGAGATTTATACTGCAATATTGCAACTAAAACTTTTAGTAGATGAAGTTGATAATTTTCTCACATTTTATTTGCATTGAGGTCCTCATAGTTTTAAAGTGGAATTTATGTAAAGGATTACAAGTGCTTAATAAAATAACCTATAAAATGGTGGTCAAATTTCCTCAGATTCAAGATAAAGTCTGTTAAAATAATAATAATAAATAAATAAATAAACAAAAACGGTCGCACCTAGGCTTGTAGACCGAGATATCATAATTTTTTTTGCATCAAAAGGAATATAGCAACCCATTTGGACCTAGAATATAGAATACCGTTCGAATACCCATTACTTTTTCAAAATGAATTTATGAGTCACGGTAACTCAGGTGATAGTATTCACATCCCAATAGGATAGCCCAGATTGGAATCTCGGTGGTTGTTGCCTGATACGAATTCTGCTCCCGTCTCGCACTGATGCCATTGCTAACCTAAAATATCTTCAGTGGTAGATGGATCATGTGTTACCCCAATGTTTGTTACTGAATTTTCGTTGTCTTTTAGGTAGGGTAAAATTATAAAGCTATTGAGCTGAATGCTGATTGTCATAAACTCAGAATTGGATCGGCTTTTCAACGTGGATAATATATTAGAAAAAGTATGACATATTAAAACAACAGTTTTAAAAAAAGCTAGTTTTGTAACATTCAATGTTTCGTAACTTCAAGTATGACTCGATTATTCAAAATTTCTGAATAAAATTTAAGAGAAAAGATTATTTTATGTTATCAGTTATTTATTGTTAATCATTCAATCTCTCAATTTTAGTCTAAATTTAAATATAGTGAATAAATATTTATTTCAAGCAACTAGGAAAATAACCAAACAATTCTATTTATTTGTTTACATTTAACTCACTATTATCTTTTATAAACATTAACACCATAGTACTTAAGAATAAAAACCTTCAATTTCTTCATACTTGTAATGGAAAACAAGTTCAATTAATCTCCATATTAACTAATCTTTATAATAGTTTTCGCTGAAACATTAGCTCTCATTCCATAAACTATCATATTTTTTAACAGATATTGTGAAATGTTTAATAATGGATGTGATTATGAAACATGCTCTATACAATAAAATATATAATTGAAATTCGTGACTCTTAAATAAAGTAGGTTATTTTACGAACTGATTGTGCATGAAAAAAACTCTACGAACTGTAATAAAACTTTCTTACTTATGATAAAAAGGACATCTTAAAATCTTTTAAGATACTTTGAGGCTTTATTATTTTTTTTTTTACCTGAACCACATTTTAGCGATTCACAAATATAACTATGGAACGAATAATAACAACTCCATTTCGTTAATTCTTCAAAATAAAAATAAAAAGTTTTAAGCTATCTTAACGAATAAGTAGACATCATTAAATGAAGATTAGATACAAGTTTAACATCTTGTAAACGCAAAAGTTTGGTTTTAGTTCAGCAAAACGTTGAATGACAAATATACAAAAATGCAAATAATGATTTAAAATGTATGTTTCATGAGATTTTATAGATAGTAAAATTTAAAAATTGTTAACAATTCTTGAAATAGAGGAAATTTCGCAGTTTTTTTCCCTATTTACTTTTTAAAATTTTTTTAAACAATTTATAACAACATTTCTATTCTATTTTTACGTGCTTTACTTACACATTATAACATAGTTAACTTAAAAAGGCCTTAACCCTTTGACGTAGAGGGGACCGGTCCGTGATTTTCCAATCTAGTGGCATTTAACGACTATCTCCCTTGCTTAGCATTTTTTTAAATAAAAAAAAACTTGATTTTTGACATTGTGTTAGTTCAGGTAACAAATTTTAAGAGAAATAAAAAATCGTATTATAACTGGGACCAACTACAGCCAAGATTAAATTTTTTTTTTAAAAAAAAGAGAGCAATGTTAAAGGTCACTGGATTGTGAATTAGCGACAGGCCTTTTTTATATATACTTTTCCTGACGCTCTTATTACAGATAAAAATATAGTCTGGTACTTTTTAGTTATAGAAAACAGTTTGTTACTGACTGAAAAAAATCTGCTAGAGTGCCGGAATTATATTTGTAGTAAACATAATCTCCAAAAAAGTTGTTTGAAATTTTTAAAAAAATTTCAATTGATGAATAATTGTTTCTCTTGAATTAAAATAACCACAAATGAGTGCAAATTGAAAAAAATATTTAGTGATTATTTTTGTGTAATATATTTAGCTGTTTATATATATTTTTTGTAATATTTTTGAATTAAATATTTTGTGATCATGCTTCCCAAACTAATAAAGAGTTACGGTATGATTAAATTCTTGAATTGACAAATTAAAAATGAGCTTACCATAAAAATCGTCCAGACAGAGATACCGCGGCAACAGTAAGTGTTGGGCACTATGTCGCCATAACCGACAGATAGGAAAGTAATGGCTGTCACCATGAATAATTGTTTCTCTTGAATTAAAATAACCACAAATGAGTGCAAATTGAAAAAAATATTTAGTGATTATTTTTGTGTAATATATTTAGCTGTTTATATATATTTTGTGTAATATTTTTGAATTAAATATTTTGTGATCATGCTTCCCAAACTAATAAAGAGTTACGGTATGATTAAATTCTTGAATTGACAAATTAAAAATGAGCTTACCATAAAAATCGTCCAGACAGAGATACCGCGACAACAGTAAGTGTTGGGCACTATGTCGCCGTAACCGACAGATAGGAAAGTAATGGCTGTCAACCACATAGTGTTTAATAAGTTCGCGTGTGATATCTAAATAAGAAATCATTTTCATTTTATTATATTTCAATAGTTTTTCCAAATGAATAATATATATTTTAATTTTACTATATTTCTGTTTGTTTTTAAAAGAAAATTAAATTATTTTCATTTGCTATATTTTAGTTGTTTTTCAAAATGAATTCTAAATTATTTTAATTTTACTAATAATCTACTGTTTTTTAAAAAAAAATAGTAATTTATTTTCAATTTACTGTAAGTCTATTTTTAAATAAAAACTAAATTAGTTTCATTTTATTTCATTTGAAATGGTTTCAAAAGGAAAAATATTTAGTTTTTATAATTGTGTGTTTCAATTCTAAATAAAACAATAAATTATGTTCATTTTACTATATTTAAATTGTTTTTCGAACAAATAATTTTGTTTAGCTGCTAAAAAATGCATATACAGAGTATTTCAAAAATATTGGTTATCCCATTGATAGTCGAAGACATTAAGCATCAGTTTAGGAAAAATAGAAGATGAGAGAAATGTAAGGTTTGCTGCGTTCTGCTTTGGAAACTGGAGAATTTATTCTCCACAAATTTAAAGTATGTTACAAAAACCATCAATAGATGACATTGCTATGTGGAAAAACTAGGTAACAAGGCTTTTTGCTACATGCCAGATTATTCTACCTGAAATATTTGCACATGATTCAGTAAACTTTGTATTTAGACTATACCACGCTGTTGTTGCAAATAGTATTTTTAAAAACATTATTTTATAGGTTTTCTCAGTTAGAAGCACTGGCTGCTGACGAGCTTTCGTAATTAATTTGTTGGGGATAAAACTAGTTTCCTTAACAGACGTGGCAAACCATATATTTCTATCAATTCAATTATTTTGAACTAGGAGGCTCCACCCCCTGCTCGCTAATGCTCGCCAACCCCCGAGAATTGCTACGCAATCCTATGTGGTTCACGCCGTGAACCATGGTTCGCTGCGCTCGCTCGCCAATGAACACAATGTTCTAGCACAAAGACATAATATATTATCATCAAAGACATAGTATTTTATCATCAAAGACATAGTATTGTACTTATGTAGAAGAATTCTACCAATGTTCTTATTGGCTTTTAAAAAAGTATATTAGCTATTTAGATTGTACATGGTGAAAAAATCAAAACAATAGCTAAATAAGAAACATATTAGCAAAATAAATTATCAAATATTGCTTCACTAATATTCTGCATTTTAAAGCGTGAAAATTCAATGCATAAATAAACGCGAAATATAAAAAAATTCAATGCATTCAATACAAACACTTAAACGTTTTTTAGACGTTTAGGTAGCTCCCAGTAGAAAAATATCAATTCAACAGCGGCCTTTTAAAGCATTCTCACTTCAATTAATTAATTCCTAATTGAGTTTAAATTAAATATTGTCATGTTTTTAGTGCATGAATCTGAATTGAACAACCTGATAATGCTCACTCTGGTTATTGTTATCTGGTTGCTCACTACGTGTTCTTGCGCGCCGAATCCAATCAATTAAAAACGAAAACTGTTGAAAGTGCGAGAAAAGAAATATCATCGGTTTTATTGATACATACGTACGTATTAGCGTTTTATATAATATAGATGCCAGTACAAGCAAATACTAATAATTTTTCATCGTTGAAACAGATGTAAGCTTTCGAAATAAGTCAAAAAAGTAAATTAAGCTTAACTCGGAAGACGTGATTAGTTTCTGAAAATATGACATAAATCGTTAGAGGTCAGTGGAAGGACATGATATGAAAAGCGGTAATTCAGTGTACTATTTTTAAAAAAAAACATCAGCGAGTATTTCATATCTAGACAAAGCTCGAAATGTTTGCTTATGAAAATGAGCAAAACTCAAAATGCGTTTTTACGAAAATAGACAAAAGATCAAAAATGCGTGTTTACGAAAATGGACACAGCTCGAATTGCGTGTTAACGAAATTGGACCAAGTTCAAAATGCGTGTTTACGAAAATGGACTGAGCTCGAAATGCATGTTTACGAAAATGGACGTAGCGTGAAGTGGGTGTTTACGAAAATGGACAAAACTCAAAATGCTTGTTTACAAAAATGGACGTAGCAAAATATGCACCTTATCAGTTTTCAATTCAAATTTAACAACTAAAAAGGGAATTGCGTGCTTACTTTTCCTTATTTATTTAAACACTGAACATAATCATTACGAGGCTAAGTCCCGGATTTAAGGGTTGATGAGGGGTTAGGCATATTACTGATGTAACTTTTCATGGGAAGTCTTCGTATTCTGAAATTTAAACGCTAAAGTGAATTTTAAAACTCTAAATTCCTATAACTTAAATTTACTGCACGTATTATAAATTTAAAGCATCCGTCTCAACCTTGACAAATCAACTGCTGACTTTTAAAGTTTTGTTTTTAATTTTTTTCAAGAATTTTAATGAGGTCCGTTATTCTAATGGACGATATCATATCAAGAATTACTATGAATTCATTAATTTATTCTTTAAAAAAAAAGAAAAAAAAGTAATAAAATTTTTTTTAAAAATGGAATCAAATGCGATGTCCATTTTCGTAAAAACGAATTTCGAGCTTTGCCCATATTTAAAAATTCCCCTACGAAATGTTTCAGTATAGATACATCTTGTGAAATATTTGAATACTTTTTAAGCATCCAATTCCCTCAAATAATTTTCTTCAAGTATAAATTCATAAACTTAAAAATGGTTTAACCTTCACAAATCATATTTAATTCAAATTAGATTTCGACCAAAGTGTCGTAAAGTTTTGGCAATTAGTTAAAAAGATTGATTTCTGTATCCAAACAAACAGTTTTGTGCCGATCAAGTGGAGGAAAGATTAATAATACAAAGATTTGCTAGAATCAAAATCGCGAAAGATTAATTTTTATATTTAAAATATATAATAATTTAAACAATATTATAAATATGTTTAAGTTCATACAAAAATGCTAATTAAAGTAAATTCAAGTTAATTTTCTAACGTATAATTAACCATTGTTTTTTTCCATAGTAATTAAAATACTTTTTTGAAATTGCATTCGAACAGAGAATAGATAATGGTAACTGTTTACTGGGCATTCTTATTTTCAAAATAGTAGTTCTTATTATCACACATTTAGAAAAAAAATATTAAAAGCTGAAAAGTAAATTAAACCAAATAAATTATTTTTATGCCATGCTCTAAGCCATGTTATGCCATGCTTACCAAATTTCACCACATTTATCTAATTTTCTCAGATATTATAAAACCATGCTAATTTTACCAGAAACATTACCAAAACACTGCATAAAATATTATAGGACTTTTTTGGTGTTCTCATAGAGCCAAAAACTTGACAAATTTTAACATTATCTGATAATTTTACCAGAATCTGCTGACCAATATTTTTTTTCTTAATGCAAGTACTACATTTTAAAAGCACTAAATTTAAATTTAACTTATATTATTAAAGACCATATAGTTTTTCCTTGTTAATCAATATGCATTTCAGATATTCTAATTACTGTACAAGGTAAACAAAATAAACAAAATATGTAATTAGTTAAAAAAGTTAAAAAGTAATTTATTCTTAAATGTGTTATATTCAAACATTAAATTTATTTCGACAGTAAATGATTTAATTTACTTAATTAATGTATGAGTCGCTCAGAAGCCAATGCGGTTAAGTCCAACACAACAATTGAGAAAATTAATGTTTTTTGATACATTAGTTTTTAAAATTCCTGGTTTATTAATTTAATTAGAAAAGTGTGTAAACTCTTTTTTCGAGGTGTAAACTCTGCAAAAAAACAAGATATGTACAGGATGTGTAAATAAAAACGTAAGTATTTATTGAAATAATGACAGCATCTTAAAAATTTTAGGACTTATACCTTTTGGCAGTTGAAAAAGATAAGAAATTTATGTCTTCTAGTATAAACGAACTTCAATTTTTTTCAATCATCACTAGATACAGTGACTAATAGAAAATAAACTGTTGGATTATTTCAAAAATTGTTTTTCACTTCAAAACTAAAGTGGCACTTTTCTTTGTTTTAGGAAATGAAAAAAAAATTTTAAAAAAATAAAAAATACCACATTTTAAAAAAATACTACGAAAAATACCATACCCCTTTTTTTGGTGAAAAAATACTACCGTAGTATTAAAAATACTACGTCTGGCAACCTTGGTTACTATGAATTTCTTGTTTTTCAGTGTTACCAACAAATATCGAAAGAAGAAGAATTTAATTTTTATTTCCAAGTTTATGTAAAAAAATATTGATAAAAGGTGGACTTATTCACAATAGCTTCTGAAATTATTATATAATATATTCAGAAGCTATTAAAAAAATTGCTATCTAACCTAGAAAAAAGTAACCAACGAGTAAATCCTTTAATAACTAAGAAGATTATTATTTACTTCATCAAAATTTCCAAAAATCAGAAAATATCAAAAAATGGACTTAACCGCATTGGCTTCTGAGCGGCTCATATCTACACTGCTAGAAATTTCTAGGGAAAATGGCTAAATAGTAATTTATTTGATTGTTATGTACCATATTCAAACAAAACTGACAAATAATCATTAATATAATGGTCTTCATACTATTAACTGCGAAAAAAATCATTTATTGCCTTCCCCTAATAGGGTTAAAGAAAAACCGGGATTTTATCGCATCAGCTAGACCCACCTAATGAAGCCACTTAGTTCCGCCCAAATGGGTACATATTACAGCCTAGAGGGCTAATCTGTCAATCTCATAACCGACAGAACGAGGGTATGAGTCACAAGGTTGACACCACAATATTTCCTCCGTTTCCTTAAACACATGAAGAGTTTCCAGTGCCTTTCGTTTCCCTATTTGTGACCCTGGACCATTAAAATACATACTCATTCATATAATCATACCATATCTCATTTACGCATAGATGCAGCCCCATAAAACGGCGCCTTCTTTCTTACTGTTTTGAAACCATACTATTTATAAATAGTTTTAAAAAAAAAGTATATTTTTGTATTAATGTTTTTTTTTAACCATACTAGTTGTAAACGGTTTCAAGACAGTTAAAGTAAAAAATGCTCTTTACCGTAAACATTATGGTTAATTGGAGAGACAAACTGCAGCTATTTATTTTATCATAATCTTAGACTGGAAATTCAAACTTTGTATAATCCACTAGGAACCATATATTCTGACTTAAACCAACGATGACATTTATCTTTTCTGAGAATTGTATAAATACAATTGAATGAATATGATGAATTTATATTCATAAGAAAAAAACAATAGCATTATTTGTTTTTAAATTGAGTATTGTGGATTGCCTATTTCCCTTGAATACTTTTTGCGGGGAATGTAGAAAAAAATTAGCAAATCAGGGAAAGAACGTTAAGAAAATCGAAGCGAAAGAGAAACAGCGAATCAAGGGGAAATGAACACAGACTCCATTGTATGGTGTATTGTAGATAAAAAATGAATGCAAAACTACACAGAGAATCAGCGGAAAATGAACACAGACTCCATTATATGGCGTATTGTAGATAAGAAATGAATAAAAATCTGAATAGTTTAAAAAGCTTTCTATCATAGTGAAATAAAGAATCCACATCCCAGTTTGGAATTTTCGCCAAAAAAAAATTTATAATAATAATTACTCATATTTTGCTTGTTTTAACTTTCCCCTCTTATGAAAAAGTGAACTCTTCTGCTTAGTTTCACCAACTTTTCATGTTAATCCCCTTTATTCGTACGGGATGAAAAAACTTATTTCCTAAGCTTAAATCATTAATAGACAATACTACAAAATCATGCAAAGGCAAATGCCAACACAACTAATAAAGCCGAAATAATTCCAATTTTTTATAATTATTTTTTGCCCATCTCAGACCTACGATATCATAGGTAGCAAAACATATTATTTAGTTAAATAAATAATCCGATAAACTGAGACAGTACGAAAAAATTTGATTGAAAATTTCATTTTCGTCAAAAGTATGCAAGTGGAAGTAAGAGTCGAGATGTTTCAGGCTCTTAAAAATAGACGCTCTGATTCTCAAGACAGGCCAGACGTAAATAAGAAGAAACAAAAGCTTTTTGAAATATAAAACGTAAACTTAACCGTATAAAACGTAAACAATTAAGGACGCAGTTCTTAGCTATGAATTGAGAAGTTATATTTGTTCATCCCAATAAAATAAAAATTTACTGTATCAATATCATTTGGAAAATTAACTCATGATAGTCTACATTTACCCTAATCGAGCAATTTTCTCCTGTACATATACTAAATTAAGCAATTTTATCCAAAATTAGTAAAGCATCATTCATGATAATTTCAGGAGAAAATGGAATAAATGACGATTTGTTACATTTATCCTAAACAAATGAATACAAATTTGTCTGGAAATTTAGCTTGCTATCTTCTATTAATTATTTCTTTGAATTTTGCATAACTTATTTTTGAATTTTAATTACGCTTAATTTCAAATTATCAAGTTTTGAACTTGATTTCAAACTATCCAAACTTGATTCATAACTATAAACTAAATTAACACGTTTCAGATATCTCTGGGTTTAAGAGTTTGTAATAGCTAAACATAATTCTTTTTTTCGTTAATGAGAGCTATAATCTAGCTAAGTTATATAATGGGAGCTATAACCTAGAATGGGAGCTTTCAATCTAGCAAATGTGTTATCTTAAATATATTTGATAAAGTAGAATCATCTGTAGTTTAATTTAAAACAATAGCTAGTTAAAAACCAATGACTTCCGCTCAAGATTCGTCCGAAAAGAATTCCGTTTTACAAAACATCTTATTAAACTTTTTAAACGAAAGAGAGAGAGAGAAAAATTGCTTCTTTCACCCACTGTCCAAATTTCAGAAAGCTAGCACAATTAGTAAGAGAGTTATGACAGAAACGTACATACACTCAGACATACGCACGTGCACAAGCAAACTCTTCCATTTCTTTTTAATTTTTGGAAATTTAAATTTTCAGTTAAACATATTACTACAAATAATGCAATTTATATCAAATCATAAAAACGTTGCAAATAAATATGAATCATTGTGCGTTAGGGAAAAATGTAGAATAAATTACAAAAGTAAAAAGTAAATAAAAATTACAAGTATAGATTTAATTAACAATGAAATATTTAAATTTCAAAAGTTACAAATGATTTATTACATTAAACATAAATTAGCTTTTAAAAAAATATAATTATTTACAACGTGAATTCCTATGAATAACTAGTTTTATATAAACTAATATACCGAAAAACAAGTTTTTATATCCTTATTATAAAAACTATTGATATTTTGCGAACGTCGAGTAAGCTCTTATAACTAAATGAAAATTAAAATCTTATAGCATCTGATTTCATCTTTTTTTTAAAAAAAACTACTATTGTCTAAAACATTTTATAACACAAAAGTTTCGAAATTTTTTTAAAGATAAAAGATTACTCTAAATACTCAAGTATTAGTCAAGCATTATATTATATTGTCTACGTATTTTTCTGAAACGAAGTAATTAATTAAAAAAATTGTCTGAAAGTTTTAAACTCTCATATGAGGATGAAGATGTCTCTGAATTGATATTTTTTTTAATTAAGATCTTCAAAAATGTTTACGTTTACATTCTTATGAATCTCTTAGGAGCTAATTAATTACAGTAAAAACAGGTACTGTAGTAAGTTAAACATTCTTTTAATTATCCTTTTGTTAATAATAATTTAGTTTTCTTAAAGATAATTGCCTATTGAGAAGAAAGGTAAACAATTTCATTAAATTAAATATTCCACATATTTTAAAAAATCAATGCATTCATCTTTTAGAATAGCTTTTGTGTTTAAAATTTAAGATGCTCGAAAAATACTGAATCAATAAAAAAAAATAATATTTAAACTTTGTTTTACCACTCAGTTTAAATTTTATGTTTCGGATTCTGTTTCAAGTTATTTTAGAATAGTTTGCTTGATTTTTAAGTTTGCCTGATTTTTTTCGATAGTGGGTTATTGACGATGGTGTTGGATATATTTTTAATGATGGACTTATGTGAATAATTTCTGCATTAAGTCCTCCACGAAGGCAAATTTCTCCCAATACTTGATCCAGGAGTTCCCTTGTCTTCTGGATTGGGTTCAGAATTACAAGGCTACGGAGTTGAATATTAGTAGTCGTAAACCCAAAAATTGTGTCTGCTGTTCAACAATGGTTAAAAAATAAAAAATAAAATATTTTGTGCATACTACACTACTACAACTTATGTAGTGAACAAAAGAATGAACTCATTTCTCGCTTTCGCATCACTCTCCCTTACTTTCAAATCATGCATGGACTTGTCCGACTTACCGGGAAAATTATAATAGAGTGGAACTCGAACCACTATAACAACGCCGCCGGCCCCATGTAGTAAAATGAAGACTCCCCATGTAGTAAAATGGTGACTGATGCACGTTAAATCTGTCGAGTCACAAAGTCCTCCATATTCCCAGAACAAATCAATACCTCGGGGGGTACTGATGATCGTTCTCTGATTCAAGTCAAAATTACGATCTGTGGATGAATGAATGGATGTATGAATGGGTCCGCCCTATAAGCTGACGTGACGTAATGGCTGTGGCAGAAGTCGAATTCTTGGTCATAGATGGCGTCACTGGAAAATAAGAACAATCGCACACTTCTGCCTTAACAGGCATACAGGCAAGCAAGCACGAAAAATATAAAATAGTGATAAAAACACAGAAAAATTAAAATCTTCATTAAAAAATATTGAGTATTAATTATGAATAAGTATATGAAAAAAGAATACTCTTAGAATCAGCGTAATTTATTATTTGATTGTTTGCTATTGTCAGGAGTATCAACAGGTAATTTTCTTTTTTAATATGAGAGATGCTATCATTAATAGCTCGTTTCTAATGTATTTACAATATACTGAAATCTCAAGATACTAATCGATTTTAGGATGCACTTTAAAAAATCTGGATCAAATTACGATAAAATGTACCAATACTAAGGGGCCGGTACTTTTCACAGTGAAATCCATTTTTATCGGAAATGTTACCTAACAAAAAATCTGATTAACCGTACTTTTTAGTGTAACAATTACAATAAAATCTCTGAATCACTCTTATTAAATCAATATTACTTCAACGTTTATGGTACAATATTTTGTGGTAAAAATGGATATTACGGTAAAATGTATTTTACAGAGGTTACACACAAACTGCCAGTTCTTTATACAGTATCGTAATATTTGATTCAGAATTGTTCGCAGTGTAGGTAATATTGCAGTTGTAATGTTTAAAGCATATTAAATAAATCAACATTATGTTCATATTAATTTGTTTAGTACTTTTATAAAATGCTAAGTAATTCCTTATCATCAGTTGAGTTGATAATACTTTATGTTCATATCTACAACAAAATCACTTAAATATTATTATTATTCCGATTATAATTTATAAATGTATATAACTCATGAATACCGGATAGTATATTTTCGAAGGGAAGCAGGAAGATATTTCTTTACAAACAGAATATTGATAGGTAGCAGTAAAAAGTTTCCATTTATAAGAATTTCCCAATGTTATATATGGCGGTCATATTTACAATAACGTTGGTCAAATATTTTAAAATGTCATCAATTTATTAACATTTGCACGAAATGACTGGCAAATCATAAGATGAGTGCTCGTGCTCACTGTTAGCAACCAGGCTGAGACCTCAACTCGTAATTGCTAGACGAATATTTTCGAAGTAAAAGAGAAAAATATTTCTTTACAAACTGAATCTCGAGATGTAGTAGTAAAAAGTTTCAATTTTAAAAAAATTCTTAAAAAAATTTTTAATCCTCTAAAATATTGATTTAGCTCCATCAACTTGAGTATCACTTCTATATGACTTAAATTCAGTCACATAGTACAGTGGTGTGCAAAAATTGAGGACGAAGTGGTTTTGAGAATGTAAGTTTGAACTGCAGTGTTAAAAATCATACCATAGGATCCTCAAAATGTAAGAATATGGGAAAGTAAACAACTTGCAAAATCAAATTAGCTCAGAGAACCAATAAGGAATTTCATTAAATGTATGCTTAAAACACAATTGTACAAGAGACCAAATCGGCAATGTTACTCTGAATTGGCAAGAAAATTCCAGCCTATAGTATGGGATATGATTACCTCTGACTGCTCTGCAGAATTGACATCGTCTGCATCTGTTGAGGATCAGGTTGTTTATAAGCGCTTGAGGAATTACTGACCATTCCTGTTGTAGTGCTGATCGCAGCTGCGGAATTGTTATTAATGGCTGCGGACATGCTTCCAAGCGTCTTCCTTGAGTGTTCCACACGTGATCAATTGGATTAAAATCCGATACCTCGTCGGCCTTTCCAAGCGCAGGATATCTTCACTCCCAAACAGCTCTATGACAGCCAGTGTTCGATGAGTTCGTCCAGGAAGAGATAGAGAGAGAGAGATGAACTCAGAATCCAGAGCACCTCTAAAAGGACGCACATGAAGAAAGAGAACCTCGGTACAACAGCGTGCACCAGTGACTGAACCACCTTTGGAGATGTGTAGTACTGATACCAAGCAGAGGAGTTATTACGTGTTCCTTGCTCTCTCCACACGTGTATGAGTCCAAAATCACTGGTCAGACTAAATCCGCTCTCCGTAAAGAGCTCACCATTGTGCATCTGATCAATTGTTGTGTTCCTCGCATCGCATTAAACGGCGTCTCCGGTCAGCAGGAGTTAATGAAACATGCCATACTGATCATCATGCAAATAAATAATGCATATTCTGTATCCTGGCCGCGGTAAAGCACGATATCGGGAGTCCAATACTTTGCTTGTGCCTAGCGATTTCTCCTGCTGTCAGTCGTCTGTTCTTTCCGGTCAGTAGGACTATTTGCCGGACGTCCGCTACCATGGTTGAGCGAGGGCGACATGGTTGAGCGAGGGCTACTAAACCTCCGGATAGCTCATCCTGTTCTCTGAAATATGTTACAAGTTCGTGAAACGATACTGTAAGCCAGTGTTTCCCAAACTTACGACTTTTACGTACCTTTTCTAAACTTTTCGTAACGCTGTGTACCACTAATAAAAAAAAAAGAATTTTTCTCTATCAAAAGTTTTTACAAAAGTTAAAAATCACAAATGGCTGTTGACACCATTAATTATTAACTGTTAACTCTGCAAAAAATAGCCAATAGAAAAATACGTAATAGTACATTTTCATGGTTAGCTTTGTTTTTAAATAATTTTTTTTGAAATTTTCGTTTGTTATCGCATAAAAACGCTTACCCCTTTTGAACTATTCCCGTACCCCTAGGCGTACGCGTACCACACTTTGGGAAACACTGCTGTAGGCCATCCCTAACTCAGCAGCCTCACTGGTCACACTCAGGGCTAAAGAGAATAGAAGGGCTAGTTCACTCCGCTCTTAGAGCTGAAGCTACGATTTCCCTCTTCATGACGTCACTGTGTCCACAGATCTCGGAGATCGCAAGCAAAGATATTATAACTTTGCATCTTTCACTTTGTAAAAATAAGTTAGACTTTTTCTGGTTATTAGTTTTCAAACTTTACGTAATTAACATATTATTTCCGTTCATAAACATAGTTCAAAGAAACTTTCTTGGCCATTATATTAAAAAAAATACCATTTTAAACTTATATAAATATTTTACTAGCTGGCGAAAATGACACTATAAATACTTTATTTCAAAAAGTTCAGTTTTAACTTTAATTATTAAGAAAAATGAAAGCATGTATCGACACTTTGTTTATCTGCATATTCTTTTATAACAATAAGTTGAGTTAAATTTAGAATACCTGATTTTAAAATATGCCGTTAATAACAATTTGTTCATACTTAATCATTAGGAAACATCAACCTTAATCGCTAATTACTGAAACAAAATAATAATTTAGGTTCATAATGACATTGGAAATTTTACAATTGTTTATAGATATTTAAATTTGCTATGATATAATTTATAGATATTTAAATTTAAAAGAATATAATTTTTTAAAGAAATCATAAATATTTAAAATAACTACATTAAAAAATATGTTATGAAATTAGGAGAATTTTAACTATATACTATACATCTTATTTATACTTTTTATTTACATTTTAATTTTCTTTGACTTTATCCATTTTTTAATTTTTTTCACCTGCCTTTCTTTTTTAAGTAACGAGGCGGTTTCTATTTAGATAATGAATTTTATAAAAGTTCTTAAAGATAGAATAAACGTATTGCTGTTTTATATTAACTGTGTCATTTCGGAATCCATTCTTTACATAGTTGTTCATTTACTTTAGGGAACACGCGGAAAATTATATTTTTTCCCTTTGTTTTTCTATCAGAATTTTTGCAAGTCGCACTCACGCAAACTGGCATTTCGAAAATAGTTTTAAATTTTTGTAAATTCACTGCAAAAACTGAGGAAAGTCATTATAGAAAATAGCAAATGTTTTAGAATATGTCACAAAAAGAAATGCTCCAATATTAGTTAGAGCTAGTAAGGCCGAACGCTCCATCTTGAAGTATAAGTGCGAGCTTTGAGCCAAAGTAACGTCACTAGAGAAAATCGGAGGATTGGCGCGGCGAGAGTTTCTTCGAAGGAGTGAACCAGCTCTTCTATTCTCTTTAGCCCTGGGTAACACTTCGACCTTCTACCATCTTCTCAATGATTCGATCTCGAGTAAACTCATCGAGATGTTTCTTTATGTGTTGTTTGTTGGCCATATCATACCGTGCAATATCATTCACATAAATACTGAGTTTCCACCACCAGCTCGTTTTATTTCCTTACTACACGCCCCCGTGTACGTCATGAAGCATATATGCCAATTTTCCACTTTACCTTACCCTACTGGTTGATCTTCTTAATGACCTTCCCCTCCGTTGTAACTGTCTCTTTTGTTGTTATGCCAGATTTTCCATTTCGTCCTTAATTTTTGCTAGCCAGTGTAATTTAAAATTATTTTCATAAAATAAAATTTTTACAATTTAAACTTTATTTTTTTAAAATAAAAATTATAGTTCATGCATTAATAAACTTAAGGCACTTTAGAGAAACTATTTCCTATTTTCAAATTATGATTTTGCGTGTTTAACTAATTAAGCAAAGCTTAATTAAAAAATTCTTCTCTATAAAACTTTTAATTAATTTAAGAAATACGAAGTTAAATTGAATGGAAAACAATAAAAAGTGGTTGTTCGTATGTTTCCATCAAGGAAAGAACTAAAGCTCCTATTTTATGCACACTGTTAATTATTTCAAACAAAACTTTTTTATTTTTATCAATACATACGGGTGCTTAACTACTTAACTGAAGTGAAAATTCATGATTTCGATAAAGAATGTTTTCTGATAAGATAAATAAAAAAACTCAACGAACTGTGAATAATTTTCGCTTTCTAAGAATTTCCTTAATTATTATTATTTGATTTACAGATGTTTGAATACTATATTAGTTTAAAAGATAAAAAATATTCAGATATAAAAATGTGAAATTTTTTTAGAGAAAAATGTAACGATATAAAACTATTAATTTTCTGGAGAACTTTTAGAGAATTTTCATCCGTATAACTTAAAATATAATTTAGTTAGCATCTTGCACATATTAGTTGTAAGAAATTAATGATTCCTTCGAGATTTTTAAATAAGTAACATATATATATATTTAAAACATTATATAACTTACAAAACTGAACTTTTATTTAGAAAAGGAAGAATATAGAACATTAATAAACTTTCATATAACTGTATTTACTATTATCTGTCTGCCTTATTCGACATTTATCTCGCCTTATCTGTTTATTTTTCCTTATAATTGCCGGCATTGTTTGAATTACTGGCATTTGAACCTAAGCTTAGTTTTTTTAAATTATTGTAATAGGTTTGGCTTTATTTTTTTTTTAATTTCCTTGCTTATCATAAAAGAACATATTTTCAAAATTACTTTGTATGTATTAAAGTACATATCGCTTAAAAAGTTCTTGAGATATAGCGAAATAAGCAAAAATCAAATTTAAATTAAAAGGTATTAACTTTGGATCGCTCATCTGACCAAATTATTGGGGCCATATGAAAAAAATCTTTTCGTGTCTGATTTTGCAACTTAAAATATCGTCTGCACTTATTAATTAGCATATTTGAGAGCACCTTTTCGAACCAGTAAAACCGAGTCTTGAACGTTAAGATACAATTTTCAAAGATCAAGACGTTCATGTTGGCCCATTTTTCCTTTCTTTTTTTTTGTTCTCACTTGACGCTTCTACTTCAGAACATAATTATCTTTATTCTAGAACAAAAAATATAAATACCTTTCTTTATAAGATTTTACTTCTGTTTCTGCGACATGTTCATGCTCTATTCGGTTCTGTCTTATGCTAAGAAATAATAATTATTGCAAAGCAATTATCGGGGCTGGTGAGCAGCACTGAGCAGGGGGGTTAGCCCCTTATTATATAAAACAATATGCTAACTTACCTTAATAAGAATATGTAAGATGAATTGAATAGAAAAATATATTTAACAAAAAGTGTCCCAAGGCAAAGTAATCAAGTAATCCATTCATAACTACAAATAGAACAAATTTTTCCTAAAGAAATATTTTTCTATAAGTAAACGTTTTCTTCTTATTATTAAATGTTTCATCAGAAATATATATTAAAGAAGAAAATGTAATATCAGTAGTCATTTTTTTAAATTAAACTTTTATTCGTCTTCAACTAAGTAAAATTAATCAAAAGTGCTCTTCAATCGGAAAAGACTAACATTCTTATTGATGTTTTGATTTTTCCCCCTCTGAATGTATCTTCAAATGCTCCTTAACAATTTTAAGGCGATTAATTTATTTAAGAAATACCTTCGAGAATACAACGATGTAAGAAAATAAATTCGAGCAGAAGACTAAGAATTTTTATTTAACTTAAGAATACAGATTTCAATTTAAATATTGCAACTCAATGATTTCTGAGGAAGGTATTACTTAATTAAATTCGAATAAACTCACGCAAAAAGTAGTTTTGACAGAAAATACTGATTTTTAATTTATTTTGAATTTTTTATTGCTTTTGATATGCATAATATGTATGGATATGCATTGTACAATGTATATGTTACCGTGAGTAATCCAAATCAAGAGAATGTTGACTTTCACCGGTGTATGTCAACAATCATATAGTCGCTTTGGTGAATGTCAGAAATATTTGTTATATCTGATTTGATATTAATTTATTCTGTGATATTATTATATTTATTCGATATTTTAATATCTGCTATGTATAGATTATGAGAAACACCAGTGTTTGGAGTACTGGTTAAATGCATACTGGACTGTGGCACTTGACCTTAAAAAAACATTGATGTAGGTCATGCCGGGTAAAAACTCTGAGCCTTAGAAAAACATTAATGTAGGGCATACCGGGTAGTGGCACCTAGTCTAGCACTAGACCTAATATATATTTCAGACATTTACCAGAGCGACTAGGAGATTGACAACCTTCACCGGTGGAAGACAACAACCACCACTTATAATAACATATACACAATAAATTATTTGGTGCATAGTTGGCTCCAATTTTGGTGATGGGGCAAACTAAAATTTCTAACAGTGCATGCAGTCACTTTTTTTTATTTATCCTGCCACTGGTATAGTTTTATTTATCAATCCTTTGTTTTTTTATTGACAACAAATATTTTTATGTACATTAGAATCAATTTATGCCTTCATTACGAGAACATTTCGCTCAGAAAACAAGCACATTTTTAGTAATATATTGGCACTATTTCTTTCAAACAATTGTTATTTTGCCATTTTTATATATTATTTGCATGCTTTTATATTATTATTATTTTAAAAACACATATATGTCATACACAAATTAACTACACATTTAATACCTAAATTCAAAATAATTTTATTTTACTGGTTATAATATCGATTGGTTAAATAACAATCAGAATGTTTCAAGCGCTCAAAAACAGGCGACTTGTTAGACGTCAAAGACGTCAATCAAGACTTGTCAGACGTAAATAAGAAGTAAAAAAAAGTGATTTGAAATATGAAACGAATAGTTGCCAATGAAAAAAAGAAAAATAGAGACGAGAAGCAAAACTAGAGAAACCTCAGTTGCAGAGAGGGAAGAATCAGAATAAAACGCATTTCCTGGCACTTTGGAGAAATGATGAGGAACTAAAGTCGTAATCAACATTCATATGACCTTGACGAAAGGAAAAACTATTTCCACCCTACCTACATCAGCTCGCTTAGATGCCCTGGAATCTTGTTTTATTCATATGAATGATGATTGCCTTGTTAAGGGTATTATTTCCTCACCACCTCTCCATAGCGCATGGAAATACATTTTAACCTGATTCGTTCCTATTGACCACTGTGTATTTTCTTGTTCTGCTTTCCATCTTTTTTCTCTCTCGGCAACAGTGGTTGGTCTAGTTTTGCTTCTATCCTTTATTTTTCCGTTTTTCGTTGGAACTTTTCGCTTTATATTTCAAATCACTTTTGTTTCTTCTCATTCAAAACTGGCAAATTTTGAACACCAGCGCCTGCTTTTGAGTGCTTGAAACATGTCGACTGTTATTTTCTACTTATATATCATTAAAAAAAATTGAAGTTTTTAATCTGGTAATATCTTACTGTTTCAGTTTCTTGACATTATTTATTTAAATTACCATAATAACAAATTAAAACTTCATTTTATAAATTTTATTTCAAACATAAATATATTTCTCAAGTTATTTCCATTATACATTCGGCGTAAACATATACTATTCAGTGATGGCGTATATTTGCATAACAACTCCCATGTGAATTTGATTTAAGAAGACACCTGCGGTACAATAAAATTCCCTCGGCATATCTTCTCCCAAGTCTGAATGTGACGACAGAGTAAAAGATTTTCTTTTTCACTTGAATGGCTCTTGACAGCTATCGATTTCATTTTGTACTCTCTTATGGGGCAACATTTATAATCACAGGGGACGGACATCTTTCCTCTCGAATGCACAAATTTATTCTTCATCCTTGAATGAAATTCTACTTATATGCTCATATGTTCCTGAAGTTATGTTTAGTATTTTAACAGTATTATGCTTGCTTAAAAGATTAGTGATAGTTTATGTATTGCATTAGTTAGATTTCGAATTAAATTTTTTGGATTTTATAGTATCGTTGTGTTTTTTTTTTTTTTTTTTTTTGTATATTTAATAGTTCTTTTGTGATTAGTGAAATTTTATCAATTATTTTTATTCAACAATTGTATACAACTAATAAATAATTTTGCGTCTTATTAATTCGTTTTAAAACAGTTTCTTAAAGGTTCTACCACCATATTAAAAAGAAAGTTTTTTGATGAATAGTTTGCTATTTTCATGCCTGTTGCTAATTTAGAATAATTAATCATTGTCCTCATGCTATGGTTTGTTTATGTTTAACCAGCCTTAGCAATGACAATTATGAAAATTGCTCATACTGTGAATGCGATGAAAAGCAACAGTTTAGGGAAAATAAAAAGATTTTGTGTTCTGAGTTTTAACCCTTGAAGAATTATTCCATACTATAATATTGTTTAACTTTATAAAATTTGTTAAAAATGGGAATTATTCATTAATTTTTATAATTTTGATCTAGATTGAAAAACCGCATAAAATCGATGCTGTTCTCTAAGAAAGAGTTTAATAATATTTAAAAAAACTTATTTAATCAAAGTACAGCTTAGAATTTAAAAAAAAGTTTCTTCGAGTTTAAGGCACTGAAACTGTGATTCTTTTCAAATTATCTTTGAAAAACATTCTTAAATTAAATAATTACACACACAGGCCATTGAATAAAAATCCTACACGATTTTCTGTTAATAGTTCGCTGGCAGCGAAGTAAACAAAATCTGTTTCTTCATGGAAAAAACCTCATTAGAATGAATCCACTTCAGGTGTGTAATTATCAGGTATTAAAATTAAAATTTTATCATATGAAAAAGAGCTTATTGTTGGTTCCAGTTCATCAAGAGCCCCGAATATAAAAGCAGCAAACCTCTCCTAATCCTTAAGAGCAGCCCTATCAATGGTTTTCAAAAGTGGTAACAGAACCCACAGAATTATCAAAACATGCTGTAGTTCAAGCACAATTAACCAAAACCGTGATCGGCATCGTCTACTTATGTCGCAAAAATAGAGGTTCAGCTCACAAAAGCCTTCAAAAAATTACTTTCCCTGCTAATTTCGACAAAAACCATGCGCAGAGGATGTATGAGTAGTGTGAAAACCCCAAAATAAAACCTCTTCTTTCTTTCCAAAGTGCCAAACTTCGTTTTCATACGTGTCGGTAACGACTGCACTGGAAATCTGCGATTCAGGAACGGTTTATATGGACAGATGAAACATCCTAAATCAGTGAAAATGTCGAGAATCAGTGAAGACATTCTTGGTTTTCATTGATATTTATTTAAACGTCAAACTTCACATAAACCCCACGAATCCATGATACCAACCAGCCTTGTTCACACAGTTTAATGGCATCATGACGTTGGTCTTGTTCTGCTGGTATAGAAGTAGTGCCCTGGTGTCCCTAAAATGACAAAAAAAATCCATGTTCATATTGATAAATCAATTACATACTGCTATGTTACATTTTCACTCCGACGTTGACAGATACATTGTGTCAGAAATGTTCAAAATTTGTTCAATGAACATAAATTTGTCTTCCAGCACCTATTTTTCTGGCCATCGTAAAACCCTAATCTGAATCTAACAGAAAAATTCTTAATCCCCATCAGGAGCCAAAATATTTACGATCTAAAATAAATATTTGTAATCCAACAATCCATATTAAGATTCTCAAATTAATATTGAGAACCACAAACTAGTATTAAGATCCGCAAACTGATAATAAAAGCTACAAACTAATATTAAGACCTACACATTAACATCAATACTCACAAATTAATTTTAAGTTTATATACAAGAATTAAAATTAAAGTCTTACCTAACAACGTTTATTGATTAGAATACGTATTAAGAAGGAATTTCCATTTCAATCTATAGTTATTGAGTATTCTGAAGCTCTCTCTTGATCTGGTCGTCTTCGATTACGATTAGCATGTGTTAGATTAAATTTTTGTTTGTTTGTATTACCGTAAAACCGTGCAACTAAAATTCAAAAACTCTACATTTCTTAATTTTTTTTATGAATTCTATGAAAAAGCTGTAGTTTTACAACTAAAAAAAATAAGTTAATTATTCTTTTTTAATATTTCTATTTATTCAGAACTAAGCACGGAAATCCATGAAATAACTTGAAAAATAATCTTTCTGAAAACCAAACAATTAATCTTATATTATACCATACCAATCCAACCTTAAGCCACTGCTAGAACCACGTTTAAACAACGTTTATTATCTCAACTGATTTAACCCATTACAAGGCTTTTATATTTCTTGCATGAATATATTTATATAAAGAATAAGCAACTTAACTTATGCATAATTCATGAATTACATTTTTCGTATGAAACGTGTGCTATGAAACGCAAATATTTTGTAATTCTATTGTAGGACAGTCAAAAATCAATTCTCGAATCAAACAACAATAATATAGAGTTCATTACGGAAGTTATCATTTTATTCATTTTATTAGTTTTCAACTGAAGCGAAAGAAAAATTGGGAAATAAACTATTTCTCGAAGTAACTTATCTTGGCTCTGACAATAAAATTCTAAATAGCATATCCAATACTACGAGAAACGAGCAATATTCTATAAAAATTTCGTAAAACTAACTTTTATTTAAGTATTTCACAAGGATTATTAAGTAGAACATATTTTATTAAAAAAGAAAAGGTATTCAGATAAAAATGCTAATTATGTACTATATAAAAACAATCTAATACGTATCATGCATATTAACCATAGAATAAAACTTCGTAGTAAAAAGTTGGAATCTATTGAAAATAATTAAAAAGTCTAACCCAAAATGACATTTAGTAAATGAATACAAAATTTCATACCATAACAACAGCAGACAATTTGTTTTCTTTACTTATCAGTAAAATCGCTATCAACGGGTATTTGTTTATTGATATATCAAACTTCTTCTCCAAAGTTCAACATTAGACTACAGTTACGCTCATGTATCATGGTTTTTACGAAATAATGTCATTTAGTTTAAAAGAATTATAAAAATAAATATTAAGAGGGGTGGGTATGGAACACCATATATATAAAAACTACATTTTACATACAAAATTTCACATCCATTTCACAAAACTTTTATGAAACCCATACATAAATTCAAATGTGTTTTAATCAATTTAAAACACATTTGAATTACCCTTCTGAAACCCCTAAATAATAAAAGTTTGTAATTTTAATCGCGTAAAAAAATTTTTCAATTTATTTTATTAGAAATTTCTCCTCTACTTTCTAAAGAAATATAGAAATAAATTAATCAAAAAAACTCCTCAACTGATACTAAATTATATTTTTTACTCATAAATTCTAATTTTGTTAAGTTTTGTTATTTTGCACCAGCTTGTTATTAAAAATAAATTACTTCAGAATATAAAAAAATGATTGGTACGGAAAAAGTATAAAGCAAACAGTAACAAAAATAAAAATACAACAAAACACAATATGTTATCACAACACGTTCTATTTATTTTAAAAATAGCTTTCTTTATAAGAAAATAATAACTTATTTCGTAAAAAAGCTTATTGGTTAAATTTTTTTCTTTTTCTTTTGAAAAAAGTAACAGTTGCCGACGCTTTCATGGTTTCGGGTTTCTGTCATAGTGTTACACTTTGTTTCTCCACATAAAACATTTTTTACACAGAAAATCAATAATTGACAGATGTCTGTAAACAGAAAAGTAAATACATTGCATCAGAATAAAAAAGTTTAAAAATTCATTAATTAGTTTTTAGCCATGTGTCGTGTGCAAAACTAGAAGCACCAACCTGAATAACTTTTAATCGAATGATCGGATCTTTATGTTAAAGCAATCAATCTTAATAGTTTAAGAATGTCACCTTAAATATGCTAATTAGTTATCGCAGATTTTAAATTACGAAATCAGGTGCAAAAACATATTTCTTCTGAATAAAATTACCTTTTTTACGACGGATTTGGATTTTTAACCTCCAAAATAAAGGTGGTAGTCGTAATCTAAGAAATATGGCCCTAATAGTTTGGTCAAGAAATCGGTTCAAAGCTTGTACCCCTTAATGTTAATTTTGCTTTTTTTCGTATTTTAACATATCTCTAAAATTTAAGCGAATCGAAAAAATTTTGTCAGTATTTGTAAAAATCACTTATCCAAAAATGATTCTATGCAAAAGATAATTTTTATAATCTTTCATTATTTTAATTACTTTATTTAATAATGGTCTAAAAACTGTAACGTTTAAATTTTTTACATCATTTTAAAGAACGTAATTTTACATAGAAAAATACCAAATTTGGTGAAATCGGTTAAATATTTCCTGAAAAATTGAATTTTGAACAGGACGTATTTTTAAAATAATGGAGAATACTTACATCATTCTTCCACGCATTTGCACTATTTATGAATTGCTTTTGCCTTCAAAAACATTAATTTTGGCTGCGTTTTGAAATTGTCAGATGACAACGATAGCACGAGAAGGATTAAGTTTTTGCCGTCTCACACGTTGTTAGAAACTTCACAGAAACTTATTTAAAATGCGTATATGCTTTTTGTTATGTAATAAAGATATGTATGTTCTCAAAAGCGGACCTATCAATTATATCAAATAATTTTATTACATTTCATTTTTGTTTACTTCTATTCTATTAAGCTTTCTCTACTAGAGCTTTCATTTTGAAATTGCGGTAAAATAACCGACAGTCCATCTAATTAACCATAAAATTTATGGTTAGGATCACTTCTTTATCTTAGTGGCTTTGATACCTCATACAACTGGTACGGTAAAAAACCGTGTCAACAAAACTATATTGTTTCTTTTTCCATTTACAACTAGCATAGTTTCTAAACCACGTAAATAAAACTTAAATGGACATTAAAACTCTGTGGCTGCTCTCTCTTTTTATGCGTGAATAATAGTTTCATAGTCTAATAGTCTAGTAGAGTAATCGATTGAAGAGTGTGGGACAAAAAAAACTCTTCGTGTATTGAAAGAATGGAAGAATTATTGCATCAACGTTTGGATTCGAACCCCTGCTCATCTGGTCAAGAGATTGACCAAATTATCCTCTCAGCTACAGTATGTACAACGAAACAAAATGGCTTCCTATGAGGTACAGAGATGCCAATTGCTCCGGACAAGCCAAAATAATTTTAAAAAACGGTAAATAACTACAAAGTAAATTTTGCTTTTTAAAATTTACAGTATGACATAAGTACCATAAAATGGTGAATTGCATAAGCCTACGAATTATTAAAATCTACTAAAGTGAATTTATTAAACCAAGAATCACAATTGATAAACTACCACTTTAAAATATATATCTGCCGTCCGGAGCAAGTTGGCATCTCTGGAGGCACATTTGGCACGGACAGAATTATAGTTGTTAAACCGTATTTTAACAATCAATAAACGCTTTCTTCTCACACTTAGCAGTTTGAATATTTTTATATGGTTGACTGTTTGGTTTAATATGGTAAAATAACAATTAAATAAATTGCTATTTAATCATTTTAACCGAGAAATATCTAATAGTGTATTTAAATTTTTTTCATGTTCACCCAGTTAATATTCCCCTGCAAATAAATTAATTAAAATGCTATGACATTTAACTTAAATATTATTTAACATAAATAAATGCGTATATTACTAAAATAGTAATTGTTTTGTGATCTAAGCCCTATATTCAATTTTATATATTTATTTTTAAATCTGAAAATACATAATAGAAAACAGTAATATATAACAATGTCCAAATGCTTTCAATTTTTTTTCAAACATTTTGCTTTCCATTGAAAATATCTGGATCTGTTTTATCCAATTGAGGAACCTCTTTGTATGGTAATTTTCCCAAGAGTTTGATTTGCAGACCAATACGGAACAATGCGTTTCTCGCTTGTATGTCTCCATTGATTGATCGTGATGACTCAGTAAAGGATATCCATCTTCCATTTCACTCTTTCTTGGTAACTATTGATTTCTATATTGTGCTTATACAAGAAAACATTTGTAATCACAAAAAATAAATAAATATGGATTTTGAGTAATCATAGTTTTAGGATATGAAAAGAGATGACGAATTTTTTTAATACAGGAATCATAGTTTCAGTATGTAAAATGTAAAGAAATATTTTACTCTGTTATTTTATGTACAGAATTTAAAGTGAATTGAAGAAATTTATAATACAAATCTTAAATTCAGGATAAAGATGATTGGATACACAAATGAATACATATGATTAAGAAATATTTAATGAAATATATCATAGTTACAAGATAGAAAAGAAGAATCACTCAGTACAATAATCATAGTTTAAAAGTTCAAAAAGAAATGAGTTCCTTGCTAATATGTCTCAATTTATTGATGGTAATGATTCAGTATAGAATAAGAATCTCCTATTTCACTCTTTCTCGGTAACTACTTATTTCAATATTGTACTTATGTCAAGAAAACATACGTAATTATAAATGAATAAATGTGGGTCGTGAGTAATTATAATTTTAGGATATGAAAAGAGATGACGAATTTTTTTAATACAGGAATCATGGTTTCAGTATGTAAAATGTAAAGAAATATTTTACTCTGTTACTTTATGTACAGAATTTAAAGTGAATTGAAGAAATTTATAATACAAATCTTAAATTCAGGATAAAGATGATTGGATACACAAATGAATACATATGATTAGGAAATATTTAATGAAGTATATCATAGTTACAAGATGGAAAAGAAGAATCCCTCAATACAATAATCCTAGTTTAAAAGTACAAAAAGAAATGAGTTCCTTGCTAATATGTCTCAATTGAATGATGGTGATGATTCAGTAAAAGATAAGAATCACCTATTTCACTCGTTCTCGGTAACTACTTATTTCAATATTGTACTTATGTCAAGAAAACATTCGTAATTATAAGTGAATAAATGTGAATCTTGAGTAATTATAGTTTTAGGATATGAAAAGAGATGAAGAATTTTTTAATACAGGAATCATAATCGCAGTATGTGAAAATTTAAAAATTCGTTAACTTAGTCATCTTAATCCAGGATTTTATAGGAGTAGAAAAATTTTTTGATTTAAATCTGTGTTTTAGGATATGGATGAGGAAATATTTAATAAAAAAAAGTATAGCTTCTGAATGTGAAAAGAGGTGAAGAAATATTTAATGGTATTACAGTTTCAGGACGTAAAAGGAAAAAATAGAAGCATTCAATTCAATAATCATAGTTTAAAACTTGAAAAGAAATGAGTTTCTCACTTGTATGTCTTCATTTTTCATTTCACTCTTTTTCGGCAACTATTGATTTCTATATTTTACTTGTACAAGGAAGCAATCGTAATCAGAAAAAATAAATAAAAAATGAATTTTGAATAATCATAGTTTTTGGGATATGTAAAGAGACGAAGAATATTTTTAATATAGGAATCATAGTTTTTGTATGTAAGAATTGAAGAAATGTTTAACTCAGTTTTCTTATATCTAGGATTTAATAAGAGTAGAATTTTTTTTAAATTCAAATCTTTCTTTTAGGATATGAATGAGAAAATATTTAATACAGATTATGACACTTGGATATGAAATGAGATGAAGACATATTTAATACGTATTATGTCTCTAGGATATTAAATGCGACGAAGAAATAATTAATACAGGAATCATTGTTTTGGGCTGTAACAGGTGATTGAGATTTATTTAATGCAAACATCATAGTTTCAAGATGGGAAAGGAAGAGAAGAAAAATTTAATACAACAAAATATAATAATCAAAGTTTCAAAGTACAAAAAGAGATGTAAAAATACTTAATTCGGAAAGTGCAATTGATTGAAATATGTATTAGTGTCAGATTATGAAAGAAAATATTTAATATAGAAATCGTAGCACCAGAAAGTGAAAGGTAATCAAGAAACATCTGATACAGGACTAATAGATTGGGATACAAAAGAAGGTAACAAAAAACGCATTTGATGAAGGTATCTGAGCTTCAGGATATAGATAAAGAAATATTGAATACCGAAATCATATTTTAGGCTATCAAAGGGTATAGAAATATATTTAATGCAGGTCTCATAGTGTTTGAATACAAAAAAGATAAGTTATTTTACACACGAGTCTTATTCCTGTATTTAAAACGAAGATAAAGAAGTATTTAATCTAGTTTTTTTAACTCTTTGTGTTTAATTTATTGATATTAATCTGCAATATGTCTTGGTAAGATTGTAAATATTTTCATAATCATTAAAATCTGAACTTTTTCATATTCTTATCCACGTCTAACTAAAAGTAATAGCAATAATTCTTCAAAATTTGAAACATCAGCTTTACTGATACAAAAACCTAAAAAAGAATCAAAGTTTATTATTCCCAAGCTAAAAATTGAAACTTAAAGATACTTTAGATGATATCCAATCTTCTTTTTATATATATATATATATATATATATATATATATATATATATATATATATATATATATATATATATATATATATATATATATATATATATATATATATATATATATATATATATATATATATATATATATATATATATATATATATATATATATATATATATATATATATATATATATATATATATCTTTTTCCAATAGTAAATGTCAAATTAACTAGCAAGTAAACTATTATTACATTTTTTTGTGAAACTTTCAACTGGCATGGGAACTAAAACTTGACTAACGAGAAATAGATTGGTTTTTATGACATATATTAGAAAGAGGAAGTAATATTATCTTCAATTTTTGTTTCATATAAAATATAATCTCATCTTTCTCTCCAAATAAGCGAAATTTTGTGTAAATGTTTATTAATAAATCGAGTACCGATTTAGATCGAGATATTTTCTTAAGTTTTCAAATTTTTATTTGATAGTTTGTAAACAATCACAATTTCCTCTGTCATGTGATTTCGGCGCAATTTAGAAAATGAGAATTTTTGTTGTTGTAAATCATTGTTGCAGATTAAATTTTCCTCAATATCTTTTGAAAGGCTTTACAGATTGCCATGACATTTTTTGTTACAGTTGCTGATGAGACAGAGTTGGATCATTTCACGATATTTTCCATTCCTCTACGTTGATTTTATAGTTTGAAATATTGAAAAAACATATTTTCCCATTGTTCTAACATGCGTTGCATGGAAACAGTATTTTTATAAAATTTTAAAAAAATGAAATTGGGAGAAATCTCTGTAAAAAAATTTAACAATCTTGAAGTTCGCTTAAAACAAGTGGAAGCAAAAACGCCTGCTAGAAACAAATGCGCAGAGACTAAAATAAGTTATCGCTACATAAAGAAATACTATATTTAACCGTCAGTGGTAATTTTAAACTTAAATATGCTTATTCTCATTCATTCTAAGGGGTTTATATTTATTAAAATCTAATACTGAAACTTTTTATTACCAACTATTGTAAATAATAATTAACTGTTAACATATTTTTAAACACTAAGGTTTATTCTCAAACTTTATATTATTTTTCTTTAAATAAAAAGATCAATAAACTTGAAATAAAATATTTTTTTGCGAACGATAGAATACATAGCTGCATCAAATAGGACAACATCGTGAATTGTATATAAAGGGATAATTGCTAAATAAGGCACTATTGTGAATAATAATTAATTTTATTTGGATAAATATAGATCAATAAAATATAGACAAATAAAAAATAATGCAACTGAGCTGGATTGGGAAGGAATCGTGATATACCTTTTGACAATGCATCGAGATATTAAAGTTTTGAACTTATTAATCATGGGAGTTAATGTTTGCGGGTGACATGACAGCTCGAAAAAGTCTCCAAAACATGGTCCTTATAACCGATAAGTAGAAGATGGTGATAAACTTTTAAGTCATGGATGTTAATGTTTGTGTGGATGACATGACAGCTCGAAAAAATCTCCAAAACATGGTCCTTATAACCGATAAGTAGAAGATGGTGATTAACTTTTAAGTCATGGATGTTAATGTTTGTGTGGATGACATGACAGCTCGAAAAAATCTCCAAAACATGGTCCTTATAACCGATAAGTAGAAGATGGTGATTAACTTTTAAGTCATGGATGTTAATGTTTGTGTGGATGACATGACAGCTCGAAAAAATCTCCAAAACATGGTCCTTATAACCGATAAGTAGAAGATGGTGATTAACTTATAAGTCATGGATGTTTATGTTTGTATGGATGATATGGCAACGCGAAAAAGTCTCCAAAACTTGGTCCTTATAACTGATAAGTAGAAGATGGTGATTAACTTATAAGTCATGGATGTTAATGTTTGTGTGGATGACATGACAGCGCGAAAAAGTCTCCAAAACATGGTCCTTATAGCCGATAAGTAGAAGATGGTGATTAACTTATAAGTCATGGATGTTAATGCTTGTGTGGATGACATGGCAACGTGAAAAAGTCCAAAACATGGTCTGTATGACCGATAAGTTGAACAAGATGGTTAATTCGTTAGTCATGGGTGTTAATATTTATGTGGGTGACATGACAACTCGGAAAAGTCTCCAAAACACAGTCCTTATTACCGATAAGTAGAAGATGTGAGGCTAGGAGATAACCGCGGATAGATGCTTTAAGCGTACAAAAATTGCATATTTTAGCACACAGATTTAAGACTTCAATCAACTGAGTCTCAAATTCAGATAAATTTTAAAAAAACTAAAAAACAAACAATTTTCCATCTAGTCTTATAAAAGTGAAATAAAACTAGTTGGCAAGCTAAAGTATATAGATATTAACTACCAATTAGACGCGTCAGATTAATATGAAGAATTTAGACTAAGTTAGATTAATATAACTTTTTAACGCCAATGCTTGATTGTACTGTCTTATTTAATCAACCCCAATGTCTAAAAACTAACTGACTGCTAATTTATTCTATTTTTATTATTTCAAGTTTTCGTTTATTATTATTTAAACATTTAAATATTTATCAACAGAATCCTCTTAAAAATAAATTTATAAATTATTAAAAATAAATATGACTTCCCCTGTTTATAAGAGCAACGAAAATTCCTTACTAAATATAAAATAAGCGACTTGAATCGTCAGACAAGTTTTGTTAAAAATTATTTCGAGAGGAGCATTGACTCGTAACAGGTATTCGTTTAATCATCTTGAAATATATAACTTATTTTTATCTTGTTATTTACCGTCGATAGATCAATAAAAATGAATAATGGTACTCTTCAAATACTCCTACGAAAAATAATATATCAAAAGAACATATGTACCTGATATTCGATTATGAATTAATCTAACTAAACTATCAGAATAATATATACAGAACTGTTGAGCAAAGAGAAATAAAGCACTTTATCATTATTAGTTAGAAAGATTCGTATAAGATTTTACCTATCAAATGATGAAGAATTGTTATCGTCAATGAGATCAAACTATTTATTATTTTTTTGCAAATTTATTAAAAATGAGTTTTCAAAATAATTTCGATAGTTCTTAGATTAAAAATTAGGAAATTATATACTTTGTCTGAATTGTACTTTAAAAATATCATCGATTTTTGAGGATCGTATTAATGCAATTTTATCCGAAGCATTTTAGAAAGGATTTAAGAAACTATAGGAACAGCGAAAGGAAGTGGGAAAATAGGGTGCAGACCTGGAACGGGTGATTTTCTCATGCATGAAATATTGCACCATCTAGAAAAAAAGGCGAAATACAAACTTTTGATCAGACAACGCTTTAGCCTCATCTGTATTAATGTTGGCCTCTCAAAAGTTAGGTCATTGCATACAGTGATAGCTTCAAGTCCTAAAAATTATAATAGTATTTTTGTCGTAAACCCAAAAATTAGGTCGGTAGTCCAACGACGATTTTGACGGAAAGAAATCGTGAGGGCTCAGGGAATAGAGTGTTCACCCACCAACGAGGTGAATCCCAACGATAGCTGGTCAATACAAAGTCCACAGCCGACTCGCACCGAATACAGTGCTGACGCAAAATATCCTCAGTGATAGACGGATCATTGGTTATAATCTCCTTTCCTTTTGGCTAACCAAGGGAGGTTTTCGAGGTTTTCCTCTCCATGTAACACAAATTTATTTCCATTAAAAGTTCCATAAAAATTCAGTTACTTTAATCAAAAAGTCCTCAACGAAAGAAAATTTCTTTCATTACTTGATTCCTTTGTCTTCTGGATTACGTTCAAAATTACAAGGCTACGGAGTTGAACATTAGTAGTCAATAACCCAAGATTGGGTCGGATGTTCATCATAAAATATAAAACAAAATCAAAAATAATTGTTTTATAAAAGCATAATTGTTGTTCTGTTTCTGCAAATCTCTCTAATTCATATCATTTATTTCAATTTAGAATTTTTATTTCATTAACTCATTATGGACCAAAAATTCTAATTTTTTTATGAAAAGAATTAGTTTTAATAATTTTAATAATTGTTTCAAATTCTTTTTTACGCAAGAATATATTTGAAAAGAGTTTAATTTAGTAGCGAGCGAAAGGAGCTTGGTTTCCAAAGTAAACCATTTACGATTGCTTAACAATTTTTAGGGGTTTGGGGAATTTCAGAGAAAAGGTGGTGAAACCCACTAGTTTAAATTATTTCGAAACATAAAATGCTGCATTAAAAATTCAACAAAATATGCGTAAATATAAACTCATATTGCACAAGTAAGAGGGGATTTAATTTTCACGTCTATTTGCATTTTCAGATGTTGGGCATTTTGGAAACTCTTTAGATTTGACAAAAATAATGGTTATACATCATAGTGAATTTGCAATTAGAATGCTCGGTACAACATTTTCTAACATTTTAAACAAAAAAAAATGCATGCTAATTAGATCAATGACAATTTTGAGAGATAATAAGACAAATCATGCATAAAATTATACATAATAAAAAAATTTAATTAAAATCAAACTATGAATTTATTTGCAGCAACTTTCCTTGGGAGTGAAATTAAAACTTTCTTTTGAGAGCTAACTAATTTTAGGTGTACGAGTTCTTGTCGCAAAACTAAACTTTTAACTATAATAACTTTTTTTAGTTTAAATAATACACGGATCTAGAACAAGCAAACATTTTAAAGGAAAAAATTTAATAAATTTAAAAATAATAATTTAGTTAAATGACGCTGTTGAAGAAATCAGCAAAATATGAAAATAGTTTGAATTTATTTAACCAATTTAATTAAAATCAAACTATGAACTTATTTGCTTTACTTTTCGTTGGACGTGAAATTAAAACTTTCTCTTGCAAGCTATAAATTTTATGTGTACTGGTTTTTGTCGTCAAAACTAGACTTTTAACTATTATAACTTTTTTTTGTTAATATAGTACATGATTCTTAAACAATTAAAAATTACATTTTAAAGCAAAAGATGCATTTAAAAAAAATTATTTAATTTAGTCGTGCTTCCTGCAAAATGGGCTGCGAGTATTGAGTAAATATATAAATTAATTTGAAATTTATTTTACCTTAAATTATTTTATGAACAATAATTTAATAATTCTAATCAGTTTGCTATATTCAAAAATAGTATGAAAATGGTAGTATTGCACTATCGAAAAAGTAAATTTTTGGATGAACAATATCTTCGTTTTTCAAAGATCTAATAAAAATTTGATATTAGAAATTTTGATTTAATTTTTCGAATAATTAGATTTTTAACCCATAAAAATATCCTTTCTTATTTTACTCCTCGTGTCTAAAATTTTTGTTATTTTTCTTTATAGTTCATCACAATCTTCATATAATGATTTAAAAGATTATGGGATTTCTTTTCTTTGAAATAATGGTTTATAAAAAAATTTGTTATGGTTTGAGAGCATCAAAGCATATAATCTTCTCATTGAAAGTTAATTTTTTATTTTAGTTTCTTTAAATAATACTCAAGTCAAACATTGTTTCTTGAGATGCGAAGCATTTGAGATTTTTATGAGTTTTAATTGAGTTTTAATTAATGAGATTTTTCTGCAAGTTGAAATTCCTTTATATTTTCATACATTTTAAAATTTAGTAAAAAATGTATAAAACTTAATTGAAAGTTTTGCGTCAGTTTAAATGAAAAAAATTCTTAAAAGTTCCACTTAAAAGGTTCACTTCCACTTTAGACTCACATGATTAAAAAATAATTATTTATTCATATTTTTAAAAATGGATGTAATCTTTACTTAGCAACTTGTATCAGAAACATAACAAAAATACTAAAGTAAAAATGATTTATTTTTCATTTTTTTAGTATTTATACTGTACATCAACAAGAAAAATTCTAAATACATAAATATTTAATTATCTGACTCCGCATTCCTTTCAGAATTGGAATCTAATTTCATTATAAATTCCTTAGAGTTCCCTCGATGATTGAAAATTCCTAGCTCGGAAAGGATTAGAATACAAAATATAATAGAAAGTATTTAAAATTTTTATAATTTGAATGTACAAGAAAGTTAAACCAAGACATTCACAATAATACTGGTAAATATACTGATATGCCTGTATAAAACCATTTATTTCACACAAAAATACTGTTATTTAAAAACAGATGCCTGTTTTACAAGCTGATAAGTATTATTATTTAAATAAAAATCCTTCTTACCTTAACAAAGTCTGAATAAAGTGACTATGACAGTATTGTTGTCGGTGCGAGGCGAGAGCAGCATTCATATGACCAATCGGCTCTGAGATTCGGGCCTATATCATCTCATTAGAAGGCGTGCACCCTGTCCTCTGACCTATCGCAACTCTTAGTATCTCAGAATGAAGAAATATATTCAACTGTTTTTATCTTAAAAGTCTTAGTTATTGAGTTATTGAAGTAATATTTAAGTGCAAAAAGTATAAAACTATGATTGCCCACCCGTTTATGTAATATATATATATATATATATATATATATATATATATATATATATATATATATATATATATATATATATATATATATATATATATATATATATATATATATATATATATATATATATATATATATATATATATATACAGTGGAACCTGTAAAAGTGACCACCTGGGTAAAGTGAGAATCTGAGTAGGGTGACCATTTTCTGCAAGTTTTATTTAAAAAGTCTTTTTTAAAGACTCTTCATAAAGTGACCACCTCTATATAGTGACCATTTGACTTGGTCCCGAGGGTGGTCAATTTAGACAGGTTCCACTGTATATATATATATATATATATATATATATATATATATATATATAGCATAATATATGAATACAAAGAGGACAAAAAGAAAAAAAACGAAGAAAATTAAGAAAAACAATAAGATTTAATTGGTGTGCATAAATTGCAAGTAAAGGTAACTCATAAAATAAGTCCAAAGTGCGGGAAAAACAAGGAAAAATAAAAAAAGGGAAGAAAAAAAATAATAAAAAATCAGGAAAAAGAAAGAAAAAAAATAATAATCCGGAGATATATAATATTTTTTTCAGATGGATATAATATTTTCATTATCTCGCACGATTAAATCCTCAAAAAGGAGTGCCTTCTAATATTGTATAAATATAGCCAAAGCAAAACATATCAACACAAAAATGTGAGGAGCAGTCAAAAAAATTATATATAATATATATATATATCTTTATATATATATTTCGTCTGTTCGTGTGTTTGTCACTGAACTCCTCCTAAGCGGATGGACCGATTTAAATGAAATTTTCTGTGTACCTTCAGAAGGATTCGAAAATGGTTTGTCTCTAATTTTTTTTTTCATTTTTTGGACAGATTTAACGTATATTTTAAATATATCTTTATTTAATCGTATTCGGATCCAAACTAGACATAGAAACATAATAAATCAAAAATAATATTCACGCACGTTGCAACAAGTCATATTAAACTCTAATACTTATGCATGCCCTTAAAAGAAGAGCATCAAATATATTTGCAAGTATGTGAATAAAGGCAATGATATAGCAGTATTTCGAGTTGAAAATACCAATGTGACTGCTCTTCCAATGTGCTCTTCCAGTGAATAACAACGACGAAATAACGCTGTACCAAATGGGCCGGTACATCAGCTCCAATGAAGCTGTTTGGCGTATCTTTGGTTTCCCAATTAATGAACGGGATCCAACCGTTATTCATTTAACCGTCCATCTTAGAAACGGTCAGAGTGTATATTTCACGAACGAGACAACGATTGACCGAGCTATAAATCCACCAAAAACTACACTCGCCAAATTTTTTGAATTGGGTAATCGTACGGATGCTTTTGGCGTCTTTGCACGGACATTACTCTACTCAGAAGTACCACCCTATTTCACATGGGTTCGAAAAAATGGACACCCCACAAGAAAGGCACACCGGTTGATGCATGTCCCGGTTTATTCAAATCAAACGCCTTTGGGAGAATATTTACAGTCAATCCAAGGCAGACTGAGTGCTTTTATTTTCGACTGTTGTTGGTTAATTACACCGGCTCATTGTCATTTCAAGATATATGTAAAGTCGATGGAAATCAACATCCAACGTATAAAGATGCATGCTTTGCACTCGTCTTGCAGGAAGACGACAGCCAATGGGAATGTATGTTTGCTGAAGCAGCATTGAACTGTACTGCAAAGCAAAATCGTCTACTATTTGCTATAGTATTAGCTACATGTTTCCCGTCCCGTGTAGAAGCGTTATGAGAATATCACAAAGATTCGATGACTGATGATATACGGTATCAATATCGCACACGTTGCAACGATCTAACGATAGTATTCAGCGATGCTATGTACAATGAAGCACTGCTTGTTATTGAGGATCTTTGCATTATTATTGCCAAATTGCCACTCAGTCATTTCGGTATGCTTTCGCCAAATCGAAGTGTATCTGATTTATTAAACACTGACATGAATCGTGAACTTCAATACAATACGATAAAAATGGCAGCGATTGTTACTCGCAATGTTCCACTAATGAATGAGAAACAATGGAGCATACTTCGCTAATTCTCGGTGAAATACGATCAAATAATGGCATCGCGTTGGCCGTTGCATCATCTGGCATTGCGGCAATTTTATTGGACGGAGGCGGAACAGCTCATTCAGTATTTAAGCTGCCACTAAATATTCAAAACAACCCAAATGCAGTGAGCAACATAAAAAATATTTCTTGCATGGCCACAGTGTTAAAACACAGTAAAATTATCATCTGGGATGATTGCACTGTGGAACACAAAAATCGCTTGAGGCGTTGAACAGGACATTGAAAGATATAAAAAAATAATGGCAAATTATGTATTTGGCGGCACTCTGTTACTCCTTTCAGGTGATTTCAGACAAACACTTCACGTCATTCCGCGTTTAATGTACGCTGATGAGATCAATGCTTTCTTGAGATCATCTCCACTTTGGCGTAATGTTGAAAAAGTTCTACTGAAAGTAAATATGCGCGTCCAAATGCTTCAAGATCCATCTGCTGAAACATTCTCAAAACAATTGTTAGATATCGGTGATGGAAAGGTTACTAAGGATGAGACTGGCTGCTTAAATTACCGGACGATTTCTGCACAATCATTGATTCACAAGATGCTCTCATTAGCCTAATATTTCCCGATGTACACACGCAATGCATTCATCATGAGTCCCTTAGGAAAATTTGCCATAGGTTTGCCATAAAAAATGCCATAGGATATTCCTATGGGGTTTTGCCTATGGCAAAATTTTGCCATACACTTTTGCCATACATGTATGGTAAAATTTTGCCATACGTATATGGCAAAAGTGTATGGCAAACTTTTACCAAAGGCAAAACCCCATAGGAATATCCTATGGCAAATTTTTGCCATACATGTATAGCAAAATTTTGCCATACGTATATGGCAAAAGTGTATGGCAAAATTTTGCCATAGGCAAAACCCCATAGGAATATCCTATGGCATTTTTTTATATGGCAAATTTTTGCCATACGTATATTGTAAAAGTTTATGGCAAAATTTTGCCATAGGCAAAACCCCATAGGAATATCCTATGACATTTTTTTATATGGCTAAATTTTGCCATACGTATATGGCAAAATTTTACCATAGGCAAAACCTCATAGGAATATCCTATGGCATTTTTTTATATGGCAAATTTTTGCAATAAAACTAAAATGTGCTACAGCTTATGACAAAATATTTTTCCATAGGCTATGGTACACCTTTGCCATACAGCTATGGCAACATTTCTCGTTGATATTTTACCATACATCAAAAAATAGTTACTTACAAGAATCTTTCGCAATGGATATTAAAAATGCAAAACTTAATAATTGTAGAATAAATATATATCCAGAAAGCTTTTTTTTTTTTTAAATTTCTTTGATAAACTTCCCCTGTTTCACTTGCAGAATCCTTTCTGAATGCTGATCTTATTCAAATAAATTTTAAACGGTTAGTACTAACCGTTAGAAAATGGGTCCGGTGGTCGGAGTGAGTGGGGAAAATATTGGTTAATGTTGATTGGGAACAAAATATATTGAGTACAGGCAACCAATATTTGTTAAAACTGTAAAAAACAAGAAAATAGAAAGTGGGTCTGGAGGTCGGAGCGAGTATAAAAAACGTTAATTTGATTGATTGGCATCATAATTAGTTAGTAAGCGCCAGATATTAGAGGAACCTATTTAAATAATGGTCGGAGCGAGTATTAAAATTTTTGAAGTTTTGATATGTGATACTAAACTTAAAATTAAACAAACTACTAAAACAATAAAATACTATGAAAACACAAAAGATAAAGAGTGGGGCTGGTGGTCGAAGCGAAATTAGTTTAAAATTGACCAAACGGGACAAAAGCCGAATATGTAACGGTGCAACCAGTGGTGGCATGTGAACAAAATTTTATCTATAAAGAAGAGATGGTATTAGACTATGAAAAGCTAAGAATAGAAAACATGCTAAATTAGTTGATCCCCTACTAGTGAGGGATATAAAACTCAGAAAATTTATGTTGAGTTGTGTTTAGCACAGTTAGAAAAGAGAACGCAATATAGAAACATTGGTAAATACAAAACATGTTTAAGACATGATTAATATTGGTAAAATTAATAAATGCTCTTGACACTTGGTCAGGGATAGTAAATAAAAATTAATTGGGTATAGGGAATCGCTATGACGAAAAAGTTGTAAACTTAAGGAAATGATAGATTGTTAAAAGCATTTTTGGTAACAGCAGCAGATGATATGGCCAGGGACTGTCCCGTTGATGATATTGAAGCAAAATAATTGTCAACCAGTAATCCAGCAAATCTAGTTAAGTGATGACCCTAAGCTATGTATAAATATGTAACAGAGCATTGTACAAGTATATGTGGATACTTAAGAAATATTAGTAGTAAGATAGTAAAACGCAGAGGCATAATAAAAACCAATTTAATGGCAAGCAAAAATTACACACAAAATAAAAATATAAAGCCCTAACATATGTAAGAAAATGTAAAAAAGCATTGCAAGAACCTAAGTGGAATTAAAATCAAAATCTAATGAGAAAGTAAACACTGACTTTGATATTGATATATGACAGCAATAAAATGAAATTGTCGCGGAACAAGTTAAAAGAATTAAAAAATTTTAATTATTAAAGAAATTATGGATCTGGCTTGATGATAAGAACTTCACTGCGTTTTTCATCATGAAGATTGTTTACAAATTGCTACGGGGAATAGAACATCATCAATAATGGAAAAGTGATGTGACTTTAAAAATTTATATAAAATCAGCGGGAGGGGATAAAATAAAAAGAAAGATGTTGTTTAATCAGAAACAGTTGGGAGAAAGAAATATAAAAATTTTAGATGAAAATATAAATAGCAAGATATTAATTAAAGTGTACAAAGTCAGCGTTAACCAATAGCAAAATTTAACATAGCGAAAACCTATACCCAATCGCGACATATTTTGAAAAGATACCGATAATAAAAGTACCAGACAGCCGGTAATTAAAAACTTAATAAATTCAGATAGATAATCGCATATGCGTTTGCAATAAAATGTTTTAGACCAAGAATGAGATCGAAAAAATATTAAAATGAGTAGCCAAAGTTAGCGAAAGATTCCATTAGTAGTGGAATACACGTTAATATGGCGGTCTGATACTCTAAGCCTAAATCAATGGAACATCAGATTTCAAACACTCAAAAATGGAAATATTGGCCACCCGGAGGCCGCAAAAGACTCACCAGGAATACCTTGTGGGATAGCATGTTGAATTTAATTAACTTCGGGGTGGAAAAATGGATATTTCCTTCTTTTAGAAGATATTTTTGAGGACTCCATAGAAGATGTTGTTTCGTTGGTGGGGATCTAGATCAGCTTTTCCCTATGGTATACTGCCATACAAATCTTTATAGTTACCATTGGCCTATGGTATACTGCCATACAAATTTCTATGGTTGCCATAGGCCAATGGTGACGTGCCATACAAATCCTTCTGGTTACCATAGGCCTATGGTATACTGCCATACAAATCTTTATTTTTTCCATTGGCCTATGGTATACTGCCATGCAAATTTTTATGGTTGCCATAGGAGAATGGTGACGTGCCATATAAGTGCCATGCATGTCTCTATGGTTACCATTGGCCTATGGTATCTTGCCATACAAATTTCTATGGTAGCCATTGGCTTATGGGGTTTTGCCATACAAATTTCTATGGTAACCATAGGCGTATGGTATCTTGCCATACAAATTTCTATGGTAGCCATAGGCTTATGGGGTTGTGCCATACAAATCTCTATGGTAACCATAGGCGTATGTTATCTTGCCATACAAATTTCCATGGTAGCCATAGGTCGCCATAGATTACCATAGGCTTCTCTATGGCAAATTTTCCTAAGGGGTGGCTGGCAGAAAGGGTGATTTTAGCAGCAAAAAATGCGGACTTCAACGAATTGAATCTGTAGATGCAACAGTTATTGCCAGGTAACTTGGTGACATGCAAATCCGTTGATGCAGTTTGCGATCCCATTGAAACTGCAAATTTTCCAACAGAGTTTTTAAACTCATTGGATTTACCTGGCATATCACCGCATAATTTGGTACTCAAAGTTGGATCTCCGGTTATTTTGCTTCGTAATTTGAACCCACCTTGGCTGTGCAACGGCACGCGATTAGTAATTAAAAAATTAATGAACAACGTCATCGAAGTCATTATTTTAAATGACAAATTCCGGGATGAAAGTATATTACTTCCACGAATCCTTATTATGTGCCAATCCCTATTATGCCCCCTATTATGCCTATTATGCCCCCACACATGTGCCAATTCAATTTAAACGCACTCAGTTCCACATTAGATTGGCATTCGCAATAAGGCCAAACAATGTCTGTTTGCGTCTTAGATTTGAACACACCATGTTTTTCGCACAGATACGTGGCATACTCTTTAGTGGGCAAACCATCCAGTTTATTTGTGTTAGCTAAAGATGGAATGACAAAAAATATTGTACACTCCATTGCACTAAGAGATTAATATTGTTGACTAATATTTTCAGAATTCGTTGTATATATAATTTATAAGAAAAAGTTGCAATAAATTTAAAAAAATTATTATTTGGTGTGTTGTTACTTTCACATTCCGCCATTGTTCACAGCGCTCCATGCCTCTTCCACTCATATACCTTATACGCACACATTTACAATAAATAAGATACAAGGAGGCTTTGCCCCCTGCTCGCTGGCTCACGCCAACCCCCGGAACTGCTTTTGCAGTTCATTTCGGATAGCTTCGCAATCCGATGCTCGCTTTGCTCGCTCATTGGATACGTTCTTAACGTCTAGCTTTTGTATACTTTTTTGAACAATGAAGTTCTGAAATCTTTTCACTGTAGAAAATTCTAAGCCTGTGCATTTCAATATTAATTTGAAATTGAAAACAGTTCGCATATTTTTCTTAATCACACTATTCTAAATTTCAGTTGTTGAGAAAAGTAACTGTTGTAAGTTTTGTTTTAAAGTCTTTCCCACCAGAGGGCTAAAACCATGTGTTGTAAAACAATATGTAATAGTAATGAACGCCGGATGTAAAGCATCGGCTTCGATGAAGATAATTTTGTGAAAATTTTCTTGATAATTCGGTGAGAATTCACCCGATTAGACATATGATATTCACTACATGCTCTTGCTCGCCAAAGCCTATCAATTAAAACGTAATAGCGTTTTATATAATATAGATTAGCCATATGATGCTCACTACGTGCTCTTGCGCGCCGAATCCTATCAATTAAAAATGAAAGCTGTTGCCAACGCGAGAAAAGAAATATCATCGGTTTTATTGATACATACATACGTAGTAGCGTTTTATATAATATAAGATATATTTTCATACTCTAGAAATAATCCATATGGCAGAACATCGTTTGCCGGGTCAGCTAGTATATATATATATATGTATATATATATATATATATATATGACGCAAACAGACATTGTTTGGCCTTATTATATAGATGTAGGAAGCGTATTCCATACGTCATGCACACATACATATATCATTGCGCACCCTCCCCACGCATATCATGGCGCACACCCTTCCCTCCCCACACACATCGTATGTGATGGTAGCCGACGAGGCAGACGGCCTCTTCTAATAAGTTAAGTGTCTTGTATTTTGTGTATTGTCCAGTGTTATGTCCTATATGTGAATAAATGTTACTTAACGTAGTTCTGATGCTCCTTGCCTTCCCCCATATTTTGGGGGCTCGGCCTTCCCTCCTGCAATCCTAAGACAACAATACCCCTAGATACCTGAAGCTGTCGAAAAATAAAATGCACCAAAGACGTTCTACATTTTATTTTGATGAATTGCATTAAGACGTTAACAAACAGACGTGTTGTGTTAAAGGCAATAAATGAAGTTCTTCTACTGGACGATATGTTACAATATTTTTTTTTGACGGACGGACTGCACCCAATACCAAGGTAGGCGAAATTTTATTAATTTCGTATTCAGAATTTTTATGTTAAATAGAATTGAATTCAAAAGATTAGTAATTTTGAACAGTTCCAATTTCCGCGTTAATTTGTTTTGAATTGTTTAATTCTTAATCTCTGTTTATCTAATTTCGATTTGTTTAAATTTTCATTGTAAATTAATCATGGCACTAAAATTAGGAGACATCCCCCTAATCGCCAATTCCTTAAAGTACGGAACTACTCAGGCTGTTAAAGCTTTAAATTCAATACTAGCACTCCCTGTTTTCGATAGAACATCGAGAAAAAAGATAAGAAACTTTTCAGCATTTCCTGATGATTTTGATTTCGAAAAACATAAGGAAAATTTGTTAGCTATTCTCTCTTTAAAAGAATTTATTTCAGTAGCTAATTTGTTGCATTTAGAAGTTGAAGGTGATGAGCAAATTTTATGTCATAATATATTAAACGCTTTATCAAATATTATTGAATTTCAAAAAACATTAAGCACAGATTTTTTATCGGAAGACGAAAATGAAACTAATAATCCGATATTCCCGCCGAATCCAATAAATCAGAATACTAATGCTTATGATTTTTCAGTAGGCGCCAATCAAGGTCAGCCAACTACCCCCGTTAGTGAAGAGCTTGTATCAAATATTCAAGGTCTTTCATTTTCTTCAAATCAAAATGATTCATTTAGTAAACAAAATAATGTAAATTCTTTTTCGAATGAGTTAGCGAATTCGGAAATGAATTCACAGTTCTGGTTACTTTTAAGAGACATTTCTTCTAATTGTAGAAAATTTTCGGGTGAAGATTTTTATTCTATTAAAAGTTTTTTTCGAGATGTTGAGGAAAATTTTGATTTATTCCCAGCTATAAGTTCCTCTCAGAAATTAATTTTTGCCAAGCGTTTGATTTGCGGAACTGCCAAATCATTTTTGTTTTCAAAAAGAAATTTAAATACGTATGACGCGTTCAAAGATGAATTAATTAAAGAATTTTCAGATACTGTTACTTCAATAGAAATTCATCGAGAACTTGAAAAACGTAAAATGTTGAAATCCGAAACTTACTTACAATATTTTAATTCAATGCGTGAATTAGCTAATAGATGTGACTCTACTATTGACGAAACATCCATAATTCAGTATGTTATAAATGGAATTAACGGAACACACTCTGAAAAAATTATTCTTTATGGAGCGAATTCTTTTTCGGAATTTAAGCAAAAATTACATACGTATGAAACTTTTGTAAACAATAGAATCAATAATCCAAGTTCGTCAAATTTTCCCCATACACATGATAGCCAAAAATAAAACAACTATAGAAAGCCTTCAAAATTGAATGTTTTGGAATCAGCTAAAGCTCCTCAGCGTTGTTTTAACTGTAATGATATCGGTCATTTATCTAAATCGTGTCCTAATCGTTTACGTGGTCCCAAATGTATATCATGCAATCTGTTTGGTCATAAATCCACAGAGTGTAGGCGAAATAATCGAAATGATAATTCTGCACCACATGCCAATGTAAATACCGTTCACGAATCTCCTTCTCATATTAATATGTGTAAAGAAGTAATAATGTCTGATCAAAAACTTAATGGTTTAGTAGACACATGTAGCAATTTGACATTGCTAAGAAAAGTGGCATATACAAAATTAGGCGCTCCACCATTAAAAAGAAACAATAAATTGTTAACTGGTTTTGGTTTTTCACAAACAAACATCATCGGTTCTTCTGATTCCGAAATTATTATTGATGATCAAAATTTCCCTGTAACTATTTCTGTTGTGCCGAATAATTGTACAAATTATGATCTAATAATAGGTTGCGACGTTATTCAACAAGCAAACCTCTCTATTTCACCTGCCGGAGTTCAATTTACAAAAATTTCTAAACCCTCTGATAATGTAATTGAAAATTTCGTTATGACAATTTCTGACGATTCTCCCTCTTATGATATCGGTCCTAACGTTTCGAAACAAACTCGTATAGAAGTTGAGCAACTTCTAATGGCTTATTCGCCAGAGAAAAAGAAAACTGCTAATATTGAACTTGATATCGTACTAACTGACGACGAGCCAATTTTTCATAAACCCCGACGTTTGCCATTTGTTGAGCGTGGCATTGTAGACGAACAAATTGATGAATGGGTTAAAAATGGAATTATTGAACCTTGTTCATCCCCGTACGCTAGTCAAGTTGTGGTAGTTTGTAAAAAGGATGGTAAATCTCGAGTTTGTATTGACTATAGACGTTTAAATCGAAAATTAATTAAAGATAACTACCCTCTTCCTTTAATTGATGATATTTTAGATTGTCTTCAAAATTCTAAAATTTTTATTACACTTGATCTGAAAAATGGGTTCCTACACGTTCCGGTTAATGAAAAAAGTCGTAAATTCACTAGTTTTGTTACACATAATGGTCAATATCAATTCAGACGTATGCCCTTCGGTCTTAGTAACGGTCCATCAACTTTTATGTGTTACATAAATGCTATTTTTCGAGACCTAATTGCTAAAGGCATTGTTTTGCCATATATGGATGATATTGTTATCCCTGCTGCTAATGAATCTGAAGCTCTTAAATATTTAAAAATTGTTCTTGAGGTAGCTCGTGATTATGGACTTGAAATAAATTTTCAAAAGTGCAAATTTTTATATAATAAGATTGAATTTCTTGGATACGTAATAGAAAACGGAAAATTATCACCTTCTCCGTCTAAAACTAAAGCCGTTCTGAACTATCCAGATCTCAAAAATGTTAAAGACGTACGACGATTTCTCGGACTTACTGGTCATTTTAGAAAGTTTATACCCTCGTATTCCACTATAGCAAAACCTCTAAGTGACCTCCTACGTAAGGACAGCCCCTTTCAGTTTAAAATTGATCAGAAAGCCGCATTTCAGAAATTAAAATACTTACTTTCCCAGAAACCTGTTTTAAGTATTTATAATCAAAATTCTCCTACTGAGATTCATACTGACGCATCAATAGATGGTTTGGGGGCAGTCCTACTTCAAAAATCTATACATGACAACCAACTCCATCCAGTATTTTTTATGTCAAAGAAAACATCGGACAATGAAAGAAAATATACTAATTTTGAACTAGAAGTACTTGCAGTTGTGGAAGCACTAAAAAAATTTCGTATTTATGTGCTTGGTACCAAATTTAAAATAGTAACTGATTGCGACGCCTTAGTGAAAACTTTGAACAAAAGAGAACTTAATTCCCGTATTGCTAGATGGGCACTATATCTTCAAGAATTTGGTTATACTATAGAACACAGAACTGGTTCAAAGATGTGTCACGTAGATGCTCTTAGTCGCTCTCCACAGTGCATGGTCATTCAAAATAGTTTACATCTTCAGCTACTAAAAGCGCAACAAACTGATGACCAAATAACTGTCATAAAAACTCTTCTTCAAAGTACACCTCACGATGATTACATACTAAAGAACAAATTATTATACAAAACTGTTAATGGAATCGATTTAATTGTAGTACCTGACGAAATGCAGACCAACATCATCAAAACTGCTCACGAACGTGGTCATTTTGCCGTATTACGTACACAAGAATTGGTCAGTAAAGACTTTTACATACCACATCTTAAAGACAAAGTTGAGAAATGCATTAAAAATTGTGTTTCATGTATCCTAGCAAATCGAAAACGTGGCAAACAAGACGGTATGCTACATCCAATCGAAAAAAATGACTCACCTCTTCACACTTTTCATTTAGATCATCTAGGTCCGCTGGCAACCACCTCGAAGAAATATAAACACATTTTCACAGTTATAGATGCTTTTACTAAATTCAGTTGGCTCTATCCCACCAAATCCACAGACGCTGCAGAAGTCATAGATAGACTAGAAAAGCAAAGTCATATCTTTGGAAATCCAGCCAGAATAATAACTGACAGAGGATCTGCATTTACCTCTGCTGCATTTCAAGACTACTGCAATAAAGAAAAAATTGCTCATGTTGCCATAACAGCAGGCTTACCAAGATCTAATGGCCAAGTTGAGAAACAAAATTCCACCATTATTGCCGTCCTTTCTAAACTCTCAGCAGACAATCCAGAGAAATGGTATACCCATGTTCCCAAACTGCAACAGATACTGAACTCAACGTTTCAGCGAAGTATTAAGATGACGCCCTTCGAACTCCTCATTGGTACGAAAATGAAGTCGAAAAATGATATCAAGATCATAGAACTGCTAAACGATGAGACAACAGCTAATTTTCAACAGCAACGAGATGAACTACGCAAAAACGCAAAGAACCAAATTTGCAAAGTTCAAGATGAAAATCGCCGTTATTATAATCTCCGTCGTAAGCACGCACAAAAGTTCAAACTTCATGATTTAGTTACAATTAAGCGAACACAGTTTGGTCCAGGTTTAAAGTTAAAGCAAAAATTTCTAGGACCCTATAAGGTGACAAAAATCAAAAATAATGACACCTATGACGTAGAGAAATGTGACTTCGTCGATGGACCTTTCAAAACCTCTACTTGTGCAGAGTATATGAAACCATGGCCTCACGATAATGAAAAAACTTAATTTTCTATTTGAAAATAGTCACTTTTTTTTCATGAAAGACTGATTGACTTTATCAAGAAACTAAACTTTTTTTTCCTTCCTTTAATATCATTGACTCTAAATTTTATATTTAATGATTTATTTTTATCTTGTTTTAGAGAAAATTTACAGTTGCAGATTAATGTTTCATTGAAATGTGAAAAAGCTGTTACTGATATTTGTTTAACTATCGGTAATGTATGAAATTTTTTTATATTCTAATATTTCAGAAGATTGTAATGTAAACAGAAAATTGTAATACTGTGTTATGAAAATGTTTCATAATTGTTTTGCTAAAATTTTTCAGATTAATTTTCTAATTATTTGATTGTATTGTTAAATATTAGTCAGCTTAATTTCAGCTTTTTTTTTTAAATTGTATTGGTAGATGTAGATAGTTTTCAGATTTAATTTTATTGCTTGTAACACCAGGCGAGGTCGCCTTCCTGGTCATGATGGCCGATGTAGGAAGCGTATTCCATACGTCATGCACACATACATATATCATTGCGCACCCTCCCCACGCATATCATGGCGCACACCCTTCCCTCCCCACACACATCGTATGTGAATATATATATATATATATATATATATATATAAATGAATAAATGAGCACATAAATCGAACCTAAAAAATTAGACGTTTTTTGAATTACAGGGCAGCTAAGAACGAGATTGGTCAAATTGGCACCCTCCATCATTCCGGTAATTATGCTTTGAACACTGAAAAAATACTTAAAATTAAAAAAAAAACATAACTAATCTGTTTTTTACCACTACATATTTCTTTAAAAATTCAATATAGGAAACGAAAATATTTTCGCCATTTTTAAGCACGATGCTGAAAAGAAATATTTTCTTTCGGCCTTCCCTTATCTAAAAATTCTCTCATATCGCAGTGTTATATAGATTTTCAAAATATTTCAAATACCTTGACACATGTTTAACAGTACATATTTAACAGTACAGGAACTGTTTTTGACCAGGATTTTCAATAACAACTTGATCAAATCATTAAAAAAAGAAATTGACATTCGTAATAACTAATTAAAAAAGCTTTTCAAGAACCAAGAAATAACGTATAGTGCAATCCATCAAAACTATAACTTGAATATTCACTTAGCCACAAGCGAGAGAAATTAGTTTCATGTCATGAGTTGAAATAAAGGAATCAATTTAGGATTCGACTCGATTTTTATCAAATCTTTCTGATAGAATTTTTCAGAAAAATTGGTAGAAGCATTTATTTTAAAGCGCAGGAGCAAATCCATTTTATTTAATACCATTTTTCAAGCAAAAGTGCCAAATGGAGCATAAAGTGGAAAAGCAATAAATGAAAAATTACCGCCTCCAGAGAATATTTTAAAGAGCGTTTCAGTTCACTTTTGTAACTTTTCTTTTCAGATAAGAGAGAAAACATTTTTTTCATGAAATTGATTGCCAAATGTTCGAAGAATGGCACTCTACTTTAACATTTTGGAAAAGAAAAAGTAATCTGACTTAAGATTTTTACTTTTGTTAATAAATTTTGACCCACTTAAATGATAACTTGTCATACGAAAAACAGGTTAGTCGTAAGTTTTTAATAAGGGTTTCGATATAAAGTACTTGGTAGATGGTAATTGGTTGCAACGAAAATTTTAATATATATTACAAGATATTTAGGAAAAGCGAGGATGTATTTTAAATTTCTTGTGTGTATAGTACAGCTTTAGGTTTCTCAAAAATAACCATTTAAAAAAAAACAAGTTTAAAATAAATAAATAAATAAATACCAGAAAAAAAGAGAGATATATAGTTTGGAGTGTTATGCAAAGAAAGCTGAAGCTTTCATTCCTTAAATAGCTTTTATTAGTTTTTTAATTCGTTTCTAATTTAATCAAGAGATGGCACAGTTGACTTGAAAAATAAAAAAGCAATGTTTATGCTGCATTTCAGAGCATTCTGTTTCATGCAAACATGAAAAGATGGAAACACACTGATTGCTGTTCTCTGCTTAGGAATCTGGTTGCATTTTTTATTACAAGTTTTATAAATTAGTCATAAATTTAATCAACAGATGGCGCTGCTGAAAAAACTCTTTAAAAATATTTTATTCTACATTAGAAACAGAAAGATATAAAAATGTAAAGTTCTATTAGTGTTCTGCATAAGAATCTGGAGAGATTTTATTCTACGACTTTTTTTGAAAAAGTTATAAATTTTATCAACACTACTGACTGAACTGTCAACTAATTTTTTTGCCGTTTTTCAGACTATTCCAATGGAAATATTGTTTCTTTTACAGTTTCGAAAAGTTATTTTCATACACTATTTGGAAGATATTATTCTTTTTCCCAGGACAATGATGGCAGCTAGGGACGTTTTGTTTCTGTAATAAAATACTTTTTTCACAGGACAGGTTATAAGCAGTTATATTCTTTTTGTTTCTGATTATATATCCTTAAAATTTATTTTATTGCATTGTTTTTTTTTCCATCTGTCCTAAATTTCCATTTTCTTTAATGGGGAAATATTTATATAGTATAAAAAACACTGGTAGGACAAAGGTGACGGTAACAACCGAAAACAAAATAAAAATACATTGATAAAGAATTAAAGCGAAACATTGTTTTATTAAGAAATATAGTGACACCAATTCGAAAATAAAGCTTTGGGAAAACACACTTAAATTTTTAACAGATTATATAAATACGCTACGCTTATTTAATGTATAATATGCTATAAACGCGCTTTAATATTTCAATTTCGTTTCAAAGCACATATTTTTCGATTTTTTTTTTAAACTTTGCAAAAGTTTAACTTTTAATTACATCAATCGTTAGTTTGGTAAAATTACTTCTTAGTAAAAATTCTAGCACATTGTCAAAAAATTCCGTTCTGTATTTTATATTTTATTATTTATTTTATTTTCTTGATTTCTAATACAGTTAATATCCTTGCTCATGTATCTGAATTCCTTTAGAATGAGTTATACTTAAATAATCTATTTTTGTTATTTATGCTTTGCAGAACTGTCTTACAATATTATAATAAATGTGAAACAATATACAGTAAAACTTTAGAATTTAGTTTAATTTGGATTTATGTTCGTTTTTTTTTTGTTTCAATTTTAATATAAGTAAAAAAATAATTTACCTGCATGTTTATTTCAATTATTTATTAATTCATTTTGAAATCGAAACACTTATGCAATTTCTAGCAAATATTTGACGTTTAAATATTTATCATTTTATTTAAACTATCATGCTCGACGCAATATATTTGAAGGAAGTGTTCCGAAATTTCACGCATCCTAACCAGTTTCAAAACACATATTTTTCGATTTTTCAACTTCGCAAAAGTTTATCCTTTACTGACATCAATTGTTAGTTTGGTAAAATTACTTTTTAGCGAAAATTCCAGTATATTGTCAAAAAATTCTATTCTAATCTAAACATTGAGTTATTTATTTAATTTAGATTTCAATTGCATTAAATATCCCAGCCCATGTACTTAAATTCGTAAGAATGAGTTATAATATTTAAATGAGTTATAATTTAGGAAGAGTTATAAATCTATTTTTGTTATTTATGTTTTGTGTAACTGTTTTATACTATTATAATGATTGTGAAACAATTTAAATTACAACTTTAGAATTGGTTTTTGAGTTTTTATTATATTTTTTTGAAAAAAAGTAATAACTTATTTGATTTAGTTTAATTTGGATAAATATTTGTTGGTTTTTCTTAATTTGAATGAAAGTTCTAAATAATTTACTTATGTGTTTATTTCAACTATTTATTAAGTCATTTTAAAATCGAAACTCTTATGATAATTGTAGCAAATATTTGACACTTAAATATTTATCGTTTTATTTAAGTTACCATGATGTTCTACGCAATATATTCGAAGGAAGTGTTCTAAAATTTCACGCATCCTAAGGCAACGAAATTCATTCCGAAAGTGCCATTCCCACATACTCATCGAAATATGCATATATATTAACGGAGTTCTGATTTTCGACGACGATCGAATGATATGCCTAACTCCATTTCGAACACTCTCGAACAAATAATTAGATTGAAAATTCTAAGTAATCCGATTTTCAAGTTGAAATTGCATTTTAATAAGGTACTTGAAAATGCCTATAAATTAATTTTGAAATAACATTAGAAATATTTCGTTACTGTCATGCCTTTTTTATATCATTTGTACTTGTTAACTAATTATATCTCCTTAAAAGGGCTTTTAAAAAAATTGATCAAATTTCTGTTATTTTAAATGACCGTTTGCTTTGAGAAATTTCTCCCCGAATATATTAATTCTCATTTGGAGGGTTACCTTCAGGCAGTACAGGATTTTATTTCTTCCATGTCTATCTACAGAAAATTATACATTCGGATTTTCCTTAATCATTCTGTGATTTATTAATATATTTTCTATATTTAATTACCTTTTAATCATTAAAATGTAATATAATGCTTATTACCTAGTAATAGTAAGTTATAGTTAACTAGTAATAGACATGAATGAGGAAAACAAAATTTGAAACAGTAAAAATTAATTTTCCAACGGAAAATGGAAAATAAAGGTGAAAAGCAAAGCTAAAAAAAGGCAGTGGCTTTAATAGGTAAAATGCATTTCCAATGCCATGAAGAGGTGGTGAGGAACTCATGTCGTTAGCAGGTGAATCAGTACTTATATGAATGAAATAAAGTTTTGAGGCATCAAGACGAGCTAATGTGGCAGGGTTGGAATGATTTGTGTCATTATCGAAATTAAATTTATATCCGGTGATATCAGCAAATTTCATAGTTCCAATTCCAATTTAAATGTGAAATACCATTATTCTAAGGCTGGTGGCGGCTAGAAGGTCGATATTTGCCAATTTGTCTGGGAAATAAATGCAGTCGATATGCAATCCCTTATCATGCTGTTCGTCACGATATTGTGAAGCCTTAATTTCTTCAGCCTGCAAGGGAATGTTTGTAGTGGAAACATATTACTACATGGAGAAAAAATTTTTGACAAAATAACCATACATATATGGTGAAAACACTTCTGATAAAAAAGCAATAATTTTGGCTACTAAGCCAAATTTTATGTTAAATAAGTCATTAATTTGATATTTTTTCAGTTCATTATGGTAATGATCAACCGGAAATTCTGATTTTTAAAATAACAGTTATAACTATTATACCTTTAGTAAAGCGACAGAACTGAAAAGCAAATTTAACCGAACAAGTGGTTTTAATGCCATTCTCTATGGTATCATGATAATATTATCAAAATGTTCATCAGAAGTATTATACTTTTAACATTTATTTTTTAATTTTAACATTTTGATGTTTGTGCATTTTATTAAATTAAATAGTAATAGACCTGATAATCTGTTTATATCTCTGTGGTTTAGTTAAGGGCGGTTTACTTAAATGATGGATAGTAGAAGTAACGGTGAATTAATTTCCCTTGATAATATTTTGCAATTATTACACTGGGAAAATGAGCCCAAATAGTGATTTAAAGTGTTTTAAAAATGCTATATTTTGATTGATCAAGCTATGGTGTTTATTTTATGTATCTCTTATGGGGTAGTTGAATTTATTTACCTATTAATGTCCAGTGCGAAAAAAACGGACAAACCTGAATAAATTTTGATCTAATGATCGGGTCTTCACTTTCTAGGCCTCAATCAAAATGGCTCAAATGGGTGACCTCAAAAATGCTAATTTTTTAGTGCAGACAATTTTTCAAGTTATAAACATAGCTTTTTTCGACAGAGTCGGATTTCTAACATCCAAAATATAGGGGGTAGCCCCAATTTGTGAAGTGTTTTCTTTTTTATTTTTTGTTATACATGCATATGCAGATTCAGGTACTCATTACAAAACACCGTTAATATACCCTAGTAAATTAGAAAAACGGATACCTCAAAAACATTACAAAGATGCATCTATTGTATAGTGGAGTTAAGAATACCGCCATATTCCTGGGTATATGTTTGGGGGCTTCTCTATCTTATGTTACCTGTATTTCGACATGACAAGAACTTTTAATTCGAACTTTGTAATGAGCAAACAATCCATCACATTTGTGTGTAACAATAAATAAGTCAATATAAATAAATTCAGGGTAACGATGGGATTCAAACCCACTACTTCTACTCTTCCAGTTTAGGAAGCTGAGAGAGCCTTGAGGCGTAGCAGTTTAGTTACTGATTTAGTTTTACTTTAAACAGACATTTGTATCTTTACAAATCCGCATTTTTTATTATTTTAAATGCTCGAATATGCCAGTTTGTAGTTTACATAAAAATAAAAACAGCTAAGTGTCGAAAAACAAATTCAAAAGACGCTTACGAAATAAAATAGAAGATATCAAACTTAATCTTTTTGTGGCATCTCAAATTATATTATCACTATCAAAATTACCAACTTTTTTGATAAAATTACTAAATTTTACCCCATTTACCACCAAACAGAGGATAATAATGCCATAATGTATTGCTAATTTTGAAAATTTTTACTAAAGTGCAACGATAAAGAAATGCAACAATTTACGGTGTCCTGACAGAAAGCACTAGAATGTACAGTAAACATGTTTTTTTTTTCTCATAATATATAACAGTAAAAACTTGAGAATTATCTCATTTTACTGAGACTCAATTCACTTCATATTGGGGCCTATTATTCATAGATATTTTAAATAATAAAAATCTTTTAAAATTAGTTAAATTTTATATTTATGATCTTTTAAAATCATTTAATATTTCAGTAATAAGTGCAATAGTTTTTTCTTAGTGTCTTTGTTTTTATAGTTACAAAAATATTTTTTATTCTGAATATAAATTCTTAATGTATATACAAATAACTCTTACGTGTTATCCTTTTTCAACACGCGGAGTATCTTATTTCTATAAAAGTCGAAAAATGCACTGTCCAATATATTAGATTTATCAAATATTTCTTCGTCTCTAAAAATCAGAGAATAAGTATCTTAAATTCCTTCCGTTACTTTAAACTAAAAAGACCTCTTAAGCAGCTTGTAGGTCGAGTTTATTGAAGTGAATTCTCTAAGGACTTGATGGTTGTTTCGTTTCAAAAAGCATTTCCGTACAAAAAAAAATAAAATTGTACAAAATTCGTGAAATTCATGTTGATCGCTGGAGGGGTTTCAAGTAGACTCTGGAAACATGTAAAAATCCACTTTGTATAAAGGTGCTTTAATATAAGAAGATTTAAATGTAATATTTAAAGAATGCAAAATAAAAAATACAAGCATGCAAAATTTTATTCTAATGTATGCTTCGAAGAACCAAAGACTAAGGAATATTCCAGATGCAAAAACAAGTGTTTCAGCACTGTTAGAATTTTCATTTCAAAATTATGTTAAAATAACTGGCAGCATTCGGCCCAACCAATTAACCGTAAAATTTGCGCCAAAGAATAATTTTTACCTCTACGGCTTGAAATCGTTTGCAACTAATGGTTAAAAAAACTATGAAAACAAAACTAAACAACTTTTTAATCATTTAAAAAAGAAATTCAACAATTGTATAAAAGAAATTTAATTGGACATTAGAGATAGTTTAGCAGCTCTTTGGTGCTACCATCTTTGCGTGAATGAGAGTATGGTATTCTAATAGGCCAGGTTGACAAATCTGAGAGTGTAGGACACAGGAAAGGAGGAAGTTTTGTGGTGTCAATGCTGAAACTCGAACCCCCGTTCCGTCATTCATAAGATTCACAAATTAGATAAGAAACTATCAAAATCCAGGGCTAAAGAGAATAGAAGGGCTGGTTCACTCCTTTGAAGTATCTCTTGCCACGCCGATCCTCCGACGTCACTCTAGTGACGTCACTTTGGCGCAAAGCTCGCACTTTTACTTCAAGAACGGAGCGTTTGGCCTTACTAGCTCTAACTAATATTGGATCATTTCTTTTTGCGAGATATTCTAAGACATTTGTTATTTTCTATAATGACTTTCCTCAGTTTTTGCAGTGAATTTACACGAATTTAAAACTATTATCGAAATGCCAGTTTGCGCGATTGCAACTTGCAAAAATTCTGATATAAAAACAAAAGGAAAAAGTATAATTTTTCGCGTGTTCCCTAAAGAAAATGAACAACTATGTAAAGAATGGATTCCGAAATGACACAGTTAATATAAAACCGCAATACGTTTATTCTGTCGTAAAGAACTTTTATAAAAATTCATTATCTAAATAGAAACCGCCTCGCTACTTCATAAAGAAAGGCAGGTGAAGAGAATTAAAAAATAGATAAAGTCAAAGAAAATTAAAATGTAAGTAAAAAGTTTAAATAAAATATATAGTATATAGTTGAAATTCTCCTAATTTCATAACATATTTTTTAATGTAGTTATTCTAAATATTTATGATTTTTTTTAAAAATTATATTCTCTTCAATTTAAATATCTATATATTATATCATCGTAAATTTAAATGTCTATAAACAATTGTAAAATTTCTGATGTCATTATGAACCTAAATTATTATTTTGTTTCAGTAATTAGCGTTTAAGGTTGATGTTTCCTAATGATTAAGTATGAACAAATTGCTATTAACGACATATTTTAAAATCAGGGATTCTAAATTTAACTTAACTTATCTTTATAAAAGAATATGTAGATAAAAAAAGTTTCGATATATGCATTCATTTTTCTTAATAGTTAAAGTTAAAACTGAACTTTTTAAAATAAAGTATTTATAGTGTCATTTTCACCAACTAGCAAAACATTTTTATAAGTTCAAAATGGTATTTTTTTAATATAATAACCAAGAAAGTTTTTTTTGAACTATGTTTATGAACGGAAATAATGTGTTAATTACGTAAAGTTTGAAGGCTAATAACCAGAAAAAGTCTAACTTATTTTTACAAGAGAAAGATGCAAAGTTATCATATCTTTGCTTGCGATCTCCGAGATCTGTAGACACAGTGACGTCATGAGGAGGGAAATCGTAGCTTCAGCTCTAAGAGCGGAGTGAACTAGCCCTTGTATTCTCTTTAGCCCTGATCAAAATCAAGAAACTAATAAGCTTCATTAGGTGATCCTAATTGGTGAGATAAAATTCTGGTTTTTTTTTAACCATATTAGGGGAAAGCACAGTTAATAAACGGTTTTTCTCACAGTTGACAGTTTGAATACCACATTATTTACGATTATTTGACTGTTTTGTTTGAATATGGTGGAGTAACCATTAAATAGTTTGCGATTTAACCATTTTTTCCGAGAAATTTCTAACAGTGTGAAGAAATTATCCTCTTTGCCCTCCCTCCATTGCAACGCATTTTGAGATAATACAAGACTTATTAATATTTACTTTTATCTAAGTTCAATAATTTATTTTATTGCTTTTTGGGTTTAATTAAAATCACCAATTACATATAACTAGGAGGCTCCGCCCCCTGCTCGCAAACGCTCGCCAACCCCCGAGAATTGCTACGCAATCCTATGTGGTTCACGCCGTGAACCATGGCTCGCTGCGCTCGCTCGCCAATGAACGCAATGTTCTAGCACAAAGACATAATATATTATCATCAAAGACATAGTATTTTATCATCAAAGACATAGTATTGTACTTATGTAGAAGAATTCTACCAATGTTCTTATTGGCTTTTAAAAAAGTGTATTAGCTATTTAGATTGTACATGGAGAAAAAATCAAAACATTAGCTAAATAAGAAACATACTAGCAAAATAAATTATCAAATATTGCATCACTAATATTCTGCATCTTAAAGCGTGAAAATTCAATGCATAAATAAACGCGAAATATAAAAAAATTCAATGCATTCAATACAAACACTTAAACGTTTTTAAGACGTTTGGGTAGCTCCCAGTAGAAAAATATCAATTCAACAGCGGCCTTTTAAAGTATTCTCACTTCAATTAATTAATTAATTCCTAATTGAGTTTAAATTAAATTCGCGATCGCAACGAACTATAGGGGGCGTTGTTGTATGAGACGCTTACCTGCGATTTCCATATGAACCGTCATTCAGTTACTCTGGAGACGTCGTTAATGTAGCGTGTAGCATTGCAACGTTCCTTCTTTAATGTGGCTTATTAAACTTAAAAAAGAAAAATGCTTGATCTTCTTTCTTGTGCAACCGAAAACAAAATGGTATCTCTTTTTATTAGAGAAGGAATATCCAAAACACATCGGAAAAATATTTGTACATTAACAGAAAAAAATATGTATATTCTTATAAGAGTTAAAACCTAATGCCCGAGAAATAGTATTACTAAATTTAATGATATAACATGAAAGGCCCATTTAAACTTTACATTCTATAGTTTTAAGAATCATATTAGTTCAAAAATTAAAATGAACAAAAAGTATACATAAGCCTCATAATTTTATGAAATTTAATTTTGTAAACAACGTTTTTTGACAACAATTTTTATCAAAAAATTTCAAGTTTCAATAAAAATCATTATTTAGAAACTAAGAAACGTAAAATAAAGAATGCTGACGAAACAAAAAAAAAAAAAAAACAATTCTTTTTTGTCGCCATTTTTAGTGCTACGAATATTCGTCTTTGGGATTTGCCAAAAACAAAACAAGATGCAATTTTATTTTTTCAGGAGGGAAATATTTTACCGAAAAAACGAAAATGTACCAATTCCCACAACATAAAACTTTATCTTGGCAAACGTACGTTTTGGAAATGTTATTTCATTTGGAATCTTATTCATCAGAGTTCATATGGCGATATGATTGTTTTGAATCTATGCTAAACTCTATATCGGCTCATTTTCCACCGAAATCCAATTAACTATTTTGATTTTAAATAAAGTGTTTTATTTTATGAACTGCGCAAAAATTTTAAGTGTAGATTGGCGGCACTTAAAAACCGCCAAATCTGTAGCGGCGGTGGCGTTAATACGTCGTAAGTACCGAATTTTTATTCCATACTTTTCTGAATCATATTATTTCAAACATTGGAATATACAAGAAGTATACATAAACACATAATGTTATACCATTTAATTTTTCAAAAGTATTTTGAGAACAATTTTTATCAAAAAATTATAAACTAAAAAACGGAAAATAAAGAATTCTTAGGATAAAAAAAACGATTTTAAGAATTATTAACATTGAAATAAAAACTTTCATATTGTTTCTTTTTTTATTATTCTTATAGTTCTTAATCAGACGTAAAAAACCATTCTGTAGAGAACCATCATCAAATGAAAAAAAAATATTTACAAGCAAATTTTTTATTGTAAAAATCATTGCACTTACCTGATTTATGATTCCCGGAGAATTCCAAAATGATAAGTTCCTTGTTTGAAAACTTTATTCTCAAATAATAGATACATAGTTTATACCTTCATTACTTTTAGATAACATACTACACAGCAAAATTTTATAATTGATATGAATTTGAATATGTAGCTAAAAACAGAATAGCTGAATTCTAGTTGAACTTATTCTTTCAAAATTAAAAAAAACTTACCAAGAAAACGATTTAAATTAATTAAGAATCAGCACAAATGGCACTATTTCAAGTAACTTGGATAATTTTTTATTGTTGTTTTCCGAATTATATGGATACAGAAATATATACTATTCTATAACGAAGAAGAATATGCTATAACTATTACAATTCTGTATGTTCTGAATTCATATTTATTCACTGGAATGACGAAAGCAATGTTGACTTCACTTTAATTCGTAATGAATTGAAGACAGAAGAAATGCATTTTACCTTAATACACACATCTGTAACAGTATCCGAAATCGGAAGTCATCAGTTGCAAGTTTGTTGATAATAGAAATTAAAAATTATTGAGGAATTTTTCTTCAAATGTTTGGCGTGTTCTGTTCCTGAAAGATTTACTAATATTCTGGAGATTTTTTTCAAGTTCTTCGGCCTTTTCCTTAGGGAAATTTTGTTTCTTATTTGCTGCTAAAAAATGGCGTCTGATTCAGTCAATGACTTTGATGGAACTAAATGAAAACGTGATAAATTAATGTCCGATATTTACAGGCTCCCGCTAGACGGCGTACTCGAGCGTTGCGATCGCGAATATTGTCATGTTTTTAGTGCATGAATCTGAATTGAACAACCTGATAATGCTCACTCTGGTTATTGTTATCTGGTTGCTCACTACGTGCTCTTGCGCGCCGAATCCAATCAATTAAAAATGAAAACTGTTGCCAGCGCGAGAAAAGAAATATCATCGGTTTTATTGATACATACATACGTACGTATTAGCGTTTTATATAATATGATTAAGTAATTTTCATTTTTTATAAATATTTCACCTATTATTTCATTAATTATGAAGTATATTCACAAAAAGCAAGTAAGGGGTATTATGAGGCAGGAATTAATATTATTTGTCTAGCATTTACTCTTATACGAAATGCTCGTAATCTAATCTTCATTTAAAAATTTTAATACATAAAAATTCACAAACAGTAAGTAATATAAATCTTTGTAAAAATAAATTATGTTTTATTAAAAAATATTATTATACGTTATACAGGTGCTTTTCTGTTTTAAATTTGGCATTTCAATGATGTGTGGCAATAACGTATTGATAATAATAATCTAAACAATGAAATAAAAGTAACAATAAAAAGTCATAGTAATAATACAATAGCATTTTTAAGTAAATGAACATTTCCAAATAATCTCAGCTAGCATTGGATGAATTATGCATTCAAGAATTCAAAATTAATGTTTATGATTTAGGAAATTAGCGATTCAAATAAACAGTCTCAACGAATCTATCGACTACTGTTTGCTTTGTCCGCTGTTTGCTTCGCATACCAGTCCCTACGATTGCTTCATAATAATTTTTTTCCCAATGATAAGATGTTTAAATCAAATAGAATTTTATTTACTTAAAAAATACTAAAATTTTTCATTTTTGCTTTTATTGACACATATTTAGTTCCTGATTCTGTTAGGATAAAAATTGTTTACTACAAAGATTCGTGAAGAATGTTATATTTTAATATATTCTTTATAAATGAAACAAAAAGGTTAAAAAATAAAATTGCGTTAAAAGTTTCAATAGATTTTCTTTCTTTATTTATCATGTAATCTGCATACGTTAACTGAATGCAAATTTTAAAATGAATTATAAAAGTAATTGTAATTTATTAAAAATTAAATTCCTCGTTTAATAAGTTTAAAATGTTAACAAAATATCTTTATCATAAAATTCTACACAACACGGTAATAGAATGCTTGTTTTTATAATGGAATAAAGATGCATTACACAATATTTTAAGAAATTTCTGAATTATAACCAAAATAGAAAATGCAACAGTAACAGAGAAAAACCTTTGCCAATGTTCTGAAAAAACATGGATTTTCAATTAGAATTTAATAAGCTATTTCAGTCTGAGTAATATTTTTTCGCGCATTTAAAATTTGCATAATGAAGTATTCTTTGCTTTTAGTTTGATTTTGTTTACATAATTATTTAATTACTTAAAAATTTTAAAATTTGGTAACTTTTTCGCTTTTAATATTTACCAAGAATCCAATTTTTACTGGGCGAATAAAATATGTATGAAATGTTAAAAGGATAATTTTACCATGTGTTAGGATAATACCACGTGTTAGAAAAGGATAATATTACCACAATTCATAATTTTATTTTGAAATTGAAATATTAGTTTACAACCAATTGATCTATTTTTTCAACATTAGCGTTTCAGCAGATCTATTTTCAGATTTTATTTAAATTATTGACGTATTTTGTATTGTTTTCATTAGATCGCCATGATGATATATTAATTCAGGGTAAATATTGATTTTGATATAGAAAAGGGGGATAAAGGTGTTAAGGTTTAACTTCTGTTGAATTTGCAGGTGGCTAAAATAGTGGCCGAGTATAATTCTATCCCTAATATTGGGTATGAATTCATTCATTATTATTATTTTTCTCTTTTGACAAAATGCCAACTATTGAAAAAGACTTCCTGATAACATGATGTCTTTTAGGAGGGGTTTATATTTTCTCTTATGTTATTTGACAATGATAGAGTTATAATTTAACAACAAATGAGATTTTTCAATGTGTTCTCAATAATGATATTGAATAGATCATTGTTATTGATATATTTTCCCTCCTACGTCTTGTCCTTTTTATTATTTCCAAGATTTCTTTGGTGTTACTCAATTAGTTAAAGAATTATGGGAAATTTTTTCACTGTTCCATTTACATACTTTGCTTGCTTTTAGCGCCAGATTCAAGAGATTCCTAACAGTACACGGAGCCTTCCTAGAGACTCTTTCTGATCCAAAGTTGGAAGATTTAGAGATTTTAGAGACAGAACTTGATGCACGAAAGAATTTATAAAGAAATCAGTTTGCAAAGAAAACGTAGATGAAAACAATTTAGAGTCTATTATGACATTCATTCTATGAGATAGATCTGTGAAGTTGTCTATTCTATAGTTTTTATAAGTGATATAACAAATGACGAGAAAAATCAAATTCCAGGCACACGTTCAAATAAAAAAAAAATGAATGAATGATCTGTTATAAAATCAAACAAAAAAATTGAAAATGCTTTAAGCAATCATGCAAAAATGCCTAGAAATCATGAATTGTGCTTGCACTGATATACTTAAAAATCTTCGAGAATATGTAGAATATCTCATAAATAAATAACATTTTAAGTTTAACTAAAAGTATAAGCTATTAATACATTTCCATAATTGATATTTGGGCGAAAGGTATTTAGACATTAAAATGGAAACTATCTATTCTGACAGAATATGCGCACTGGAACGCAGCTAAAGTAATCGTAGCGACCATCGGTAAAAGAAGCTCCTGCCAAGGGCTCATGTTCCAAAAACGGAACATCGTTAAAATCGCACTTAATTATTTTCTCTCACACTTCTTTATTTCATTGTATTTAGATACTCTTTAGTCGTAAACTTATCAAAATTCTAGATGTTTGGGGATAATCCTTTCCTAATTCGGTGTTTAAACGGTTATAAATCAGTATTTATAAGTAAATATTGCGTCAAAAAAGGGATTATAATATAATTTACTGACAAATATTTTTATAAATTGTATTAATTTTATGCTGATGACAGTAAAAGATGTTTGAATCTTCTTTATTCATTATAGATTATATCAAGTAATGTTTACTAAGAATGTATGAAATGGTAAGCTGACAATTATCTTTATATGATGTACGGAGCAGGAAATTGCACACAGATTGCACTCAATTGCTCCAGATGTTTCCATTTATTCCTTAAAGATTATATCAAATATTGTTCACTTAGAATGCATGAAATGGTAATCTGACATTTACTTTTATATGATGTACGAAGCAGGAAATTACACCAGAATGTACTCAAAAGCAACTCACGTTGATAATAAATTAATTTAGTTGTTATTGTGTACAGTTCGGGTTTCCTTTTGTATGTACAATTTCAAAATTTTGTTTGACTTTATCATTGTTACCCAACGATGTCTTTGTCTTACTATATACGCCCTTTTGACAAGAATGAAGAGGAATTACAGCAAGAACGTACCAGTTCAGATTCGTAATCTAATAATTCCACAGCAACTACCACTGAACTTGATTACTTCTTTAGTGTCAAAAGTTCTTCTGCCATCTGCTCCGGAATGAATCCATTGTTCTTTTATCGTGAAAGCAATAAAGACTATAACATGCTGACTTGAAACACAATTTCATGAAGCAGAATTGTTTCCTGCGCTTCACGAAGTCAAGGTATAACCTGATCAGAAAAGATATTCATTTTACAAATAAAAATAAAACTTACTATAATGCTTCTGAGTTTTGCAGGTATAAATCTAATTTTTGTGTGTTAATAACTGGATATGAGCTTTGATTCTCTTAATGAACATTCTAATAGTAAGTTATTATTTTAAAGGTTTAAAAATTAAAAAGAAGAAACTGCGATTTGGTAGTCTTAAACCTACTTAAGTGTTTATTTTCAAATTTTTCAAGAAACTCATTAAAATTAAAAATGTTTATTTATTGTAAATGTTATACAATTAACAGGAAGTTAAAATTGAAACCAAATCGTAGAAAATTCTAAATTGATTATTTAAATGATCATAAGTTTTATCTTATGACTTACTAAAGCAAAATAAATTTCCTCTTTCTTTTACATTTAGTTAATGCGATATTTTATTTTTCCTTTTTAAATACTCCTCAATCTCTGGTCGTGGGATGGTGAGCAAATTTTAACTATGAAATGAGGAACAACAGTTTTAATTGCAGATTTGGATTCTCCACAAATAATAAAATAATTTGACTTACTGGTACTTGCATATTTTGTTTCTGGTGGCACTGTAATTACAAACTGAAAATTAAGTATAAATACATTATAATGTAGATGTGCTTCAGAATAAATGTCAGATCATTGAAATAAATTTTATCCTGTTTGATCTTATGATAAACTTTAGTAATGACACTGAACTTGTTCGCCACCCACAACCTCAGCTCCACCTCTTGGGAGTCATCCCAGTCTATGGGTCGGGATGGGGTAGAGTTTGATGAAATTGATTAAGTTAGTTAGAATTTTCAAAATATAAAACACAAATATTTTTGTATTCCAGATGCGCGCATTTTAAACAAATATAATATTTTACGATAATGGCATCATATGTAAATACAAAAGGCGTCATCTGATTACAAAGAACAGCAAGTCAATTTGAGATTTTTCTGAAGAATACAAATCTGAAATAGAAGAGTGTGCATCTTAAAAAAAAAATTGAAATTGACGTTCACTACATCTTTAGAGGTTGAGATTGGAGAGTCGAATATGACACCACTTAATAATATCTTGAAAATATTTTACTCAAGTGTTTTTAGATTTTTTTTTATCCTATGCATATAGATGCATTTGAGCATTTGTATAATTTTTGGAAACCCTCTACCCCACATTGTCTTCAACTATTACCAATCCTTTTCTTTATACAGGACTTTTTCTAAACCTCTAGAATGATTTTGATATGCAGGTTGTGTTTTTCGATTCTCACTTTCTTTCTTTTATAATTTTAATTGAGACCAGTGCTTGTGGACCTTATCTTGGTGATTTAATTGGTCGAAGATATTAGTCTATCATGTTGTAAAATCATGAATGTTTTATATTCATTTGTTTTGTTTTATATTCCACCAATTTTTTTAATAGATCTTGGATACCTTTACGTCGATGATTTCAAATCTGCAATTGGTCTCTCTCCCTCTCCAAGCTGCAGTTTTTATTTTAATTTTTTTTAATGATATTTTCGGTCTAATATTTTTTTTGAAATGCACACGTTTAAAAATTTTAAATAACACAGGGGATAGCATAAATGCAATGACAAGCTCCTATGGAAGTTAGGACACATCACTTTGATTAAAATTGCTGTAACCCATGCCCGAAAATGCCATCATACGCCACCAGGGGTGCTTCCCAGTCACGAATTGTTTCTTCGTGTTGTATTGAAGATGCTGCACTAGGAAATCGTCTCTAACCGCACACGATGACATTTTTGGTCATGGCCTTTCATGCAATTTTAATCCCGATGATGTGCCCTAACCACCCTAGAAGTTTATCGCATCATTTGCACCACCACCCGTTATATGTACCGTTTTTAATCTTGTACATTTAGCCAAAAAACGAAATAAAAATTCCAATTTTAAAAAATCTGTAGCTTTAGAAGCGAAACTAATTTCAGATTTGAAATTCCAACATCCGAATTAGATAAATTCAAGTATTTGTATAAATGTAAACCAAATGTACTCGTTTTTCTTAAACGAAAACAAAAATCCACAATGAAAAGTTTAAACAAGCAATTTCGCCATGTGTTGATCATAGACTAACTATGCACAGCACAAAAATCAAAACAAAAATTTAGGTTTTCAGTTGTATCCGTCAAAGTTATGCTGCATATAAATCAAAAGAAGAAAATTGTGCAAAACATAGCTCTTTTTTAGTTGAAACAAAATTTTCATGTTTTAAACTTTATTGTAATAAAAATTTTGAAGATTGTAAGTGAAAGCGAAGTTTTTTTTTATTTTTTCGTGCATGAAGAGAAATGTATTTTGTTTCTATTTGAGTTCAAATATATATTAGGTAAAGTTTTCTTTTTCAGCAAATACAGTATCTCTCAAATATTTATCGGAGTAAAGAAATATATGTTCAATGTAATGGTTCACAATTTGTTCCTTTAATAAATTTAAAAATTCTTCAGAAAATGTTGACCTTTGCTTGCGTATTAAATTCTTCAAATTTATTTTCTGATTTAAATAAGTAAATTTAATTTATCATGAAATCGTACAGGGTAATTATTTCATATTAACTTTTAAAATAGCAAGAAGTTTAGAAATTTAATTATATATATATATATATATATATATATATATATATATATATATATATATATATATATATATATTTATATATATATATATATATATATATATATATATATATATATATATATATATATATATATATATATATATATATATATATATATATATATATATATATATATATATATATATATATATATATATATATATATATATATATATATATATATATATATAAATAGATAGATATATATAGATATCTATACACCGAAGAGCCATTACATTATGACCACCCTGCTAATAACATGTAGAACCAACTTTAGCTCTCAAAACTACTAGCACCCACAGTAGGATTGATTCCACAAGGTGCTAATAGGTAGTCTGAGTTATCTGGTACCAAGCGCTCGCCAACTGGTCCTGCAATTCTTTCTGTAACAGAGACAAAATTTTCTGTAACAGAGACAGAGATCAGCAGTAATTTTTTAAATACAAATTGATTTTATAACGTTACGTTGCTTTACAGTTGCTTTGAATAATATTTCACGACGAATAATATTTCAGAATAATTCATTATAGCATTATCATGATGATTTTTTCAAATCTTTTTTTTTTCAATTTATGGGTCGCAGAGTCTTTAAGCAAACATTGAAAAAAATTATTAGTTCATGCTGATGATTTTAAGATTCTATTTTCCACAATGTATTAATTTATTTCTGTCCAAGTTCTATCAGTGTTATAATTATATTTGTATTTCTAAAGTTGTGTTTTTTCCTTCATTTTGATAAAAATATATTGAATCAAGATGTAATTGCATAAATTTATGGCATTGGTTTGAAATGTTTTATTTAATGTATTTGTGTATAAAATAGAAATTTCAATTCAATACCAAATCTTTTATCTTAGATTTTAGTTCTATTATTCACAAATGTTTCTGTAGCATTTTTATTTTATTTTCTTATATGATAAATTCTACAATGCCAAAATCTTCATTGATAAATCATTGAAGAACATATCAAAGCACTTATCCAAATTTATTCTTCTATTAGTTTAAAAAGATTAATGGTGCATGTAAATCATATAAATATGTATTTTATTCAACATGGAAATAAATTTACGAAATAAAAAAAAAACACTGGCAAATTTGCATGTCAAAATAAAATCGCTATTCACTTAAGATATCATTAAGACAAAATGCACACTGTATTTCTTAACACCAGACATCCTACCAAAACATAAATGGTTTTACAAAATAATTTTATAAATTCAATCACAAATAATAAAAGATAACGATAAACTTAATGTTTAGCTAGTAGTCAAGCTTTTCACCACAGAGGACTGTTACTTCCATTTGTTTGTTAAGAATTGCTATTTTTTTTAAAAAAATATTCTTTTAAAGTACGTTTCTATTTTACATGTCTCTGCATTAGAATGGAAGCTCTCTGTGATGATATAAAAATTCAATTATTTTTAACTGAATGTAATATCGCACAGCGGTATGAAAAAAAATTTACAAATCTGTTATCATTATTGAATAGTTTTGCTATTTTTGGAAACAGTTTTTCATACTGGCTTGTCTCGCTTTCACAGATGTTCCAAATAAATTGAAGAAAGTTATGAAAACTCCTATTTTTACATCCGCCATATATGAAACCATCCGTGCATAAACTTGGAAGGTTTTTTCCGGTGTTTTTATTTTCAAACTATTTCTGTGGCATAGTACATTTCCTAAGGGATTTTTATTCCACGTAGGGATTTTTCTTTCCACGCTGGCTCTATTTTCGCACACTTCTCTTGTGACGCAAAGCTGATTCCTTTAAGATTTGGCCGAGAAATTTAAAGAAGTGTTTCTTTTATAAAACCCAAAACACGGGATTTCGCTTTGTGTGCGGGCAATAAAACCTTTTGAAATTATCAAAGACGTTGCAAAATTACAAAGTATAAAATTTTACCTTATGAATAAAACATGGAACGCATATTATGCGTTCATATATGTAGTGTTTGATAATTTCTTGTAAAATCATTTCCATGTATCAAGCATAATAATCAATCATTGTCAAAATATGAGAAAAAGGGCTTGCTGGTTTCAATTACTTGATTACTGAAAATTTGAATATTAAAATAAAGCGTTGTTGTGAAATAATGAAAAAAGTTTATTTTCGTATTATTTTATATTATGATATATAATTATATTTATTTTGTATTAATACCTTAATGGATGAAACAAAGGGGATAATGAGTAACAAGGTTAAAAATGATATTTTGCATGGAATTATCTTTGAATAAATGAATTTCATTTTTGAGTTCAAGAGTTTTTCCATTCACTAAAATTCTCGATAGATAGCGAAGTAAGCTAAATTTAAAATCAATATTAAGAGGTTCAAACTTTAGACCGCCGCCTTGACCTAACTATTAGTACCATATTTCTCAGATTGCGGTTACCCCTATATTTTGGGAATCAAAAATATGATTTGGACAAAGAAAAAAGCATTTTTATACAGATAAAGTACTTTTTAATGTCTGATTTCATAACTTATATCATCTTTACTAATAATTTTTTTGTTTTAAGTCACTCCTTTGAACAGTTCAGATTCAGTACTAGCAAGTAATTCAGAGTGTTCAAATTTATTTATTTTTGCATACTGCACATTTGCATGAACACTCTGGTGATGCTCATGGTCGTCTAAGCCGTCGCTCACATCACTCATGGAGAGCTGTGGATGGTAAGTTCGATCCTGGAATTCCACAAAACAGCTGGAGAGTATATGAAATAAAGTGCATGTTTAATCTTTCGAATCTGAAAGTTTTCTTGTTGATAATGCGTGGAAGTTTAGAGAGAAGAGTACCAGCTCAAAGCCAAAATTACGTGGCATTCCTACCATGTCCGTTAAAGGTCCATTAAAGAGCCGCTAAAATGATGCTAGGTGCTAGGTCATAGTTGGGTTAAGACAATGATGCACATTAACAAGCGTATGATAAATGAAAAAGTTTAGGTAAAAGTTTTATTCTCAGTTATTTATGCAAACTTTTTATGCATTTTTCTGCCCAATAATGTCTGCAATATTAATTATATATATGTTTTTTTTACTTATTTGATATCTATCTTATGTAGATTTTTAATATAAAATTACAACAGATACAAAAGTAATATTGTTTAGACTGAAATCAAAAATCTATAGTTCTTCCTGCTTTATTTTTGATAAAGATTTAAAACATTACTCTTTGCTTACAAATCTCGACTTCCAGGTATCATAAATTTACAGAGTTCATCTCAAACACGTCTTCTTTTTCCAAATCCAATAATTCCAATTCACTTCCCCTCAATTAGATTCAGCTGTCGACAATTTTATTGGCTGATGTCCAAAGGATGAGATCGAATACGTACATGGTTCATACTTCTTTTTAGAAAGATTTTTGAAAGACAAATGGAAGATTCAATTTTATGTATTAAATAAAATTTTCTCAACTTTTATAACTTAATATCTTTTGAACCAATAATTTCTTACAAAAGTACAATGAACCAGTAATTATTTTGCCCGGCATTTAACTATTTGTATATTATAATCATAATCTAAGACCTTGTGTCTGTATGTGTGCTTCTCTTAAAACTCCAGAAGCATTTGTTTTTAGGCAGTGGCAGCAGAGGTCAATTTTAGCTCTCGGTTTTAAAATTTGTTCGAAATTTTCAATTAGAGATCATTCAGGAGAACCGAATTAAAAATGAAATTTACTCATTGGTTAAATGTCAGTCATTTTAAATTAAATTATAGTTAATTCTTCAACTATTTTAAAGATAACATCAGTGATGTTTGCTAGCTTATAACTCTATTTGGTTTTAAAAAGGGTTTATTGTACGTATTTAATTATTTACTTATTTAATTATATTATATATATATTTCAATATATATTCATTGCAATATTTCTCTATAAAAGCAATAGTCCTGAATATATGATCACTAATAACTTGAGAACAGGAGCACCAAATTTCGATCAAATTTATTTCAGAAGGTTAAAAATTTACAAGAAATGGTATGAAAACAATCACCTCTCTTTCTCAGTATCCATAGTACAAATTTCATTGATGAAAACCATCGTTTTGGATCAAAACGTGTGCTTTCATGGAAATGCCATCTTTAAGAGATATTTAAAAAAATCGAAGAAGAAGAAATAACAAGGTAAAATTAAATGTTCATAAAGCTTTCTAAATTCATAGTTTTAAGTCAGAAATAAGTCGTGGTAGATACAAATATGCAGGCTAATATAAGTTATCGAAAATTGAGAAACATTATAATTCACCGTCAATGGTAGTGGTAAAAATTAATATGCTTATTCTTATCCGTCCAGTCGCTGTTTCAATTTTAAGAATAGATATTTTAATACTAACTCTTAATAAAAATATTTAATTTTTCAATCACGAACTTCAAAGTCTCAAATTTTATATTATTATCTTTTAAATTAAAATATCATAAATGCTATAATAAAACTCAGTACTTGTCAGTTATTGATATCATGAAGCCAAGTTAGCCAACAAGTAGACTTACACAGGTCACCGACTATCGATTATACACATAGGTGTATCAAATGTGTCAATATATAGAATATTAACATATGGAATATAACTATAGAATATAAGATATAATATAACATATAGAATATAACTTATATAGAATATAACATATAATATAACATATAGGATATAACTGATATAGAATTTTACATACAATATAACATATAGAATATAACTATCATTCTGAATTATAAATGTGATAATCATTGTGCACGTTATTACTGCGAATGTTGTCAAGTTTTATTTCAGCAGCAAAAATATTGACACAAATGTAGAAATTATTTCAATATTTCAATCTTAATATGAAAAGTTTCATCCTTTTTAATAATATTTTTTCTATCTGATTTCTTTATTAAGTACAACGTTTCCTTCTCCTCTAAAGCAAGGCTTTTTTAATTTTTAATTATTTAGCAGAGTTTTTCATTTTTCATTTCGTCCCTCTTTTAAAACATCTCTAGACCTGTTTTCTGATTAAAGTTATGACGCTCAATTGGCATAACACTAAGTAGGACATAAATGAAAATAGAGTGTTATTTGATTCAAAGTAACAATTTTCAGTTTTTCAATTTTTCCAATTTTTACGCATTATATTATCTAGTTTAGAGTGACTATACAAAGCTTTTGCATGCAAATTTTAAAATATCTTAGACGCATTTTCAAAATTCGCTACTATCTAAGTATAACAAAGCTGATTTTTTACAATACTGCATTGAAGGGGCAACTTCTTACATACTTTTACGAAGCAAAAAGAATTTGAAACTTGTTTTATATTTAAAAATAAATATTAATTTAATGAAAAAAATGCCTTTTTAGGTCGAGAAATACTTTGTTGTTGCAAAAAGTCTTTTATTTTACACATATTGATATCAAAACATACTGGAACATAATTTTGAGGACTCATTTTTCAAGAATAATAATAATAAATAAATAAATAAGAACATGAATATAAATATAATATCTTTAATAACAAAATGTAGAGTTTTCTAAGTGCGGATGGGTCTATGTGTGGCTGCGACTGTAAGTCATTTCAAAACCGTTTGTGCTAGAGTTCTTAAATTTTAACAGTGAGTGAAAGGAGCAATTAAAATCATCAAAGAATTAATTTCATTCATTTTGGAGAAAAAATAAGCATTTTCTTTGCAACTTCATTAAATCCGAAATTCCTATAAAAAATATCAATTCAAAAAACAATCGAGTATGGTAAAAGCATCATTACGCAGCTTTTTTCCTTTGTGAAAGCTAAATAATGTTCTAACCATTAACATTATATTCTAAAAAATTGAAATCTCAGTGAAGCCCTGGAATTTGAGCAAAATGTCTCGAGTCTTACTTCTATTTCAAATCCCTTGAGATTTTTCTTTTCTAGTCAAGAATTGCGTTTCGAAATTGCTTTCCATGTTGGTTTTGGTAAAGAATGAAAAGTAATCTGGAAGTCAAATAAGTCTGGGAATGGATTAAATGTCAATCTTGTTAACAGTGAAAAAAAATTTACTACCCGTATTAAAATGAAAATGGCAACAAAAAAACACGATTTTCAGATGACTATTGTTAAAACGTATACACTTTCTTCAACTTAAAATGCAGTCGATATAAAGTTGCAACTTCAGGCGACTGTTTACGTTTTTAGATATATTTTTTAAAAACAGATTTTTCGGCATAATACAAGCATAGTTAACTAATTGAGGCATGAAATTAAAAAAAATTAATCAAAATTATACCAATTTATCATATAGTTTTAAAAATTTTTGAAAACTTGGAAGATAATATTAGCAATTTCAAGCTTACGCCGAACACCGCTCACTTAATTCTAATCTACAAAATCTGATTTTCTTCAAATTTCATACTATTTCTATCCTTTTCTATGATCTTAATTAAAATTTTAAAGTTTTCAAAACTTGCTAAAATTCTACTAAACATGCATTAGACAAAAAATTTATGATATTTATTTCAGCTCTTCAAGGTTTACATGCACTACAAAAAAATTTCATCTCAACACCAAAAATGGTGGTAACTATTTTACACGAAAGTGTTTAATATATTTTTTAAAAAGTTCATTCTAAAAAAAATTACTGAAGGATTAAAGCAATAGAACGACATCTGAGTGCAAATTTACTTGAATTTATATAAAAAAACAAACATTTTCATTTAAGAAATGTGAAAAATGGAATCAAATGCTATGCCCATTTCCTTAAATAATTATATCGTTTTCTTTAAACACACATTTCGACTTACGTCCATTTTCGTAAACATGCATTTCATGCTGTATCCATTTTGTTAAATACACATTTCAAGCTGTATCCATTTTGTTAAACACGCATTTCAAGCTTTATCCATTTTGTTAAACAAGTTTTTTGAGCTGTGTCAATTTTCTTAAAAGCGGATTTTAAGCTATTTAGGAATAAATCTCACCACCGAAATTCTTATGCTGAAATTACCAATGAGATTAATTTATTAATCAGTTCATTGCAATTGTTTATTACGTCACAGTATAAACGTGACGCATAATTCTAAAATTTATTATTCAGTGCAAATGAAAAACAGAATACAAACTCGGCAACTGCTGTTGAAATTCTGAATATCAATACAGATGAATTGATTGTGAACTGTGCACTATCAGTTTAAACCGCCCACACAAAATTATAAAAGGGAAAATAAGAGGAATAAATTTTAATTGATATGGAATTTAAACATTGAAAAAGTTGTAAGATCTATTTGATTCTTGCATCACAGTATAAGCATGATGTCACAATACTTTAATAATCAGTCAGTACAATTACAAGCTCAATAACTGCAACTAAATTTCTGAACATTAATATAGATGAATTGATTCTGAACTGCAAATTATAAATTTAAACCGCTCACCCAAAATAATAAGAAAGGAAAATAAGATAAATAAACTTTAATTAATATCGAATTTAAATATTTATTAAGTATTAATATCCATTCGATTGTTGCATCGCAGTATAATCATGACGTCACAATATTTTAATAAAATTTATTAGTCAGTACAAATAAAAAACAGAAAACAGACTCGATAACTGCAATTGAATTTTTAAAATTGATAATTGAAATTGATCAATATTGATAATGTGATTGTGAATTAAAAATTATATGTTTAAACCACTCAAGCAAAAGGAATACGAAAGGAAACTAAGATAAACTTTCATTAATATAAAATTTAATTATTTATAAAGTTGTAATATTTATCAGTAGTTCATTCAACTTATTATTATAAAAGAATTTTAAATTCGTATGCATACAAAATGAATATCGATGCCTTTTTTCAATTTTACAAAGTAAATATTTTTGGACTAAAAAATTTTTTCATTTTTTTTTTATCCAAATTCTTTTGTTATTTTTATTAAATTCTTGCTTCGATGAGTTTTGAAGTTATAACATAAAATTTTTTTGATATATTTGGGTATTATACTTTTTGACGTCTCTGTATTCTGTACTAGAAATAAAAAAGGAAATAAACCAAATATTTTTGTCCCAGGGAATTCGAAAGAAATCATCAATGTATGGTGCAATATTTTGTCTTCTTTCAAAAAATTTTATGTTGTAAAGATGCTTGAGATGCTGTTGAGTGATATTTTGCTTAGGGGATTTTCTTCCCATGTTTATGTTATTCCTAAGTACAACTCTTGAGATGTAAAGTACATCTATCCCTTAAAGCTCTCTTGGAGGATATTTAAAGAAGAACTTCTTTCAAGAAGAACTCCATGCGAAGAATATTTTTTTCCCCTTCCTATCAGAAAAAGTTTTTGACACTTTCATGAAAAGTTTGTAATTTAAAAAGGAACAAACACAAAAGAAACCAGTTTATATTAAGGCATTTTTAAAGTTCTATTATTTTTAATAAATTCTATATAACTAAATGAAATAAATCCCCAACAGGAGGGAAACTATTTCGCGTTATTTTTTTCCGTAGACATGCAAGACAGATGGACTCAAATTTTTGAATAATTTCTATGAAATATACCATGCAATTTACTCTATTAGACAGTATGGGTAATGTATCATTATTATTCCAATGCTTGATGATAATCTTCCGATACAAATGGTTTTTATTCTTTTTTTGAAATTTGTTACTATTTTTTTTTATTATTTAAAAGACTTTAATTAGTTTGCTATATTTCACCAATGTACGAATCATTCGTATGTAAAACAGTGATTTTAAGTTCCAATCTAAAGAATTTAATTAGTTTGCTATATTTCACCAATGTACGAATCATTCGTATGTAAAACAGTGATTTTAAGTTCCAATCTAAAGAAATTTTTTTTTAAAAAAGAAAAGGAATTTTTATTTCCAAACCAATTTAGATAAAAAAAAAGGAATCTGTTTTAAGCAAATAGGCTTAGTTTTTTGGTAGATAATGATCCAGAAGCATTCCCACATCTCTTTACATTGTTTCCTTAATTTAGGGATGGAAATTACAATTTTATTAAGATTTAAAATAGTTTTTCAGGTTTGATTGGTTTTGAAAATGAATCATATTCAAACATACTCATATAATTTATACAAAAAAATACTTAAAACAACTTATCGTAACTTACCTTTTAGGTTCTATTTAAAAAAATACATGTAACTTTCAGAAGTGCTACCTGATTTTTCAGCAACTACATTGTGATTTACATTGTGATGTACAGTCAGCAAAAAAAAAAAGATATCACCCTGAATAACTTTTGTTCTAATGATCGGATTTTCACGATCTAAGTGCCAATCTTAATGGTTCCCGGGGGTGACCTCAAATATGCTAATTAATTAGTGCTAACTATTAATTAAGTTACGAAATCAGACACAAAAACGTACTTTCTCTGAATAAACATGTATTTTTTTTACATATTTGGATTTCTGACCTTCAAAATATAGGGGGTAGCCGCAATCTGGGAAATGTGGTCCCCATAGTTTGGTCAGGAGAGCGATCCAAAGTTCGTACCCCTTAATGTTAATTTCGCTTTTTGCGTTTTCAGTCATATTTTCAAAACTAATGAAGCAATTCAAAAAAAAATTGCACCCACTCATAAAACTCATTTACCCAAAGATAATTTCATGAAAAAAATAATTTTTAATATTTATTTAATATTTTTTATTATTTAATTAAAGTGAGGATGAAAAAATATTGAATTATAAGGTATGAATTTTTTTAAACCATAATAATCTACATATTTTTCAATAGAAAAATCTAAAGTTTCAACTGTTTTTATTTATTAGAATCTGAAAAAAATTAAAATTAATTATTTTTAAAAAAATAATTTGGCGACAATAAAAAAATTATTAAATGGGGCGATTAATATCAAAATGTGATAAACTTGCGAGGAACTTGACTTCGCGCGCGTAGTGTAAAATTTCATTCATATTTTTTTCGCTAATAATCGTTTGCTAATCTTTTTATTTTTATTTCTTTCAAACTATAAAATACGATGTTTCTTTTTAGTCATTTAATAATTTATTTGTAATTCAGTAAAGAAATTATGAATAAAACATTTTGAATAAAAAACACTTTATTCAACGAATGTCTAGTTTTATAAAGGCGTGCATCTGATTGAATATGATTATGCACCAGATTGTGCTTACTTAATGTGATTATTTTTTAATTTTTGATTTTCTTTTTCAATAACTGATACAATTTCAATAATATACATACGTATGCATAGATTTGGAATAATATATTTATCAATTTCTTGAATATATATTTTATAATTATTAATACGAATGCGTAGTCAACATTTTTAATCATCTTAAAACTTCGCCCGGTGGCTGAGCGGTAGCGCTTCGCGATGTCGTTCCTCGGGCCGGGCAAGGCTGACTCAGCCTTTCATCCCTTCAGTTTTTCGATAAATAAATACCAAGCATGATTGGGAACTAAACACTGGGGGTTCCGCGTTCGGCTGACCACCTGACCGGAACATCTGCTCCTGCACCCCAGAGCCCTAGGTCCAGAAAACTGAGGTGGGTACAGTAGGCCTTGGCCCTCCATGGGCTGTCGTGCAGCTGAGTTTAGAGTAGAGTTTTTTAAAACTTCTTTACATCTTATATATCGCCTTAATCTTAAAATAAATTTGTAAATTACCTGTCTGTGCGTGTTTCGCAGAATTATTTTTCTAACTTTTTTATTGAATTTTAATGCAATTTTTTTTTAATTCTATTATGTATATTTTTTTCCAATAATATACTAATCAATCATTTAAGTACTTTAATTTATGTTTTTCTTTAAAATAAAATTACTTTTTAAATTATTGCTAAGTTCTTATTGAAAGAAAACTTAGAATTATTGCCAGCTATCTGAGAATTAAATCTTGTTAAGAAATTAAAAATATTCTATTTTTATTGCTTCTTATTTATTCGAGTAATGAAAAGTAAATGCGTATGTGCGCACAGGGGAACTATGGGCATGTTTTGTTTTTAAAATTTTGTTTTGTTTTTTAAATGAACAAAAAACTATGGGCATGCAATTTTAATTCAACATTCAAAGTTAATCTTGTGCGCTAACCCATTTAAGTTACCCTTTTGTCTTAAAAAGTTGAAAATATTTTCTTTAAAAGTTGTTTGTATGATTTCTCAACTTTTGCACAGTTCAAAAAAAATATTGCTATATCAGGAAAATGTTCGATATGCCTTGTTTTGTTAAACAACTACTGAAATAAAAAATTGTAAAAAGATTTCAAAAACGTGCTATTTTTAGAATCATCATCTCAAAAATTGTTCTTTTACTCCATTTGACTTTTTTCTTCTTAAATAACTTATAATCATAGTTTTAACACACGTTTTGAAGAAATTATGTATACAAGTTTCTCCTAATATTTCGTAATAAAAAAACAAGAATATTAATGATTTATTTATACAGTGAAACCTGCCAAGTTGACCACACTTGTAAGTTTTACACCTGAATAAGTTGACCTCAATTATCAAGAACGGAAATTTTCCTACATAATAAAGAAGCAAAACCTTTGTAACTTGACCACCTGTCTATCTTCTATGTTGACCACTGAAATAAGTTAATTTTGTCTAGGAGTACTATAAAATTCTATTCTAAAACCCTCATAAGTTGACCAGAAAAAAAAATTCAGAAAATTTTCTGTCATTTTGCATGTATGTTAATATTTTACTTCTTTGGTGAAATAGTGTAAAACGCTAATCTAAACCCTTTTGTGAGTTGACCATCTGGGGAAACTGTAGGGAGTCAGCTTTTGACCATTTCTTTCATTCATTCATTGAAAACAGGTGTGTTAGTTGAAAAGTTGCTCTTCCAGTTGCAATAGTGAGCAAATAGGTTTGCATGTGTAGTAATAACAGAATAAATTTTGAAGTGTTAAAATAATTTTGTTTTGTTAAAGTTTTCAATGTTTTCGTGTTCTGATATTTTAAGAAATTATTTTTATTAAACACTTCACATGCATAACTAACAAAATAATTTTTTTTTAAAAGTTAGTTAAATATTAAAATTATTTCTGTGTAACAAATTGAAGTTCGTTTAGGTTTAAACACATTTCTTGAGATATTCATTTGGCCATTTGCTAAATCAAATTTTTAAGTCAAGTGAAAAAAAAATTTAAATATATAGCAACATGTGGGAAACGAAAAAGTAAACAATGTCCCACCCCTTCTATAAGTTGACCACTTGTCTACGTTGGCCACTAAAACAATGCACATGAAGTGGTCAACTTACACAAGTTTTACTGTAATTGTTTCATTAAACCAGAGTAGTTAATTGTTTTCGTAATAATCGGCCTTACAACTATTTAACTTAGATTCTTTGGACTAGGCGTCACTTCATGCATGTCTTTCGAGATTAAAATTTCAAAGATAAAATGTAAAAATTACAAGAATGCGTAAGCTGGTTTCAACTAACAAAAAAAAAAGGGACAAAATCGTTGGCCATATAACATTTATTAAGTTTTACAATTTTATCGAAAATAAATACCGTGATCTCTATAAAATTTTGCGATTATGCATCAGAATAGCTATCTTTTTTCAGGTCCACCTTTGCTTGATCACTTTTTTTTCCTTTCCTAAGAAACTCGAAGTGAGGGGCAAAAGCATTTAACCCTACAACTCTTCATAAATTTATGATAACTTATGAAAATTTGGTTTTAATTCAAAACTGTCATACAAATTACATTAAAACAGCTTTAAAAAAATAAATAATGTCAGATAAAAAGTCAAAGATTCTATAATCTTGGAGAATCAAAAATAATTTATTAATTTATTTAAATTTCCTTTTTAAAGGAGATTTAAAAAAAAAAAAAAAAAAAAAAAAAAGCCCAGAAAGCAACGCGAAAAATTCTTTTGGTTGCTTAGCAACGAGAAGCACTATCTTTTCCCATCTTGTCATTCATTCAGTTTCTTTATGGTTGTTATAAATTATTTCCCCTTCTATGGCGAGGTAATTTGGCATATTTTTAAACCATCGCCAGATATATAAATCCTTATTGCGACCTAATTTACAACCCATTTTTCTCGAAATTTTGTCTACCCCCCCTATTTTAAGGGTCAGGATTCCAAATATGTAAAAAAAAATACATGTTTATTCAGAGAAAGTGCGTTTTTGTGTCTGATTTCGTAACTTAATTAATAGTTAGCACTAATTAATTAGCATATTTGAGGTCACCCCCGGGAACCATTAAGATTGACACTTAGATCGTGAAAATCCGATCATTAGAACAAAAGTTATTCAGGGTGATATCTTTTTTTTTTTGCGGACTGTACATTTATGTTAAATAACAACACGATTAAGAGAATAAGATTTCCTTTTAAGTTAATACTAAATCGATTGTTCGTATATGTACTTTAAAGGGTGCTATTAAATCTAAACAATAATATTAAATGATTTTACCAAGTTCACGCACATTCACGCCATCCGTTATATTTCTTCGTTTCCAAACACACCAATTTTGACCTACTTTGGCTATTGTTACTAGATTGCTTGCAATCAATTACGAAATAGCATGAGGCTGATGCTGTTGTTTTCAACTGCTATACATCTATAAAAACATAAGTCCCCCTTACAAAAACAGTGTATATTTTTAGTTGTGTAATAAGGATAATTATATTTTAATTTTTATACATGCATTAATTGTACAAAATAGTTTTATAATATTCAGCTTCTATCCACTTCGTCTCTTTTAAGCTTAACCCGAACTAATATTATATTATAATTTATTATATAATATTAATTAATTATATAATATTAATTAATTTTATAATATTATACGAATTGATATTATATTATACGAATTGATATTATATTATTAACTTAATATTTTCTCCATGTTACACGTATGCTTTAATTACAAGTTTATTATACCTTAAGAATTAGCGTGAGAATGTTTCCAGACTGTTTTTACTTTAAATAGTATCTTAAATATAACTTAACTAACTTCAATGTGTATAATATCATGTTGTCATTGTAAATTAAGGAATTACTATAATTATACCAAAATGGGGCAGCTACTTTACTTCTAGTAGCCCAAAAGAGCATTGACTAAACCGGGAACTATCCCTGGTTCTTAGTATAGAAAAATATCAAGAAGCAGAAATTACCTAAGGTATTTCTTTACACAACTTTGGTGTAAAATAGTTGCCCTTACCTTTGGTGATGAATTATCTAAAATTTTTACAATTTATTCAAAGGGATAAAACGGTCAAAGTTTCAATGAGTTGAAGATGAAAAAAAAATATCAAAGTTGTCATTTGTTGATAGTTAAAAACCATTAAAGATTTTTTTTAAATATTTCATGTTTTAATGATTTTAGGATTATGTTTTAATAATTTTAGGATTTAATTCAATACATTGTTGTAAGGTAATAATGCAAAATTTTTAGGAAAACTTCAAATGGAAATGTTTTTTTAATCGATTGTAAGGCTTATTTTTCAAAATTTCATTTTTCAATTCTTTAAAATGAAAAATACTTATAGCTCATCTTGCTCGAAATAACTTTTTCTCATGTTAACTTAATAGTGAAACAAATAGGGGAATGATTTATATATGTATTCAAGTTACATAAAATGTTTAAAAATTGGAAAATAAAAATCATGTCCCTATTATTTTGCAAAAATATGATCTTAATGACAGTCCCCCTCTCCCCTCAAAAAATATGCATAAATCATAAAACGAGTAGAAAGCACACTGAATAGAATAAAATGACTCACAATACATTGTCCTGCACTGTAAAAAAAATTTCATGTATCTGAAAACCAACATTGGCGGCAACTACTTTTCATCAAAATGGTGTTCCTGTAACTATATCACTGACACCAAAAACCCGTGGCAGAAAGAATATTAAAACACATTTGGACTAGACTTAATAGAGGAGTGTATGGAAATGATACATTAAGAAATTGAATACAGTTTACAGAGATTTAAAAATTAATACATAAATATCCTTATTACGCAATTAAATGCCTACATACATATTTTTAACGACGAAGTTAGTTTCTGCTAACTTGTTATCAATTGCAAACAATTAGAGCGAAAATAATTGCGACCAATTCATAACGCGCCAACTTTGGAGCTTTTGGAAGCATATAGCGTAAAGGTGATTTATCTTGATGTATGCTTTATGATGCCCTTTTGGTGTTTAGAGCTTTCATTCACTCTTTAAATTGTATACGAAAGCTCGAATCAGTGTTAAATAGAATAAAAAATGTTCCTTTACAAAAATTTGTGGGCCGTTCAACAATCGGAAAAATATTACACTACAGGTTTTACATACCGCCATATAATTTTTTTTAGGAATCTTAGTAAAAATAGGGTAAAAATGTACAAAATAGTGTCCTATTAAAGAAAAAATAGAAAAGTTTTCAAAACTAATTCTTTATTAGCATATTGGATTAAACACAACTTACCTGATTAAAAACAGCAGAATCAGTTGAACTACTATTTGAAACTTGAGAGAGCGATTTAAATAGTTGCCTTCTTGGTTATCTTCCATGAGCTAAGTTTCTGGCCAAAGATTTGTCAGGTTTTAGTATATAAGTTGTTTTTTTCTCTCTTAAATATTGATTCGCATATCCTAATGTAAATATTTTTTTACTTGATTATTAAGAAGGGTTCGTAAAATGTATATTAAAAAAATTGCTTATATCAAACATTTACGTTTCTTTTTTTTTGGGGGGGGGATAAAATATCAATTCCTCATTCTTGTAAATTTCAACACAACAAAGAAAAGTTTCAAATTTACTGAAATATTCTTTTTAAAAAAAAATGCTTTTAAGTGAATTATTTACAAGTCAATACGAAATATATTTCAAACAAATTTTAGTCCTCGGTGAAAGAACTTTCACTCTACATAGCTTTGTTTTATTCCTGGGAATTGTTTTTTGTTAAATTCAGGGTTTTATTTATATTACGTTCCTTCGATCTCTTCTCTTGGAGGTCGTGATCTGGTAAACCGAAATCTTTCTTTATATGCTAAAAACTCCTCACATAAGAATTTTTTTAGGCCTGTTTTTTCTGCCGATACAGATTCTAGAGTAAGAGGTTTTTGCATTAAGGCTCCCTTGAGGAAATCGTCAGTGAAATCTTAGGATATATCTTATTCCTACTGAATGCTTTCTGGCCCTACTGAATTTCTTTTTATTCAATGTAATCTCTCTGAAGATATATTACAATCAGAAAATGGATCAAATCATAATAAAATAAAGGTGCTTTTCTTTTTCATTTTTCTTTTCCTTTTTTTCCCCTTCTAATCCTGATTCGTGGTTCATTTATTTCTCCTTTGAATTGCTTTCTCCCAGCTTTGTTTATGTCTTATCACAAATAAATAACGGCAGTGAAGAAAATATTTCACTTAAATTTCAGGGACGGGAAGAATACTTCCCAAGGAAACACTTGCGGTCATAAAAAATTCTGTTGTTGTTGTTGTTGTTGTTGTTGTCGTTTGACAAGTGCAGAAAAGTGCAAGTCAAATGGGACCGAAGGCAATAAAAAATGTAAAAGTTAGTAGTGATTATTTCTCATGAAAAGATAAGAAACATATTGGAATGCCGAAAAGTACATGATATTCTACACTAATGTAGTGGAACCTCTTTTTTCGTCCTTTGTGCTAAATTTTCTACCTTATTTTTAGTTGTAAACCAACAACCAAATTTTCTAATTCTATTTAATCGATTAAGCAATAGGTGGCAGCACAAAATTGAAACTGGAATTAGCAATCCTATCGTTATAATAGAAATGCCAATTTTTTTTATAATGGGTTTTGCGTTTCCCTCACATGTGTTTTGTAAGATCACGTAGAAGGGAATTAATCTTTCCAAGACCAACAGAAAATGTAACTGTATTCATGTGTTTTTAATCATCTTTTATTGTAGGATAGGGATTTAAATGGCTTTTCAACCATATTTATTCCTTGCTTCGTACACACTCGTACCACTCAGTAGTTATATTCTATTTTCTCGTCGAGAAGAAATAAGATAAATGCTTGCTAGGGCAAACGGCCCCCCATTTATTATTAATTATTTAATGTCTTGTTGCTTGTACTGTTTGTATTAATGAATTCTTTTCGTTATGATAGTCTTTCAATGTCTTTGACCATATGATTTAATGCCTTTCACCACATTATTTATTGATTTATTTTTATTTATGTTAACCAATGAGAAAAATGCACCGATCACCTTCAAAAACCGTCCAGTAAAACATTCGAAAATGAAACGCTTTCTCAATTTAAAATTGCCAATTAAAAAATTATTCATTTAAACTTCATCACCATCCAAATTCTTTAGACCCTCCAATCGACCAAACAATAGATAGAGTAATCTGGCGTAAGCAACATGAACACAGCTTGCACCTTTCAAACTCTTTAAATAACAGTGTTTTTATAAATAAATAAAAATATATCTTTATTTTAATTTTCTAAAATTGTTTATAATTTAAGCACAATTTCGACCATTAAAATTTTGTTTGCCGACATAACTTATATTTATAGAATATAGGATGGGTAAAATGCAGGTTCTATACAGTACATAGGTTATGATACTGGTTACGCTTTGTACTTGTTTATATTCTGCGTTCAAAGAAAACTCTTTGCATTTTACTGAATAAATCATCGTAATTAAGTAATTTATTGCTACACGCAAAAGACATATTTAAAGTGATATGTTTAAGTATTTCGCTAAATTTTAATTTAAAAAATACGAAAAATGAAAAACACTATGCAACGCAATACATATTTGTAACTCCTTCTATGTTAATTTTACTTTAAATTAACTGTTTTTATAATCCTGATTTTAAAGCAGAAGTATAACGCTCTTACAAATTCCAGCGTGACAAATAAAATGTCTCATAAATTCACAATATCTTAATGCATGGCATATGTAAAACCAAACCAAATTTAAGTAATCAAGGCTACTTAAAAAATTTTTTTAGTACAATCGTCTTTTCTATACGTGTTAAGTAGATTTATTTTTAAATATAAGGTATAAATGTTACAAAATACTAATTTTTAGGGGCAAGTAATTAAGAGAATAATTTCTCACTATGTAATCTACTGAAAGAACTAAAATAAAGAGCTTTCTCCATATCACATCTAATCCTGATATTCAGCTTTTCGAGCACTTAATTTTATTATCCATTCCAATCATTGACATTCCATTGTCAATGTCATTGAAGTAGAGGATTTTTAGCTAGCATGAATCAAGCATATCTAGCTGGCATGAAAATTTTACAAGTAGATTCAACGTATGGATCATTTTATGGATTTAACCTTTTCTAATAAATAAAGCTGTATAAGTAATATAGGTAAGATAATGGAATAAAAATGTACTATGATATACTATACTATGATAAGCAAAGTAAGTAACATACAATACAGTATAATAAGTTGTATAAAATCCTTACAATAGGCAAAGTACGTAACATACAACACAATATAATAAGTTGTATGATAGCCTTACAATAATCAAAATTAGTAGTTAAAACTTTGAAAAACATTGAAGAGAATATTTTCTATAAATTAGATTTCTTTTTAAAAACATTAAGAAAATAAATAATAATAATGTTATCGATACTTAATTATGAAAATATTTTTTAACTATAAATGAAAAAAAAAATTTTATTTCTTTAAAAAATATTTTTGTAAAACAATTTTCAATTTTAAGAAATACTTCAGATAATTGTCAATATAAAACATAATTTTTTCTCGAGGACCTCAAGTATTGAAATGCAAAAAAACATAGTATTAGCAAAGCTTATTCTTAAATAGTGACAAAAATTACAGTAATTGCCTATTACATAGCATTACTAAGATATTACTAGAATAAAGAAACATATTTATCTCAAGAACTTAACTTCGTATGGTAAAGTACAAATTTTAAGAAGAAAAAAAATTAACTGAAATAAATGTTATCTCTATTAACTCTTATTAAACATTTTTATTATCTTCTTTCTACTCAATAAAGAGTTACAGAAAATAATAAAAATATTTTTAAATTTGAATAAAAGCTACTTATATTTGCTCATATAACGAGATTCTGTATTACTTCAATTTCCTTCCTTTTAATTATTACTTCAATTTACATGTTCTTCTTCATAATTATACATTATTTATAAAAAAAACTCTTTGATATAGTAAATAAAACTGACATTTCAATAAAACTGATAAGAACATAAGAAAATAAATTTGACATTTCAATGAAGTTTTGAAATTTTTTTAAAAAGACAAATAGTGATTTATTTTAAAATATGTTAACTATTTGGAATATACAGGTGATTATCGAAATAGTGGAAACTATAAATTGCGAATAAAAGGGTTATTTAAGAATTCGCTTCATAAGCATTCAAATATAATCTTAGCTACCAGTTTTTTTTCAATATAAAAAGTACATATATTAGGTGGTATGAGAGAGCTTTAGCAGAGTTGTCTACGTTTTGATTTTTTGTCAGAAGCGCAAAATGTCAGACCTCACCGATTTTCAGAGAGGCCAAATTGTAGGAGCCCGACTAGTTGGAGCAACAGTGACTGAAACATCCCAGCTTTTAGGCGTTTCTAGAGGTACGGTGTCTAAAGTCATGACAGCATACACACAGCGCGGAAACACAAGCAATCAATCTAATTTCAAAATCTAGGGTGTTTCCATTATTTTGATAACCACCTGTATTTCATTGAATAATATGACACAAAAAATAATTAAATAATAGGATTAACTACTCAATAAAAATGGAAATTGCTTTCTCATAACTCTCCTCACTGTCAGCAAGGAGAAAGCAAAATCCATTTATGTTTAGAAAAATAACATTGATACACTAAAAAAAAAATTTAAGATCAAACGCTGTAATATAATATTTCACTTATCAGTTGCACTCGACAACATAAAAAAACATTTCCTTGAGTAATTAAGTAATTGACAGCATTTGTCTTTTAAAAAAACAGCAGAAATAAGAAGATTAACTACTTAATAAAAATAGAAATTGCGTTCTCATAACTCTCCTCACTGTCAGCAAGGAGAAAGCAAAATTCATTTATGCTTTAAAAAATAACATTAATACACTAAGAAAAATATTTAGGATCTAATGTTGTAATATAATATTTCACTTATAAGTTGCACTCGACAACATAACAAAATATTTCCTTGAGTAGTTAAGTAACTGACAGCATTTGTCTATTAAAAAAGCAGCAGAAATAGAACTAAAATCAAGCTGTCTCGAGCTGCCCAGCATTATGAAACTTTCTTCGATTTACTTTCATAAGCAACTCAATATTTCTCCATAAGTGAATTTATCACCGAAACGTGGAAAGTTATAAGACTTCAATATTAAATCTGAAAAGAAAATTTATCACTGCAATTTAAATATTGGTCTTCCTTATTTATTTTAAATGAAAAATAAGTACAAGGAATTCTTGAAAGTAATTCAATTTTTTATTTCCATATAAATAATAGCTTTTATAGTAAATTCAATTATTTTTCGGTTTATAAATTGAGTTAGTTTTCCTCCAAACTTAGAATAGGTTGAGATTTTGGAATAAATTAATTTTGTTCTTGTCATAAACTTCTTTACTGGAGCTGCAATCGATAAGTTTATCAAATTAATTTCAAAATGAAATTGTTGCCTTTAAAATAGGGCGGAAATTTTTGATCGAAAACAATTTTGTGTTTATTAGTTAATATGATTTTTACGAGATCGTATAACTTTATCAAACTGTTCTTTAGTACTGTTTTTTCTTTTTTTAGTTTTCTAGATTATAATTTATAAACAATGTACGATAACGAGAAAACTGCAAAACTAAACTCTACCAATACTATTTACACTATAGGAAATTGATTTTTAAAAGATTTTTTTACCGCAAGAGTTTAAACTTGCCTAAAAGGCTATCTGTGAAATAAAACAGAACATAAAATACAGAAACTGTACATTTTACGTGCATTTTAATATTGATATTGCATTTTTGAGAATCAGTGGCAATAGCAATCTGAACGCTTGGTGAGCGATCAGCGTGGAATATGCGTTTCACTTGCAAGCTATGAGATTTTTCAACTATGTAAAGCAAACTTCAAACAACTTCGTTTCTACTTAAAAATCTGAATGCAACATGCTATTGCTAAGAAGAAACATGATCACAAAAATATTTTATTAAATGTAGGTGTAAAATCCAACCTCCAATGTAAATACCATACCGATAATAAAGTGCATTTAAAATGCTAAGTTTCTGTACTTACTGTGTCTATGTCTACAAAAAAGAAATTTACAGCACCATTTGAACCCCTGGTGACGAAAAGTCTAACAATTTATTTTTCCTTTAAAAAATTGAATTCTGATGTCAAATCAGAATAATGCAATTTTGTTCGTGTTTGGTTCAGCAGTTTTAATGACCCTTATTTTAATTTTATAATAATATGTATAATAACAAGTATGTTTTTTAAGTACATTTTTAAGCACGAACTTAGTTCTTCTCATTTGTTTTATTTATGGTTTTTCTCAAATCTTACCATTTTTTTGTTCCTAATTGAAATAGACCGATCAAAATATATTAATCTAAATCTTTTCATTTGTATTTCAAACAAAAATGTTTTAATTAAAACAAACGTACTATAGTTAATAGTATTTATCAGTAGAGCAGGAAAATGTTAAACTTTAAATTACCATCTAAGTAAAACTGAAAGTTTATGAAATGTTGAATAAAACTGAAAGCTTATGTGTTGAATAAGTAAAGGAAAAAATATGTTTTATTACATTAAAAGTCACCGCACTTAGCTTGTTTTTACCCCCAACACCCATAATTGCTCGCTAGGCATCCTTGTTTCTCGTTTTAAAGCAGAAATTTTACTAAAAAACTAAATTTATTCTGTTTTATGTATTTTCTTTTATCGTTTTGCATGTCGTAACGACCTTTTCTTACTTAATTTTTATATTTTTCCGTTCCAGTTATAAAATCAACTTTTGACAGGGAAATAAGCTCATCTTAAAGGAGTACTTTTCGTATGAAATTACAAAGCTTCTAAGTTAATTATCTAGAGAGAAAGACTATAAAAGCTCTCGAGTTTGCCCTCAACAATGGGACTCTAATCCAATTATTTTCCCTCATAATAATTTTTGCCAGCATTGTATTTTGTTCTGAAAAACTTATTATTTGTAATTATTACGCTTTTTAAGATTTCACGCACTCTCTTCACCGAACCCATTTTTTTTTTAATTTTTCATCGCATAGTAAATTTTTCATACGTAAAACATCCTTGATTGGGAGTAAATTTCAGACAATAATGTTCACTATCGTATTCTAGAAATTCAAGGCTCAAAACAACTCGTCACAAAAGGGAGCAACTCAAATCTCCCAAAACTAACACCTGAGCAGACAAAATGATTACATCCATTAAAAGTACCACAGATATATTTTGCAATGTTAATAAATACAGAACGTATACTATTTTCGATACACTTTCTATTTAGTTTCTCTTAGTTACATCGTCTTTAATTCTATTTATTTTATTTTATCATGTTCACTATGAGCATCTTTGTAGCAATATCGTATTAAATAACAATATCGAATTCTTTCATTTTAGTACGTCCAGTAAAACTATTGGTATAAATAAACAAATCATACACCGTATTTATGTGAATTGTATTTTTTAGATTCAAATCAGAAGACAAGTATAAAGATTTTAAAAAAAAACTATATTTAACAAATAACAACTTTTAAAAAAATTAACTTTTGCTTGAAATCGATATATTATTAATAAAATATTTTTTAAACATATTATAAAATTATATTATATGGAAAAAAATCAGGAAAAGTAACAGTACTGTATAATAAGGACATTTCCGGTATAAAGAATAATAAACCATATTTCTGGTTAATAAAACCAAAATCATTACCAAAGCATATTGGTAAGAATTACCGATCTTTTTAGTGTTCTCACAGAGCCAAAAACAGTAAATTTATCATATTCTGGTAGTTTTTACAACGTTTTCAATGTAGGATTTTGCATTAATTCTCACAAAGGTTTGATCTTTTATTGTTGTCAAATACTTTTGTCACTTTCCTCTTTTAATTTATTATTTGCGTCTGAATTTTTTAATAATTTTCCTGAAAGTTTATAAACGTTTATATAATAATTTAAAATATTGCTTTAAGAAGTATATAATTCAGGTTAAAATATAGCTGGAATATCATTTATGATTATTTTTTTTCTCAAAAACTTTTAAAATAAACTTTTAAAATCATTTATTCTTCATTTTTTCTCAAAAACTGCAGTTATACTAAAACTGACTCTGTCAATTTAAAATTTCATCATGACCCTGTAAATAAAATTTTTAAAATTTCTGTTAACATTTAAGACTCAAAGTAGGTTTTTTGTATTTTTTCCAAATTCCATGACTGTTTTAAAGTCATCTTTGTCTTTCGATGTGAAACGAAGCTCCGTTAAAAAAATTACTTCAGTTTTCCACGATGCAATGATGAGAGCATTCTTTTTTTAATTGTAATTAGAGAACGAATGCTGATAAACTAACAAGTTGGTCATCTGGGTGAATTTTTCAAAAGAAATTTGTGATCCTTAATTTAAAAAAAAAAAAAAAAAAAAAAAATCATGTTTGTCATACATTTCTTGAAACTTTTAAATCAAACAAGTTAAGTAATCAAATAAAGTATTAGTATATTAGTATAAATTATAAAATCAGGTTTAATCAAAAAAAGATAATTATCACGACAACATCTTGCCGATTTGTCTTCCTGTAAGAAGATAGAGAAATAGTCTATTGAGGAGAAACACTCTTCCCATTTCGCCAATTTGCTAAAACGCCAATGAGTAGAGAAGGTTAGAGCACAGAATAGCGAGCAATATTCTCCATTGCCGACAGTAGTATGATCCTATTTACCTATTTAACCACGATTGAGGATAGTTTTTAAGCAGTATGGTTTTGGCAAAATATTTTTTTTTCATTTATGGTAGTACGAAGTTATTATAAAAAATTTAGGTAAAAACAAAAAAAAAAAAACATATTTAATTGCAAAAATTTGAAATACTATTCTCTGCAACAGAATAAGTAATCCTGATAATCACTTTGTTTTATATATATATATATATATTTATACTTAATTACGAAATAAGGTAGGAAAAAAGGCAGTCTTGCTTTGTGACACTATTACTACATTCAAGACAGTTGACATTTATAATAAGAGCGGATAGTAAAAAAATACTTATTTCCTAACTTGATTTTTCAAACACACTATATTTTTCGAAAAAATCAATACGCCAATTAAAGTTACTGTTAATAAAATCATTACTTTGCTAAAATGCAGCATTTCTATCGATCCATTCTTTTCCTTTTTTTTTCACTTTTAACTTGAACAAAGACAAACAATGAAATTTCTCTACTTCTCTTTGTAACATTGTCATTGTTTAACACAAAAAAAGATTAAAAGATGAAATTTATCGGAAGAATCAATACGTCAATTAAAGTTATTGTTAATAAAGTTATTACTTTGCTAAAATGCAGCATGTATATCAATCCATTATTTTTTTATTACTATTAACTTGAACAAAGACGAACAAGGAAATTTCTCTACTTCTCTTCGTAACATTGTCATTGTTTAACGCAAAAGAAGATGAAAAGATGAAATTTATCGGAAGAATCTATACGTCAATTAAAGTTATTGTTAATAAAGTTTTTACTTTGCTAAAATGCAGCATGTATATCGATCCATTATTTTTTTATTAGTATTAACTTGAACAAAGACGAACAATGAAATTTCTTTACTTCTCTTTGTAACATTGTCATTGTTTAATGCAAAAAAGGATAAAAAGATGAAATTTTTCGGAAAAATCAATACGTCAATTAAAGTTATTGTTAATAAATCATTACGTTGCTAAAATGCAGCATTTATATCAACCCATTCTTTTTTTTTACTATTAACTTGAACAAGACGAACAATGAAATTTCTCTACTTCTCTTTGTAACATTGTCATTGTTTAACGCAAAAAAAAGATGAAAAATAATTTTAAAAAATCATTTAAAATTACAATAAATTGAAATCAAAATTTCGAAAATATGGTTCCATAAAATATGGTTCTTTTTGCGAGTCGAATTTTAATTCTCTAGTTGTATTTCTGTTGGCTGCAAATTGAGCAGCGTGTTATTTTTTACTACAAACTAATATTCCTCGAACTATTTATTAAATGTTCAAGTTTTTTATTCGATTGTACTCATGATTTCAAAGTAATTAAAATATACCAAAAATCATAGGTATTAGTCCCAATTTAACTATTCATTTTTCATCAAGACTAACTCCGTCTAAATGAAGAACACAGTTTCGCATGGTAGATTCCTCTTATGAGATCAGCTTTATCAATTGTATGGCTTGACAAACATTTGTTTTTCATTTTTTTATAAAAGTACTTCAGATAAAATTTTCCTAGAAAAATCAATGTTCCGATATAAAAAAATATTTATATATACATAATTTCCTTTAAGAAAAATATTTTTTTTTCCATTTAGGCTGAAATTTTAATTATTTTTTCATTTTCATTAAATCAATAGTTTTCTTTTCGCTTTGTTTGGTTAGCAAAATATAATAATAAAAATAAAATTAAACATCAAAGCAGTTTTAGAAGAAACAGAAATATTGAAGTAACTTTATTATTTCACTTACATTTTTGTACTTCGGATATTGAGTTTATTTTAATGAATAGTTATTGATATTATTTAAAAAAGTCAATTAAAAGCTTTTTTGTAACAAATAATGAAACAAGAACATTAAAAGAGTGTAACTAAAAAATTCGATAATTTAGTTTTCTTATAAAAACTACACTCTTTTATTACTTTAAAAATGATGCATAATGACAAGTAAAAAAACTTATTTAAACATTAAAGGAAAAACAGCGTAAAAGTTTCACAGCTTAAGGAATGGAAAATTTAAACTACAATAACGACTTAAAAATAAAAAATAATTTCTCAATCATTACATAATAAGAATAATGTAAAGAAAAAAGTCATTAAATAAATTAAAGTATTTCATGATAATAATAATAAATATATAAAAGAAGTAGGATAAAAAACAGTAGCACCCCAGTTTAAGAAATGATAATACTTTTCACCTGTTTAACCTCAGAAACTTTTGCACCATTAGCAATTAGATATCAAGAAGATAACCAAGAAGCTCATTTGACACGAGTCCATCAGCAGTTTTTTACTTCCACCTATTTTTTAATTTTATAACAGCAATTTAGCTGCCAGAAGACTTTTATTTTATTCGGAATGTTTGATCAATAATTGGTCTGCATTAACAAATTCATATAGTTAATTCATTCGTTTTTTTTCTTACTTTTAAGGATCTAAAGCATTTTTTATGGATAAATTTTTATTACCTTCAATTTTGTAAAATTGATCATTTTCTTATCTTCCATTAACATTTTCTATTTAAAAAAATCTGTATTTGTTATGCAATAGATTTTCACAAATGGAATTTATGTTACAAAATTTATAGCTCTAATTTCTTACCGCAAATGGAATAGCCTTTTCCAACAGATTCCATTTGCGGCAAGAAAGATATTTTTACAAAAATGAACAGACAAATAGATAAATAAATAATCAGCGATCATAATCTTCAGGGTTCGCTTAGTGCATCACTGACAAATTTGCACTTGCATTTTTTATGTTTCACATTCCAGATGTAAGCAAGATTTTTAAATCATATGCAATCATTCTTAGGGATTAGTTGATTTGATTCATTCTCAAAATTATCTTGTATTTTTCATTTAAAAAAAAAACTCTTGTATTTTCGATTTTAAAGGTCAAAGCTTGAGCAAAACATGTTTGTGTAATGGGAAGATTTGAATAGGATATTATATTTTTTTTAAATAAATTGAAAAATCAAAATAAAAAGTAATTTAATTAAGAAAAAATAATTAAAGTAAATAAAATAAGTCATTGAAATAAAATATTTGTTAATTGAGATAAGCAAAATAAGTTATGAACTGAAAAGCAAAATTAACAGAGGAAAAGTTTCTTATTCGTTAAAGGAAACCGTCAAAAATTGTCATTGACGCCAAAGATGCTTAATTAATTTTGGTTAAATGTTTTATCTAAATTTAGAAAATAAACTATGTACTAAAAAGCTTATTTAATGAAGAAAGGTTCATTTAGAGAGAACCGGAAAAAATACTATTAATGACACCAATGATGATTTGGTGACTGATGATGATTGAATGGGCGACTGAAAGAAGAGAAATTTTCACTCGCTATTTGTTAAATTTAATCAGCCTGTAGCCGTTAATGTTGCTCTATGTGCACTAGTATATTCGGTATGTATTAAAATTGCATCAATATTGTGCAGTTTTAATATAGATGATGTGGAATTAAGTTTTTTACCGTTTTTCGAAAGGAATAAGCACGGACGAAAAATTTTTGATTGTGTTAGATTTTGACTATCATGAGTTGACCTCGAGTAACAGCATTATTCCAAATAATATTGAATGCAATATATGTTTTAATTTAATGGAATGAACAACTAAAATAGTGTTTTGTTTAATCTATTAGTGTAAAGGCACCGAGAAGAGCAACAAATAATAATAAATTAAGAATTAGAATTATTTTAGCTTTATTAATTGTGTCGTTGTAAGTGTAATAGTTTTGTGCCTGATTTAGTAAAGTCATTTAGTATTATTTTATTGAATATTTTCTTTTTTCCACCTCTTTCGAAGAGCGGGTATTGAGCTAGTACTATTTTAATAAGTAATTTGAAAATATATCATAATTATATTTCAAATATATCAGATCAAATTTTTTAAGATTAGGTAATTCAAGAAAGGAAATATTAAAACTAGTTAACATAGATAGCGAAACAAATTAAAGAACTTTCGCATAAATAAAGCTTTATCTGTTGCCATTACGTTTAGGGTTAATCATGGTAAATAAAAAATTGGTAATTTTTTTTTAATTGCCGAAAGGAAATTTATATGCAATAGATACTACATACATTTAATTTTATTTTAAAAGAAATGGTCAACAGTCAACCCAATTCTGTGCTTACGACTGTCGATGTTCCACTCTGTAGACTTGTAATTTTGAACCCAACTCAGAAGACAAGGAAATTCCTGGATCAAGTATTGAGACCTAACTAGCCTTCAAGGAGAACTTTTTGATGGAACTAAAAATGCGGAGAGGAAAACACCGAAAACCTCCCACTATTATCCCCCTATGTAGTGAAGATTCTAACCCATACTAGTTAAACTAAACTTTTTGTGCTCCATTATTTCAACGAAATATGTGAACGATTTTTTAAGTTGTTAACAGATGTAACTTTTAAATGAACCAAAATCATAAAGAATCATAATATGAAGCAATAAACTGAAAAAATGAAAATATATTGCAAAGTAATAAAATTAACTTAAAAAAAGTTTGCCATAAGGTTACTATGGTTTCAATATTATTCACGCATAATTAAAAGTCACTTGAATAAGAAAAATACCATAAATTTAAAATAAACAAATTGCTCCTATATTTTAAACATTTCATATTTGTATTCTGCAATCTTTCTGCCCTAAAATGTCCCTTGTCATTTCCAGCTCTCGTAGCGAATTCCTTTTAGCACTATGGTCAATCTTGATTACTCCAGAGTCAATATCAGTTATTTACTAGCCAGTTCTACATATTCTGTCACTAACATCGACCTTACGAGTAAAAATTTTACCCTAATATTTAATAAAACTATATTATAAAATATATCTTTATATTATGGTTCCTGTGGTCCTTGAAAAATTTTAGTAGTGGTAGTAAATTTAAATTAATGATAGAATATATTTTTATTTTATTTTAATGTCCAACTTTGTCGTCAGAAAGGTGGAATTTTCATGCATATATACTTTCTTTGGAGAGCAATTTTCAGTGGTGGCTACAGAAATTAAAATATAGACATTTGTTTTAGTTTCGTTACCACTTTTTATGACCTGCACTTTTTATGACCCATTTCATTACCCGCGAGAAGACTGCATATTTACAGTGATTTTCTCAAAGTGATTCTTGTGTAAATTTTATTTTAGCATTAAAAACTGTGTCCAAAGGTCTTCTTTTTGACTTACGGTGTCTCAAAATATAGTTTTTGTTTTATGTATTTATTTATTTTTTTCTAGTGGATTAAATATTATGCACTCTAAGAAAAATAGTTCAACCCTGTATCACCTTTTAAACCAAAATATAGTAAGAATTTCCTACAACCTATTAAATTCATTAAAGTGATTCATTTTTAAGAAAATTAACTTGGAAACACTTTAAGAAATAGATGCAATGAGATTCATAATTCTACATCTAAAATTTCAATCCTTAAAATTATTAATATAGTAATTTTTTATTTAATTTTTTTATATATATCAATTCAAAGACAATCAAAATTAAAATAGTTTAATTACAATTACAATGTTTAAATATAAAATTTGAATTTTTAAGTTTATGAAATTTATATTGCTGACTGATATATATATATATACTAGCTGTACCCTGCGTGCGTTGCAACGCTTTCAATTTGAATTTGAATTTTGTATTTAAGTGTGTAAATGACATTTGCGATTATGATTTGAAATGCAAATTTTATTTAATGGTGAAAAAAAGCAGTTAATTCTCTAGGATATCATTAGTGCATTTTCAAACAGACATGTATGGTGATGCACACGGAGCATGAAACATATTTTGGACAATGATCTGAAATAAGACTGGATCTATGGTGACATCAAGAATTTCTGCTGATATCTGATCAGTTTTAGAAGGTGGTTTTTTTTCAATAAGCCAAATTAGAATGTGTGCCTGAGGCAATCCTCGTTTTTGCCATTCAATAGAGTACACCCAACACCGTGTCTCTCTAAAAACATGACGCTTCACAATGAAATCAAGTAAAGATTATCATTTTTGTTTGAACACACGTGCTGTAATATCATGACGATCCGATGATGATTGTCCTGGTAACAAAATATCTCTAATTTCAACCCAAGCAGAATTGCACGTAAATGTAATAAATAAATCTAGGAGCCCATATGCGAGAACATATGTCATTGCATCCTGTGAGTATTCATACATGTGCCTTGGAGTCCAAGGCACATGTATGAATACTCAGACATGTATGAATACTACATTTGCAGGGAGTCCAAGTTTTTCTCCCTGCAAATGTAGTCGGCAATATAATCATTTTCCCCACATCATTAGGATTAACGTTACCATCATTAATTATTGCATCCCGTAAATGAATGCATTCTTCTGAACGTAATTTGGTTTGATTTAATTTAATATACAGTAGGCGTTCAGTTTCAATTTTCGCATACATATCGACAATGTATTGATGAACTAATTGTCGACATTTTAAAGTATGATTATCAGCGTTTTGGCAATCATTAATCTATATGCATAAAAACTTATTGCACTTGCTTTCTTATTGGTTTTCTCGCCTGTTTGCGGACTTCTTAATTTTATGTTAAAATAATATCCCTCCTCTCCTCACCAAAATAAAATAGGATATTGCAATGCATCATATGATCGATACGTTTCTGAGAACTCTTTGAACGTCACGATTTCTGCGATGAAGAACTGTATCGCGGGAGGTAAATTCTTCGCCAACTATAACAATAGCCACTTCATCCAATGTTGGCGCATTGTATTTTTCTTTGTGGTGGCCTACAGGTGTTTTTTCAGCTCTAATAACAACTTTGTAAATATCGGATGACATTTAGTCTAGGGCAATTGTGAACAGCCTAATTAACTGATTATGTTGATCGAAAAATTTTGTAATACGGTAACAATTTTTCGTTTAGTGCCATTGTTTACCTGACAACGTTGATTGACTTGATCATTTGTGTTATCCATGAAATAAATTTGTAGAAATTTATGATCTGCGTTAGGCATTGAAAGAAGTGATCCTTGCACGATGATAAATTTGGCCTTGCACTTTGAATGTTGGGATGTAATTCTCGTTCAGGATACGTGTAGCACTGAATAAAGTCATTTAGAAACACGAATTGTACCGGCGTATATGCGCCAAAAAATGTTTCGATTGGTTTGTTTGACCTGATACGAAGGTTGATAATGTCTCGGCAGGCGACGTAAAATCTTGTAGTTTCTGTATGCTTCTAGAACAGCAAATTTCAGCTGTTTCATTTTTAAATTTGAGAGCATTACAAAACATACATAATTGATATATTTCTCCGATGATGACACTTGGGGGAAGACTATAGTTTGTGGTCGGATCATAGTGAAATGCACTGAAATTCAAATCAGAGTATTGGCAGCGTCTGAATAGCGAAATGCGTTCTCGGTCGGTTTTCATTCTTGCTTCCCGTTGCTCTGATGTTTCCGACGAACGGGCTTGTGTAGTTCGTAGTTGATTTGTTGACAGTCTTCTTTCCTGTTGCTCAGACGTTTCTAAGGAACGGGCCAAAGCATTCTGTTCTCGATTAGTTTCAAGTCTTTTTCCCGTTGCTCCGATGTTTCTGAAACACGGGTAGTTCTCTTTTTGCGCGCTTGAGATGTCGACCGACTAAGAGCGATTTGCTTAGGCGGCATATTTTTGCAAATATTCTTTCTGACAACGAAAAAGAAATGTAAAAGTTGGCAGTGGTCGCAAATTTGCTAAATCGAAATATCACATACATATTTTAAATAATAAAAAGAGCAATAAAAATGAGATGAATAAGAAATATGAAAATTATAAGATTTAAAACAAAAATCAATTTTATAAATGAAAGAAATAAAATGGATGAATTCGAAAACTTTGCATAAATAAACAAACAAACTAATAGTTTTCAAATGACAACTGTCACAGCACTGAAATCTTCGAAAAGTATATTTAATTTTGCTAACCTAAAATTACGTACTAAATATAAATATTTCTGAAAACGTGCAATTTGAATGAAATTTGCTTTTGTCTTTATATTTATTAAACAGTTTTCACAGTACTGAATCCGTGATACGACCAACAATTAAGAAATCTATTCTCGTTGATTTTACTTGCTTGTGCTCACCTGACATAAAGAAAAGCGCGAATTAAAAATTAAAGTATATGCAATTTACTTTAATTTACTTTTCTAAATGAATAGAGTTATAAGATAGAAAATATCACTGTTGTTATCTTCAAGATATTTGAAAATTGAATCGTTTATAGCAAAATTTAAAACAATGGCTAGCTTTTAACCAATCAGAAAATTCCATTTCGACTTTCACTGATATCGCTGGAACGGTTTATCGCACGGGATAAAAAGTATCCTATGTCCTTCTCCTGGCTCTAAACTACCTCCCTGCCAATTTTCAGCTAAATCGGTTCAGCCGTTCTTGAGTTATAAGTGAAGTAACTAACACGACTTTCATATATATATATATATATATATATATATATATATATATATATATATATATATATATATATATATATATTCATTATTTACCGCTTCAGGGTTTAAAATTTTTAAGAAGTCAAAAGCTTTTAAAAGGTATATTATTTTTTAAATAATAATATAATATTTATTTTTCAAAGACTAAATCGAGTTCGGTCATAATTAAAAATGTGTTTGTATACTGCAAGTAGGTTTAATTTTATTAAAATTTTTTCTATTAATTTTTAAAACGGAGAAAAATTATTTGAAAATATTACTCGATGTGTATAAGAATAATTAAGAAGCATTAAAACTCTTCACGCACGGTATGGGAAAGTTCATAAAATGCTGTAGTTTCGGTAGAATCGTAAAATTAAAGTGGTAGAATCAATAAAATAAAATAATATTACCGACTTTAATTTGTGAACAGATTATATGCAAAATGCAAGCCCATTTTGAAATTTTCTTCTGCATCAGAAAATTCGCGGTACAAAGTTTCAATTATTTCCTAATAGATGACGCCACCATTCAAGTTATTTTATTAAAAAAAATGACGGAATATCACTGCTTGAGTCTTGTGCCATCTATAAATGGAAAGAACAACTAAATATTTATCTAAAAAGATTCACTCTGTCTTAAATTATTTCTTTTCGTCATAACTTATGGTTTTAAAATGATTAAATTGTTCATAACAGATAAAAATAAACACTAGATTTAATTTTTAGATATAGAAAAATTAGAAAAAAAATGATAATAATAAATAAATTAATTAAAGGAATGATTCCAACGATGGGTAGTCTTTTCTTAAGTCGAATATGAATCGTAATTATTTTTTAATTTTAAATGAGAAAACTTCTTAAGAAAATAATTGAGCCAATGTGTCGGTACTTTTTTCTATTAAAACCTTTTAATTTTTCTTCCATTTTTGTTGGTAATTTTATCTGTTTTTTTTTTTTTTTTTTTTTTTTTTTTTTTTTTAAGCATGATACTTTTTTTAAAAAAAGTGCTAGGACTTTTAAGATAAATTATATGAATAAAATATGAAACTTTATGAAAAGAATTAAATGCCCTCCCAAAAATCTAGATAAATATAAAACTAGTGTTTATATTTATCTAAACTAGTGTTAAACTAGTGTTATATAGTATTATAAAACTAGTGTTATATAGTGCGAACTCATAGAATTAATACGCATTATATCAAGTAGGTATTTTTATTAATTTTCACTTATGGACTCATTAATTAGTGTGTATGACAAAATTTTAACGTAGTAGCAAATATGTTTGGTGAAAATAATCAAATCAATTTTTTGTTATAATCAATTGAATAAAATGACAAAGCACTTTATCTGATAATTAATTACGTTAGTTTCTTGATCATTATAACAAAAAATAGGTAACAAGCTGAACAAAATAATTTCTGGGGAAAAAATTAGAGGAATTTACTATATTTACCAAATTCCCAGATTATAGTGATAAATGATTTCTTAACGATCTAAAAATTTCTTAATTTTAAATATTTCAAAAATTCTGCGCATGAAATTGCGATTATTTTACAGTTTGATCTACATAACAGTAAAATAACAAGTAGATAGAACTACTATAATCTCGAAATAAAATTTATTCCTTTAATTTTGAGCAGATTGACTGAATAATTTCAGAAACCTGATTTATCTATTGATAAATCATCTGTCTTATTTTCAAATTAATTTCATGCTTTAGTTAAATTTTCTAGTTTTTCGAATGAAACAAATTCTTAATAATGTATTTTGATATAGTCTATTTAGTTATAGTTATTATTTAGACAGTACAAAATATTTCTTCTATATAGAAAAAATACACATTTTTATTGCACATTTATTACAAATTTTCCAAGAATTTCGCATGTCGCAAGACACAAAAAAAAAATCTTATAGTTTATTTTTAAACCAATATGTTTTTTTTTTCGTTAAATTAGGTAGCCCCACACTCAGTTTTATTGAATATATACCTATAGTGTTGAGGAGCGTGGTCTTCCACAAATACTGATACAAAAATATGCACAAGTACTGAAGCAAAAATAATATATATGATGATATCATTCATATAATCCATAACCTTATTTTGCTTCTCATCGTTAAGATCATAACGTTCCTTAAGAAACAGCAAAATGGCAATTAGAACCTAAAAAGAACAAAAAAATATAAAATTGTTACTTCTATAATAATATCTAAATAAATAAAAAATAGATCCCAGCCAAAAAAAAATAAATAACAAAATAAAATAAGATTTTTTACAGCGCTAGAAGGCACCTCCGGGGTTGCTTTTTATTCATTTTCTTCTGCGTAAAAGTCGATCGAAAATTCCATTTCGTTTATAAATTTTATCGATAACTGTTAACTTTATGTAAGCACATTTTCTCAATATGTTAATATGTTTATAATGGAAGAATACCTGGTTTTGAAAAATAATCAACGGTACTCGGAAAAAAAAGAGGTAAAAAGGTTTAAAGTATCGTACAGAAAATACGATACAGTAAAGGGAAGAACAAAAATGAGGTCGAAAAACTTTGTTGTTGTACCATAAAATTTTTTTAAAAGATTAGGATAAAAAAAAACAGGTTTTTTTCATTTTTAAAAAACACCCTTTTGAGATTTTTGTAGCGAAATCATATGATAACGAACATTATGAAAAAAAGGGGGGGAAAACTGGAGTCTGAGAGAAGAAAATTTAAAAAAAATTTCTTTTTGCTATAAAAAAACCTGAATTATTTTGACTAACAATATTTCCTTATTTTTATTAAAGATATTTAAAAGAATTTTTATGAAAGGAATTTAAAGATATAGAAAGACTTATATTTATTTCGATTTAAAAAAAAAACTTTCTTCTTATTTTTTTCTAATTGAATGATATGGCATTCAATATTATTGGGAAAAAAATGAAGTTAAAAAATTCGCCTTACGTGCTATAAAAATATCCTGAAATATTTCCTAAACATCACTTTTAACTTTTTTAATCACCAAAATAAAACATTGTCTTGCTTTTTTTTATATTAAAGACTTGACATTTAACAATAGAGAGAAAAAAATTTCAATTCAACTGAGGTTTTTGTGCTATAAAGAATCTTTTTTCGTGATCAGAAACAAAAGCAAAAAATTCTTCTTTGTTAATTTTATTTTAGAAAAATATGACATTTAATATAATAAGAAAAAAAAGTATCAAAAAACTTTGTCTTTGGGCTGTAACAAAAAAATCTCGAAATATTTTGACTACATACCAATTATTATTTTTTTTTACTACCGAAAACTAAAAAAAAAATCCTCTTGATTTTTTTATATTGAAAAATATTGAATTTAACATTCGAGAGCTAAGTTTGAGGTCAAATAACTTTGATTTTGTGCTATCAAAAATTATTTTGGCTCAAAACCTTTTTATGGGATTTTAATTATCAAAAAAAATAATAAAAAAAAATACGTCTGGATTTTTTTTTATTGAAAAATATGACATTTAACATTATGAAAAATAAATTAAGAAGATCAAAAAATTCATTTTTGTGATGTAAAAAATTAATCTTCAATTATTTTGATTAAATACCAGTTTCGTTACAGACTAAAAACAAAAAACATATCCTTTTGATTTTTTTATATTAAAAAATATTACACTTAACAATGCGTTTAACACTTAACAATGCAAAAATTAAAACCACGATTTATTTTTTAAAGCCAAAATACGAAGACCTTCTTGATGTTTGATGTTTAACATGATATTAACCATTATGAGAACATATTAAATGTGATATTTAACATTATGAGAAAAGAAATTGAGGTAAGGAAAGTAATTACTTCTCAGTAAAAAAAAAATTTGAAATTTGCTGACAAATTCTTCGAAAAATAATTTCAACAAAACTTTTTAAAAACTTGTATTAAAATTTTAAGCATTTTATTTGCTTTAATAGCATAGTGTAAACTTTTCTTTCGAAAGATACCGAAATGTTAGCAAATTTCGATTAAAAATATAGACATTTTTGACATGAAAGTCATTATTTGTAGCTAAGCCATTTTCTTAAATTGAATTGAAGTTCAAAATGGCCCCCTAAAAAGTTTCACGAAAATCTGTGACGTGACGGCGTTAAGATTTTTTTTTTATTTGGATCTATTTTACTAGGAATGAGCCCCAACTAAAAACATGCATACATATTTTAATGGCGAACTTTTATTTCTGTAAATATATAGCAGCATTAAAGGCAACAAATAAATGTCGCCAACGTGTATTAAAATGTATTCAAATGTAAGCAATCTACAGACGATGTCCAAAGTGCACTAACATTGGCGCTTTCGGAAGCAAAGATATTTAATGCATAGTGTGAAAGCGCGAGAGACGTTTATAAACTTTTCGACTTATAAAACTTTTAGAATTATTAACATCCATTAAACTGTATATGAAATCTCGATTTGATGCTAACGTGAGCAAAGAAAAATGTTCCTTCCCACTAAATTTTTGCGTTGCTCAACATTAAATTTTAAGAGGTAGTACACAATGGTTTTTACAGAGAACTAGTTATAATTATTTTGATTTAATTAGAAGAAGGTTGGTACCAACGGACCCTAAAAATCATCAAAGTTGACAATCTAATAATTTTGTACATCTTAATGTAAGTAGCATTCTTAAAAACAAACGCATCTGGAAATAAACGTTACAAGTGCATTGATCTGCATAAAGCGTCACGTGTGAGTATAAATTGTGAGATTTAATTATGTCACAATTCAAAAACCAATCGAACTTCACACATGCGCGTAAAATCCCTCGCAGTTATCCAAATTATTGATCATGAAAATTAATTACCCAGAAAATTGATTCAGCTCGATAATAAATCAAACATAATAATCTTATCATTAACACGACATGCACAATCACGTGATTAGGCACATGCATGTGATTTCAGCGCTATTCTATTATCTTCGTTGCAAATATCCAATTATGAATTGTAAAATAAAAATAAGAGCCATTTTCCAAATTACGGACTCCAATTGATTTTATTGTATCAGAGAATTGTCATAAGCGAATCATCAGCTATTTTAATATTCATTATTATATCCCTTTATTACAATTCAATGAAACATTTTAAAACTGTTGTGATCATTATTTGTTAATGCAAATGCGAGTCAATTATTGAAGATAAAGAAACCGATAGTAAAATTAGATTATTGAATTCTAGATTTATTAACTGGCGGATTTTTACTAAGATACAATAATATTTTATTGTATATTGATTTCCTTAAAATTGGACAAGCAAAAGCACTGAAGAAATCAGAATTATTCGAGAAATATTTGTGTCTTGAATTTCTTTCAGTAGCCCTATAAAAATGAAAATTTTTCTTAATAAAAGAAGGAAGTTACTACTCATAATTATTATTAAAAATACATTAAACTGATTACAATTATTTGAGCGTGTTTTGAAACTACAGATGTTTTTTATTATAAAAAAAATCATAAAATATATGAATCATTAACACTTTAGCTCTAACCTTTCAATAAAGACGAAAATCTTTAAAATGGTGTTTGCTCAAGAAAGAAATAACAATTTTTTTTAAGAAAAGTATTGATTTCATGTCAAGTATAGGTGATACACAATATCTTTTTCCATTTCATCCATGCTATTGCGTTTATGAAATTGATTCATGAACATAGTAACTTGTTGCTATGTCTTGGCAAAACAATACAAACCTTTTGCACAAACATGGCTCTTTTTAAATAATTAGTAATTAAATCAAGGAAAAAAATTACCAATTTTTTACACCTTATGTAAGATACATAACTATAGGTTAGCAGATAATTGACAAGTGGCAGTTATTGACAGCTATAAACATGATGTAAATTATCCCGTCAAGAAACCGTTTATCAAATATTTAGGCTGAATATATATATATATATATATATATATATATATATATATATATATATATATATATATATATATATATATATATATATATATATATATATATATATATATATATATATATATATATATATATATATATATATATATATATATATATATATATATATATATATATATATATATATATATATATATATAATAAATACAAGAAAACACGAAGAAAGTTAAGAAAAACAATAAGTTTCATTTATTGCGCTTAAGCTACAAGTAAACAGAATCCATTAGATAAGTTCAAAATGAAGAATAAAGCAAAGAAAAATTATAGGCAAATGAAAAAGAAAAGCGGGGGGGGGGGGAATAAAAAGTAAGAAAATAACAAACTACAGTTTTTAAAAAAAAAAATATCAGCCTGCAGTCAAACTAGTCTTTATGTTTTCTATCAAGAGTTATAAGAATTAATCACTGTAATTGGAAAACAGTTTTTCTTCGTTTTTTCTTAAATGATCTACTGTGGGTACACTTTCTTGGTTTCATTTTCAAGAAAAAATATTAAATGACTATAATATAGGGCGGAAATTATATGGTGATACATGTAAATAAAGTACTGTAAATATAGGGTGGAATATTTTTCATGGGAAATATTCTGAGACATCTTTCTATTGATAAGAACTATTTGTCATGAATACAATTTTTCAAGAAATATATTTTTTTCTGTTATGCAATAGTTTTATTTTGCTTATGATTCTATTTAAAATAGGTTCCACAAAGTTAATTTTTATAAAATAATATGAAAGAAAATTATAAAACGTATATCAGTCATATTATACAAAAACATGTATTATTGTAATTTAAAAAAAAGAAAAAAATTGCTAAGCTTAAGAAAACTATAAAATATTTAATTTACTTAATTTCTAGAAATTAACAGAAAAAATATCAATTCAATAAAATCATTGAATCAGTCACATTTAATTAGTTAAATAGTAACTAGTTAGACAAATTACTTGACAAAAAGATAAACTAACAATTATTGTTTACTCATTTGTTAATTTTGTTTAATCTAATATGTAATGTAATGAGAAATATTAAAATCTATTTCATCATAAGGATTTGTATTAACACCCAAGTAGCACCAAAGTTTCACTATAAATTTAAAAGGCTGACTTTGGATTAAATTATATTGAAAAAGAGAGATGAAGTTTGAAAATGGAGGCAAAATGCATTTAGAGAATAATTTCTATCTTAAATCTGAATATAATTGTATTATCTGTATAGTTTGAATTTACTTTCCTATTAGAATAGAGTGCCTATGTATTAACAAGAAAATTATTTGTTTTTGTCTTGAATCACAAGGAATATTTACTATTTTGAATGTTTCTTACTCCTATGTACTATAAAAAAATTTAAATTTCATTATGTAAGAAAATTGCAATAATTTATATTCATTGGATTATGAAAGCAACTATAAATTCTTAACTACTTCCTTTCATCTTTATATGACGTGAAAACAGGATGCACAAACAGGATGAACCTAATGAATTAAAGACAAGAAAAAGAATAAGGGCAAGAACGAATTCTGATTAAAATTTAAATAACATTTGTGTTTTCATTTCAGTTATTATTGTAGGGTTATTATTTTGCTTATATTTAGGGGGAAATGAATCAATGCGTTTTGTTTAAATTTAGTTAAAGGTATACATTTTGGAGAGCCATAAAAAATTTAACTATTACTGTTTAATAACAGTGAGTATACTTACTACTTGGGATATTATATTGGATCATAGGTGTTGCGGTAACCGTTACTTAATATTAATAAACAATAGGTACTTAAAGTAGGAACTATTGAAACTACCTCACAGACCAAGTACCAAAGTGCATGAGTACCAAATTAAATATCAATCTATTAAATATCATTACCTAACTACTAATGAATTTAAATTAAAATATGGAGTAAAAAAACATTATCTTCTAATAAATCAACATATTAAATATTTTACTATTATATAACATAATTAATGATTATCATTTCTTATTTTATGTATTATCTTTTCATTCAATAATGAACCAATAGATACAAATAGATTGATTTCTAAGATCATGGAAATACAAAAGTGATTATAATGTTATAAATTTAATGAATATCATTATTTACTGATAATTAATTTTAACGAAATTTTAAAGATCACAAATAAAAATACTAGCAAATAAAAACTAACCTCTAATGTAATTGTAAGGGAGCATATAATATTTTGTACAGAAGTATTATCTTCCAATAAATCAACACATAAATATTTTACTATTATATATCACAATTCATGATCATTATTTCTTATTTTATGTGACATATTTTTCATTCAATAATAAACCGATAGGTTCATAAAGATCGATTTCTAAGATCATGGAAATACGAAAGAGACTATAATGTAACAAATTTAATGAATATCATTATTTACTGAGAATTAATTTTAACGAAATTATAAAAAAATAATAAGATAAAATGAAAATACTTTGCAAATAAAAACTAACCTCTAATGAAATTAATAAAAGTATTAGATTTTCATGTAATATAATTCATATTTAAAATTCATTTTTAAATAAACAAAAAAAATTAAACCCATTTTTAAACAAAATAAAATAAAAATTGAAATATAAACTAACTAATACATTCAAGGCATATTGATTTTAGTCTGTTATAATAGCTAAGTTCATATTAATATTTTCTTTTTATTTAATCTCAAAGTAAATACAAATTTTTAAAAAATTAAATGAGATAGTTCAAATAAACTCACTTCTAATACTATAGAAACTGATATGAGGCTGATTTTGATCATTCGTAAATTATCATGCGGATTACCTCTCAATACTTTAGTCAAATGTGCTGCATTTACCACCAAAAGGGCTATGTCCATTGAAGCTTGTGCATAAGTTTTTCGACGACAGTAATTACAAAAGTTCATTTTTATGAAATTTATAGTATGACACACAATATCACCTTTACGACATTGTCGCATCTCCATATTGAATTATCAATTTGTAAATAATTTTAAACCAACTCCGATGAAATATCGATTTGTAATTAGTTTTTAAGCAAAACTCTTTTCGTAAAATAAAGTTACTCATCCGATTCTGGGAGTAAACGACCTTCTTTCTCTATTCATTCTATTTCCTCTGAGTCAAGCACGAATGTGTTTTTGTAAAATATCGCCAAATTAACAGCTGAATCACGCCAATAGTATTGTTTTACAGGTCCATGAAACTTTAAATATTACAAAAGAGGTAAATAAAAGTCTATCATTGCAGTAAGACCAGAAATTTGCAAATTTCGCTGCTGAAAGATGAAGAGAAAAAATCAACCTAGATTTAAATGACAGGTTAATCGAGCTCGTTTACAAGGACTACTTGTTTCAAAGCTGAATTAAAGCGGTCTTTTTTTGTTGTTAAACCAAGCATCGCGTTGCTATGACAATATTGAGTTTATTCAGTAAAAAAACTGCATTATAAAAGCTAGAATTGAGTGATGTTCTTTTTCTAAGAAGGAAATACAATACATTATTTGATATAGATCATCACATCAAAAAAAAACAACTAATAAAAAATACATATCGTATTTTTAAGACCTGTTTTATGTAATTTTAATTCCAAATGTTTGCTAAGAGTATCGTTTTTTTAATGGGATACCAGCAAGTGACGCAAGTGATTCTATTTCGAGTAATCAAGCAGGGCCGTCTTAATAGCATGCAGAGCCCCCGGGAAATAAATCTTTTGTGCCTTTATAACATGTCATACTGCTTAAAATTGAACTAAAAAATTTCACATCCATAAAATAAAGCATTTTTAACATCTGTAATAATTTGAACAAATTTAAATGCATTTTGATTTAGATGTATTTAAGTTTGTTTTTAGTAGATCAAAAAAACTGAATTCACAGCAAAATTTCATTGGAATGCAGAAAAAAAGATTTCGGTTGCCATTTTAAGTTTCCCTGGTGATAAACTATTTAAATTATTGTTGTAGAAAGAAAAACAAAATACACACATTTTACAATATAATATATTTATTTTAAAAAATATATATGGATAATCTTGGGTGTGATGGATAAATGGATCCATCATACCATGGATCCATATGGATAATCTTGGCATCTTTTAAGGCACAGCTTCATTAATTACTCTTTTTTCCACAATTTGTACTATTACTACTCATTGGTACTAGTAATTCTTTGAGGACATGTGCTTTAAAACAGTTTTGAAGTTCCAATTGATATTTCCTCAAGATTTCCATTTCCTAGTTTTTATCTTCGTTTTTCAAGTTACTTACCGATCTATCTTTAAGTCTTAATCATCTATTTCAGCAGAGCTTCATAAACTACTTGTTCTGAATGCAATTCATATTATTGATATTCATTGGTACTAATAATTATTTGAGAACTCAAGTCTGCTTCAAGATATTAGCCCTCCAAATTCCACTAGTTTGTTTTCAAGATTTCCAGTTCATAGTTTACTGGACTTTTTTACAGGTCTTCCATTACTTCACGATCCACCTTTAAGACTTAATCATCTTTTAAGGCAGAGCTTTATAAATCACTTGTTCTGACCCCTTACCATTACTACTTATTGGCACTAATAATTTTTTGGGGACTCTAAGCTGCGTAAAGCTAGCCCTCTATTTTTAGCTGTTCAGGACTCTAGATATTTCATTCTTAGTTTTTATCTCTTTTTCAGGTTCTCTTTAACCTCTTCTAACCCTCTCCCCTTTGATTTTTTACGAACACCAGGGTTTGAACTGGTTACCTTTTACACAACTCAAATATCACTCATCCACTGAATGGTCTGCAGATGGAATAACAGGGAGCCAAATAGGTCTAGTTATGATCATTGATCAATAATAGACATGGATATCCGAAGATTTAGAGGTGTGGATTATGGTTTCGATCACTATTTGGTGAGAATCAAATGAAATACTGTTCATTAAAGTGAATTGTGTGCAGAAAGCCCGAAGGTATCATTCCGAAATTCAAAGGATTACCAAATCAGACATCGTAGATACATTCAGAGAGGTCTTAAATAACAGGAAGTATGGCATGATAGATAGAAAAGCTGAGTATTGATGAAAAAGAGGGCAGAGTTAAAAAAATAATGATAAGTAATATTTATGAGGAGATATTAGGGTAAACTGACAGTGAAAATCGAACTTATTGATATGATCTGGTCAGAACAGTTTGCATTGTTGATAGAAATGCAATTCGTTTTTCATATTTGAATTTAGTGTTTGGAAAGAACATGAATTGTAACCTATTCTGAAAGTGCGAAAATAATTTCTCTGTACAAAAATATTTGCGATGTATTTAAATACTTTCCGACATTGTAAAAAGCAACATAAAAAACACTTAAAAAAAACTAAGAATAATTTTAGAATCCTAAAAAAACAGTTTTCTCTTGAATGATTCTTTTAATGAAATAATGCACTTTCTGTAATAATGAATAATAATAATAATGTGAAAAGGAATTGAATTTTTCCCTTCCTGTTTTCATTTGCCTGAATCGTGACCAAAAAAAGCATTATTTATACTGTTTCACGACTCGTTCTCAGAATACGCGTAGAGTGACATTTCTCACTAACTCAATATTTTTTGACCTGTGTGTTCAGGAAATCGAAACATGTATGTCAGGTTTCCTTTGAAACGTTTAAAGTTATGGTTACTTGTAACTTCTGCATATTGTTTTCCTTTTGCATTTCTGCAAAATCTATAATTCCGAAATCACGAAAAATGATAATTGAAAAAATAAACGAAGATAAAAGCGTTATACACAATTTGAGAAAAGAAATAAGTATTCAATAATAAATTCAAACTTTTAAAACATTTTTCTCCAAATTTTACGTTTAATTTATAAATCTCGTTTATCGATATCATAAATGTCTCTACATTAAAAAATCGCAATAGCCATTCATGCCACTGTTTTGGGTGCTTTTTACAATACACTGTTTTCCACAGCACGATCCATGTTCACTAACCTCTCAGGGGTTGGGTACCGATTTTTCCTGCTATTGAGTTGTCAAAATTTTGTCATCCTCAAAAGGCAACAAATGCCAATTAAGTCGGATTTTTTCGTAAAAAATGACATAACTGTTTGTTTTACTTGATTTTCAATGGTGAATGAGAAATAACAACGGGAGATGGTGAGCAAAGCGAGCTGAGGTGGATCCTCCTAGTTAAAAACAAAAGTAATAGAAAATACCTAATTACATTAAAACAATATAGTACTATATTCTTATTATAAATTTTGGAAATGCTCTTAAGTTGGTATAAGTAATTTTGTAAAATAATTTAAACTTATATGTTTAAAAGAATCTAACATTGTATTTAAACATATAAAATACTTTTTATGTATAATTTTGATCTTTTAATTATTTCTTTACTTAGTTTTCTTTTTTTTAACAAAAAAAAAATATCTATATTTATCTCTACACCGTAAAAAATTTTGTTGTGCATTGAATTTTTTTTTATTTGGTGTTGAGGTAAAATTTTTGCAATATTTTTAATCACATATTTTATTTACTTTCTCACTGTTATAGTTTTATTTATTTATTTAATTTTTGCTTGCTTGTTTAAAAGCAGCACATTCTTCTGCGCATATTATAATAAATTTACGACCTGATTGCAATAACCCTTCAATCAACTATTATTTTGACACTCAGTTTATAAATTTTCGCACGATAACTGCAATTCCGTTCTTCAAACTTGTTTGTTTGTTTATTGGCAGCACATTCTTCTGCGCATATTATAATAAATTTATGACCAGATTGCAATAACCCTTCAATCAACTATTATTTTGACAATCTTTTTATAAATTTTCGCACGATAACTGCAATTCTGTTCTTTAAACTTGTTTGTTTGTTTATTCGCAGCTCATTCTTCTGCGCATATTATAATAAATTTATGACCTGATTGCAATAACCCTTCAATCAACTATTATTTTGACAGTCTTTTATAAATTTTCGCACGATAACTGCAATTCTGTTCTTTAAACTTATTTAGATTAATTCAATACCAAAAATAGTGGCAACTATATTCCAAAATATTTTAAAATGTACATATATATATAAAATCGAAGGTTTGCTAATGACTCCAAAACGGGATCACCGATTTGGATCTAGATATTTTCGACAATTTTCAAATTTTCATTAGATGGTTTGTAATCATTTGTTACTTTCCCGCGTCACTTAGTTCACGTGCTAGATCAAAAATATGTAGATCCATTGCTGAAAACCATTGTTTCAAATTGAACGGTAATACCTCCTGTACGCCGAATGGTACACCGATTGGCACAGCGTTATCATTTCTCCATATTAGGTAGTTGTTGTTGTTTCTAGTGCCACTTGCCAAATACCAGTAAGCCTTCTTGGTGAAACCAATTAAAAATTTAGACTGTTGGTTTCTTGTTTTTCAGTGGCTCCATTTATTACCGAGAATACGTCTTCAGCCACACACACACACACATTGCAGCCCATTTTAAAGGGCGGAAACATTCATGCATCCATTCATTCATCCACGGATCGTAATTTTGACCTGAACCACAGAACTATCAATCTCCAATTCAGTACCCTAGAGGTGTTGTTGAAATGCAATATTGAAGTAAGTAGTCCCAGAGTAAGTATTTCACATGCAAAATTGAAAAAAAACGTGTATTTTCACAGTTTCAACACCTGCTGTCATGGAAACAACATCATTATATAATGTTTAAGAAAATTTAAGAGGACCGAATCTCGAGGAAAAAAATGAAATATGAAAATAAACACCGTAATGGACAGGGAATACCAGAAACAGTGGCACTTAACCTTAAAAAAACATCACTGTAGGGTATGCTGGGCGGATGTATACCAGACATTAGCTCTTAACCTTCAAAAATTATCAGTGTAGGATACACCGAGCATAGGCACTTAACCTTAAAAAAAACATTAGTGTAAATTATATCGGCAGTGGCGTTCACTTCCTTTTATTAATCAGATTAATTATAACAATAATCATTGTTATTCATAGATTATAATCTATCATAATCTATGATAACATCAAACATCAATAATATCAATAATATTATTGATATTATTGATGTTTGACATTTTATTGAGCAAAAAAATTCGTACATAAATTTGTACTTGCAAATTTTGCACAAAGATCGCTGTATACTTATAGAGAGGTATAGAGATTTCAGTTATAAAGACCGTGACACCAAGTTTGCAAACTCGTAGAAACTCTGTCATGTCCTGATTTGTACAGGTCATCTGCTACCGATAATACACATGGGTGCATCAATTGTGAAAATATTGGGAATATTATTGATAATTATAATTAGCAAATACGATAAGATCATGATCATTAAATATAATAATATTAAAAAAAATAATATCGAGAATATTTAACGATAAATATTGAAAACGATATTACTACCAAATTTTATTTGGTTCGGTTCACGAAAATGTTGACCTACGTAAAAATAATATAAATTATCGAAATTGGGAGAATGTCACAACGCGATATAGTTCGTTCACCAAGAGTTGGCACTTAGCTCCACCTCCTCGGACGGAGAGTTTATTTCAGTGCGGGAGTAAGAGGAGAAACATCTCCGCGTTTGAAAATGAGACAACCCTTAATGCGCTCCAAACGCAAACAGAGAATTCTTTTTCTGTCACTTACTTCGCTTTATCATCTGCTATTATACTTTTCGTTACTCCGGCTAATTAAATATATTTTGAATTTAAAAACTACTGTTTTCCCAGCAAAATGTCTCAAAAAGGACAAACTATTCACTCAAAAGAGAAAAATATCGTCAAATTTGTGAAATATTTAATGTTAAAAAATTGCGCATCAAACTTGCGAAATAAATATTTTTGTCATGCGATCACCAAATAGTAACCTTGTTCAGGATTGTTCTTATCCTTCTCCCTATAAAAGAGAAATAGTTTCGTCGGAAACCACGTGATGAAGGCGGAGCCAAGTGCCAACTACTGATGAACGAACTATACAACATTAACTGCCGATATTTTTTGACAATACATCTCGATTTTAAAATTTGTACCTATTAGTAATGGGGATCAATATTCGTGAGAAAGCTGGCAACAACTCAAAACAGCAATTGTCATTTCATGATTCCTACAACTGATAAATAGAAGTCGAGAAGGCTAGATGTCATTGTCGAATAGATGGCCTAAATTTAAAAAAAATGTATTAGAGTACTCATATTTAAGAATTAAATGAGTTAAGTTTCAAATCGTGAGTATCTGACGTAAAATATCTATAGTGGTAGACGGATCATGGCTTACAGTACCCTTGCCGTCAGGCTTACCGAGGTAGGTATTCGTGGTTTCCCTCTCGTTTTAACGCAAATGAAGTCAAAAAGTCCTCCACGAAGGAAAAATTCTTCCTATACATGATCCAGGAATTCCCTTGTCTTCTGAATCGGGTTTAAAATTACAAGGTTACGAAGTTGCACATTAGTAGTCGTAAACACGAAATTGTGTCGGCTGTTCAACGCCGGTAATGAAATGATAAAATCTTGGGTAACATTTTTAAAAAAAGAAAAATTGTTGAACAACAAAAAATCTTCTGTCTAGACTTAAAGTAAAATAAAACTGGTTGGTAAATAAAAGACCATTTTACTTATCAATTAATGCGTCGGATAAATGTCGAATCAAAATTTAACTTCTTAACGTAAATAGCCATTTACTTGGTCATTATGTCTTTCATTTCTTCAACATCACCATTAAACTTTTTTTTTTAACTATTTCTTGTTTCAGATTTGTGCTTTCAGAATTAAATGAAATTTATATCGAAAAAGAACTTTTCAATTGCTGGCACAATGATAAATCAGTAATAGCAAATACGTGCAGGGTTTCATTTTAACGAAATTGCTAATGAGCTTTGAAAACATTCAAAATATTATTGAGCCAAAAAACATACTTCATTTTGCTTAAAATGTTGGCATATGCTAAGCTGAACAGCTAATCGTTTTTCAATAAAATAATTACTAGAATACCTATTTTAGCCAAATCCGAAACACCCAAGATCTGAAAATGCAAAAATATTAGATGTGAACATTAAAGCCAGTACCACTTTTTCAATGTGAGTATATAGTTGTATATTGTTTTATATTGTAATGATTCATCATGAATTTTGAAATACTCTATTTAAATGACGCATAAGTTTGTTCATAACTCATTTATTAAATATAAAGAACATAGATGCAATTATAATAGTAATCCAGAAAGACAAAGAAGTGAACACAAATGAGAAGAGGTAAAAAAATGAGTATGATACAAAATGAAAAATCATAAAATCATTATTAGCTTAAATTAGATAGTTTTCTTCAGCTTTAAGATGTTGCCCCATTGATGGTTGATATAAGTGCTGTTTGAAGATCATCACTGTTTTTGATGCCAAGTGCTGAGATAAGGATGTTCAATATTGCGACCAAAAATACACCAACAGTAATGCTGTTGTTGAGATTTTCTGCTCGGTTTTGTCTTTTCACTTCGTTGAGATTGGTGTTGGCTACAACAAGCATTAAGGAGCCTGTTACGACCTGAAAATACACAAAAGGAAGCAGTGCAGCAGTTTGACAAAAAAACAATTCTGTTCTTAGAATTTGCAAAAAAACAGCTTTAAAATTTGCACAAAATGTTTAATTAACACAATTACAGCTTTGTTTTTAAATAAATTGCATTGGCTTTGGAGATTTAGGAGTGCTTAAAATAATTAAAATTTTAATATATAGTATATATATATATATATATATATATATATATATATATATATATATATATATATATATATATATATATATATATATATATATATGTGTGTGTGTAATGTGTGTGTTGTTTTCTTACGTTTGCTTAAAACAAATTATTTCAAAGGGACGAAATCTTAGCTCAAATATTTTAGTTGAACAACATTTAAAATAAAAAGGAAAAAATTTTGTTCAAATTTAAGGCACGTAATTAAAAATAACATTTCGTTAATCTGATTTGTGTTTTCTCAAAGTAGCTGAAACAAGGATTTATTAAATCTGTTATTTTCACAATCCTCTTATGCAAATAAATTATACATACCTTCTCATGTTGAAGAAACTTATCTATACATCTATACATAATAATAAAAGCGGCTGTGTGTGTGTGTGTGTGTGTGTGTGTCTGTAATCACAATATATCGCCCCAGAAGCCTCGCCCAGGCACGAAACTCGGCACATAATTGTGTTTTGACATAATGAAGAAGTATTTTTTTTCTTTTTCAAAAATTTGGATTAGTTATTTAGTTATCAGTCATTTTGTAAGTCTATGCTTTTCGTCTGCTTTTTCGTCTTCAAAGAGCCATATTCAAAAAACTATTAAAAAATGCATATACTTTTCCCCACTCTTATAAATGTATGCTAATGCGAACCTTACAATTGAAATATTTATTTTCGACAACTTAAACCAATAATATACGAAGGAATTAATAATTTAATTGTAAAGTTCGCATTAGTTTACATTTATTAAAGTGGAGAAAAGTTTAACTTTTGTATTAAAAATGTGGCAACATATTCGATACGTAAATAGAACGCTTCGCTTTGATATATTTGTCGCTGTTCATAATTGTTATAATAAGTTTTTCTTCTTTCCACGCTCTATTTTTTTTCTTAAGCGAAAACGATAATTTTTGTAGCGATATTGTAGTACTTTGTACAACTAAAAATTCTTTTCACAACACTTTAAAAATATTTACTTTATTTTCTTTATATATACAGAGAACAGTCGGCAAAGAATTCGATTAGGTTGAAAAACATTTCGCTAAAAAGGAACGAATTCCAAAAGAAAAAGTAAACAACTTAAAGAATAAAAATGCTGATGCCAGCCAATTTTTTGAAAGTTAACTTAATAATAACAAACCAAACGATGTTAAATAACAAACCAAACGATGTTAACAAAATGACGTAGAAAGCGCAACTAGATCAAAATTATACAAGCACAACTAGATCAAATTATAATACCTGAGTGCTTGACGTAACAGATATAGAAATAGAATTTGATACCATAAAAATTTATATAGAAATAAAAATTGATACCATAAAAAATTTATTCGTTTTCGTGTTCTTTTCATGTATTTGGCATTTTAGTTTTTTTTCCTTCTTAAGCGTTGTAGCTATATAATTTCAAACATCCTCAAGAGCTATAACACATCTGCAGCAGAACTGGATATGAAGACAAAATTGCAGGACAGGAACACTTTAATTGTCCACTAATCTTCAGATTTCCTGCTATGTTTTAAAAAACTTTATTTGTGAAAACCTTCAGCGTGGCGGACAGCTGGCCGCCTTAGGCGGCTAGTATTAAATAAAGATATTTGGTTATTTAAAAAAATTATTGAATTCGGCAAAAAAAAAATTAGAAAAGTTTTGCGGTTAATGAAATATATACAAGTAATTCTTAAAAATTAATCTGGAAGAAAAAGGCATATGTAAATTTTGCATGTCGAACAAATTAAAGGAATTCAACAATCTTTCTCCTATTTTATAAAATGTGTAACGAATTATTTTTAAGCAGTTATTAAAACTTGTTCAGGCATATTTTTTATCAAATTTTTTTCTACTTTTTTCATTCGGAATACAGTTTTTAGAAAAACTGTCTTTTAAATATAAGATAAAAGAGAACAAATTGAATTATCATTTTAAATATTAGCAAGAAATGTGAAACTGTAAATAAAATTTTGCATATTTATTTTTGAACGAAAAAAGCCATAAAAGAAGCCATTTGTGGTGATTTAAATCATTATTTATTGTTCTTAATGACAATAACAGTTAATCACATCGATGCAATTACAATATGTGACAATGAATAAAATAAGTTTAGCTTAGCATTAATAATGAAATAGTGTAGAATATTGAGAATATTACAGAAGAAGTATGAAATAGAAAACAACATGGACGGTAAGAATTGTACAAAACATTTTTTTAACATATCTTTTGAGTTTTTTGTATATAACATTTTTTAAAAATTTATAAAAATGTACACAATTTCAATATTTAATACTTAATTCTTAACCTTTTTAAATTCGTTGGTTTTCGGATTTTACTTATCAAGAAATGCTAATTACGCGTATATATGTTTATTTGAAATGTGATCATTTTTATATTATTAAAGAAAACTATATAAAAATACTGAAAAATTATTTTTTTTACTTTGCTCTATTTTATTGGAAAAAGAAATATTGAATTGCAGAACCAGATTTTTGTTTACTCTTATTTTAACAAATTTCGACTAGTAAATGTTAAATCAACTCAATCAAGTTAAAATAAAAAATTAAAAATCACAACAAGATAAATAGATTTTTCGCTCACCATACTTAACAATTGCCTGCTATGTTTAGTCAGCTCATGCAAGTCTTTACTTTTTAAAGTAAATAAAATACTATTAAAGTAATTACATAATTTTTCTTTCTTTTCTTCATTCACTCATTTATTGCCTAAAAAGTCAGTTGAGGTGTTTCTCCCTTTCTTTTTTTCTTTTACATTTATTTACAATTTCTTTATTTATTTCTTTTATATATTATAGATATTTTCCTTAAAAATATAAGGTTTTTTACCTCTTACTCGGAGAAAAAATTCTGTTAAAATTATCATACTGTATGGTAATGACGTTTCTGGTAAAACAAAACATTATTCCGGATATATAAAATAATAATATACTACATTCATACCATTTACACCAGAAACTTTTTAGTTCATATGGTTAAGGTTTACAATATATTCTGATATAGTTGTTATTACCACACATTTAGTAAAAAATGTGAAACTGAAAAGTAAATACCGAAGATAAATTACTGAACTTTTTGGTGTGCCCATAGAAAATTAGAAAAAGAAAATAGAAAATTAGAATTACACTATCCTTGTAGTTTTTATCATATATTTTCTCAATGAGCGTAAAAATTTTAAAAACTGAATTTAATACCTCCTCACCATCAGCACTACTATAACTTCTACCAGTTGTTAAAAATTAATGGTTAATATTTTTACATTCGTGATAAATGTAAGAAATACTTAAGGCAAAAATAAATTAATATTTGTCAGAAATAAGTACTTTATCAATATCAAGCAAAAACATGTGTAAACATTAATCTAATTTTACTTTAATTAATGCCATAGAATATGTCATATGCTATACTCCACTTCTTTTAGAGTATTTCTAACAATACAACATCGAATAAATAACATGAATAACTTGTTTCAAAATTGGTTTTACATTAAATAACATGCACAAATTGGCTTTAAATAAGTTACAAATATAAATATATTTATCAAAACTGTACAAAATTTACATTGTGACTAATATATATATATATATATATATATATATATATATATATATATATATATATATATATATATATATATATATATATATATATATATATATATATATATATATATATATATATATATATATATATATATATATATATATATATATATATATAATTTATTTTACTAACTGGTCTTAAAATATTTTTGCGGTCATATTTCATCTTAGCTTAAAAATGTCATTTTTTAACAGTTTGTAGTTATTTCCAAAATATTTCAGTTGCAAGAAAGAAAAAAGTGTACTAGATAAAACTATACGCATCATTTTCATACAATAAATATGATATTCAAATGCAATTAATGAAAGTGCTTGAATATATAAGTGAGTTTTTTTAATTTTGTTAACAAGCCATGATATAAAAATTATATACATTTCTAACAACGAAAAATTGTGACTTAGAAGCTAAGAAAGCTAGAAAATAATTTAGGACGTACACGTGAAGCACAGAGTTAAACAGGCAAAATTAGAAGTTGTAATAAAATAAGAATAGAATGTATTGATACTGGGAGGACCAGAAGTGGTGAGACATAAAATTTGATTAGCTTTCTTTTCATAATGCACTTTATTCTTATTTATTCTTATTCACTTTATTCTTATTAAAGCTTTACGCATGATAAATAAATATGCATAAATTTGGGACTCAGCAACGCTCTAAAAAGATCTAATTTTTATCTGCGTTTCGCATTAATTAAAGTCAGGAGAAGAACAATTATTGAACAGTAAAAATGGCTGTTGAATGTGTAGAAACTTAAAATAAAATGGTATATGTGGATTACAATTGCCAAAACCAAAACGAAAACACATTTTCCAAAAAAATCGCTTTATTAAAGAAAAAAAAAGACTAAACGGGAAAAATAATATTTGTAAATGTTATTTCGATGCAAAATGACCTGAGGAATTCGAAGCCAATCACGTGATTCAATTCTTCTTTAATTTTGAATTTAAAATTACTATTTTAAGAAACATTTTGCTTAAGTTGAATGTATTTACACTCAAAACAAATCCATCTACATCTTAAATGATAATACCCATCTAATTCTTATTACTTATAAGTATTTTTTGTGCTTTTATTTTTATTATTATGGGTGCTCTTCCAGTTAACAACACACTTTTGACACTGAACACATTCATATATTCAATGATATTTTTTATAATATTACCACAAAGTATTTGCATACATATAAATTGTACTTTAGTGCTAACTACTATTAATAAAAAGTGTTTAATAATCATAGTTCCTTCCGAGAAAGTGTTCGTAATATTAATATTTAAATACACTTTGATTTGGATTGGCTTTAATATGGAGTTGAATTCAATCCATGACTAGACATTTAGTAGACAATCCCTCTTTATGTGAACACCTATATTTTATGCTTATTATTAGTTTCTTACAGAATAATAGCAGTAATGTTTATGCAATGCAATCAGAAACGAGTTATTTGAATCAAGATGATTTTCTTCATTTTCCTATTGAAAATATAACATTTTCAGTTATAGAAAAAAGAGTTGCCACTCATTTAATTATGAGTTTATGAATCTTTAGTATTTCAGGCACATCGTTTGAGAGAATCTTTAGTATTTCAGGCACCAGATGTTTGAGAGACGCTTCATTGTAAGGTCAGGTAAAAGTCATAAAAACGAGAAGGCACATTAGGTTCTGTGAATTTTTCGGTACCCTAAATTTAACACGAGAACCGATCTGTTAGTAGTCACTATCTGGAGTTGGAATGGATGCATTAGTTCTAAATGCTGTATAGCTCGCAAAGGGTTTCTGTTCCTCGGGAGCTATGTGAAATACAGATAAGAAAGCATGGATAACTGTTGATGCATAGACGATCCACAACGATGCATTATTGAGTCTGTCAGCTCTGCCTTGCTGACCAGCATCATTGATGTCGCATCGGCCTTTGAGGATGAGGACAGATCCAAGGCACATCTACAGAAAATAGAGAGAAAGTTGGAAGCACGCCCCCCAAAAATGTCATAAAATAATAACAAAAGATATCAAATACTAAGGTCGAACTAGAATGTGCATCATGCAATTTTGTGCAACATCAACCTAGTTTGTTAAGAGTACTTTGACGCTCGTTCTTCCATTTTAAAAAAACTATTTAATAATGAAATCATTTTAATATCGTTTAGTAAAACTATCAATTGAAATAAAAATATTTATACTTATCACACAATACATGCGTAATAAACCATAACATTGCTTGAACTTACCGCCACCTTTATATAGTGCTAAATTTAACCATATTATGATACTTCTTAAATTTGGTAACCTATGACGTTATGGCTCAACTTACAACGATAACATCTAATTCAGATTGCAGTAAACTTATACTATATTATTGTATTACGGTTTCATGTGGCATTAATGTTTCATGTGCCTTAATTCGATTTTCCGATTGAACTGATTTTTTGGAGACTGTTCTACTAATAGAATCGAAAAAAAAAATATTTAAAAAAAAAATTTAAGTTTATCAGCATGTATACATACAATACAAAACTTTAAAACAATGTTTAATATAAGTTACAGAAGTTAAATACAAACCTGCTTTTAAAAAATTACATCAATGTTTTTAATTAAACTCTAAAGCGCAAATATGCCTGATTTTGTGCAAGACTTTTGAAATATTTCTGAAAAGCTTCTAATGTGATTAAAAATCCTTCTGATACATACTAGAATTATTTAAAAAATAAGATTCTAGAATTGAAATATTTAAAACACAAGATTATAGAAATATTTTTAAAAATCAAAAGTCTCAGAAGTATTTTAAGGATAAGGTTTGTAAAAAGATAAGATTCCAAAAATATTTCAAAAGCTAAAACTCATAATTATTTCATTGTTAAAATTAAGTGATGCTATATGTGCTGTTTGTACTGAATTACTACATTGTATGTATATACTGCATTGTTAATCAGATAAATGTATGAACTTACTGTCAAAATTACTCTCAAATTCAATATTTAATTTGTAATTAATTGTTAATTAATTGTAAATTTAATTTCTACTTAATTAGTTATTAGCATCCCAATAATCATTAGAATTATATTTCTTAAACCAAATTCAAGCATTTAAATTTTCATTTGAGAAATTTTTTTAACGAAAAACTGAAACAGAAAAATATTAAAATATTAAAAGGCAGTGTTTATCTTTATAACTTTTGTTTTGTTCCAACTTCATTTACTAAATGAAGTTTTGATATAATTTTTTATCAGAAATAATATACTACATTTAAAACTTGCTCAAAGAAATATGTGACATAATTCTATTGCATTTCTATTATAATTAAGGAATTATTATTGTTTGACAAGTTCTGCGACCCAAGAGCTTATTTAATATTATACAATTGAAATATAAGTTAAAATTTACAGCCTGTTGAATACATTTTTAATTTGAATTTTATTTATTATTAAAGTGCTGCATTTTTCAAACAATTATTTTACTGAACATGAAAATCCGTTTAACTGACTCGATTATTTTTTTCGAATGGTAAAAATACTTTGAGATTAAAATTTAGAAGGCAAGTGTCAATTTATTAACCATGACGGATTATTGAGACAAATGTTTAATTTATTAAAACTGAAATGTTGCATTAATTTTTAAAGTATTAATGAAACATAATTTAATGTGGGAACTGTTAATTTCCTACATTATGCATCGTCTTTATAATTATGCAACATGAGAAAATTTTTGTAAATTAAAGAGGATATTTTTTAATAAAAATGCAATATCAATGAGCGTTTACATACAAAAACAATCCTACTCAGCATATTTTTACAAAGTTTCTAAATGGTGGTTTATAAATTTTAATTTCTAAATAGCTAACTAGTCAAAAATTATTCTTATTCTTATAACACAGCTAAATACTATACATCATTTTTTATTATTTTTTACGTTTATTGTTCAAATATTTCCTGAGTCAATACTTAGAACTAAATATAATTACGCTACATCATATTTGCTTAATAAAGCTCTTCATAGGATAGCTTAATGTAATATATTGACGTACAACGAATCACTGAACAAAGCAGATCACAGCTTTTCGTGACATGCGTCTTACAGTTACAAGAATTATCACAAATTTTATGTCATTAAGCAGAATAAAAACATTCACTGCCATTCCCTTGTTATATTCATTCCTATGGTTCGCATACGTGAATCCTATTTATTTATTTTTATTTTTTATACGTTACACAACTCTTTATTTTATTATTTTTTTTGTTGATAAAACAAACAGTTTTTACGTATTCATACATTATTTGTTACAATTCTTAAATTGTTTAAACACACTTTCAGTGTTATTCTTCTGTAAAACTGTATTTGATTTTAATCACGAATAACAAAGTCTTTTTACTACACAGAAAAAAAATATTTCTCATTAAATGAAAAAGAATGATTTTAATCTCGAAGGGGAAGTTTTTTTTAGAAAAAATACCAAGTCTCATTAAATTGGAAAAAAAATGCATTACTTTACTCTCATAGGAGAAAGATTTTTACTTAAAATTAGAAAAAAATTAGTACAAAAAAATAGTAATAATGAAAAAAATAAAGGCTATTATGAACGGGATAAGAAATGATATTCTCGTTACAAAAAAATATAATGGGCTAATGTATGAAAATTAAACAAGAAAAACACCTTTGCTCTGATATTATATTCAATATTAAGGATTGCAGTAATTTTTAACTTGCACGTTTTGAAGTGAAAAGTTTCAGCCATAAATAAATTTGTATATTTACTTTTAAAAGCATGCTGCAAATTCGAAAGCAATCGTAAGTTTACATATTTTTAGGTGAAGTCGTTTTAAATATTTCATAAATAAATTTTAACAATTTGTGCAAAGCTTCAGAGATTAATAATTAAAAATAATATTTATAAATCTATCTTGTAATCAGCTGTTCTAACTATTAAAATCTGGTATAGTTGATTAACTAAGTGTAAATAACAACAAGATTCATAAACCGGAACGAAATCTTCAAAACTTCCAGCGTATCCTTCCTATGTTTGTTTACGAGATCATGAATGACAAGCTTCCTAATCTAGAAAATTTTATTATTGATATTGTATTCAGATATACAAATAAATTTACTGTTCGTAAGATCTTAATGTATTTTAAAGATTCTAAAGAATCTTGAAAGTCGTGAATTGATTCAAATAACTGAATATTCTAACATAAATAAAATTTAAGGGAGTTGATGTTTTTAACATAATCTTAAATTTTTTTCTTGTTTTTTTATAATTTCAGTTAAGGTAAAATAGATTTACAATTGTAATGGTAAAAATCGCAAGTCACATTGTTAACGATTAAAGCACAATAACCAAGCATGATGACATGTTTTTTTAGCTTAGACTTAAAAAGAAATTGGGAGTATTAACCCGGAATTCTTATTACGTAATTTAACTGATAGTACCACACGTACTTAACTTTACACGGTTTACCAGCCATAAATCAGTTGTCCACAGGAACTATTTACCTTTGAGTCGCATTATTTATGAATAGCCATATAAAACTATATTTACCTGTAATATTATCGACAAACTAATTAGAGTCATCATAACATAGTAAAATTCATGTTCTTTTCCAGCTTGTAACAGATATTTTAGCTGGGACGCATTGGCAGTTAACAGTGCCACGTCCAAGAGACCTTGAGCAATAGTCTTTTTGGTAGCGTAAACATTGGCATCTAGAGGGCCAATGGTCAGTGGTTTCGAAGGAACGGCATCACCATTGCCAGTCTTAAAAAATATAGAAAAAATACAATTGTTAATTAAACAGTAGATAAAAATTAAGCAGATAAAAATTAAACTGAAAACACACTGAAAAAAGTCTTATGATTGATATTCGAAACAAATATTATTATTTTTCAATATAATGTTAGCTGGGACGCATTGGCAGTTAACAGTGCCACGTCCAAGAGACCTTGAGCAATAGACTTTTTGGTAGCGTAAACATTGGCATCTAGAGGACCAATGGTCAGTGGTTTCGATGGAACGGCATCACAATTGCCAGTCTTAAAAAATATAGAAAAAATACAATTGTTAATTAAGCAGTAGATAAAAATTAAGCAGATAAAAATTAAACTGAAAACACACTGAGAAAGTCTTATAATTGATATTCGAAACAAATATTATTATTGTTCAATATATTGTTACGCACATTGCAAGACATATAATTTATGATGTTTTTAATGGGAATCAGAAGTTACAAAAGTTTTTAAAAAAATAAGCAGTGTTAAATCTAAATAATTTGATGGTATATGCATTCTATATAAATTGATATTACATAATTTACGTATGTGACGTCGTTCAGTTTGCATACCTTGATTGTAGGTAGTTATGTAATTTAGCAGTATGCATACTTCAGAAGAAAAGTAGTATAATTTGAAAAACATTAATTTAAAAATGTACACCCTTTTGAAAATAAAAGAATTGTTCTCTGGCTTTCTGATATAAAAACGTTTTTATGATAAACGTCCTTTAAAATTTTTTTAAATATATTTGATCAATATTCGAGTTAATGCAGAAAAACGTCGCATCTTTTGTGAGACATTCAAACAATACTTTACTTACACAGAGAAAGAAATTTAGACAAAACTACCAGAATATTTTAAAATTTAACGTCTTTCTGGCTCTATGGGAACATCAAAGCTCTCAATAATTTTTACCGCAGATCTTTGATAAAGATTTTGGTAAAATTAACAATAAAATATGGTTTTATAATGTGTGATAAAGTTTGATAAAAGGGTAAGCATTTCATAATTTTGCATTAATAAAACACAGCTAGCGTGGCGAAGAAAAACATTTATTCGGTTAAATTTTTATTTCAATTGTGAATTTTTTTACTAAATATGCGGTAATAAGAACTACTTTTTTAAAAAAACAGAATTTCTAGTAACCCGTTATCATAGAAACGGAAAGATTACCAATTGAAGGGTTTAAATATTGTTTCATTTGGTTTTATTAACCCAAGCAATTTTCAAAAAAAATGTCATTACCATACAGTATGATAATTTTCCGTGTTAATATAGTTAGAGTTTCAATTTAAACTTTTAAATAAATTTTATAAAATTTTGAATTATGTAAAAAAAAAAGGAAAACTATATTTTCTTGGCTTTTACAGTGATCATCCTAAGAATATTTGGGTGTTTAATATTGTTGATTAATTATCCTGTAAATAAATAAAGTTCTTGTGAAAATTCTTAACGTTATCTGGCTTTCAAATTTTGTTCGTTGACCTTGTTTTTCTTAATAAATAAATTTAAATTTTTCTTTTAATACAATGAATAACACACATGCTTTATATTTATGTCACACATGATTCCCTTTGTAAAAAGGAATTAAATAAATTTTTTTCCGTCAACCATCGTGTATCAATTTTTAACTGAATAAGTATCCAAAAAATATAGCAGAACTTCGGTAACATTAGCTTTTGAAAAGTTTCAACTCAAATACTCTAAACATGAAATTTAATATTTTATACATCAATTTATCCAATGTAGTTCAAAAAATGATTATTATAATTTTCTAATTTAATTCTTGTCATTTTAATTATAAGCCAAACTTAAAACAGAAAGTTTAAACATAGGTACCGTTTCATCTTAGGTTCTTGTTATTAAACTTCTCAAAAGAAGAAGATAATGATGTGCAATTTAGTATTAACGCGTAAGCTTAAAATATTTCATAACTAAAACACGCTTGTACCATATTTAATGTGCACGTGCGTGTTTTACGAATATTTACTTTCACTCCAGAAATTTTGCATACGCACACTGTAAAAAGTGACTGTAAATTCTACAGAAAAAAGATTTTTTAAAGAAATTTTTTTTAAAGTTAAATAGATATTTTCGTCAAATATGATATGATATGATAAGATAAATAGATATTTTCGTGTTTAATCGTCTTCTGCACGCTGCAAAAAATTTCCGCGTATTTTTACAGATTTTAACCGTATATTCAAGCTGTTTTTAACTAAAGTTTTGTTTTTTTTTCTCCCAAATTATAAACGGATTAAACTGTCATAAACTTTCAATTCAAATTCTAGTTTTTGCCATACAGTTTTGTTCACCAAAAATAAGCAAAAACGTAATATAAGGCAGGAAAATGAATTTTTTCAAATCATTTTAATATAAGTTTCTATACATATTCTTACTTTTCAAAAATTACTTTCTAGTTTTAAACTTTTATTAAAAAAAATTGCGATAGTTTGACACAGTTCAATAAAATGTTTTTAATTCATATAACAGAGTTTTTTTGTTAAAATAACAGTACATATGTGCTTAGAAACAGACGTCTGTTTTTAAGTAACGGTACTTTTCTGTGAAAGAAAGAAACGGTTTTATACTAGGATACCAGATATAAAAATTTTTTATAAAAGTGAAAAACTTTCACGTGAAAAATACGTTTTTCATTATTATATCTGGGAAATTTTTAACTTGAACAAAATTGTCTAATTTACAATATATTAAATGCGATCCAATAAACCCATTCGAACAGACTTAAGGCAAATTATTTATATTTTTTTTTATTTTAACGAAAAAGGATTAAATATTTATCACTTACAATATTTTCTACTTCTTTTCCTGAAGCAATAGTAGTAATATTATTACGACTTCGAACAGAGAAAAATTTAGGTAGTTCTCTTTCCATGAAATTAATAATATGCCTGCTTTTCATGCTCTTATACGAAACACGTTTTTCGCCATTATGACATAAAATCAAATGAAAGTTAAATATCAAATGAGTGATACCGTACTAGGCGTTGACCTAGACACGCTGCTTTTCAGAAAACTAACTTGCGTGATGTGAAAAATTAAAAAGGTCATTTTATAACTGGTCTGCGGTAAAAAAAAAATCATTGTTAGATAAAGAATAATTGGATAAAAGAATAAATCACTTTTACAAAAACAATTCAACAAAAACAATGCAATTTTAGAACTCAAATTAAATAATTTTAAAATTGTATACAATTTTATACAATACTAATTTTATTATTATCTGAAGCATTAATGCGTATGTGGTCGTGAAACGATGATTTTTTTTATCTCGTGCGGTAAACGGAAAGCCGAAAGAAACTGAGCTTAGGCAAAATTTCGAAGTTAAAGTCAAACTGTTTGTAAAAATTGATGAAACTATATTTTTAGTTTAATTAAGCTTATTGATTTAACCATATTTGAAGCAATATTTTAGTTTTAATAAAAAATAATAATTTACGCAGATGACAAAATCAGTGCAGAAGCCACGAAAATGGGTGAATGTTAAATAACGTTGCTCATCGATTTGACCTAAATTTGTGCTTTAATCTTGGTATATTACCCTCATTTTTATATACTTAGTTACTTTGCTCGTTCTATTTACTTTATCTTCGACTTTTTAACTCTTAAGGATTCGTAATAAAAAATATTTAAAATTGCCGTGACTCCAAACGCTGAATTGTGTAAGGAGGGATTCTATGAATTACTGTTTCCTATTATTTTCATTAAAGAGTAGCATTAAAATGTATGTAATCGTATTGCGCAAAAATTGAATAAAATCAGGGATAGTAAGTTACTTCTACAATAGTAAAAAAAACAAAAATCCTTTGAAAACAATGCCTTGAAGGAAATAGGTTTTCAACCCAAGTAAAAGAAGTTTTAAAAAAAAAATTTTAAAAAGAATTATCAAATATGTAAACAGTTTATAGCTGTTATTAAGCTTAAATAATACTATTGCTTTTCATGATGTTTAAGGGATCACTCTGTGAATTATAAAAAGTATTCATTAGAAAAAAACCAATGAATTTCTTAAGAAATTTAGGTAGTTGTAGTTTATCAATGTTTTAGTTAAATCAGTTTACTAAAATCTATTTTTATAATTAAAGAAATGTTTAAATAAGATAAACAAATCTTACTAATATTGCTAAATTATCAAATCACATACTAAACATATTACCCTACTATAAAACAGATATTGAATTCAACAATAAACAAATAGCATACTTTCTTTTATAATAAAATACTGTTAAGAATAAATACCCAAATCGATACTTTCAAAATTATATAATATGATGTATATTTTTAAAAAAAATTCTGATCAAAAGGCAATATATATATATATATATATATATATATATATATATATATATATATATATATATATATATATATATATATATATATATATATATATATATATATATATATATGGAAAAGAAAACGTGAAAAAATTATATTTTTCCTGAATTATAAATTTAATTGGTTAAATGTAGGCTTACACTTAACACTAATTGCTAAATAATCGTACTTATCTCTTTTAGTTAATTATAACTTTGAATTAAATGCATATAAATAAATTATTTTACAGGATGTATATCTTGAATATTTTTTGAACCTAATATTAAAGAAATGCTTCTATTCATACAAAAATAGGCTAATATACAACAGTGTTCAATGAGGTAACAAATCAAATTCGGATTATGAAGCGATTACAGAAAAAATGTGATAGGACTCCCTATAGTTCATTTAAAATAAACAGGAAAGCAAAATTGAAAGAAAACATCGTAACTTAACATCAAAAAATTATCGATATTTAGTAAATGTTGATACGTTTTCAATATGACTAGCAAAAAATGTATTTAATGAGTGCTAAGATAAAAATTAGTAAGAAAAAATGAAAAAAAAAATTTAAGTTTCAATTTCGGGAAAAACAAAAATAGCATTTTTTAGTTTCCAATGCAAAAGCATGACATTTGCCTTATATAATGGATCTATCTTAAACAGTATTGTATTTCTAGAAAAGTGAACAAAACATGAGCCGTTTGCTCAAATTTTCGGTGAATTTTGCCTTGTTGTCGGGTCATTCCTCTCGAAGACAATACGTGATTACTGTACTAACTGCATTGCTTTCTCATTTTTCTTCCTTTCATGGCGATTTTTAACAACTTCCAGGTATAAACGGTCGAGTGGTCAGATTACGTCGTCCATCGTTGTATTTATCATTTATACGAAACACTTCTCACGCGTAACGCTTGTGACATTTCCTAGAAAATTCTGAATGAGTGTCCACCATAAAAAATAAATAGCCCTTACAAAATAAAGAAGAAAGTTTCGAAAAAACATGAGTAAATTTCTCTCTTTTTTTATTATTATTATATTACAGTTACTGAAATTGAGCTTTAAGAGAGTTTCACTTTAAAATTAAACGTTAAAAACCCAAAAAAAAAAAATATATATATATATACATATATATCAATTCCATTCTTATACACGTTTTTACTTTCTTATGAAACTCTTCTTCTATTGAAACTCTTATGAAGTTCGAAAAAAAAATTGCAATGGGACATTTCTCATGCAATCTAACAATTCTCTTTCTTTCACGTCATAATGACACGCATTCAATAAAATAGTACCATTGCCATTTGATGAAGGACAAAGATTCTTATTCATAGAAATGCTTTGAGATATATCTATTCTTCTAAACTAGGTCAGTTCTAAGATACTTTCTACTTATCCAGCACTCATTTATATCACAATAGCAAATAGTATGCTATTTCACCAACTTTCCACGCAATTTGGTCTTATTGAAGTCAAAACTAACAGAAGGACGAGATTCAGATCTATCAAAATACCATAGAAACTTGGGAACAACATTGGAAACAATTTTTAATAATATCTCAAATTCTTAAACCGACATTCGATCAATATCATTTGCTTACAAATTGATTTATGTAATAGCGAAGTCTTGAAAGATTCAGATATACATGTTTGAAGAAAGTCTTTTGTAACTAGCCCCAAAAATTGTTATTTGATGCTTGTTTTGTCAAATAGCTATCGAAGTAAATGACAACAAAAGCATTTTTATTGGTAGTCCGATTTACGGAGAATATCTTATAAAAACATAACAATATAGGTAACAAAGTTATCGTACTAAAACTAAGACTGATAACATCCGATCATTATTTTGGTTTCACTGGGTATCAATTCCAGTTTAATAATTCAGCATGGAACAATTTTATTTAACAATGCAATTTTTACGTGGAAATTTAGATGAGTTATCATTTTTAGACGTGTGCACCAAAAAAACCTGTATATATATAAGGGCATTTTTTAGTTTATCATAAATATAATTTTAACTTTTTCATTAACTCTTCACAATGCATTATTTTTTTAAGTAAAACAAAAGCATCAATGCTAACTTATACTTTTTTTCCCTCTCAATATGAATACTCATGATTGCAAGAACCATCATGTCGCTCATTTGGTGAAACAATGACGTAACTGCAAAATGGAGTTACGTCATTGTTTCACCAAATGAGCGATATATAGAACACTCTATTCCCGTTAAAAATTGAAAGAGATGTTAAAAAATAATAAAAAATAAAATAAATAAATAAATGAAAAATTAATCCGAATTTATCCTTTTTTTTGCCATTGATAGCTGTTTTTCAAAGGAAAAATAATATTTTTCATATCGCTCATTTGGTGAAGCAATGACGTAACTTGATTTTTCAATTACGTCATTGTTTCACCAAATGAGCGATATTCACTGTTTAGTTTATTAACTGTTTTGTAGGTTCAATATTTTATTTTTTTAACATTTTTATATTATGTTTATATTGTTTTAATATACTTTTTCACTATTTAAAATAATTTTAAACAAAATGAAATTAAATGACGGATTAAAAGGGAGCTGCTGAATCAACATCTTGAAGTATTGTCATGCCGACTTTTTCATGGCGGAACTTTTATGGTCAAACTTCAACGAAAATTACTCATTGCAACAGGCACGAAAAAAGCCACACTTCTTTCAACTAGAGCCCCTGAATTAGACAGGAGATGATAGTATAGGAGCCTTACTTTCAACGAATGTTGAATGAAGGTCAACATTTTCAATTACACTTTTGAAAAAAGCTAAAACCTAAAGAAAAAAAGTTGTTTTCTTTAGGTTTTAGTTTTTTCTTTTCATTCGGCTTGCTTGAGAAGTTGATGTCTGACCTGTGAATAGTGAGTTTTTATTTTTCTGATGATTTTGTTTGAGTTTCTTTTCTTAATTTGTTATTTATATTGTATGTTTTTTTTCCTGGACTTCTATGCAAAACCATCGGGCTACTGAGGGAGTTAATTTAAGCATTTGCTTCTCCCTCAATTAGAAATAGTTTTGTTTTTATGGCTACCGGGACCGGTACCCCCTGAAGACGTCGGCTTCGGTGGTCATATTTTCATTTTTATTTCTTCATTTTCTTTTTCTTTATTGCTACTTTTTTCTGAAATTTCTGCTGCTTTTTAGCGCATTTTTTTCAAAGAAGTTTTTTCTATTTAGAATTGAAAATATTTGTGTTTTCCTTTAGTCTAGTCACTGAGAATGTTAGTTTTTAAGGCATTTCCTACATTCATAACGACTAACTGTTTTATATAAAATTTGCAATAACGTAAAATGCATTTTTTTTTAATTAATGTCTACCAGTTCTTCAATAAATTGGGGCTTTTAGGCCTTACTAAAAATAAAAGTAAATTAAGGATGTTTATAAATAAATATGATGAATAACTGCGTAACAAATCCTACATATCTTACACCCCCACAGTTATTCAATATTCATTGCCTCGCCTTAAAAGTTTGAAAGGTAGCCAAGAGACACAGGAAGTATTTTCGGTTTCTTTTGAGTTAATGAACCAACTTTCATAAATTAACTAACTATAAAGGTTGCGACTTAATTTTCAAGATAACACCAATGGGGAAGTGCTTATTTCAAGGTTAATTTTTTATCCCAGTTTTGTTCTTATTCATTTCATTATACATAACGTTCATAAAAGTAATATGAGCAAGAATTTTAGCAATATTGTTTTCCGAGTTATTTTAGATTATTCTAATAGAAATTATCTAAATATTTTTTTACCATCGACAATTGCTATGCATTTATTATCAATCTTAAAATTTTTTTATAACATCAACTACAAAATTAAAGTGTAAGCCATATTAATGAAAATTATTAAATTTTGTGTTTTGACTGAGAACTTTTCTGAGAAGTGATTTTGTTGTTTTTTTTAGATTTTTTCTGCACCTTTTGAAGAAAAAAAACAATGAGAACCCTGTGAGATTGTTTTGTAAGATTAAGATTTTTAAACGAAGTTAGTATAAAGAATATTAAATTTATGTTATATTATGGTCAAACAACCGTTCGCATGATTAGAGCGTAGCACAGAATGGACTCGAAAACGATTCCTCGAAAGGATGCATAGATGTGCAATGATTTTTTGGTAGTGAAAGTACTGTATTTTACGTTTCCGTGTGATACAAATGATTAGTCAAATTTAGTTTTATATAATTTTCATGTTTTATTTAAATACCAAAGCGCACTTACATGTCAGGTCTATTTGTATTCCTGAGGCGTTGAGGGTCTCATTCAAAGCTAAAACTCGTCACCGAGTTTTAACTTTCGCACTGTGGCAAAAAGTTTAATCGGTTCTATTATTCAGAAAAGAGGTTGAACTGGATGACAATTTTGAGTGTCTTAAAAACCCTAGTGCTCATGATTTACACCAAAACTTTTTAACCAAATGTCCATTATAAATTCATAAAATTTTAAAAGATAGTTTGATTTCAAAACAATGAGTTAAACTCATTTGTTTTTTTGTTTTGTTTGAGAATTTAATCATCACTGCAATTTTATTATTATATTTTCTGATTTCGCACATTTTATTTGATTTTTTGATCGAAATTTTATTTAGATTGATTCTAATATGCCTGCCTTGTTAATTTAAAAAATATAGAAAACAAACTTGCTGTTTTTAATATTCTGCATTCAATGAAATGAATTAGCATAAAATAATGAAGATGAAAGTAAATTCCACTTGTATGAAATTTATCAAAATTCAACTAGAAAAATGATAGCTTTTGATCACAATTAAAATTTTTAGAAAATTGTTATTGTTTTGTTAAAATAATGAATTTAAAATGAGATAAATAAAATAAGTATCAACAATTTAAATCAAATCATTTAAAAATATGATTTAAATTGCAATTTTAGAGACAATCATTTTTTAAAAATATATATACGCATTTATTTGAAGTTATATTTATTTGGAAAGCTAAAACGCTCCTCTACCTGCTCGCTCCGCTCTCTGACCCACGCAATTTTACTCATTTATTCACTTGTCCTCATTCATTATAGTTCATTTCGTCTGAAACGTAAATATTTCCCACAAAACACTAAACATTTTAGTTTCATTTCAAAATATACAATTGTTGCAGTTTTATGCAGAAAAATTTTGCTAAATCGTAACGAAATAATCGATGATTACTTAGATTTTAAAAATAATAATCTGTATTTGGCCAAAAAATTTACCTAAGGAATACTGATTTCGAGACTGAATAAAATGAAGTAGATGTGAAACAATTTTATTCTTTGACTGGAATTATAACAATTAAAAAAAAAACAGTTTTTGTCCCTATTTACTAAGTTATTTATTATTAAAAATTTCATTGTCAATGTTTAAATTTGTGTCTGACGACATGATTTTTCTCTTTCTATCTCATTCTCTTGCTACTTTTGATTGATATCTACGCGAGAACTCTTTACTACTCTTTCAGAAAACATATTGACTAAAATTCAATATTTAAAAAATAAGTTTGGAAACTACTACATAAAATTACAGTCGTGTCAGACTAAAAATCTAATTTTATGCATAATGCCTATTAAAACAAATAGCTTAAAGAGCCAAACTTCAATCATTAAAACTCTGCTTTATTTTTGCGATTTTTAATTTTGTTTACAACATAAAATAGTTTTAATAATTTATCCATTGATATTATTTAATAATATTTAAATAATAGTTTGATACTGGGAAAGGGGAATATGGCAAAATTGTAATTCACCATTTTCTCTCCTACTTCTATGGAAAATAGATAATTCGGTTGACATTTTTTCTTCCATCTAATTGTTCAGATGTTTCAGATTTATCGCCCAATTCATAGCAACGAAAATTTACTATAACTAACATTAGAGAAGACCTAGCATACTAAAACTAACAAATCTCAGAAGAAATAATGTTTCAGAAGAAAAAACAAATCAAAAAACGTTAAGTGTATCAACCAGTTGACTTTTTAAATCAAAAGTTACTGTCAACGCTTTCAATTCTTTAATTTTCAAAAAAAAAAAAGAAAAAGTTTTGATAAAATTCTAAATCCAAAGGGAACTGTGTGAAAAAGTGCAATTACAAAAGAACAACAATATGCATTTTAATAATTTTATATTTATCAAAAAAATTAAAAAGAAACAATCAAATGTAGCAGTATATACCTTTATAAATTTTTTTATATATTATTAATTATAATGTTATATAGGATAAGAATAAATCAGAACGTGAAGAAAGATCGCGTGAAAATGTAAATAGAAGCTTATTTAAGAATAGTAGACTGCTAACTGTTTCGACTAACTGTTCGTAAAGTCGTTCCATGAATTGAACCCAAAATATGAGGATTTTTTGAGGCCCTCGACGCCTGAGGAATGCAAGCGGACCTATTTGGCACCGTTCTTTTCCACCAGCATGCGATAATAAAAGCAAACAAAAAATAATTTGGTGCCATGTATCTTGAGGTTTAAAAAGTTTCAAAGAATCAAAAAAGATGAAATGCAGTATATACATGGTAAAAATATTAAAACATCACACATCAATATTTTTATATTTACCGTGTTTCTTTAATCCTTTAAAAAAAAAGAAAGAAAACTTGAAACTAATAAAGAGTATACCATATTGTATATTGTTTAATCAGTTCTAGCATATATACTTAGAAGTAGTTAAACAATATAGGATACATCCTTTTAAAAAACGCATTAATTATGGATGACTTCTTTGAGAATTTAACAATTCTTTAAAAAAAATGCCTTAGCTATGTCATTGCTTCAGTTTTTTAAAAATTATTTCCGTTATTATTTAAATATAGCTGGAGAACTTTAAATGTATATCTATGCCTAGTTTTCAGATTTAACTATATTCTCTTCTTTGCTTTAAAAAACTAAAAATTACTCTGCTCGCAATATTAAAACAAAATGAAAGTTTGTCCAAAATAAGAACGAAAAAAAAAATGAAATTTTAAGCCATTTTTTTCTTATTAAAATACATTGTCAATAATAGTAGAGAAAATTATAACAATTGACACTTACTATGGCATTGGCGTTACTCGGGGTGATGGCTGCCATAAGAGTAATGAAAGTTTCACTTTTTCTCTTCCAGTTGGCAGCAGTGAAAATATCAGACAAGATCTAATGCGCGCGCATCAGATTCTACGTTACCGTGACGACGAAATGCGTGAAATGAAATACAAATCGTTCCCCTTCACACGAACCCACTCGCTCTGTTTGGCGCAGAATTAAAAGGTGAAACGCAACACGATTTTAAATGTTTAAACACAAAAAAAGAAATTTTTTTTCTACTTCAGTCGTAAGAAAGACAAAATTCGCTCTTTGCAACTGGTTTAGTTTTCATTTTGTCATCTTTCACGGATTTTTTTTTTCTTGTATTCATGAAGGATTTATTTCATAAATTACTTTTTGATGATGACTGTGCCTGAGTCAATTATTGTTTTAAACGTTCTTTTTATTTGTGAAGCAAAGCGTGACGACTTGTTGCTTAGACTATTCACTTATTCAATTCTTTCAATACTTAAAAAAAACTGTCAAATGAGCATTTATAGTGAGATTCTGAGTTTATTGACTATTTTTAGTCATCGCTTGACGGTGCTGTCATTTCTTTCTTTCTTTCGTTTTTTCTTCCTTTCTTTATTGAATTCAATATACTTTCAAAAAAGTATTTGATTTTTTCTTTCGTATGTTGGAATGAAGTTAACTTTTACAAGTAGATGGAAAATTATAAGGGCAGGTTATTTAAAAATTTTAATGTTTGAGAAAAATCTTTAGGTAATTATATTGTTTTTATTATAAACAACAATTTTCTGGCAGTTTTTGCAGTCAAACCATTAATTATGTAATACAAGAAAAAATATCGAGCTATCTTCATAAATAAATAATAAAAGAAATTGAATAACTTTAAAAGCCCTAATTTTGCAACTAATTCTACTTTCGCCATGATATAGTATAATAATGTAGTATTAAAAATAATAATAAATAAAATTGACTAAACTATGATTTTTAAGGAAATATGAGTAAATAACAAAAAAAATGCAAAGAATTCACACTTAACGCATGACTTTAAAAGGAATTATTCAAATTTAATTTCAAAAATATAGTTTCCCCTTTTCAGTCCACAAGTTCACTATAGTTTTACCCTTTCAGTCCATAGTTTCACCTAGCAGTTCACAAGATTTTTTTAAAGATTATTGCAAATTTTGACACAAATCTGTTCTAATAACATAAACTACTAATTGTCCATGACATTTGTCCTGAGAAATATTTTATTCAGAAAAAATGAGTAGGCGAATTTCTCTTCTTCATTAATATTTTCCTGGGAACTTCTTAAAAGTGGACTTCCAGGTAAATCGGAAATGTTAAAGTAGTGCTAGAACAAGAACACTGTCCGATGATTAAAAATACTATTAAAAAGATAAAACATGCTTTTTAAAAAAAATATAATATAAAAATCTAGTAAATTTTTGTTTCTTTGAAAGTCGATGAATCCATTTGGAAGGCGTGTTCTTGTTAGACTTCAAGTGGTGTCAGAGGAATAACTATTATAGCTCATCGCTCGTTGTAGGAAGCCGTTACTAAAGCGAAACAATTGACAAAAGTCAAAGAATGCAACAGTTGATATTTTTCTGAGTATTTCCTCGGAAAAATAATGTGGAATTTCATAGCTGAACAACTGAACAAACTATTCAGTCCATAGAGACTTTTTTCTCTTGATTTGACAGAACTTTTTACGAGGATATATAAACGTTCTTTCATTATTAAAATTTATTTATTTTTATCTAAAAGAAGAATCTTTCAACATCTAGATTATTATTTATTTAAAATATTATTTTGAGCTGCAATAAGAAGTATATTGCTACGATAATAAGACATGTTACTGCAATTGAATTACTCCTGCGATGTGCTAAATCATTACTGATGGAAATACATTGCTGAACTTTTGCAATACAATACTTATTTGTTGCAAGAAGTTGAAAAATTACTTGCAAATAGTATACTTGGGATATAATTAATGACATAGATACAATAGCAACAAGACTAATCGTAAATTGTTAAAAGGAACATCATGTATTTTAATGAGTTAAAAAAAATTCTTTTTGAAAACATTTCATTTCCAAGTTCTTAATTAAGTAATTCGCTATTAAATGTCAATTTGATAGAAATAATTCGGTTTGAATAATACTTTTGTATTAACAGGTTTGATTTTTTTTTTTAGTATTTCCATATTATACTAAGATACAGGAATATTTTAACACACACATTTTAGTGAAATATTTTAAGTTACATCAGTAATTCTATTGAAATTGCGATTGTCATTCGCAAAAGTACTCCATTATTTACAAATAGAGCTTATAATTGACATTTGCAAATACTTTTGCAGAAATTACTACACTGTAGAAAATTCTGGATGAAATCATGGTATAAAGTACCGGCACTTTAGGTACATCATCCATAAAGCTCATTTTAACGTAAAATCTATTTTTATCGTAAAATATTATTCCGTAATTTTCACAGTAATATTTATCTAATTAAAGGGATTCTGGGATTTTATGGTAGTTATTACTGTAAAAATTATGGTATATCAAATTTTTTTATCCCGTAATATGTTATGGTAAAAAAGAATTCTGCGATAAAAAGTGTCGATACTTTTTAGTGTAATTTCGCAAAGTTTAATCGCAAAAATGTTATTAAAAAAATTTGGAATTTTAAAAAACCTCAATTTATTAGTCCACTTTTCAAACGAATTTCGCTTATTTTTTAATGTAACTGATATATTAGTCAGCATATTATTTTTATTATTATTTTAGTATTTTTCACTAAGGATAAATTATACTAAAAAGGTAGTTTTTGCTATGAATTCATGATGTCATTATATTGTATTTTCAATATGCAGTATTAAGGAATTATTACATGAGGAATTTAATATTATGTTATTTATTGTATAATTTATAAAATCAATATAAATCAATATAAATTAGTATTAATCTTTCAGTATCAAATCTAAAAATTATTCTTCCTATATATGCTTCCAAATGTTTTTTTAAAAAGACTAATATCTTACTGTTCGAAAAACAGTAAGATATTAGCCTTTAGATTATTAGGTAATAGAGTTTGAAAAACCATATCTTGAGAGTTTCAGAGTTAAAATTCTGAAATTTTACAGTTACAAAAATATTTGCAAAGTCATATAACATTTATTTTTATGTCTTGAAATCAGATTATTCAAGTAAATTATTCATCATCTTAATAACTCACATCTGCCGTCACATTTTTGGGAAACTGTTGACGTTCCTGAAAAATTGTGCGCAGTTTAACCTAGTTTATTTGCAAATGCAATCTGGAAAATATGCAGGTACGCGGAAGTTGAAATCCATGTTTTGCCTTCATATCGATACATAATATAACCTTATTACGAAAAGTAATCGTTATTAAAATGTTATACTATTTGCTTTATATAATAACTTGAAATTTAAAAAAAGTTTTCTCCAAAATTTTTTTAAAAAAATAACTGTTTTTTTTTTAAATTTATAAATTCAAAATAATTAATTTAAACTCTAATGTTCCATCACTGAATAATTATTAACATTTCAAAGATACATAAAGATGTTATTCAAATTCTTTTAGTGGTAGAATAACACAAAAATATTTAAACTTATTTTAATTAGTATTTGTAACCATTAATATATTTTGTCTCGCGACAAGCTAAGACCAGAAGAGATTAATATAGATAGATTTTATATGTACGTATTAAGTAATATTTAAAAATTTTGTACTCTCTCTAAATTTTAATCATGTTTTTTTTCTAATTCACAATGCGCTTCCGGAAAATGATCAATAAATATGATATCACATGACTGTAGTAAGCTATTAGAATATATGTACTAGGAAATCACTTTTAAGTTCAATTTTCTTCCAACTAAACATTGTAAAGGCTAATCAAAAACGGTTATGTTGCATATCATAGAAATTTAAAAACTTGAACTTTATGTAAAATTAGACTATTCAAAATGGCAAAATAATAGACTTCATATTTTTATACATGTTATTAAACAAAAAAATCTCTTTTTTTCGTTTATTCTTTCTAAACCACTTATAATAGTATATTTATTTTTAATTTGATTCAGATTTCTAAAAACCACTTACATTAGAAATTCGTTCAGATTTCCTCGTTTTAAAATGTATCTTATAATAGCATTAAAAAAGCAAGGTATTTTTTATTTATTCTAAAATTTTCTACTTAAATTGGTTATAAGTTTTGCACCAAGCATCACTTTAATAAAAAAGGCTGACGTTAGATTCTTGACTTTTGTCCTCCAAAACAAACAGTTTCCTAGAAATTATTATTTTTTAAATAATAATGATAATGATTTTTCTATAAAAAACTACAATCTTATCACTTTTTTACTAAAAATCTAAACCTTGATGTTATTGATTGTTAAGATAAAACAAAGTCCTTCACATAACTAAGTTAACTCTAAGCCTAAGTCATATCCATGCTGAGCTACGAACTAAATTTTCGACTCATTGATTGGAAATATTCTGAACAATAACTGTGAAATTAATATGTTCAGGTAAACAAAACACTTTTAACATTAAAAAAGTTTTAAAATTAGGTAACTTCACATATGGTACATCACTAATTTGCCTGTGAAAACTAAAAAAAGGCTTTATCTGTTATATGTTTTCGTAAAATGTGACAAACCCAACATTATGAACTCAACGTTTGGCAAATTTGTATATGGATGATTCTTTGGAAACGTGACAATTCGGAGAAAAAAAATTCTTCAAATTCAAAAAGTTTTCAAAATAATCTTTTTTTTTTGTATATTTATTTAGTTACATTTATTTTTACATTTAGTTACACTTACATACAGTAGTGTAGTTTATCGACATTTACTCAAGAAAAAAAAATAGAAATTCACCAAATGTTGAATGCCAGGAAAATGACATAGCTTAGAAAATAGCTTAGAAGTTAAGAAAACAGTCATTTTAAGCTAATGGTAAGTAACTCAACATAAGAAACTCAAAAAGACAAATTTGAAAAGTTAATTTTAACTTTAGGTAAATAAATTCCAAAAATAATTATTGCGAACAATTTGAACATACCGCTTCTTCTCGGCTTCTCGTTTTTTTTTTTCTTAGTTTACTTTTCCTTGAATGTTTTTAGGCCGCATGTTTTAAAATAACCCAGTAAAATTAATTTTATAATAATTTACAACGGAATTTTTTTATTATATTATTTAAATTTAAAATAATTCACATAATTTTATTTTACAAATTTATTACATTCCTTAATTTATACACTCATGTAGAGTTTAAAGACTATGAAAGAATTAGATTGTACAGTGATATTCTTATTCTTTATATTTTAACTATCTGTGTTTTGAAAAAAAATAACCTAAAGCTTTTGCATTAGATGAACCGTGAATTGTTTAAATTAATTCCTTTACTAACTGTAGAAAGAATCAAAAATGTTTTTGATGTTGATATGTACAGAATAAAATTGTGTATAATAATCAATTATTAAATAAATAAATAACTTTTATTACATACAAGCATATTGCAATCTTACATGAACTGGGTATTAGGTTGATATTTGCTTTCCCTCTTAGCATTATACTGTTTAAAAAGTTTTCTAGTAACTGGCATTCATAAGCCAAGAAAATGACAGCCAGGATAATGACAATTTGAAATTTTACAGCATTTAACTTTACTTTAATTTAACATTTTGGCCTAAGACATTTACTTTCCGCAGAAAACAACAGGATTTCTCGATATAACTCAGGTAAATCTATGTAGCTTACGTTATTGATGATTTCAAGAAGACAGGAAAATGATAACATAAAAACCTACTCACCTTGAAAAAAATTTTTTAATAGGTTTTGAACCTGAAAGTTGGTACTTTATTCATGCAATAAGAAATGTTCAGATAGAATGGTATTCTAATCAATCTATTTTGGTTATAAATTACTGAAAGAAAGTGGCCAGGAAAATGACTGATTTTCAAGTGACAAACAAATTATTGACAGAAAAAAAAATTTCAGCGAAGTTTTTGGAAGTAATACATGTATTCTGGAAATGCTTACAACAGTTGAGATAAAAAAAATAGACATTGAAAAATTTAAGGAAAGTTTTGAAGCAAGTTAATATTGGAAATATTGTTTGTGACATGGCAGGAAAATGACATGTTGAAATTAAATTAAATTTTATTAATATACAAAACAGTCAATGTTAATGCAAAGCTATTTTAAAATGCTAACAACAATGCTATTTATTAATTTTTCTTAAAAAAGTTCTTTTATTGGTATAGTATAAATCATTTAACTTTATGGAGCTGATCTTGGAGCAAAAGACTGTCAGTTGTCGTATTTCGTGAGAATCATCCATATATCTTAAGAAAAAAAATAATAAATACAATAAAGTCAAGCAGTTTTAATAATTTTTGGCAAAATAACTCTTGATGCCATTTACACTTACTGCAATTTACTAATTAAAAAATATTTTTAAGATTTCAAGTTTCTACCAGTTTAAACAACTTGTCTTTTTTAAATGAGTTATAATTAATTAATGTCAGCAAATATTACAGTCCTAATGGCTGAATTTATTAGTCGAGTAAAAATTTAACAATCATGTTATAAAGTAGCGAACATCATATAAAATAATTAAATTGCTATATTTTGGACTTGAATTGATCTATTGATAATCAATCAATCTGTGTTACTAAAAAATGAATAAGAATTGCATTATTAAACAACAACATTGACCGTCCTTTTATTTGGTATTGAGCTTTGTTTATCCGAAAACTTGTTTCCATAGAGATGAAAATATATTTTAAAACGTAACAAAAACACATTCCGATTTAAAAGTATAGATCAAGCGAATTGGGTTTCATTCAAGAAAGTGAGGCATCAATTAATTTTGCAAAAAAATTAATATGACAATTAACAAATTAGGAAAATAAAGCGACTTAAAGAATTTAAGCCGCCTTAAGTTAAGTTCTCGCTAAATCTTTGAGTTTAATGCAACTAAACATATTAAACTGCTAAGAAAAAAACAGTAACCCAGCAGAAGAATTATTTATGTCTTCAACAATAAGATGTTTTGTGGACAAATGTTCTGTGGGCATCGTAAAAAGTAAGCAAGCAGCTCCTCCTAGCTAAATTATTGCTATTATCGAAAGTTTCCTTTGCAACAGTTTTCGGAAATCCAAATATTATTTTGTTCTTAGCAGTTATTTTCAACTTGATATGTTTAATTTCATTAAACGCTGATGCAAGCGTGAGCTTTAAGCTTAATTTTTTTGAAAAAATTGTTTTATTTTCTTAAAAAAATAGCAATTATTTAATTAGTGAGAATCATTTGTTTATTTTGAATTACATTTTGCAAATTAAAAGTGCAGTAAATTAGCCTTATTAAATTAAACAGCAAATTATGTGTAAATCAGTTGGAGTAAAAATTATCAATATCATTCGAAATTTTGAATGAGAATTAATAAGTCTTAAGATTTTTAGAGAACATTAAAGTGTCTTAAATATAGTTTTCGTAAGATTGGAGCGACATAAATAGCTCTGCATCACACTGATAAAAAAGTATGTCAAAAAATACTAGAATATGGTAAAGTTAAACGTGTCTCTGGCTCTATAGATCCTATAGAGCCGGAAAGCTAGGAAATTTTTACCAATGCGCTTTGGGTAATAATTTTGATGAAATTAACAATAAAATATAAGTTTATAACATGTGATAAAATTTTGTAACCTTTTCATGATACCTTAGACTTAGACATAGAGGTTGAACAGCTCCAAAAAGCAAGACACATCGACCAGAGGTCTATTGTACCCATACCCTAAATCATGATTAGCGAAATAGCTTAGAATTAGCCAAATGAATGGTTTAGTTATCGTGCTTTTTGGTTTTACTTACCAGAATTATAATTTCTTTTTTTCACCAGAAATGTCATGGCCATACCGTACTTTACCAAGTTTTTCTTTTTCCATGCAAACATTAGTTTTTTTTTTTTTTTTTCTTCTTTTTTTTAGGCGACGTGCGTTACAGTTTCTAGTACGTTCTGTCTTAAGGAGCTACGGCTCCCAAACGTATCAATTCGAAAAAGCACTTAATGAGCACTTAATTTTCCCATGACTCCAATTTTTCCTCACAGTTTTAATTACTTTGACAACACGACTGAAATGCCTGGTGCTAGGACCATGCTAACTCGAATTTATTTTCTGAAAATAATTTAATGTATTTTTTACTGCAGTCAATATAGCTGTTTCTTCAAAAACCTGACCCAAAGGTAACATCAGTTCTCTGGTAAATAGTTTAAAAAGAACTAATCAAACCATTGGACTGTTTTTTTTCTTTTAAAATTCATTTGGCCCACCATCAATTTATGAATCTTGACAAAAAGGCTATTCTCACTGAATGTGAAAAATTCGCCTACTAATTAGAACCTAATTGGTAAATTGTGCATATTCTCCTGTAAATAATTAGCTAATCAGATTTTCATTGGTATGCAATTTTCTTGTATTAAGTGAAAATATCTCCTTAGATTGTTATTTACTTGATTAAATTTATAGTTGCCTCATTTTAGAGCTTCAAAAGAGTGTCACTAGGCCTACCACAAGTCAGTATATTTTTTTCATAGTTTTTATTTCAAAAGTAAGAGCATCAACATTTTATTATTGTTGTCGTTGGCCATTAAGGCATGGGGTGCGATTGTTCTTGTTTTCTAGCGGCACCATCTATGGCCAAGAATTCAACTTCAGCCACTCCCGTTTATAGGGCGTACCCATTTATATATCCATTCATTCATCCACAGATCATAACTTTGATCTGAACCAGAGTACGATCAATTCCAATTCAGTACTGCCAGAGGAATATTTTGATAAGGGAACATGTAACCTGGCAGATTTAACGGGCACCAGTCACCATTTACTACACATGGAGTCTTCTGCCGGCTGGATACGCGAACGTGAGTCCAGCGCCCTTCCTACCAGGTTATCCCGGCCCGGTCAATATATTAGCATATGTTTATCAAAAAATAATTTCAATAAAATTATAAGCCCTAAAAGTATTAAGAATAGTATTTTTTTTTTTCAACAATACCACAAAAGATATTCTAAAACTAATTTATTAACAAGTTAACAAAGATTTTTTTTTTACAATTTAACATGTGCGCATTGTTACTGCCCTATAGAACTAATCGCTCTACCCAGAATCTCCAACATCATTTTCAAGGAAACTCATACAGAAGAAAAAAATACTTACGTTATTTTTAATCGATCCCTTAGCTGCACAAATTGATTACTTCCTATTTCTTATAAATCCAAAATTTAAACGTTAAAGCACTCGGGTTAGTTTTAGTTTTTTACATTTATAAAAAATTTACGAAAATATATGGTGTTAATGACAAAATGTAGTGAATGTAATAAGAGTAACAAAAAAAAAAAACTTCAACATGCGAACGTTTATAAAATTAAGGTAATAAATTGCTAATATATCTGTCAAAAATATATAACAATTGCATTATAACGTCTTGGAATACTGTTATTTAAAACACGATGCTGACAATTATACGAATGCTGTAATAAATTTGTAATATATATTATATTATATTATAGGAATAAGAATATTATATTATATTATATTATATTATATTATAGGAATAAGAATATTATATTATATTATATTATATTATATTATATTATATTATATTATATTATATTATATTATATTATATTATATTATATTATATTATATTATATTACAGGAACATTATATTATTTATATTATAGGAATAAGATAAATTAGATAATAAGAGACGAAATAAAATAATTTTTGCATTTTCTTTACAGATATTATTAACATTTTTTAAAACTTAGATTTTGATCTAGAGACACAGGAAACAATTTTATTGTTTCTCGATGTGAGCTGGTAGAATAAATTTCCTGTGTTTCATTCATAGTTACTTAAAATATAACTTCAAAGCTCTCTTCCTGTACAATCCCCATCTCCCTCCAGAGGCAAATATTAATAACCATTAGCGCTTACATGCAACGAAACTTGAATTTCCGCTGACAGTATATGAAAAAAGATTATATTATCTTGAAATTTAAGAGATTAGATATCCTTAATAAAAGATTAGATTATCTTGAAATTTAAGAGATTAGATATCCTTAATAAAATAAAAATGAATGACGGAAGATAAAATTTTGAATACAAAATATGAGACACACTAATAATTTTTTTAAGAAAAAAAAATGGTTAAAAATTTGAGGTATTATAATAATGGATTTACAAATCTAAAACTCCTACTTAGTTGTATCAGTTTTTATCATATGTTGCAATGTATAAATGAAGTAACTAAAACTGAAGCAAATCTAAAACTCCTACTTAGTTGTATCAGTTTTTATCATATGTTGCATTGTAAAAATGAAGTAACTAAAACTGAAGCAAATCTAAAACTCCTACTTAGTTGTATCAGTTTTTATCAAATGTTGCAATGTATAAATGAAGTAACTAAAACTGAAGCAAATCTAAAACTCCTACTTAGTTGTATCAGTTTTTATCATATGTTGCATTGTATAAATGAAGTAACTAAAACTGAAGCAAATCTAAAACTCCTACTTAGTAGTATCAGTTTTTATCATATGTTGCATTGTATAAATGAAGTAACTAAAACTGAAGCAAATCTAAAACTCCTACTTAGTTGTATCAGTTTTTATCATATGTTGCATTGTAAAAATGAAGCAACTAAAATAACTGCATTTAAATCTTTTTTTCTGCATGTCCACATGCAGAAAAATACTTCTATTTGCTGTTCCTTCAATTTAAAAAAGTTAATCTTCCCGGAGGTTTTTAATTAAAACCAATTTACATATTGAGATAAAAAGCGAAAACTAATCTCTAAAAGTACTCCTCAATATTTCTGACAAACAGAGAACATTTTCATACAACATTTTTCATTTAAATTCATTAAAAGTGAAACAAGAAAGAGATTAATTATTTGTCAGATTTTTATTTGATTTAAGAAATTTAATTTATTATGAGTGAAATTTAGAGAAGTAGTTTGACTGTATATTTTAATTTTGCCCCTTGTTAAAAATTGGACACCTGTGACTAAGCGTCACAGGTGTCCAATTTTTAACAAGGGGCAAAATGTATAGTAAACTGTTATGTATAGTAAACTCATTACAAAAAAGGGTTACTCAAAATTGAAAAAAAGGTGTCAGAAAAGATCAGAAACAAATGTAGTTGAATTTGAAAACTCCAAGTACTTATCATTTAGTTTGGTAATTTGTTTTTTGATGAAAATTTTGTCAAATTGTTATGAAATTGAAGAAGCTAGTGATGGTCTCTTTAAGTTTGAAAAACGATTGCAAACATGCCATTTAAAATTATTACACTCATACGCTGGCTAAAGTGAAAATGTGTCTTCCTTTATAATAATTTTATTTATTTTTTCAAAAAAAGAAATACCCTTATAGTGGCATTTAAAAAATTTAAATTAAAAGTTTAAAATTTTTTATTTTGCTATGTTTAATTACTTAACACTTCTGTCCTCCTCTATAGCTGTTCTTAAGTTTGTGCAAAACTCTTTGCAAAAAATTTCCAAAATATCCTTAACTCCTTATTATAAAAGAATATATTTCGAATTTAAATTAAAACTTATTTATATCAAAATAAGTACATTTTATATTTTTTTAACCATCCACTTCTAAACTTTAAAGCAAAAAATTTCAAGTGGATATTGTATTTTTTTTCATAGCGTTTTCGTTGAGCTGTGAAAACTTTCATAAGAGAGCAAGAAATTCAAACGTCTGTTAAACGTTTTCAATAACTCATTTGTCCTTGACGAAAGCATGTTCGCAGGTGGCTCAAAAAATGATTAAAAAATTAAGCCATTGAATCAACTTTGTTCTGGCGGCTTCAAGGACAAGAAATATAAAAACTAGAAAAGGAAGCTGATACTATGAGAAAAGCAAATTAATAGGTGAAAGCTTTAATTAATAGCTTTAGAAAATTAATCTAAGGACTTCTCGTTGTCTGGATTCATTACATTCTTCGAATTTAGAAAACGATGAGTTTGTTTAGAAGAAAAAAATAATCCTCAATAGAAACATGATGAAATATTTGTATTTATTTTATAGAATGGATATTGAAAGATGCTTTCCAACCGTATCCATGGCCATTACCATTGACAAAAATTTAATAGTTCTTGAATTGTGGTCAATTCATAATGTGAAAAGAATAGCGTAAAAATATTTATTTTGAGAAAAAAATTATTCGAATACGGACTGCTATTATTAAATAATTATAAGTACATAGAATTTTTCAAAAATGCAGCATTTTAAACAATAAAAATTACTGCTTCCGTCTATTTCAAATTGAAATCACCGAGTATACAGGTTTAACATAAATGAAAACCGGATTTTAACTATTTGTATTTTCAAAACTATTTCACCTTGAAAGAAATTTAAAAATGAAATTATTTATGTTTGTTTTTTAAATACTATAAGACCGTATTACTACACGTAATCAAATTCGTTACACACAATTTGTATTTCCACAATATCTGTGTTTCTAAACAAACACACCGATTAAAAAATTTGTAATATTTCCAATATCAATTACTCTGAAAAAGTGTCTGGGACGTACAGGTAGAAAATGATTTTTTCTTTATCAAATGGCCACCAAGATCCCAGACCTTACGCCATTTTCTTTAACATAGACTGTTAACGAACACTATAAAAACTTAAGGAATGCATTTGTTTAGCAATTAGGTACTCTAGACAATGTTTTTTTTTTATCTATTTAACTCAAATGCAAATTAATTTACCTCAAAAAAGTCTTCCGTAAATGAAAGATTTTCCTCATTGTTTGATCTTTTCGAGTTAAGGTTCGAAATTACAGTACTGCGAATTACAGTGGTGCTGCTAATCCAATTTTAATATGCTGCTATTCTCCCACATTTCCGAAAAATAAATAAATAAAAAACTCTAGAGAGTTACGCTAGGAAAGATGTATATAACTTCAAGCGGGCTTTAAGAACCTGCGGTTTAATTAATACGGGTGCATAGTTCTAAATAAAATAATTGATATATGTGTATAGTTTAGAATGAAGGTTAATATTTTCAATTTTGCTTTACTTAACTAACATTTATGTGAATTGTTTTTCATGTAATTTACTATATTATTAAAAAACCTTGAATGTTTTGTTTCGAAATTATTTTTAATTACTAAGCCGAGGAAGCCAGAGCAAAAAGAAAGTAGTTTCGATTTTCAAAATAACTTGTGATAGTGAGCTAATCGATGTTTTATTCATTCATTCATTTAATTAAAAAGAAAAAAGTCTGAGCGAGAGAACGCATTGTCTCCATAAGTGAAACTAAGTTCAAACTTTTTTTGAAACTGAATTGGTAGTCGAATTAGAACGCGAATAATACATAACTATTATTTTTTTTCTAAAATTTCCGTACGTTTTTTTAATTATTTATTTATTTATTTTTTCATCAAATTTGGTATAAATTTTTAATGAAAATATTTCAGCCAACAAAATTAATTTTTATAGTGCTGCCATCTACATACTTCAGATATAAATTTAAACTCCACTCAATAACTATTCATTATAATTAACTGAAAAGATTATGATAAAACAATAAAATGCTAACCATAGATGTTTTTGTTCTAGTTAAAAATGTATTTCAATAGCAATAAGGTTATATGATATGCTGTTTTAAAAAGAGCTAAAAAGTGTTTATTTTTGCTTACACGTTAAATAATCTTACATAATTTTGTTAAACATTAACGAAAATACTTACACAAAGCGTATTCATTGCATAAAACCAGTATTTTTCTGTCTTTAAAAATAATTTTTGATACTAAATTCTTGGGACTGTGATTTCTCAAGAAATAAATATGTTTTAAGCTTAAATGTAAAAAAAATAATCAGTATAAATCAGTCAACTTAAAGCATGTTTCATTTGTGTATGCTAGTAATTTTTGTAACATTATTTTGCAAGCTAATAAAATTTTCCGAAATTATTCGTTCCATAATATATATCCCTACTCAATGTATAGAGACACACGGAATCATTTAATAATCCAGATAATTTTAAATAGCATGCGGTTTATATTAAAATGAAATGCCTGAAAGATTTTTATGCAATTTTTTAAATTTAATTTTTGCTGTGTTTTTGCCATTCTAACAATATATTTCACTCGTGGTTTAATTTTTTGTGGAACTTATACTATTCTAATGAAATATCTCATATATCTTTGTGTAATTCTTTTTTTCTGTAACTCTTAAATAAAGAGAGAGAGAGAAACTATCAAGCACTAAATTAAATATTTTTATAACAAATTACTGAAAATTTTTACTGATTGAAATTATAATAATAAACTTTCTTTTTTTCAATAATCTAGACTAAGCTGATCACTAACAAGGATTCGTTTTTCAATTGGATTTTCGATCAGCATAATTAAGAATGTCTCTATTAATATTGATAAAAAAATCCATCATTAATCCATCATAAATCCATCACAATCTTTATTGTTGTTCGACTTAACTATTTCGACTAAAATCAATATTTTATTTGAAAGCAACATTGACCTATTAACAGAAATAAATAATCGATCCACGATATTTTTTGTCCAATATTAATTTATCAGATGGAGCAAAGAAAGAGAACAGGAAAAAGCGCATGTGATTGGTTAAGTTAGTGGCCAATCAATACGTTATTGTGTATTCTGTCACCTTCAGTATCATTTAACTGTTTATCAAGAAACGAATCACTTGTTGGATTGCAAGGAATTTTTATGTTAACCATTCAATCCATATTCCTTTTTACCCTGGTTGTTAAACTGATCTTACCAAGTGAAATTTACCAAAATATTATTCCTTGAAAAGTTGTTTAAGATTATGTATTAACTTACTAAACAACTTAATTAGTATTATTACATATTATTTTTATTATTGACTTATAATTATTACTATTAACTTATAATTATTTTTATTATTAACTTACAAGTTAATAATTATTATTATTAACTTATAATTATTATTGCGTATTTTTACGTTATTGTGTATTCTGTCACCTTCAGTATCACTTAACTGCTCATCAAGAAGCGAATCACTTGTTGGATGAATTGCAAAGAATTTTTATGTTAACCATTCAATCCATATTCCTTTTTACTCTGGTTGTTAAGCTGATCTTACCTAGTGAAATTTACGAAAATATTATTCCTTGAAAAGTTGTTTAAGATTATGTATTAACTTACCAAAACAACTTAATTAGTATTATTACATATTATTATTTTTATTATTAACTTATAATTATTAATCTTGAAAATTTATTGAAAAAATACTGTATGAGCTATAAACCTGCATAAAACCTGTACCTATGCCTTAAAGAAAAGAAAATTAATACATAAGGAATGTTCATGTCATATGTGAATTAAAATATAAATCTACAATATAAAATTACAATATAACTACACAGTTAAAAGTCCCGGATCAAATTACTGTAAAATATACTGGTACTCAGAGTGACTTTTTTTTTTTACGGTAGCAACGGTACTTTTTTCAGCTAAGTACGTAACGAACAAAGCAACGGTGCTTTTTTTAATATCGGTCGGTTTCGATTCTTTCATTCTATAATAATTGCAGCTCTGTAAAATTTTCGGAATCAAATTACGGTAAAAAGTAACGGCTTTCAGGATGCCGGTACTTTTTACAGTTACATCCATTCTTATCAAAACATGAACAAAGATCTGATATAGTGCAATTTTTACAGTAACAACTACCGCAAAGTTGCTGAATTACTCTAATTATATAGATATTACTGTAAAAATTATGGTACAATATTTTATGGTAAAATGGAATTTAAGGACCCTAAGTACTGGTACCATATACTATGAAAATTACGGTATAATATTTTATGGTAAAAATGGATTTTATGTTAGAATGGAATTTAATTCAGAATCTTTTACAGTGTATTTTCCAACAAGAATCCGTTTTCCATCAGATTCTTCTAATTTCGAATTGATTATCATAATTAAAAAGATTTGCTTTATCGATATTTTTAATTTTTATTTATAAATTATTATATTAATTTATAAATCAAAACATTATTTAATTTGAGTTAAAAGTAATATTTAATTAAAACAAGTACATTCAGTTTCAGGCTAATGAAAAAACAGCATTGACCTATTTACGAAAATAAACAATCGACCCACCACATTTTATGCCAATGTTAATTTACTAGATGGATCGAACAAAGCAAAAATGAAATAACACATGCAATTGGTTAGGTTAGTGGCCAATCAATACTACATGTAATTGCGTGTTCTGTCGCCTTTACAATCACTTAGATAATTGCTTAGTAGAAAACGAATCACTTGTTGCAAATATATGCATCCCTAGGGATTTTCAACAAATCATTAAATCTATTCTGATGTTCCTTTTTCCCAGGTGATTAAACTGAACTAACCTTGGTGAACTTCATGAAACGTTCTATTAAGATTATCGATTGGAAATTATTTAAGATTATCGATTGGAACTTTCTTAGAAAGCTTCTCACGCAGTATTATTCGATATGAAAAAGGCGTATTAACAACGAAATTATATTTAACTTTGAAAAAATAATTAAAATTTTATGTGTGCATTTTTTAGTTTTCTTACAAATTGCTGACAAATTGTTCAGTTTTAATATAGTTTAGTCAAATAACTCATTTTTTTTAATTCAAAATAAATGTAATTTTTTGTAACACAAATTAATCACTTAAATAATTGTGGAAATATATTTTTCCACTGCACTGGCTGCAGTGTTATTTTTTTAAGTTTTAATTTTTCTTTAAATTTTATATTCATTTTAAGTTTATCCAAGTAACAGTTATGTTACAGTAATATTTACTTGATGCAGTAGTAAAACAAGTGTGATGCTCGTAGTAACAAAGATAATGCTGTAACATGCTTAAGAGAAAGCATTAAAAGCAAGTTCTTTAAACTTTTTACCAATTCCGGCTCATTTGAAAATATTTTCATGGACACTGATCTTTGATTTGATCCTAAATAGTTAAAAGTTTGAAAGTTGCACCCCAAACACCGTTCTTTATGATAAATTAAATAAATTTAATTTGCATAAAAAAAAAACGAAGCATATAATTGAAAATTAAAAAAAAAATAGATCACTCTTTTTGCTTTACAGTTGAAATGGAAGAAAAGTCGATCGTTAAAAACACGATGTCCTAAAATTCTAGGAAATTTTCAACCTACATTTTTTTCAAACAAAACAAAAAATTTTCCATCAGTATATTTTTAAGTTTATTAAGTTGCTTCATAGCATTTAGTATCAATATATAAAATGTATATGAATGTATTTACATTCATACATTGAGAAAAAAAAATGTCATCAAAATTATCAGAATATGATAAAAATTACCGTGTTTCTGGATCTATGGAAACACTAAAAAGCTTGGTAATTTTTATGCAAGAGCTTTGATAATGATTTTGATGGAATTATTAATAAAGTATGGTTTTATATGTGATAAAATTTAGACTAAATTTTGCTAAACTTAGACATACTAAATTTTTAATATGTGATAAAATTTAGTAAGTATGGTTATATTTGATAATTTCTTCATGATATTTTTGAGGAACATGGTATAAAAATCAATTTACTCGGTTAAATTTACTTTTGAATTTTGTATATTTTACTAAATGTTTGGTAATAAGAACTACAATTTGTAAAACCAGACTTTCCGTTAAACCGTTACTATAAGAACGAAAAAGTTACTAAATGAAGGGTGTAAAATACCGTATATTTTGGCTTTATTAACCATAATTGTGATTTTTTACAGTACGATAATCTTAATAGAATTTTTTTCTCCTAGCGTAGACCAATCGTATTTACATTCTCCTTAGATATTTCTTAGTATCTAACTAATGTATCTAACTTTTCTAGTAATCACTTTAACTTTCGCCATTTTAGTGGCACTACACAAGGACAGATAGAACAGAGATATAAATTACACCCCTGCCCGATGTGGAATTTTAACCTCGGATCTTTCTGGTATGTGGCCTACTCCTTAACCACCATACAGCGTTCGGCTCAATTCGTCACTTAATTTTAGAGTATCTAATCTTTATTTTAGTTTCGTCACTCTAGTTAACTATCTCTCACAATGCACAACGATTAGATTTCGAGTCGAGGAAACTTTTTCGTCATATTGTGAGTTCATGTTTCATCACAAATCACGTGATTTCATGACGAAATGATTCTCAAAATTAACGAAACATTGTTTGTGATTGTCGAACCGTTAAAAGTGAGAGTTTTATTTCTTAGAGTAAAGTTATTATTTTTCATACTATACACAATTAGAGATAAACATAACAAAAAATCACCTAATACAAGTACGTAAAACACTTAAGAGTACCAAAACATGCAGATTACTATACAACACACGCCATTTGATTTTACATTTTGAAAAAATTTCAAAATATTAGCTATGATTTCATTATTTTGATTGGGCCACTAGCTCAATTATAACAACTCAGTCTGACTAAGCAATCAGTTATATAATATGTCCATGAATTAAAAATTCCCAATTAAAAATCCAAATACACCAGCATTGTTAATGTGGTTAAATACCACCGATTTAGCACAGTTTTAAATATTATTAGCAATAACTAAAACACTAATAACCTTCGCATGATATCCATTAATTCTTTACCTTTAAAAATTGGAAGAAAAGTTCAAAATTTGTGTGTACATGAATTTTGTTTAAACGTGAATCAAAACAGTGACATTTAAACTTCATAAAGTACACTAAAAAGTCATTAGATAACAATATTAGCATGATTTAAATCATTTGATTTTCTGATTTTCATAGATTTAAAACACCTGATTTTTTTAAACCATTGATTTGAATTAGAAATAATTTTTATCCAGATTGATTTATAAAATTTTCCTCTTTAACCATAAGTTTGTGTTATTTTTTAATTACTGATTTACTGATATTGAAGGAATATCCAGAAAGAAAGGAGAGGAGAATGTGTATAAATTATTATTTGATGTCCGAAATGGTCTGATAAATAAAAACAAAAGGATAATAATTTGTGAATTTGAGCTATTTTCTACTAGATGCATCAAATTAATTCGATGTTTTTTATTAAACATATTTTAGTTATGCATATAAAGTTTTATGTTTATTTAAATTCAATACCCTTAAAACTTATTATATATGCAGTTTGTGTACATAAATAATGAAGGAAGACTTGATTTTTCATAATTTTTTTTTCAAGATTAATTTAGAATAATTGTTTGTTCTTTCGATCCTTGATCTAAATTTTAATTCCATTTGATATTTAACTGAGAAATTGGATTTCCTATTTACAAATTTATGGGGATTTTCATCTTGAATAAGCAGATCTGTGATTTAATTTATTCACTGATTGGTACGGTTTCAGTGATTCAGTACCGGAATTTAATTAGTGAGTGAGTTTAACCATTTTTGTTAGAAATATAAAAAGGTGTAGTTAAAATATTGTTGTTACATGATATTTAGCACTTTTAATACATTTTTCAGAGCTTTAATAAGTAAATGAGAAAAAAATTGGATTTAAATATAAAAAAATCCAATAAGAATTAAAAAAAACTTTTTTTTTAATTGTTTATTTTATTATTTATTTATTTTTTGTCAGTTTAACGAAAGTTTAAAATTCAGATTTTGAGCAATTTACTTTATGTCCCAGACTTCTACAGGTCAGTTTCATAATTTTCAAATGAAACATCAACTTTTCTAAAAGTAATATTCTTGTTAATTCTATAGCATTTAATATTGAATAAAAAATATTATTTATAGAATATGTCATTTAGGTATAGATAAATGAATATGATTATTTTTTATTTATACACGAGGCAAGAACTCCTGGCAAAACTACCGTACTATTTGGTAATGATGTTTCAATCAAAAAATAAACATAATTCTAGTTAAAAAAAAACTATATTTGGTATTTAAACTATTTATTTGATATTTTTTTCATTCATACGGTAACAGTTTACCGGAAATTCTGCTTTTGAAAACTAGTTCTTATTGCCCACATATTGTAAAGTAAACACGAATACATATAAATACATGCAAATATAATACAATTTTAAAAAGTAAATTTATCCGAATATATGCCCTGCTCTCAGGTATCATGATAAAAGTATCAAATTTTACCTCATTTACTAAATTTTACCACAGATTATAAAACTAAATTTTGTTGTTAATTTTACCAAAATCATTACCAAAGAGCTTTGATAAAAATTATCGAGCTTTTTATGTTCCTACAGAGTCGGAAACACTCTAAATTTTACCATATTCTGGTAGTTTTAACCATATATTTTTTTTTCTCAGTGTATAAAACATTTTACTTTTGCATTATTTTTTATATGAAATTCTAAATCAGGCAATAGATAAAGTCCACTACGTACCTTGGTAAATGAAACTTACCCTTCGAAAATATTTTTTAAAATAATCGGGATCCTCGTCTTCTGGTATCCAAGGTATGGTTCTATCTCCTCTTAACTCAGCCAAGCGTTTTCTTCTCCGAGTCTCAAAGGCTTCTAAATCTGAAATATCATTAACTGCTATGACATCCTGAAACGGACGCTTGCTAACCACAGTGTCCATTAATATTGCATTCATTTTAGGCATTTTGAACCGAATAAAATAAAACTAAAATAACCTGAACAGTTTAAATTAAAAATAAATTAAAATAAATTTTTTGTCTGTTTTAAAAGTTTAAAACATTAGAAAAATAAAACATTACATTACGAACAATTAAATCTGAATATTTTTCAATGGCTTTAACGATCGTAACTTATACTTAATTCCTTGTTCTTATAAACTAAGATATTAATTTTGCTGAAAAAGAATATTCAAATACTTTTGCATCTAATTTAATTTAGCATAATGGGAATAATAAATACTGGTAATAATATTTTAAGCATTATGATTAAAACAGCTTATAAGCTGTTGATTTTAAGCCATAAATTCAACAAATTTGCTTTTAAAAAGATTGTATGCGAACAAATTTCAATGTTTGATCGTCTGAATGCTTAAATTTAACATAATTATAAATAAACAATCACACAAATAAATGCAATACCTTTATACAGGTACAGTTGCTTCATGATTCTATTAATTAATTTGATTTCAGAAAATATAAACTATAAGAAAAAAAACTTTATCTAATTGATTTAAATTTTTAAATGCAAACATTATTATACTTCAAAAGCATTTTTTTTAAATATGAGAAATTATTTTTAAAATCATTAAACTATTTCAAATATTATCTTTAGCTAGATCAAATATTGAATAAAAAGGCTGCAGCTTCGACCCGTACTCGTAGAACAGTAATTTCGAATACATTTTAGAAGTCTGATTTTTTGCTACCAAATCAGATATCTGATTAACTGTGGTTAGGACCGTTCCTAATGCAATCGTAGTTATTAATGGAAAGAATTGAGTTCCGTGAGTATCTAAATTCGCTGAAAGAGAGGGTGGACAGTTGAAGAGGGGGGAGGAGTGTTGCCACCTGTCGATAGCACTGACGCTCCTGAACGAATATCTCCGGTATTGATTGGTCTATTCTCGTTTTTCTGGTGTTGCCAATAATTGATATAAGCTTCTCTGATTTGTTTCCAGTACAGAATTTTCTTAAAAAAATGAGTTTTTTTTTTCGCTAGCCCTATTACACTGTAAAAATTTCCTGATCAAATTACGGTACAAAGTACTGGCACTTTGGGCGCATCATCTGTGAAATCCAACTTACCGTAAAATCCACTTAAAGGTAAAATCCATTTCCCGTATTATACCGTGATTTGTAAAGTAATATTTATTTAATTAGACTGATTAAGTGATTACTACTGTAAAAATTATCAAAATGAATGGTCATTAATTTGGATTTAGCCTAATTTTTGTTATAAAATTCATTGTAATAAAACGCTACTAAGTGCGAAAGTTATTTTTTTCAAAAACGCATGGATAATTTTCTGGATAATCAATTTTGGAAGATGAAATATGGACCGAACAAAAAGTAAGTTTCAAATTCATTTTGAACACAATGACACATACTGACAAATTCTAGGATTGATAAAATAAATAACAGATTTTATTGGGTGACTCAAACAAAATTTAAGTGTGGCGAATTTAAATCTGCATTGAAAATGAATCTATCACACTTAAACAATCTTAACAAAAAAATCTGAAACAAAAAAAATCTGAAACAAATCAATATTTTTTACGTCATATAGATAAAAAAATAAGGATGTTGTAACAGTTTACCATTGTTGTCGGTACATTTTTGTTATTTAGTAAATTACATGGTAGGATCCAGTTTCCCCATATTAATTTTGCTTTAATTTTTTTTTTTTGGTTGCCATCAACATAAAATTAAAAAAGGCCATAAAGGTGCTGTTTTACTGCAAAATATTTCTGTTTACTAAATTTAAAGGTATTTACTGGCAATATTTATTTTCCGTTTTCTAGTATGTTCTACTCACATTTTAATTTCGATTGTTTTTTAAATTAAGGATTAAACGATATAAATTATATGAATAACGTATATATATATATATATATATATATATATATATATATATATATATATATATATATATATATATATATATATATATATATATATATATATATATATATATATATATATATATATATATATATATATATATATATATATATATATATATATATATATATATATATATATATATATATATATATATAAAACAAAGAAAAATTATAGACATATGAAAAAAAGGGGGTGGGAAATAATAAGTAAAAAAAAAAAAAACAACAAACAATATTTTATTTTCATTTCGACATTTCACTTTTTTTTTTTTTTTTTTTTTTAATAAAATATTGTTTGTTGTTTTTTTTTTTTTACTTATTATTTCCCACCCCCTTTTTTTCATATGTCTATAATTTTTCTTTGTTTTATTCTTCATTTTGAACTTTTCTAATGAGTGCTGTTTACTTGCAGCTTAAGCGCAATAAATGTTACTTATTGTTTTCTTAATTTTCTTAGTGTTTTCTTGTATTTATTTTTTTATTATATATATATATATATATATATATATATATATATATATATATATATATATATATATATATATATATATAATATATATATATATATATATATATATATATATATATATATATATATATATATATATATATATATATATATATATAATATATATATATATATATATATATATATATATATATATATATATATATATATATATATATAATATATATATATATATATATATATATATATATATATATATATATATATATATATATATATATATATATATATATATATATATATATATATATATATATATACCGAATATATTTGTAAGAAAAAATTTTAAATTAAGCAGAAAAAGGATTCGATAATGAGTCGATTAAGCAAGATGATTATAAATTATTTCTTATATGTTGGATGGCAAGAATCTGGATGAAAAACAGAACAGCTACGGTGAATAAAATATATGCTAACCTACTAAATAAGTCTCCCTTGTATTAAGGTGATAAAACAACACTTCACATTCTTTTAAAATAAGGATTAATGTTACTCAGTATCACTTATTTATCATGATGATATTGATCGCTGATGATATATTGCTCGCTAAATGATAGTCAAAATTTACAAGCAAATAATTTACTTCGGTACCTATTCCGTTCGAGGGATCGTAAGACACTTATTTCCACAGTATTAAAACTACTCAGTATTGGTGCAATTAAAATCATTTCCTAACATATCAAAATAATAATTTTATCAAACTTACGCCAAAATTTAAAAATTATAAGGGATTTTTAGTAAGGTATTAATAAGACTTTTAGAGCATCACCAGTGGTAAAAAAAAGCTCGTTCAATTCTAATTTAAAATATTAATACACTATCTTACTTCCGTCTATTGGAAAATATGCTGTAGAATTCTATTAAAACTGCAGCAATTATCAACGAATAAATACCTTTTCTTTATTAACTTTGCTTTTTCATACATTTCTTTTTCTTTTTTTTTAAGTAATACGTATTACTAATATTAACTAAACTTGCGGTGTCAATAATAATGTGGCGATTTTTTACAATTCCCCAAAATGAATAAGCATCCTCTCTCCATAAACTTTGCTGCGTTTTAATACATGGCTTATTCTTTTATTTAAATTAATACACATTAACAACATTAATTAAACATCAATTTCGTCAATAATAGTATGACAATTTTTTATGATTCCTCTAAGCGAATAAGTATATTTACTCCATTAATTTTGCTTTTTAGTACCTAGCTATTATTTTTTATTTCAATATATACTTATTACCTAAATTAATCAAGCATCGTTGGCGTCAATATGGCTATTTCTTACGTTTCTTTTAAATGATTTAGTGGCACTTTTCTTATACTTTTGCTTTTCAATGCATGAATAATTTTTTACTTCCTTTCAATTTCCATTGAGTTAAATAGTAATTTGGTGACGTAATCCACACTTACGTACGTTATCGTTGTTCATTAAATTTTAAGGCAACATAGCAATAATAATTAATAAATAAAAGCAATACGGAAATATTAAAATACGTACAATAAACTTTTTTTTCATCAAATAGATCTAGAAACTAGGAAGTGTGTTTAAAATATTGGGGGGGAAATGGAATCGCTTTTAGGTTATAATAATGAATAACTCTGAACCGATTCAGAAATTCCAACTCGTTTTTTGCTTCAAATGCTTCGATTGTTTTTTGATTTTGTTTTTTTTTCATAGATTTTTACGGAGCTTCTGAAGCAAGTGACTTTACATAACACACTTAACATATTTAACATTAAAGTAACACACTTAACATTGAAGTGATATATAGTCCTTCTTATGAGAAAAAACTATATTTTGGAGGAAATAATTTATCCTTTACCTCATCGTGCTTTTCTTTATTATTCTTAAATAACAAATAAAAACAATGATAATAACCATAATAAAATAAATATCTAGTTTATAAATATATAGATATATATAACCGCTTCACGCCAGGATAGCCTGGTTGGTAGGGCATTGGGATGATGTCCAAATGGTCGTGAGTTTGAGCCCAGTCAGTTGCAAACTCCCGGTGTAGTAAATGATGACTGGTACACATTAAATCTTTCAGAATCATGAAGTTCTCCAAATTCCCAGAACAAACCTTTGGGGGTACTGAGTAAGAGATTGATCGTTCTCTGGTTCAGGCCAAAATTACCATTTGTGGATGAAGGAATGGGGTCGCCTTTTAAGACGGGCTGTGACGTGTGTATGGCTGAAGCCTTATTCATGGCCATAGACGGCGCCACTGAAAAACAAACGATGAACCCTCTGGCTTCAATTCGCTTGGATACACCAAGCAGACTTGCTAGTATTTGGCAAGTGACATTAGAAAAAACAACAACATATATCCGCTCCATGTACTATAAAAACGGTTAGAAAAAGATTTAGTTATAGAACGGTTAGTTAAAGATTTTTTTAAAAAAACTTTATTATAAATTTTTTTTTAGAAAACTTTCTTTTTTTCTAAAACATTTATTTTCATTTCCTACATTAAAGCTACTAGTTCCTTTCACATTAGTTACTTTAAAAATAAAAAAAAAGATAAAAATTTTTGTCAAATTTTTCGAAATATGAACTTACCACCACCTGAAAAACGTCCGCAAAGAGCTGTACTCGGAAATGAGAAGAGAAAAAACAAGTTGCTAATTTAGTTCGTTAATAACTTATTTTTGGTAGGAAATATAGCTTTATATAAACTAGAAACAACCTTGCATATATGTTAGATAGATTTGATATACGTTATAGTAGTCACGGTAGTTTTTTACTCCTCCTGATACAAATAAAATAGTACTGTCAACTTTTTTTAAAAAAAAAAGAAATTCTAGATAAGTTTTTCGGCTAAATATTTTCTAGTAAAGGACTGAAAACTGTCATATACAATTATTATTTATGAAACATTTATTTTCAACAACTGGATAAAAGCTACTAGTTTTTTGCTACTAGTTTCTTTTAAAAAAAACTTCAAATTCTTTTATATCATTTTGAAAAATAAGGATTTCGGGGCACAAGAGAAACTACTGCAAAGAACTGTATTTGGAAATCTTAAAAAAAAAATATAATAAGTAAAGAAAGAAAATCTTGCACTCAATTTATTTCCTCTCTAGCTTGTTTTAGGGAGAAATTGAATATTTATTCAAACGAGAAATAGTCCTGTATACATACTGTATCGATATAACATATGCCATGGTGATCACGGATGTCTTACTCCTTCTGAAAACAAAATGTAAATAAAATAGTTTCACTGTCATTTTTTTTTCTAATTTTCAGATAAGGAGCCAGATTATAGATTTTTTTTAAATTTAACTCCGTTAATATATGACTCACATCGTCAATTTATCTGACACGTTTTACTATCCTTTCAAATAATATTTCTTTTTTTTTTAAATTTCAATGAAAAATTATCTGTCTTTTTACAAACTCCAGTCTTTATAAAGATAGGCTTATACGTATTTATACATGTGCCAGGTTTATCAATTTAATCTAGAAAATCAGCTCTATCTATTAAGGTATCATTATCAGCATTTTAACTAGTGATAATTGGCTATTGAACTTAAATGGAAAAAAAATAACAACAAACTCTTCTTTGTCATATAAAGAATTTTTAGAACTTAATAGAAGTCCAAAAACAAAATTTTCGACTATAACATGCAACAAGTATTGGTTTCTATGACAACAATTGTGCAACAAACATAAAATAAAACTGAATAAGGGAAAAAAAGACAAAGCTGCTGACAAAAGATATGGGCTGCGTGGTTATGGTTTCTATGTTTTTCCCCTATTTGTTATGTTTCATTCATATTTCATGCATTTTCTATCCATTATTATCAAATTCTATTTCGTTGCTTAGTCAATGTTTTATTGATCATAAAAAGCATTATGTTAACAAAAGAGAATATGTGTATTAATATAAATATCGATAAAGCCTTCGCGTGACAGTAAATTTATTTTTTATTTTGTGAATTTTAATTTTTAAAACATCGTAATTTTAAAATTAATATTTAACAGTAGTTTAACATTTATCGCGATTTTGGTAAACAGGGAGGGGGGCCATCATTGATATCATTGGTTTTATATGGGGGCTATCATTGGTAGCTCCTTCCAGCTCAATTTTTTTTGCAGTTTATGTCGGCAGGTGCTTTCTAGTGACTGTTTAATATACAATGTAAGAATTTTGAAAATAACATCTTGTTCGTTGATTAATTTTAATTTAAAAATATTTCCCGTTTAAGTGCAAATTTTGAATTTTTCTTCCAATTTTTCACTATACATGAATTAAAGACATCATAAAGACTTTAATTGGGTTTTAATTTTCTCATGACCGACAGAACAGGGCTCGAATCTCAGTCTTGACACTACAATATTTCCTCCTTTCAATTCCACACATGAAGTATTTCCAATGTCCTGCGCTCCCCAATTTGTGACCCAGGCCTATTTGAATACTATACTCTCATTCATGCATAGATAGCAGCACCATATAAATTCTAAACTGATTCCAATGTCCAGTTACATTCTTTTTTCTTATGGTTTTAAAACTGTGCACGTTAAAAATGGATAAAAAAAAACGTATAGCCTTGTATTCATGATTTCCTAAGCATGCTAGTATTAAACGGTTTCAAAACAGTAAAGGTTAATTACGGTTAATCGGTTGAACAGACGGCTGCCTGTTATTTTATCACAATTCTAGAATGCAAATTCTAACATTGTACAAATTTGTCAGAAGTTAAGAAAATTAAATTATATATTAATCTAATTTATCCTTGCTAAATCAAGTTGCACTCATTAAATATTTGGAAATATTAGAAATCCCTTAAAAAAATGGTGCAACCGCAGAATATACATAGGGGAAGAATACTAGCTTCCATAGACAAAATGTAAACCAGTCCTCCAAGGTTTGGAGCGGTTCCTGCGTATAAGGAAAAAACAATATTTAGGGGCATAGAAAAAGTGGTTCTTGATACGGATTTGCACCTCCTTCTCCTCCCAATCACTGCTGGAGTTGAGGAAGAGACAAAATTTCTCGCTTTTTATTCATTGATGGCTTGTTCCGTATTTTTTATACCATAGATTAACAGATACTGTACCATTAATTAAGATACTTCTTTGCGAATACATTTCTGTTATTAAATCTGCTAACACGTTTTGACTTAGTAGGAAATAATAAAATGGCAGGAGGACAACGTACCAAACCATACATGCAGAGTTCTCAGACAACCGATTTACAATTAATGTATCACCTGGCTGTCACTGTGCTTCTTATGCGCATGTGCTAAATCTTAGTACATGTAATACTCTGCTAAATCTGAAAACGTTGTTCACTCTTTAACTTGCTTTTCTGGTAACGCATACCACCCCGAGCAGTCTCCCGCGTTGGTTACGTATTCGAAAAGATGGATTTCTTCTCTTTCTATGTATATTCTTTGGTGCAATTATGCTCTAGCTCCCAAGTCATTCTGGCTCATAATAATTTTAAATGTATTAATATCTTGTATTTAGGTCATGCAATAAGATTGAAAAATAAAAAAGCTACCTGCTTATTCAAAGAAACTTCTGGCCCACTGAAGGTGGCCTTTCATTGGGCAGTTAGCCCCCAATTTTTATTTTTTTAATACTTACTTAACATTTTATAATCGTTATGTCAATGCTCAGGTATGCACAGTAATGAAAGTACTAATTATATAAACTTATACATAACTGTACAAGTTCCATATTGATGCAGAAATCAAGTGTCAAAAATAGGTTTCCCAACATTAGCAACATTCTCCCACGTATAAAAATCCTTGAGCAAGTCTTAATTATATCCTAAAATAGCGTATAGAAACGTCTTCTTACAGAGAAGGCTGCCAATCAAGTAATACACCGTTCTGAGGTAGGATTCAAATATTAATGCATATTTTTGTTCGCTAATTCGGGAAATTTACATAAAATTTCCCTTGCTAAAAATAACATCTTAACTAATATTTAGACAAAATCGGTTTAGTGCGTGGAAAGTCAATCAAAAGGCGCGCAGAAATTATTTCGGAGTCAACAGTAAAAACTTACTATATTGTTGTGACATTGTGTCACATAATTTGATTTTTTCCAACAAAATTGTGACCTAAAAATTAGGCCGACCCCTGACCCCTCTCTTCTGACGCCTTTCTGTCTGTCGTCCTTCACGGCTTTGACCTTCGGCAGCCTTTGATGTAGGCACATGGGAGATGGTCCGATATGGTCGCAGTTAGTTCATAATTGTGGTTTTATTTAAGCTGTTCATCAGTTCACTTCGGTTCTCTCTTAGCCACGATTCTTGATGCGTTTTAGGAAGTTTAACTTCAATTTTCAACCTAATGATATAAATACCGCCCATTTTTTGGAGCAAGTAGCTTTCTATAACTTAACGTCTTCCTGAACACTACGATCCCTTAACAGGGATTTTTCTTTCTTCCACCCCCCCCCGTGGGGGTTTTGCTGTCCAACTGGGATGGCGTCACCTTCACCATGATTTTTTAAAAAGCTGAATATGTACGGATGGCGTGATTACCGATATGTTCGGGATTCATCATAACGACTTTATCACATGTTTATCACAGATCTGTTTACGGAAGTGGCAAGCGTTGTGGATGCCGTATCCCGTGTGGTCGTGTTTTTGGTTTTCCTTTCACTGACAAGATGTCCACCAGTTCAGTCTAGCCTTATGTTGTGATTGTGATCTCTCTGTATCCTGAGTAATCGATGATGTGTTTTACAAAATAAGGAAAATGTTTTGAATCGTGCTGTGTCCCTGCTTCCCATAGATGTTGTGATTATGTTTCGAACCGTGCTGTGTCTCTACTTCCCATTGTGATTCCCCTGTTGTGTGTTTTAGAACATTCATCAGCTAAAAAAATAAAAAGATATGTTTGTTTTGTAACGACAAGAACTCATTTTCTCTGACTCCTCAGAATTGGTCATTTTAAATATTCTCAGCTTGAAGTAAATCTCCGCCTGATTCAGTAACAGGTATGTTGGACTTAATCACCATGATGTATTGATTTTTGCTGTTTTAAATGGTTTTTTTTTATTTTAAGGATTATTGTAGCACAAATTTTTTAAGTACTTTTCCACTATAGTAGTTGTCACGCGCCATGATTATTTTGTTACCTTTGTCTTTGTTTTTTTTTTGTTTTGCACAACCTCTTAACGATAATATTAATTAATTAAATCTAAATTTTCCCAACCTTAATTGGTACAATTGTATATTACTTTGATGCCCTATGTCTATTCTAAAAGAGATTTACTAGATTTTTTTTCCTCATTACAAAGCAACTTCTTTTTCGCAAAATAATTTTTTATGTATATAGCTGGCGCTGAACAGCCAACATAGCTACACTATCAATGTTATAAGCGACTATCAAAGTTCAACTTCGTAGCCTTGTAGTTTTGAATCCAACCCAGAAGACAAGCGGACTCCAGGATCAAGAATTGAGACAAACTAGTCTCCATGGAGGACTTTTTGATGGAACTAACTCGCATTTCCGTTACATGGAGAGAAACACCAGAAAAACCTCTCGTGGTTCGCCAGACGGCTAGGTGCTAGGATATTCTAATCCAAGATCGTGAGGCGGGAGCAGAATTTGTACTAACCTGTTATCGCTAGTATTCTAATCTAGGTAACCTAATTTTAGTCAAACGCTCTATTTCCTGAGTCACTGCTGCTCTTGGGCGTTTTTTTTTTTTTTTTTTTTTTTCAATTATTGCTTTATAACCGTCATTGAACAACCGAATGAACCAATGTTCAACTCCGTAGCCTTGTAATTTTGATCCAAGTCCAAAAGACAAGGAAACTCTTGGATTAAGTATTGAGAAAAATTGTCTTTGTGGAAGATTGTTTTGATGGAATTAACCGGCATTGGAATTAATCAGCAACCGGAAAATCACGAAAACCTCCCACAGTTAACCTGACGGCAAGGGACTTTAACCCGTGATCCGTCTACCATGTGGATATTTTACTTCTGCTCTGTGATTGGTGTGAGCAGGGTGTGGAATTCGTATCAATCAGCCATCGCTGAGATTCGAACCTCGCTCAGCTCATTCGGAATCGAGAGCTGGATGTTTGTTTGTTCATAATATCACGATAAACTCTAACTATAAGGAATTAACTATAAAGTGTAGTCACTTTTGAATTGAAACTTGATAACTCTAGCTGGTCTAAACAAAGTTAAAAATTTGTATATCGACGTATGTGTATAGCGTATTTGTACATATTGTAGGTGATAATGAATGCTTGTAGCTGCCAAAAAATGATCGAATTCTATGATTTCATGCAGCACAGACCTCTCAGTTCATCAATTCAAAATTTTAGTATTCTAGCTAACCATAAAATGATCAAAATTTTGATTTACCTTTATTTTTATTTATTTATTTTTTCAATTTTTTATTTTTATTTATTTATTTCTTGTAAATAGCCAAAATAAAAATTACTAAAGATATAAATTTAAATATATTTAGTTTAAGAAATGAATAATTCTTAAAAAGAGATGAAGATATTTACGAAATTATTTTTATTTTTTTTTACTGCTTTGAACGTAAATTCTATCTCCGTTTTATACAAATCGCAGTAAGTCGCATACGTCACATTAAATCTTCTACGGGATTGCACTCCACGATTTAAAATTGAAATGAACTAACTCTTGAAATAGCAAGAAATAATTATTACAAACTTTCAAAATTACCAAAGTCGGATGTTAATTTTAAAATTCTTTAATTTTGCCAGATCGGAAGAGTTCTACAAAATACACTGTATGAAAAAGCACAAATTATCGACTGAGTCATATGTAAAGAACGAAACTAATTAAAAAAATGTCTGATATACATCCGGGGAATTTATTAATGCCCGAGAAACCAATGTTACAGTTTAAATTGCTTCACGCGATCATGGAAGTGCTCTACTGTTTCAAGCAGACTGCAGTACTTAGAAATTTTGATTAAAAGATTTGACCCTCACAAACACGAAACCAAATTTCGAAATGCTGAATTAAAAACATATCAAGCAGTTAAATAATTGTACTATGAATCAATAAAATTCTATTATTTGATACAAAATCAGTTCAAATTAAAATTAAAGAGAAAAATTCAATCAAACATGTTGACATCTATACGCAAAAGAGAGAACAAAATCAAATCGAAGTAAGTTTTTTGCATCCTTACATTTTAATATTTATCATGAATAGATACGTATGTTAAATTTTAGATATAAGTGAATTTTTTAACACTATCTCAATACATTTTTGTGCGAAAATGGTGCAATTTAAATAATAGGGAAATTTATGTGCATTTTTTCCCAAATGGCTAGATTTCTACCACTGTCCAGCGGTAGTAAAACGAACTACCAACAAAAACAAATAGTAGAAATGATGTATTACCAGGAAAACACTCGATTTCCGTGTTTCAATGGCAATTCTGCTGGGGTTTTTTATAGATAATAAAAGAGACAGAGTTCCAGAGATAAAAAGCATTTATGATTAAAAAAAATATCTGGGTTTAAGTGTGGAAATACCAAGTTTAAAATCCATCTTTGAAGTTGAATTGCATAATATAAAGCACATTGAATATGATAATGTGTTATCGGTGGCTTAAAGCTCAGAGAAATAAAACAGTTGTAAGTAGCATGCATTTATTCGCAATCCCTTCAAATTAATTTAAAAAATAAAATAGTGATATTGCTCTGATAAGCCATTAATTCAAAGATCTGATAAAGCGAATTTAAAGAATAAAAGAGCTATTATTGTATTCATCTCATATCAAATTGAATTTTACCTATGAAATATACATACAAGATGATGCTAAGGTGAGATAATTTTGATACTGAGTATTAAAAAAGCATTTTTATGTTTTAAAAAATTTATTTTTTATGATACGACAATACAAATTTTGTGTTATAAGACTAATGCTGATATTTAAATTTTGCTATAAAATGAAAATATTCCATCGTTATGGGTTTAAAAAAATGTAAAAAGGACAGCTTTTGTTTTAGAAGTAGAATAGCATTTCTAATTATTTGAATAAACTCATTGCATGTGTATATAACATATTAAAAACTTTTTCATTAAATTAAGTTCAATATTAATTTTTTTTTGAAAAAGTAGGTAATTTTCCATAAAAATATTCGCTTTCAAAATCAATTTCAAATACACTTTTTCGTAAATTGTAACAAACTGTAAATTGGGTAGAGTACATTATTCTTAACAATTATTTAAAGCCTTGTTTAAAAAGGAAAAGTGGAGACATCGTGAAGAAAAATTCTGTGAATCACAGTAATGCGTATTAAAAATGTATCTTGTTAACTTGTATGATCTTGTTAAATGTAGATATGTTAACTTGTTACACTATTACAAAAGTAGCGTAACTTAACTAATAAGCATTAAATGTAATAAAAGTAGGTTTAGTAAAGATTAGAATTTACCGAGTTATAATTATGTATAAAAATAAATTATAAATAAATTGTTATTCTTCAAACTATAACATACATAAAAGTGATTAAAGAAGAAACTGTCAAAATAAAACTCTATTGAATAATACATATCTCACAAAAAACCTTATTTCAATTAAATAGTTAATAAGTTTTTTCATTTGTTTATATTCTTAATGTGTCTATTTTTATCTCTTATTTGATTTATTAATTAACTTTTTAATTAATTTTTTTATTATTTACCTTTATGTATTATTATTTTTAAATTCATTCAATTAATTTTACTTTTACTACTTACTTTTCTTTCAATTCACTTTTTAATTTTAATTTATATATTTACTTAAATCCAACTATCATAAATAAAGGTAACCAACGAAAGGTAACCAAAACAAAGCCAGTTATATACAATAATTACGTAAAAAAATGTTTGTTAACGAATGGTCGCGAATAAGTCATTCACATAAAAAGCAATGTTCCCCTGCAAGTAAAGCAATATATATATATATATATATATATATATATATATATATATATATATATATATATATATATATATATATATATATATATATATATATATATATATATATATATATATATATATATATATATATATATATATATATACGACGGTTGCTATTTATATTTCTGGCCTAATAATGAAAAAACAAATATGAAGGATCGAAATTGGTTTTATTGTTTTTCAAAATATTCTCCATGATGATCAATACACTTTTGCATGCGTTTGAACCAATTTTCAAAGAACTTTTTCCAGCCCGATTGAGGTAACTCCAAAACATGCGTTTTGAATGCATCAACCGCATCTTCGGGGGTCGAAAATCGTTGTCCACGTAATTTATTTTTGATGTGTGGGAATAAGAAGAAGTCATTGGGTGCCAAATCAGGGCTGTACGGCGGATGACCCATCAGTTCGATCTTTCGCTCCGTCAGAAATGCCTTTGTTTGAGTCGATGTGAGAGAGCTCGCATTGTCATGATGAAGAATGATTCGTCTGTTCTTCTGCTTTTTTCGAATTTCTCCGATGACTTCTGGCAAACAAATGGTCGTGTACCATTCAGAATTTACCGTTCTGCGTTGATCTAATGCCACTGTTGCCACATGACCGTTAATGCCGAAGAAACAGGCAATCATTTGTTTCGATGTGCTTCTTCCTCGAACAACTTTTGTTGGTTTTGCCTCGTCTTGGATGACCCATACAGTTGATTGCTGTTTTTTTCCGGCTCATATGCATAGATTCATGATTCGTCACCTGTGTAGATGTTATACACAGCCTCTGATGTACCTTAAATGTATTTTTCCAACATTTCCTTGCACCAATCGACACGAGCCTTTTTTGAGCGTTTGTCAGATTATGCGGGATCCAACGCGAACAATTTTTTTTACGCTCAAATGTTCATGCAATATTTTATTGCTGCTAATCATACTAATGTCCAAAGACGCCTCTATCTCACGGTATGTCACATGACGATCTTGCTTTATCAGTTCACGCACAGCATCGATCTTTTCTGGCACAACAACGGATTTTGGACGACCTGCACGGGATTCGTCCTGGATCGAACATCGACCACGATTAAATTCGTTATACCAATTTTTTACAGTGCTGTAGGATGGCGCTTTATCGCTGAATAAAGAATTAAGTTCATCGAAGCACTCTTGTCTTGACAATCCACTTCGAAAGTTATGAAAAATAATTGCACGAAAATGTTCGCGATTCAATTCCATTCTTTGAAAGAGAAGAACTTTTCAATTTACTGTCAACAACACAAATGAAGGTATAATGGTAAATCGTCTGCTGAATTTATGTTTAAAAATATCAAACTTTCGATTAAACTCGTCTGCGGTCGCCTAGCAACACTTACTGTTGCCAAGACCAGAAATATAAATAGCAACCCTCGTATATATATTTTTTTTAATATTTTTATATATATATATATATATATATATATATATATATATATATATATATATATATATATATATATATATATATATATATATATATATATATATATATATATATATATATATATATATATATATATATACAATATTTTAAATTTTATGCCATATTAACAGAATTTTTTTGTCCATCCAGCTAACCCTTTTGCATTACATAATTTCAGAAATCAGAAAATATTGATATTGTTGGTGCATGCAACTCTTATAACACTTAACAATGGCTGTAAGTCGAACACAATTTTATTTTACCTTCCATTCTTCAAAAATAATTAAATGCATAGTATTGTTTATTTTTGCATTATTTTTTTTCAATAGCATTTTGGGAAGAAAAAAAAATTTCGTATTTGTGCAAACGCTTGATCTTGCTTAAATCAGGCGTGGCGAATTCACATCTGAAATTAATTTTTCTCCAATAGCTACCATTTTTTAAAGGATATTTTTAATCTATTTGGTGTCGTAATGTTAAGGCTTAAATACGTTAGATATGACAGGGTGTAGAACACATCTTCAGGATTGAAATTGCGTAAGGAACCTTCCGGGAAGACGTCGTACGCAGATAGGAGCTCTTCCCTATTATGACCTGTTCAGAAGCACGCAAAGAAACAGTTCATAATAGTGAAGCTCCTCTAGCGGCGTATGACAACATTTCCCACATGGGTTCAGATGCAATTTTAATTGTGATAACGTGTCCCAACTCCCCTAGAAGTTTGTCACAACATTTATGTGAGCCCCTGTTATATATAACGTTCCTGAACTAGTATATTTCGACAAAAAAATAAATATGTTTAATAAAAAAATTGTTGCTTGAAGAGAGAAACCGATGGCAGATTTGAAATTGGTGATACAAAAGTATCCACGATCTGTTTAAAAAAACTCATGCAGAAGAAAACAAACAAAAATCCCTGTATTTCCTTCTTTTGATATTTTTTTTTAAATGTAGCTATTACGGGAGGTTTGACACATTATACCAAACCAAATATTTTAACAAATGCTTTGATAAAAGATAAGATGCCTGTCCCCTGTGAAGAAAAGGTACGATAAGAAAAAATATATAAGATCAAAAAACGGACAAAAGCGCGAATAATGGATCTGTCTTCAGAAAATACAAACAAAAGTAATTTAACAATATCAGTTCAATTTGCTCTTTTTCATTGATAAATAAATATTTGATACTTCTTTATCTATAATTATTGTGTGCCATATTACTTAAAACATTGATTTATTGCTGCATAGGTTTTAAATTGCATTCCTTGCGTAATTATTTTGGCCCATGAATCAAATCTCCCTTAAATCGAGAAATGTCATACCAGGGAAAAATCATAATAAAAAGAATAGTTTATAATTTGAGCGAAACGGCTGGACTTTGTCGGGGTCAGGGAACTGACCTTGCATCAGGAAGGTTCTGGGTTCGAATTCTGGGCAAGGCATGGATGTTGTTTCATTCTCTGTACTATCTGTCCTTACTGTGGGAGCAATGTTGGCCCACCTAATATCGTGCCTCTTAAGGAGTGGCCAACAAATCTGCCCTGTAAATGCCTGAATTGACGAAATGTTAACATAGGTGGGCATTTGAAGTAAAATAATTTGAGTGGAAATGATAATATAATCAGTTACAATGATCAAAAGCTATAAATTTATTCCAACTTGTTAAGTTCATTATGTTAAAATGAAATTAAAGAAACCTTTTTATAAGAATCGGGTGAAGTTTCCATGTTTCCCCAATATTCAGTCCTTATGCTGTTGGTTTCAACTATGCAAGGACACCAAAATTCATAACAAGCCAAATTCGGTTACATATTTATCTAATAAATATCTTTATTGTTTCATTACGTATAACTAGTTTGAAATTGTAGAGTAATCTAATGTTTTATTTAACTACTGAAAGCGAAACTTTCATAATCAAACTTAAAATAATAATTATTTCTCAAGTAATTAATTTTCATGCATATAATCATAATATAGACATCGAATATACAAACAAAAACATTGAATAGAAAGCTTTTGCTAAATTTTTGAAATAAATTATTCAATATTTTTATATAATTTGATGTGTATCTTGTTTTCAGGCTCAAACGTTGAAATTGTATCGCTCACAGAATGGGGTGGCAAAACACCTCTTCCGCTCACCGATTTGAAATTGCCACAAAAACATATCATTATAAGTCATACAGTCACACCGCAATGCCATTCAAAAACTCAATGTGCAAATCGAATGAGGAGTATGCAAGAATACCACATGCACCAGTTAGGTAAGTAAGCTTTATTAGTAAACTAAATATAAATCACCATACATGTAAAGCTCTAAGAATAACAATGTACACTTTTGTGGATTCAGCAATCCTTGAGCTTTATTTCGTTACTTTTAGCAGTCATTTCTGTGCAAAATTACTTGATTTTTGTCGAAACACGAATATTTGGAAAAGTGTGTGGTTAAACTGGTTAAGAATACAACATCTACCATTTAAGTAATTTAAAATAGTAAACATATGTAAGCTAAATATAAATTATATATAGCATTTAATAAATCAAGAGGCTTATTACCCTCTCGGGATAAAAACGTACATTTTTATTGCTTTGGCTATACATAATTCATTTCATTAAAACTCAGTGGCATGACAGCCCATGCAGGGCCAAGGTCTACTCTGCCCATCTCAGTGTTCTTGACCTTCTGGCTCTGGGGTGCAAGAGCAGATATTCCAGTTGGGTTGTCAACTCAACACGGGACCCCCAGTGTTTAATTACCAAACACACTCGGTATTCATTTTATCGACCCACTGAAGGGAGGAAAGGCTGAGTCAACCTTTCCCGGCCCGAGGACCTGTGGCACGACAGCGCGAAGGACTACCACTCAGCCACCGGACGTCAATCATAACGGAATTTATATATTTTTATCGAAATGCAGTATTTTGTATTATATATGGTATCTAGATTTTATAAAAGAAAAAAGGTATAGAACTTTTTCTTTTTAAATAGGATGGCCAAATATAGGATATAATTTCGTCATTGGAGGTGATGGTAGAGTCTACGAAGGAACAGGCTGGACAAAAGAAGGAATTCACACTTACGGATGGAATCCCAAGTCTTACGGCATTTCATTTATCGGTGATTATAGATTTCAAAAACCGAATAATGCCATGATTAAGGCGGCGCATTCCCTCACCATCTGTGGAATAAAAAAGGTAGATGATCTTAAACTGTAATTGAAGCAATACAAAGTAATTAACACTCATGCTTGGTTCGGATTTAAAGGGTGTGTTAAATACATAATGTTTCTTTCCCTCTTCTAGAAATACTGATATATTCGATAATAAACGAAGAAAAACTGAGAACAATCCCTTTTTTCATCTTTTAAGTATTTAAAGTTAATAGGATTAGTATTTGTGGCTTAGTTGTAGTGAATTTACAATATAATCTAATTTAAATTTGGATTATGGGTGAATTTTAAATTTGAGGCATTTATAAAGTCCGACAAAAGAATATTTTTTGATATGGAATATTCAATAGTCTGTTGTCTACTTAATAGTTTGTTCTCTTAGATGTTTATAATTTCCAAAACTAAGAACGATTGAAAGTTAGAATGCATAATATTATAAGAATTTCAAACAGCATTATTTTCTATAAATATCTGATCAAACGTAATCCTAAAAAATAGGCTGCCCAAAACGTCAAATTTTATTCTGAACATTTTTCTAATATCCAATGCATGAAATAACTTCAAAACAGATTACATGTTAAAAATGCATTTTTAATAAATCTTGAGACATCTGCAGTTTTTTTTTTAAATTTTTCTGATACATATTATTTTCCTTATGTTCTCTAAGAGAAGTGTTTGGTCTTCAGATTCCTAAGATAATAATTTTTAAAATTCCTCAGTAGTTGATACTACCACTTTTTAATATTTCTTTCATGATTCAGTGTTTAGTAATAATCATTTTAAAAAATAATCTTTAGATGAACGATTACTTTTGAAGATTTTTGGATTTTAAAACGATGAGTATTTTTTATGCTGTCCGTCTCTTTAAAGTTAATTTATTAAGATATATTAACTGCTTGTCTTTTCCAAAGTGAGTCTGCGAACCATATTTGAGTCCAAAAAGTTTGCATGTGATAGCAACAAAATTCAATTATATAAAATTGTCAAGTGCGTTTCCTGTTAAAGTGTTTTTTAGTTAAGTGATGATTTATAAGATCCCCACAGATCAAAATTTTAATTCAATCTTGATGTTAAAACACTTACAAGACCTGTACGAGAATCAATGTTAAGTACCAACGAAAATCAGTTTTAATTTCATTTCTAAAACGATTTAAATGCCTTCACATTTGAAAATTACTCTTATACAAAATATTAAAAAAAAAGTAGTAGAAAATTGGCAATTAGAATAATATTCTCTAGCCCTTCCAAAAGTCTTCTACAGCCTATTGCTGCAAATTTAATTTTAAAAAAAAAATACACAAAAATTAAAACTATCTGTTGGAAAATTTCTTTTCTCAGTCCTTCAAATCTTGAAACAAAGCTCGTGGTAAAAAATACATTGTGTTAATTAAGCATCACACCTAATTAATACCTTTTGGTAAATGTTATTATTCGGTTATTTTGCCCCATCACCACTGAATTTGGTAAGTGTGATAAAATTTAAATTTTTTTTAGATTACAGAATTTTACTAAATGAGATAATTTCGGATTAGATTCGAGGAGTAAAATGTTTGCTTAAAAAATTAAACTTATATAATATTATTCTAAAGATTATTCAGAAACCAACACCCTTTCTTGACATACCCTTCAATTTTATGATACTTCCCTACAAAGAGCAAATTTGTTTGCCTGAGGTTGACTACAAACTTTACACTTAGGATAGATTTAGAAATTTGTTAGTGTAGGAAATATCCAGGCAATGATCCTTAGCTTTAAAAAAAAATTAGCGAATGGAATTCTGTGGCAGTGTATACGGGGCAATGATCATTAAAGTTAAAAACTCATCATAGTGGGGAATAACTATCAAATGTATATCGGCTACATTGACATTAAAAGCATATTAGTCTCACAAATATCGAGCAATGTGATTAAATTGCGTTTTAACACACTTTCTGAAAACCGTGACCATTATAAAAAAAAACTGAATTAACCGGGATAATTTACGGACAGGAATATTAGCCCATTCATTCTACTTACCTCGTTCTGAGTACACTTTTCTGAAATTCCCCACGCGTCTGTTTTACATAAGACAAAGGGCCTTAGCATGGTATTCCCTACACCGTTTCTTTTTTGTAACGATACGTCATTTTCTGTAATGTTACTGTATTTTGTAATTGTTACTGTATTAATGCTACTGTATTAATGTAACTGTATTTTGTAATGTTACTGGACGTTATTTTTATTTGATTTTTTATTATTATTAAAGACCTCATTACTTCTCAAAATAACCTAATTCGGGGAAATTCTTCATTCGGGGATAGTATAAATAAACTGGTAAATTTCATAAATATTCACTAATTTATCCCTTTGCCAAGTTAAGTTGTGTTTTTGAATATTCTCCGGTGATTATGCATGATCACCAGCTTATTTCCTTTGCTGAAACTTATATCTTTTGACAATCCTTGATAATAATTAATTCACTAGAATCTGCCCCAAATTCAAATTCTAAATCTTATGTTACTACGAAAATAAATGTTTAAATCATTGGTTTCAATTAAAGTGAATGTCGAGTGTAAATAATAAAAAAACCAAATTACTCTAAAGACGCAAGAAAGCTATCCGTTTTTAACTAGGACTGTTTTGCAAAGTGAATTAAGTTATTAAGTTTCACATATTAGGACACAAAATGGCCGAAATTTTCTCTGTCAGAAAATACGGCAAATAAAAAAACTTTCTTTTGGTTAGTTGAACTTCTATATTTGTGTTTCGATAAATTAAATAATATGAGGTCACTGCAAAGGGAAAAAATTAAAAGGAAACCGGAAATTATAAGTACTAAAGTGTCAGTTTTGGGAGTAATTAAAAAAAGAGATTTGCTGTACATGATTAGGCTTCGCTGAAAATGATTAGGCTTTAGTTATCGTATTCTGCATTTAAAATATGAATGTGACAAACTTTTAGTGCTGAATAAGTATTGTGAAATATGTGTGTAAGAATTCATTTTTAGTAAAAATGGCCATTCTAATATGGTAAAGTTACCTAGAAAAATAAAAAAATAAGAAGGAAAATTAAAGTTATGTCAATGTTATGGATTAAGTGTTGATTCAGTGGTATAATTGTGACCAAGCCTAAGAAATGTATGCTAAAAAATTGTAAATTAATGTTAAGTACACAAAAAGAGTAAATGCAATCCTTACTTGTACTCAAATTAAAACACACCATGTTCTTAAAATTTAATAATTAAATTAATTAAAATTAGTATTTGATATCTCATAATTGTTTTTTAGAAATAATTAAACTTATAACTAACGCAAGGAAACATTTAAAATAAGTCAAAAGTGTGCAATTTTAAATTTATGAAGATTTAGTTTGTTTCAAAGGGACTGCAAATAAAAAACTGAATTTAATACGACTGAAATTAATTCGATTAATCCAAGATAAATAAATAAAATTTTAATTTTATTCGATAAATATCAGTTTCAAACTCTTATTCTTTCATTCAATGGTGAATATAAGAATTGATGATTGCAATTAGACTGTGACTTCAATGAAATTCAATAAGTTAATTGTGTTATTAGCTTTATAAAAATTCATTAATTTAATAATTCTAAATTTAACGAATGAAGCATTTAAGATGTTAATTACATAACCATTTTTTTAAATAACTGAAATGCAGACTTAGCAACAAGCAAATCTTTGTCCTTGAGGTTTTGATTTCTGGAAATCGATTTTGGATTAGTCAGTTTCACGAATTCTTTTGCCCACTTGTAATCTCCTAAATTTCGAACACTGCTTAGGAGAGTAATGACGTCGGGAGAAATAGTTTCAATTAAATTTATCAATGAAAGGGGCAATCTTTCAGGCAAAAAAACTAACATTTCAAATTATAAAAGCATAGCTGTTATGCAAACTCTTTCTACCTTAAAAAATACCAAGTATATCAAGATGAAATAGCAAAACATCACGGATGACGTTGACTAGAGATCCAATCAAAGCGTACAAAATCTCTCTTCAATTTGAGTAAAAGTAAGGATTGTTTTTATGCACCTGGTAAGAGCAAGAATTAATTAAAATATAAGAACTGCGAATTAAAGAAAACTTTACTTATTTTTGAAATTCTATTATTTTTTTTTAAAATTTAATATTTCGTATCAATAATATTTCAATTTTAAGAAAATTGAATCTCAAAAAACAACAAAACAATGCATCTTAATACAGTTTTGAATCATTCTTTTAGGGTTATATATCTAAGTCTCGGGAATTACATGGCGCAAGAGATGCAACATGTACAGAATCTCCCGGAAATGCTTTGTACGAAATCATAAAGAAATGGCCAAGATTTAAAGGTGGACCTCTTCCAGGATACAAATGTTAAATATTTTGTGCGATTAGGCTAACTTAAACGAAATAATTTTCAATTATAATACATTTTATGCAGTTAAATGTGAATAAAATTATATTTTTGACAATAATATCGTTTAATTTCTTTTCATATAGAGCAAACGACTACCTAAGAAATACCATATTTCTTTTTTGGTAAATATTATGTTAATTTATTTTAATTTTTAACATATTTTTCCTTTAATATTGGCGTTCTTTTAATATGTTCTGCTTTTTCTCAATCTTTCTTACTCTCTCCCTCTCTCTTTTTATTTTAGTTATAATTATAAGTTTTAAGACAAAGTACACAGTGACATATAAATCTTAGTTTCGTATCTTGATCAGGTTATCGAAATATTTCATTACTTGTAAATATTGCTTCCTTAAAAATACCTACTCTTTTCGTATGTTCCAAATAAACTACATTTGCAAGTTCGAAGAAACCTGGTTTGACTTCTAACAAAAAGCTGAATGATTTTTTGTATTGACGTTTAAATAAAAACATTGTTGGGAGTATAATTAATAAAAAATAAACATCATTACGATGTTCCAAAGAAAAACAAGTATAATCAATCATTTTTACTTCAATTCAGTTCTTTTTCAACTGCTCTTTTTACTTCATTTTCAGCTCAAAGAAAAAGTTCGAGTGCACAAACGATAATTTAAGCACGTATCGGTTTTCCAACAGTTACAATTAGAACAATTTAGTTTTTCAAATTAAACAAAAATATTTTGTCTAAAGTGGCACAAAAAAGTTACTCAAAGTCGCAAAAAATGTCTGAGGCAGGACACGCACTGAGGAAGCAAGCGGAAAGAAAGAAGTATACAGGTGACGAATTCCTATACTTTTGCATTAAGATGGACAGAAGTAATGTGCGCATGCTAATGCAAAAGTATGGGAATCTGCCTGTTTCATACAGCTTGTTTCCTCAGTGTGTGACCTACTTAAGTTATTGCTACGAAAATAAAGCCTCGGTAGCATTGTCTCAACGTTGCTCTGCATTGTTTACAGTTTCACCCAATTTACAATCTTTCCAGAAATTGATCTCTAGTTAAATGTGGGTAATGGAGGAGGGTTATATGAGATATTAAACATGTCTAGTACATGTATTCCTTATTCGTCTATATCATAGCAAAATTAAGTTTGATAAACTTAAAAATCAAATTCTTTTCGATATATTCTTAAAGGTGTGGCGTAACTACCACTATAAATATTAAATACCAATTCACTAGTATATAAGACAAGTTAACTTGATTCTATTTTAAGGTACCTTTTGTTATTATTGTTAATATAGTTTAATTTGAAGGAAATGAGGTACCGTTTGAAAGATGAAGGTTGACATAGTCGATAATTAAATCCCCACACTGATGACCCGGACGTGATGAGAACTTGCCAATATTGATGGATGATCCCCATTAAACAGTTGATTTGCTTAAAACTATACTGCTCGAAGGAAGAAGAAAAAATCCGGTAAAGTAAATAAAGTCTCCCGGTCAATAAACAAAAAAATGAAAGAAAAAAAATAATGATCGAAATGCTATAAAGAAAGAAAATAAATATAATAATGAGAGAAATGATATAAAAACAAAATAAATAAATAAATAAAAAATGAAGAAAAAACAAAATGAGCAAAATTGGTATAAATAAATAAATAGCATGAATCAACTAGTGGTAGTCATTCATCGAATTCTACCACAGATAAAAATTCTGGTAGGGGAGTAATCTGGAGTAACTACCAATATAAATATTAAATACCAATTCACTAGTATATAACACACGTTAACTTGATTCTATCTTGAGGTACCTTTTGACAGATTAAGTTTGACATGGGCGATAATATAATTTCCCACAAGGGGTTGGAAATGAAATGAAAAATAATTTGTTTCAACTAATAGTTTCTACTCTTAAATGCTACTAAACCCATTAAATTTAATAATCCGACTGGGTTCAAAGTAAAGACCATTGTAATTTTAACCCGATACAGAAAACAAGGGAATCTCCCATTGGGAGAAATTTTCAATCGTGGTGGTCTTTTTGATAGAACTAACCCGCATTTACCCTACATGAAGAAGAAAACCGCGAAAACTTCTCATAATATGCCTGACGGTAAGGAGACTATAATCCAAGATTCGCCTACTATTCAGGATTTCTTATGTCAGCACTGTTACTGGTGCGAGCGAATCGACCAGCCATCGCTGGAACTCGAACCTGGTTTACCTCATAGGAGGTGAACGACCTATCCCCTGAGCCACCATGGCTCTTTACATAGCGTTCAATAAATTTTAATACTTATTCCTTTCAATAATCCATTGCTTCAAATATTAATAAAGCTTGCATGATTATAAAAACTTTCGTCCATTGCAAATAATTACTATTACATATTCTTTAGCTTTTACCTACTTTACCTTTTTAAATTAAGATATATAACGTGTTAAAATTAAAACCAATAAAAATAATTTCTTTCTAATCCATCCCTTAGGAACAGCCAATAAACAAACAAATAAACGAAAACAAAGCAAATATACTCAGGTAATGAACGGCTTTTAAAGTCAGCGTTTTAAGAGTTATCTAATTATTTTTTTAAAGCTAACAAAAGCAATTTTCCAAAAATTATATATTTAATGAAAAATCAAAACATTTTAAATAATTGAAAATATAAACACTTACTTATATTTGAAAAATGACTGGATTAATCGGTCTAGTAAGTTTCTTTTTGTTTATTTGGGTGTTTATGTGGATGAGTATCTTTGAATACCACCAAGAAAACCCTATTATTATATGGCGTATACCTATATTTTGCGCATTTCATGAGGAAGAAGATATTAGCAATAATGTTTTGAATCATTCAGATGCAGTTACTGCTGAAAATGCTGTTTTGAATCATACAGACGGAGTTACATTACAAAATAATATTTTTAGAGACACAGATTTAATTAAAGTAAGATTTTTGAGATTGGAATGTTTTGGGGAAGAATTTGAAATAGATTTGACACTGTATAACACTTTACAACAAGATGCTAGAAAGGAGATGATTATCAATAAAAAAGGTGATTTTGTGTTGTTAGACGGGAATTCATTTGAACTTTACCATGGGAATGTTAGAGACAAAGAAAACTCGTTTGTTTTAGGTTTCTTTTTACACACTGGTATTTTTCGAGGTTACATAATCGCAGATCAAATGTATGGCTTTGAATCTACAATTGATAAGGGAAACAAAGAAATAATTTGTTACCGTTTAAAAGACATAATGGCGAAAGATTGCTTCAATGAGGAAAAAAAAGACTGTTCTCAATCAGAATTTTTCAAAAAATTAGAAAAAGGTACGATCACCTCACAAGAAAATTCAAGAAACAATGAATATAAAAAATTACAAAGTAAAAATGGTGATCATGAACCGGAAAAAGAAGTACCGTCTTCCACTAAATTTAGTACTATTGATAAATCAAATAAAAATAAAATGTTCGAAGTAAAAAACAAAGGTATTCATCCAGCGAGCATTATAACATCAACACGGGCACACAAAAATGGTGGTGAACTAGGTAACAAATCCTCATTTCCGCCTGAAATTGATGTTTTGGATAGTATAAAAATTGCTAGGGAAAATGCCTCACAAGTTAAACCAGTCTCAAAATCCAAACGTAAAAAACATATTGATATAAATATGATAATGGTAAAGAATATGACTAAGCATTTATTTCTAGAAGATACACAAACATTGCTTTTTGATGATGTAGAGAATTTATCCTTTAAAAGGTGAGTTAAAAATTAAATTACTCTATAACTAATATAATTCATGGTTTAATACGCTTCCGTGAATGAAAACAAATTATCAGTTTTCATGTTCCACATCAACAAGAACATTGTTCTTTATAATTGATAATTTTGAATTTTAATAACACAATATAATGGCAAAAACATTGATATTTGACAAAATGTTGCAGTATTTTTCTAATCGAGTAAATTGCCATTATTTCCTCATTGGTCAATGCTTTCGTTATCCAAATAAAATTTATCAACACTTTCCAAAAAATTTGCATCTTCTCTACTCCAGTACGTTATTATTATAATAATCTCATAAAAATACATAGTTATGAGTTATAAATACTCCTTAATTGCCGTGTGAATAAAAAGAGTAGCGTTGCTGACTTCGTTACCAAGGTGACGGAAGTAAAAAATGTGACCTTGAGACGCCAATTTATTATTGCCACATAGCATTGTAAATATGTGACATTTCACGTGTTTCTTTATTTCTTTTCTAATGATTATAATGACAGCCTGAATTTGGTACTTGCACTATAAGAGGAAGAAGATCACCAATACCCTTACAAGTGACCTATGAAATCAGCGCCAGCTGATTGTTTATAATCAAAATGTCGTGTTAAAGTTGTATTAACTTTCTCCACACTAGTTAGAATGTTAATCAATCTAAAATTATCAAAATACAGTGCCGTATTGCCCACCAAATTTGTTGAAAGATAATCTACATCTTTTACTTAACTTATAACTATTATTTGTTTATGTATTTTGTAGTAACCGTGATATATTTTTGTTTTGTGTACCTGGCAACTTCGGTGAAAAAATATATCGTGAAAAAATGGAAATCCTTGTGAAAGAATATAGAATGTGTCATTTAAGAGAGTTGATACTAGACGGGCTTGGCTTACTCGAAATACAATGAAAAGATGAGATGCTAATACAAACAAATTCCATGTTACAACAACCAATCAGAATCGAGATACCCTCTCTATGTCACTTGCAGGTGACCCATTATAATAACTTCTAAACAAGTAAAAATTCCCTGAATCTAATATTTGGCTGAAAAATTTTTATTTTCAAAACTACAATAGTATTGTATTTGTATTTCAAAAACGTAATGAAAGCATAACGTTCTATTTTTTTTTAATTTTCTTAGAATTTAATCTTCGGTTATACTTTCTTTCGAGGTACCTCTTGGTTCTTAACTAAATTGGTCGCCAGAGCGATGTTGCTTAATTTAGGGCAACCCGTACAAAAACCTCTAGATAAGTCAATAACATATTTCCTATTTTACTCTATATCAGAATACATGAATTAACATTTCTTATGTTATTTCCTTGTCGTTATTTTGATATAAAATACATTTTTTTCGAGTTTTATTTTTTTATGCTTGAATTATTTGGCAGAGTATGCCACGTAAGCAAAAACACAGAAATTTTCCAATTAAATTTATTACTCCATTATTGTCCGTGGCTTTAATTTTTCCTACCTAAAACATATCAAACCGTTTTTTTTTTCCTTTTTTTTTTTTTTTTTTTTAAAGAAGAAGGAAACAGGCAAATGTCATTACAAAAAAATACTTCTATTCGCTGCGTTTTTCCATTTTCCATTTTATTAATGCATCTGATGACTTCAGCAATCTGATTAAGAATTCTCATATTAGTCTTGTTTTGGTGACATTTTATTCAAATGTCTTATGTCATGGTAGAATTCTAGAAGACGAACAACACGGAATTCGAAAATATATACCAGTTCTCTTAATTTGACATTTTTTCTGTTATATGTATGATTACATCTGAATGGGATACCTGCAAGAGACCTAGTGTAAGTATCTCGATCCTGATTGGTAGCTAAAACATGGCATTTGCTTACGTTAGCAACTGTTCTTTGCATTCTATTTCGAATAAGCCAAGTCCGTCTGGTATCAGTTCTCTTAAGTGACGCATTCTATATTCTTCACAAAGAGTTTTTCACAAAGATTTCAATTCTTTCACTATATATTTCCTACTTAACACAAAGACAGGAACGAAGCCTTGTAAAACATAAACATCGAAGTTGTCAGGTACACGAAGCAATATTATATCACGCTTTGCAATAAAATACAGTAACAAATAATAATCTAAGTTAAGTTAAAAACATAGACGAAAACTAATTATATTTTACAAATTTGATGTGTGATACAGCACTGTATTTAATTAACTTTTCGTTAATTAACATTTTAACTTAAGTGGGGAAACTTAGACTCAACTTTAGCACGCTATTTTGCTTATAAATCATTTGCTGACGGTGACGTCATTGGTCACATGTGTGGGAGTCCGTGTCTTCTTTTTCTTGAAGTGCAAGTATCCAGTTGCGTTAGTGAGAGATATCTTCTGTGGTCAAAGCCTTTCAGTTGGGTAAATTTAACTTAAACCATTTGAATCCCTCTCAAAAATTTTAAATTGACCCTTGCATAAATTCATTATTGTCATAAACACTAGATTTTATTTTAACAAATCTTGTTAATCATTCTTATCTCAATCTTCTTTTTTATTCTCAAATGAAAATGCAACTAAAAAGGAAATAATTATTTTAATTTTTGTTTCTTCTTACATCTTTTTTCAGTTCTACATTGGAGTCTGATGCCCTTTCTTGTGGTCTAAAAATTATAGCTAGCCGTTCATTGATGGAATTCTTTGAGGAAAATAGTACTGATTTAGTGAAAGATATTTATCTCCAAACTGAAATGTTAAATATTCTTTATAGGAAGCTGACATTCCAGAATAAAACAAACAATTTCATAGTCAAGTTTCATATTGAAACTATTATTTTACAAGGTAAAGATCTCTCAGAACATTCCAGTCAAGAATTATCGCTTGAAGAATTAATTAAAAGCTATAGCCACGATAAATCTTTTTCCCAAGCTTGTCTTATAGTCGGTAAGTTAAGCTTTTATTAAGAAAGGTGTACCGTAATTATTAGTTTCATTGATCGTACAGTTTTTTTCTCACTGATTAAATGTGCTATAATAATTATAGGTTTTAAAATGTTTTATTTTGTCTGCTATAAAAATATTCATACTACTGAGTGATGCTATCAAAATAAGCACAAATGGAAGTAGAGGTGAAAATAACTAATCAGGCAATGCTATAGTCCGCTCACCAGGAGTTAGTACTTGACTCCACCTCCTCGGACGAAGAGTTCATTTCAGCGAGGGAGTTAGAGGAGAAACACTCTTGAAATTGAGTCAACCCTTCATGCGCGCCAAACTCAAACAGAGAATTCTTTTTCAGTCACTTACTTCGCTTTATCATCTGCTATTATACCTCTCATTATTCTATCTAATTAAATATATTGCAGCAAAATGTCCCAAAAAGGACAAACTATTCACTCAAAAGAGTGAATAGTTTGTCCAGAAATATCATCAATAGTTTGTCAAATAGTTTGAAAAAGAAATATCATCAAATTTAAGAAATATTTAATGCTGAAAAATGCATATAAAGATTGCGAAATAAAAAAATTTTTCATACGATCGTCAAATAGCAACCTTGTTCAAAATTGTTCACATCCTTCTCCCAAAAATGGCGAAATAGTATCGCCGTATACCACGTGATGAAGGCGGAGCCAAGTAGCAACTCCTGGTGAACGAACTATATTTATATCAAGTCCCCTGGTGGAAAACAAAAAATAAAAATTAGAAACCCAGACTTTTGCTTCGTCATCAAAAGTGAAGTTGGTGAACGTTAGCAAGTTAGGCTCTATTTGTAAATATTTCGTCAGTTTCCATAAATTTGCAGCTATAATAGCTTTATTTCTTTCAAAAAATAGATATAAAATTCAAAATTCCTAAGTTTATTCACTTAATTCAAAATAAAATTTAAATAAAATGTTTCTTTATTAAAAATTTGTTAAAATAAATGCCCCAAAGGATGTATAGTATGTTAATTCAAAAACTAAATTTTTGTTTTAACCGGAAGTTAGCTTAACTTCTAAGAACTAGAAAGTAATTTGCAGAGTTTTACTCACTTGATTTTAATAAAATTACTTAAGCCTCCAGCATAAATTTTGTATGTTTTAAAAACAAATATCTGTTTTTTATTCTTTGTAATTTTGTTATACATGAGTAAAAAGCTATTTATATATATATAAATTAATACTTTTAAATGATGTTCGAATTAAATATTTAAATGCTGTACTCCTCATTGCAAATATTCTTAAAATTGTACTAAAATTTTTAGATAAATAAATTGTGGTTGATTTGATTGAAAAATGCTGATTGTGTAGCTATTGTTTATTTCCTTGGCTTAATGTTAATGAGCAATAATATTGTGTTCCCTCTTTAGAAAGGAGAAGTAAAATATTTAAATATTTTAAATGTTAAAGTTTTCTTGGTAATTACAGCAAAAAGAAGTATGAATTTTTGGAAAAATAAAATTCCAAGGTATTTTTGACAAAAAACGAAGAAGAAAAAAACTTTTCTTGTATTATTAGGAATGATACTGGTAAACTTCACAAATCTCCTCTGTATACGTCTCCTTTTTTCGAGAATATAGAGGTAATTTAAGGGAGGTTTTTTTTTTAAAACAGGCAAATGAGGCATTGTTATCAATTTATTTTCCCCTAAATTGAATGAGATCAATACCGAGACGATCGGAGTAAATAGTTCAGAAGTTATTTGGCTTTTAGATACCAAATCTGCAAATTTATACTTTTACCAATTTATGCATCTGATATTTCTATCTAAACGAGTGAAGCATCAAGTCAATAGAACTAGTAGTTAAAAAGTTGCAAGCGTTTTCATGTAAAAAAAAAGTATTACTTTTGGCATGACATAATGCACTTTTTACTTTGCTATCGCTAGGCATTCCAAACTTCAAAAGGAATTTTAGATTGCAGCTACCCCTTTCCCTTAACTTGATGTTTAAAAATTCAAATTCGTCAAGAAAGGTATGCTTAATCAGAAAAAACGCGTTTTTTTGTCTGATTCCTAAATAAATTAGTAACTAGCACTAATTAGTTAGCATATTTGAAAGCACCCTAAACCATTAGATCCATTAAGGTTGGCTCTTAGTAAAAATATAATCAGCAATAAAAGTTGTTTAGGGTGTTTTTTTCTCAACACTGATTAAACGATATAGTTACTATAAAAGGGTTGCTGTTAATGTTTTCGCTATAATTTCAATACCAACTACTTCAAATATCTCAGTAGATGTGTCACAATAATCTATAAGCTATATTTAATGAAAGAGATTTGTCATGCTCTATTTTTATCCAGACTTTTTTTTTTTAATAGAACAGAGATACGGAAAATTATGAACATTACTGCCGATAATTTATCAAGATATAATACTAACGAAAGAAATAGGATTTTACACGTTATCACTCTAATAACGTTAACAACTAACTGCTTTGGTGTATCTTTTCCCAGAGTAGAGATATCACAAAAAAAAATGATTTAATACTTAGAAATAACTATATATATTTCACAGACTGAATAATAAGCTTGGTAACAAACATTTTCTGTAGAAATTTCGGAATCATAATTCCGACCCTTGCTTTACCGATTAATTATTCATAAAGTTGCAGCAATTATTTCCTAAAATTCTGCTTTTTTTCTGTTAAAGCCTTTTAAAGTATGTATTAACTTATGGTTTCTCTTCGCGAATGTTTTGGCTGCCTAATGCGTCTTTTCGTAATTTAAATATATTTTCCCTCCTTATAACACTTAGGGATTATGATCAAGCTTTATTTCAGTCGGAAATTATTCATTTATACCAGCCAGATTCAATTGATTTGTTCGTAAACTTTTATACTTTGCACCCATTTCTGAAATAAAACTTAAGTTTCCAAAAAAAAGAGTAAATTTTACGCTGAAAACCAACATGGCTTAGTTCTTTGTGCTATATATAGATGAAAAATACATAAGAGCAATTTTGACTTTGTGTCATAGCATTTGACATATAGCATAAGAGCATTTTGACTTTGAGGGACATATATGTCCCTCACTGGGATATATATGTCCCGTAGATATTTACATCTCACAGATATTTACATCTCACAGATATATACATATCGCTATATCTCACTGATTTTATGTGGTAATATTAACATTTTAGCTTAATTCTTTAGTCTAATTGGCAGAATTTCATTATTTTTACCTTATTTCAGCGATTAAAGTCGTAATTAGTCTTTTTAACGCAAAAGAAAAAACTGGTTTTGAAAGGGTTGAAGAACATAAAAGATATGTCTGAAGTGAAGATCTATATATATATTTCTCTTACACGGTGACAAAAAAAAAGCCTCATTACAACTCCCCGAATGGCAACGCTAGAAAATCGACCAATGATTGCCGTTAAAATTTCACATGCCAAATCTAGATGAGGTGGCTCAACATATAGCGCTTTTAAAAACAGAAACTGAAATAACCAAAGAGAGCATTCTTACCAAATGTGATCTGTTCCGAAAATTACCCTATCAGCTGCGGCAATCTCATACTATTAGGCTAGGCAAAAAGTGAGTAGTCTTCGTTGATAGATCTCTGTTTTAGTATTTCGTTGAAAACGCTTTTTTTATGAATTTATATATTACGAATTTATTTGACAATTTTTAATTTATATCACGAATTTATTTGTTTTATTATTGTTATTAGTTATTCATTGAAAAATGACTCTCAGTCGTGCTGTTATGCTTTAAGATTTTATACTATGGCACATTTCTAATAGGTTTAACGAATTACATGTCATTTATTTGAATTCAAATTTATTTTAATGACTTAGTATTTACTAAAAAGATGTATTTTTTTAAAAAAAGTAAAGTTGTTGTCTGGATTTGAATGATTGTTTTGAATTCTTAGAATTTAGTGCATTTGCAATGTACCTAAGTTAGTAGCGAGTGCGAAGCGAGCTTGGTTTGCGAAGCAAACCATATAAGATTGCGCAGCAATTTTCGGGGGTTGGCGAGCGTTAGCGAGCAAGGGGCGCAGCCCACTAGTATTAAATAATCTTCCATAGCCCTACATAGATGCAATTTTAATCATAAGTTTGAGTTTTCTTCATTTAAACCATTCAACAATGCTCTACAGCCAGTGACTTTGACTTTTGGGAATCTTTTCATTCTTTGAAAAGTTTTGATTATTTAAAAAAAAAACTACCTTCTTAATATTCTATTCTTTCCAAATCTTTGGAAGCGCATTTTATTTTATTTTCTTCATCTAGTAAACCTGGAGATCTCACCTTACAACCACCATACCTGCATCTTATTTCTTTTCCTTGGTTTAATTATCTAACTCAAACTTTTTCTCGTCCACATTGGATTAAATCAATTATTTCTTGCTGCAACTTGTTTATAATATTTCTTCTGAACCTCACTCATTATCTTCTAACAATCTATATTTTGTCACTGAGGAATGCTCTCGGTAATAAAAACGAAACTATAATATGTCTAACTTTTTAGCTTTATTTTTGTTCCATTCGTGTTGTCCAGTTTTATTTGTAAAACATACGTTAAGAAAGCTCTAAGGAACATGAACAAATATCGATTGTTGTCTGGTATAGAAATCTTAATAATGCCTTCTTAACTAAACTTTTTTGTTTGAATTATCATTAAAAATCATTATTCATAATACAGCAAAGCAATTTCTTATTTTTATCTCTAATACACCTGCAGGATTGGATATGAAATTACCAAACACCGAAAAGTTATTCGATCAGTCACCTGAGACTGGAGAAGCCTGTATAGATGGTAAGAACATCATCATTGTGAGTCATGGTACTTCAGAAAATCCAAAGCCAATGGCTTTCTACTTTGCTTCATATGTCACAGCTATAACTCGAGCTCTGGCATCCACTGATAGTGATAAAGTGTGCCATTTAAGCTCTTCCGAAAACCCTTTAGTTATGATTGAAGAATACTTTCTCTCTAACCATATTGAGCCTTCATCCTCCTATGGAATATTCTCTGATTGTTACATTCGAGAAATAGAAAATAGTTTGTTAAACAAAAGTAAGTACGCTTGATAAATATAAGATTTAATTTAAACTTTCTATATTTACAATAACCCAAATTGCATAGTAATCTGTTAAATGCAAAGTATTGATTTGAAGGTAATGAGAAAATATCATTGCATCATTTAATTATAACATGCTAAGTTTTTGCATTTTAATATTTTACTCAAACTGAGCCTTCATCCTCATATGGTATATTCTCTGATTGTTACATTCTAGAAATAGAGAAGAGTTTGTTAAACAAAAGTAAGTACGCTTGATTAATGTAAGATTTAATTTAAACTTTCTATATTTGCAGTAACCCAAACTGTATAGTAATCTGTTAAATGCAAAGTATTGATTTGAAGGTAATGAGAAAATAACATTGCATCATTTAATTATAACATGCTAAGTTTTTGTATTTTAATATTTTTCTCAAACTGAGCCTTCATCCTCATATGGAATATTCTCTGATTGTTACATTCGAGAAATAGAAAAGAGTTTGTTAAACAAAAGTAAGTACGCTTGATTAATGTAAGATTTAATTTAAACTTTCTATTTTTACAATAACCCAAATTGTATAGTAATCTGTTTTATGCAAAGTATTGATTTGAAGGTAAGGAGAAGATATCACTGCATCATTTAATTATAACATGCTAAGTTTTTGCATTTTAATATTTTACTCAAACTGAGCCTTCATCCTCATATGGAATATTCTCTGATTGTTACATTCGAGAAATTGAAAAGAGTTTGTTAAACAAAAGTAAGTATGCATGATTAATGTAAGATTTAATTTAAAATTTCCAATTTTTACAATAACCCAAATTGTATAGTTATCCGTTATATGCAAAGTTTTTATTTGAAGGTAAGGAGAAGATATCACTGCATCATTTAATTATAACATGCTAAGTTTTTGTATTTTAATATTTTACTCAAACTGAATACCCTGTCTTTGAGACATTTTAAAAGGTATATATTTTAAAACAAGAACGTGTATTTTTGAAGAAAACCTCAGACATTTATTAGGCAAAAGCTATCGCAAGTTGAAAGTTAGATTTTTCGTTTAACAACAAAGAAAATAAAGATCAGAACTGCTGATAAATATTCATATGACTTTCACAATGTTAATTAATCTCCTTTTCCAGCATCAAGTATTTCATCTAACATGATCAACATAAGATGGTGGTAAAAGACTTTTCCTAAATATACTCTTTCTGAATAGAATAGGTGTCTCTAGGTTACGTGATTTTCTAAATATCTATACTTTTAGTTAATATATCTCTCTAAATATCTCTCTTTTGGTTAAGACAGGTCCTAGAACACTAAGTAAACCACTGATGTTTCCCCATTTTTGCACTTTATTTATTCTCTTATTTTTTATTTAATTTGTTTCAGATATATTTCCTTATGTTGTTTCATTCATTTACCTAGAATACATTATGTAGTTAAAATTTGCCACAGTATAGACATAGTGCCTTTCAACTAAAAATTTAACTCCAATGCCAATTTGTAGGTAGGTGTTTTCACATTGACTGGTTATAATGGCAAGGAGTTACAAATTGACTTTAAACAACTTCTAGAGTTTAATGTTTGAAAATGACAACCCTACAAACTAAGAATACAACATGCCAAATTTAAATCCATTTTGGAGAACTTGCTATTGTTTAGATTTTCTCTTTAAACTGGTACTCAATATCTAACTTAAATTTTTTACCTATTTCCTATAGCTTCTCATTATTTAGACTCGTTAAAACAAAGTTTTAAAATGCTAATTATCATTAAAATAAATAAAACAATATTTAAGAAGAAAAAAATCTATTGTTGAAAAAAATTTAACTGCATGTAAAAACAATAATACTTTATATTTATACTATAACATTTATTTTAAGTTATAAAATTCATTTTACCTAAGAAATGCACAGTAGTCCATCAAAAGAAACTTCAATTTTTTAGCATTTAATTAATGAATAAATTTTAAAAATTATAAAATATTTCAATACTTTCAATTTTTTTCTCCATAAGGCAAACTATATATTCTCTCTTGCCTTTGTAAACAGAATGCTTGAAGAAAACTCCCTTTTGCACTGGAACCTGTCCTGGAAATTCGTCTCACTGCCCCACATGTATTCCATCAAGACAGCCATCATCGTGTGAGAACTTCTCAAACTGTAGAGCCTTCGTGTGCTCTGCAAGAGGTCTAAAAACTTGCCTATGCAAAGGAAAGGACGAATGTATCACGTGTTGCGTCGACGGAGGCAAATGCCAAGTGACAGAAATTCATGACGTATATTTTTGGAGGAGACACATATTTTTAGCTTTTCCCGACGGTTCAAAATGCAGCAGTAATAGAAGTTGCTAGTAAGTACAACTTCTCACTCAAAGAAAAACTTTTAAAAAATAAAAAAGGTGAAAACTGAAGCACTATTTTGTGAGCCGCGGTGACTCAGGGGATAAGGCGATTGCCTCCCTATTAGGTGTAAAGGTTTGAATCCCAGCAGTGGCTTTTCATTGGCACGACAGACCAGGATGGGCCTTGGCCTTCTCAACAAGCCTATGCCAAGACATTCTTCCCTTAGCCAACGTTCTCCAGTTTATTATCTTTAAAATTTGTTGGTCATTTTCAAGGCAGTCTAAAAGTCTCAGGTTTGGCCGTCCTCTTTTTCTTGTACCTGTTGGCCTGGCACTGAAAACTTTTTTGGTTGCCCTGCCATCCTCAATTCTTATAATGTGGCCTGCCCATTTAATCCTTTGAATTTTGATAAATTTAATGACATCAGGTTCTTTATATGCTTTATAAAGTTCCGTGTTTGTTCTTCTGAAAAAGGTACCGTTAAGTTACCAGTCTAAACCAGGTTACCCAGCAGTGGCTACTTGGAACCAATTCTGCTTCATATTTTTGGAGAATACATGTATGGAGATGAATGTAAAACATCCTAAGTGGTATACGGATCATGCGTTAGATTTTCTTGCCGTCGTGTTAACCGTAGGTGGTTTTCGTGGTTTTCCTCTCCATGCAGCGCAAATGCGGGTAAATTACAACGAAAAGTCCTCCACAAAGGTCTGTTTGTCCAAATGGTTGATTCAAGAGTTCCCTTGTCTTCTGGTGGTTTGGGTTTAAAATTACAAGACTACGGAGTTGAGCATTCATAGTCGTTGACTCGAAACTGGGTAAGCTGTTCAACGCCGGTTGTATAGATAAAAACTATTTTACAAAGAAAAAAAAACAGAAAACTAAGTAGCTTTGTAATGAGAAAAAATTTGATAAATCTTTCTTATAATAAACAAAAGCAAAGATAAAGGATTATAAAAGAAATATTAGATAGAAATGTTAACCTCGAATTTAAGTATTAGACCAACAAATCCCTAAAATAATAAATTTTTGCGGATCAGCTTCTTTCATTTGTGAGCGTCCTTGATTTTTGTGTTATATAAGCTCCACCCGTATTATAACTTCAAGATTTGAGGTTGCTATACGTTCATAGAATTTGAACTATGTTTGAATAATAAGTTTAAATTAATTTATAACTGTTTTTACAATTTATAAGTGAGAGAAGCTTGTTTAATTATACGGTTTAGTTTAGAAGTTTATCTGAGTTAAATTAGAGTCCTTTGATAATAGCTGTTTTCTACAAATCAATTACATATCTACTTTTTACAGATTATTAATTAACATGGGTTACTTTTACCAGCATAAAAGCATATTCAAATAGCTAAATTTTTAAACAATTTTTTTTAAAAATAAAATTGTCATAAAAATTCAGATTAGTAAAGGAACTCAAATACTTTGAGTAGAGCCTGCTTTGGGTTGCTTGTTATTGAATCTTTATTAAAGATTTTTTAATTGTAGGAAACTCATTTGTTTGTAGTAAGATTTTTATTCTGATAATATTTATTAAGGATTTTTTTTCTATGTGATTTGATAGATTTGTTATGAGGAATTGAGACGGGACTAATTTTAAGCCTCAAAGAAATTATGAGAGTGGTACTTAATTTAATGTCAAAACAAAGTCAAACATATCTAAACAACTTTTCCGCAGAAATTAATTAAATGAGGTATTTGCTGCCCTGAAACCTAAATCTGAGGCTGACATTCTTAGATAGCATGGATTTTTCAGTCTCTCTTCTTGACTTTTGCTTAGCATAAAATAAATTTACCTGATATTTTTAATTACAAAGCAACTTGTCTGATTTTTCTTTGTTGCCTAATAGTTTTTCAGTCTGATGGCTTTTTTCTACTTTTTAAAAGTTTTATTTATGTTAAGTTTTAATTAAGTTTTTTAAGGTATTAGATAACTAAAAATACAACTAATAACCCATCTCCCTCTAAAAATCGCGATTATTAATTCAAATACAATTTGGATCATAAAGTTTCTCATGCTCATTATAGTAGCTCTAACTAGAGCCCCTGAATTAGAATCCTAGTAGAGTAGCCTTAGCTTTAACAAATTTAATAAGTTTATCTGCAGCAAATTGTGTGTTTACGAACTCAATCACTCTCTTTATCACCAAATTATGAAACGATAAAATTTGTTTTCACTAATATAAAAAATTGAAAGGGTAATTTATTGAAATTTAAGCCTACGTAGGATTGTAAGTTGCAATATTCTGAATCAAAGAGAAATCTACGCCGCTTTCGATTAATAACTTGGTTGAGTCTGATGGCTTGTTTAAAATTTTACATGTTAAAGGATTTTAACTCTACTGTCGATTTCGTTTACAGAAATTTCAATAACTTTTCAGCGTCGTTTTTAATTCTAAAAAGCGCATTTTCCTTCATTTTAAGACGTAGCTGATATTTTGGTAAGATCTTTTTATTTTTATTTTTTCTCTACAAAGTTAAGCTTCCCAGAAGAAAATTTTTTTTTTCAACTTTAACATGGTTGTGCCGAGTATATATACCTCGTGTAGTTTCTGACTTTTAAGGTTTGTGGCTAAAATATCGTCTCGCTTGAAAATCTATTGTTTTTCTTCGTGAATTATATCTTAATCAAAAATAATTAGTTAGTACTAATCCGGTAGCTGAGTAACTTCCATGCGCCATAATGGTAGCCAATTAGGAAAGTATTAGAAGAAAGATAGTTACATCGAAACTTATTTAATTATGTTGAACCGATTAAAAACAAAGACTTTAACAAGTCTATATTGTTTCAGAAAAAAAGTTTATTTTTAGGGGAAAAAATACTTATTTAATGAAACTTTAAGATTCATTACATAATTTGAAATTGCCTAATAACGAAAAAGGAAGTATTCAATTTTTCCAAATACATTTCCAAATATATTTTCCAAACATATTTTCCAAATATATTTTCCAAATATATTTTCCAAATATATTTCATAAGACAAATCATACAACTAAGTTATTTTCAACTGTTATAAAAAAATAAAAAAAATAAATATAAAATTTCTTGCAGTCAGTGCAAATTGATTTTTTAAAATTTTCGCTATGTTTTTCAGCGTGTTTCATATAATTAATTAAATGTAATCAAAAATGAAAATACATCAGTGTCAAATAAATAATTGGAGAAAGAATTCGTGAGAAAGCTTAGCTGTTTTAAGAAGGTTTCGTCTTGTGTCAGATACTACGTAACAAATGATTTCTTAAGACTCATAGGTTGCTAACTGGTATAAAATTCAGTAGGTGCTAGTGTTACTTCTTACATCTTTTTTACAACTTAGATTTACGAGCTTTATGCAAATTATCTTCATGCTAAGTGTTCATAAATCAACCCCTTTACTCATAAGTTGCTAACTGGTATAAAATTCAGTAGGTGCTAGTGTTACTTCTTACATCTTTTTTACTACTTAGATTTAAGAGCTTTATGTAAATTATCTTCATGCTAAGTGTCCATAAATCAACCCCTTTAATATATATTTTTAGAATCCGTATTAAAAATGATGTACAGAACATACACATTGGAAAGTTGTATATGTAGGTATGCAATAAAAACAAAATTTATCTGTGTCAAAACCTCACGAAATCAAACAATTAAATGTCACCAATTGGCTACTTGCAGCTAATCACATGGTTGTGTCGAGTCACGTGGTTGTGAATGTCATCTTAACGTTACATATTTCAGGAATGGGTTTATTATCAAACTGAATCAATTTTCATATCAAATTTAAGTGGATGTCTGCGAACGATGTTCTGCGTGTGCGTCGAACCTGATTGGCTCACCCACACGTGACGTCTCTTGCAGGTATCCAACTGATTTGAATTAGCGAGGATCTTTTCTGAAATTACTTTCTAAGCATGACTTCCAAATATAAAACTTTTCACAGGAAATCTTACCATTGTTCTATTTATTGATTAATATTTGATTCTTGGATTTAAAAACATGACAGGAAAAACTTAAACAATCTTAGACACACTTAATAAATAAATTATTTAAACGTACACAAACAAACTGAGAATTATTGCATTCTTATATTTAAGTGTAGCCAAAATAATGAAACAAAAATGTGAAATCAAACAAAATACTTCAATAAAAAGAAAAAAGTTGGTAGATTATTGATATTTTCATTTAAAAAAATGCTTTGAAATATTTAAAAAATCAATTACATATCTTAGAATAATGTTACAAGAGGTTTAAAGGGTTAAAAACAAATGGTTTAAAAAAGTTAAAAACAGAGCAGTTCATCACCAGTGATTCCCCCTGGAAATTATTTTCTCCATTTTACTCTAACGTATTATTTTGTATAAAATAATTTCCGTTTAATTAGACCTCATACGAAAAGCGTAAAGCGCATCAGTTTTGAAAGACGTAAGCGGAAAAAGCTGGTAATTATTTCAAAAATAGAATTATTTTCTATTTCTCAGTATACTTAGTAAAAAACTTAGTTTTTAAAATTTCCTTTTATTTTGTAATAATAACATTGTTATTGTACTTTAATACAATCTTTAGTTTTGCTATCACTAATAACTTGTTGATTGCTTTTTTAACTGACTTCTTTTTATTTTATATAGCAATGGTGCATGCATTAGAGAAAAAACTGGTCATTTAACCTGGATCTGGAAATAATGTGAAATCTCAAAAATTCCATGTCACTCTTTTTTTTAAATGTTAATTTCAATTCTTATAAGTGTATATTTCAATTCTCTTTATTTGTATTAGCACACATTTTAAAAGTACTATTATTTCCTCAAAGAGATATTTAGAACTAAGTTAAATTCTGTATATATTTGCATTCACATTTATTAACAGACTATAATGAAAACATAGATCACTGTTAAACATAAGAGCATTAATGTATCTAAATTTTTGGAATTACAGCACCAATGATACATTTATTTTCTGTCTACTCGTTGTTCTAATTATGCTGTTTTAATTGTAATCCCTAATTCCTCTCAGTTTATATCGAGACGGAGGCCCCCAAAACTAACCCGCGATTTGAAAATAGAAACAATTAAAGAAAATCAAAAAGACAGACGAATTCACAATTTCTTATGTTCCGCTAGAGGACATGTTTATTTATTCTCAACTAGCTTCAGACTATCTAGAAAACTGATCAACAGATGGCGCTGCTAACTGGAAGGAAAAAAACCTTTTTAAAATAACTACAACACTGTGGTGCTGCATCATAGAACCAGGAAATATTTTAATTACCATGGTCTGATATGGAGCCTAAACGTTTCAATGTTTCCAGTCAGCAGCACCATCCATTGACAACCTGCAAATAATTTTGATTGTAACTAATTTTGATATGTAGTAAAAGCATGTTGAACGAGGCAACAAGCTATACTACTTTTATTTATATCCTTCCATTTTTATTAACTGATTTTTCAAATCATTTTAGGAAGATTTACTATGAAGAACCAATTAACTTGTAAAATTACTTTTTTTTCGTTATTTCATAAACTCTAATGCCAAAAGAATTTTCCAAATTATTTGTTTGTTGTATAATAATTATGTACGTCTTTTATTGTATAGATTACATATCTGATTCTGTCCAAAAGTAAGCTTTTAACTTTAATCTCCTAATAAATATCATTTATAATTTTTTTGCTCTGATCAATGTACATTAATGCAATTACCCAAAATGCGCTAATTTTCAGGTTGACTTTTTCGAATTCGTAAATTTTAGTATTTAGTATTTTTCTTCCATGAAATAAATTAGTGTCTTCAAAAAAGAACACTTTTTAAAGCTGCCAAAATAGATTGTAAAATTTAATATGCAGCTACAAAACGTGGAACTGCAATACTCATTTACCTCTGGTGTGTTACAAGTTTAATTGCATGATGTATGTAATATAAAACGTTATTTTAGTTTTCAATCACAATTTAAGGTTTTTCGAAATTACCGTTATCGTGTCAAATCACGCTCTGTAGCCTATAATATGCTATTTTGTATGACTGTTTTGCGCTTCTAATTGTAAATTATGACTGATTGGTAAAGTTTGGTACAATAATTTTCTTTTAAATGAAATAAAATCCTGCCAAGTTGATGATTTTTTATAAAAAAAAGCTTAATAGTTTATTTTTAATAATCTAGATTTTTGTCTGTTATGAGTCCAGAAAATCTTTTTAGAAATATTGTACATATATAGTTGAAAATAAAGCTTTGCTTAGAGTTAAAGGTATTAAAACTGTGTTGTTTTTTTTGTCTGCTTTTTAGGAAAAAAATACTAGGGAATATATTTATTATTATAGAAATAAGTGCATCAAAGTTCCAGATTACATTAGTCAATTCGAAATTATCAAAATTTTTAATTGATTAATTTTTTTGGGAGAAATAATGTATTAATCATTTAAATTTAATTTCAGAACATTATTTCCAATTATTGAATACTAGCCGCTTAAGGCGGCCAGCTGTCCGCCAGGCTAAAAGTTTTCTCAAATAAAGATTTTTAAAACATAGCAGGAAATCTGAAGATTAGTGGACAATTAAAGTGTTCCCGTCCTGCAATTTTGTCTTCAATATTAAAATCTAAGTGCTTATCTGCTGAAACCTTCTGAAAATAACTAATTACATTTGATAAAAACTGTTAAAATAAAGAATAGAAAAACCAAAGAGATCCAAGGTAAGAGTGATCGTTAATTCAAAAACAATTAAATTCCTATTTTATATAGCTACAACGCTTAAGAAAAAAAAAAACTAAAATGCTAAATACATGAAAAGAACACGAAAACGAATTAATTTTTTATGGTATCAACTTCTATTTCCATATAATTTTTTATGGTATCAATTTCTATTTCTATATGGCGACAAAAATTATCGTCTTCGCTTAAGAAAAAAAAATAGAGCGTGGAAAGAAGAAAAACTTATCACAATTATGAACAACAACAAATATATCAAAGCGAAGCGTTCTATTTACGTATCGAATATGTTGCCACATTTTTAATACAAAAGTTAAACTTTTCTCCACTTTGATAAATGTAAACTAATGCGAACCTTACAATTAAATTATTAATTCATTCATACATTATTGGTTTAAGTTGTCGAAAATTAATATTTCAATTGTAAGGTTAGCATTAGCATACATTTATAAGAGTGGAGAAAAGTATATGCATTTTTCAATTCGCGATAGCAACGAACTATAGGGGGCGTTGTTGTATGAGACGCTTACCTGCGATTTCTATATGAACCGTCATTCAGTTACTCTGGAGACGTCGTTAATGTAGCGTGTAGCATTGCAACGTTCCGTCTTTATTGTGGCTTATTAAATTTAAAAAAGAAAAATGCTTGATCTTCTTTCTTATACAACCGAAAACAAAATGGTATCTCTTTTTATTAGAGAAGGAACATCCAAAACACATCGGAAAAATATTTGTACATTAACAGAAAAAAATATGTATATTCTTATAAGAGTTAAAACCTAATGCCCGAGAAATAGTATTACTAAATTTAATGATATAACATGAAAGGCCCATTTAAACTTTACATTCTATAGTTTTAAGAATCATATTAGTTCAAAAATTAAAATGAACAAAAAGTATACATAAGCCTCATAATTTTATGAAATTTAATTTTGTAAACAACGTTTTTTGACAACAATTTTTATCAAAAAATTTCAAGTTTCAATAAAAATCATTATTTAGAAACTAAGAAACGTAAAATAGAGAATGCTGACGAAACAAAAACAAAAAAAAAAAGACAATTCTTTTTTGTCGCCATTTTTAGTGCTACGAATATTCGTCTTTGGGATTTGCCAAAAACAAAACAAGATGCAATTTTATTTTTTCAGGAGGGAAATATTTTACCGAAAAAACGAAAATGTACCAATTACCACAACATAAAACTTTATCTTGGTAAACGTACGTTTTGGAAATGTTATTTCATTTGGAATCTTATTCATCAGAGTTCATATGGCGATATGATTGTTTTGAATCTATGCTAAACTCTATATCGGCTCATTTTCCACCGAAATCCGATTATCTATTTTGATTTTAAATAAAGTGTTTTATTTTATGAATTGTCGCAAAAATTTTAAGTGTAGATTAGCGGCTCTTAAAAACCGCCAAATCTGTAGCGGCGGTGGCGTTAATACGTTAGTACCGAATTTTTATTCCATACTTTTCTGAATCATATTACTTCAAACATTGGAATATACAAGAAGTATACATAAACACATAATGTTATACCATTTAATTTTTCAAAAAAAGTATTTTGAGAACAATTTTTATCAAAAAATTATAAACTAAAAAACGGAAAATAAAGAATTCTTAGGATAAAAAAACGATTTTAAGAATTCTTTACATTGAAATAAAAACTTTCATATTGTTTCTTTTTTTATTATTCTTATAGTTCTTAATCAGACGTAAAAACCCATTCTGTAGTGTAGAGAACCATCATCAAATGAAAAAAAAAATATTTACAAGCAAATTTTTTATTGTAAAAATCATTGCACTTACCTGATTTATGATTCCCGGAGAATTCCAAAATGATAAGTTCCTTGTTTGAAAACTTTATTCTCAAATAATAGATACATAGTTTATACCTTCATTACTTTTAGATAGCATACTACACAGCAAAATTTTATAATTGATATGAATTTGAATATGTAACTAAAAACAGAATAGCTGAATTCTAGTTGAACTTATTCTTTCAAAATTAAAAAAAACTTACCAAGAAAACGATTTAAATTAATTAAGAATCAGCAGAAATGGCACTATTTCAAGTAACTTGGATAATTTTTTATTGTTGTTTTCCGAATTATATGGATACAGAAATATATACTATTCTATAACTATTACAATTCTGTATGTTCTGAATTCATATTTATTCACTGGAATGACGAAAGCAATGTTGACTTCACTTTAATTCGTAATGAATTGAAGACAGAAGAAATGCATTTTACCTTAATACACACATCTGTAACAGTATCCGAAATCGGAAGTCATCAGTTGCAAGTTTGTTGATAATAGAAATTAAAAATTATTGAAGAATTTTTCTTCAAATGTTTGGCGTCGTGTTCTGTTCCTGAAAGATTTACTAATATTCTGGAGATTTTTTTCAAGTTCTTCGGCCTTTTCCTTAGGGAAATTTTGTTTCCTATTTGCTGCTAAAAAATGGCGTCTGATTCAGTCAATGACTTTGATGGAACTAAATGAAAACGTGATAAATTAATGTCCGATATTTACAGGCTCCCGCTAGACGGCGTACTCGAGCGTTGCGATCGCGAATAGTTTTTTGAATATGGCTCTTTAAAGACGAAAAAGCATAGATTTTCTTGCAAAATTACTGATAACTAAAAAACTAATCCAAATTTTTGAAAAAGAAAAAAAATACTTCTTCATTATGTCAAAACACAATTATGTGCCGAGTTTTGTGCCTGGGCGAGGCTTCTGGGGAGATATATTGTGATTACAGACACACACACACACACACAGCCGCGTTTATTATTATGTATAGATTAAATTCTTATAACCAGTTATTTTGTAAAAGAAATACTCTGTATATAAAAATAATTAAAATTATTAAATAAAATATTAGATGAAAATAAGTGGCACAATGAAAATTATTATTCAATGAAACTAAACATGAAAGGGTGAGTGTTTTGTAAAAACCCTATAATATGAAGGATATTACAACAGAGACCTAAAAATAAAATTAATTAAAGAAACATGATTATCTATATTTATTTTTAGACAATTAACAGTAAGGAACAGCATAAAAAGCAAGTGATAAACTATCAATGAGACCATCAAACCTCAATAAGACAATTACCTTAAATAAAAATTACCTTACTTATTCATGGGGATTTCTGGCTGGTGGTTTCATTGAACTATATTTTCCTTTCGACAAGGATCAACAACTAAATATTGCAGTTTTTTTTTAGTAAAAAATTTATGTCAACAAACTATTGATCTCCCACACCCTTAAAAAGAGTATTTACACTTTATCTCGCAGATAGAACAGCATTTGAAGAACTTAGTGGAAGAAGGTAAGTTTGTGAATTTCGGAAATCTCATTGGCATTCTTTGAGTGTTTTTGAAGTGGAAGAAGGTTCCAGGAGCTTACCAAGAAATGGTCCTTGAGGACTAAATAAAGTATCTCTCTCTCTTAGCAACTCGCCAAAAGCTCGCCAATATGCCTAATGAGAAAAGAGTGAGTAATTTAAATGCGTGTTAGGAATTCATTGATTTAAGTTATTCACTGTAAAAAATTCCAAATCAGATTATGGTATAAAGAACCAGCACTCTAGATGCATTTACTATAAAATCCATTTCACCGTAAAATGTTATACCGTAGTTTTCACGGTAATATTTATTTAATTAGAGTGATTCAGTAATTATTACGGCACTTATTATTATTTTTTCCGTAACGTGGTCCGTTTCAGATTTTTTGTTCCAGTAAAAGTAGATTTTATGGTAAAAAGTGTCAGTGCCTTAAGTGCTGGTACTTTTTTTCCATAATTTGATCCGGAATTTTTACATTGTAGGACAGGAAATGAAGTGAACTTTATTTCTAATTACATTCTGTTTCTTTTTTTTAAAATAACATTTCATTTACTCAAGAAAATAAAAACGCTGAATTTACCAAAGAAATTACATGCTATTTAGGAAGAAGTATGCTTTTGTGCCAAATATTATTTTACTAACTATCACAAAGCAGTTAACAAAAATTAAAAATTGGGTGCCTCGTATCGTGCGTCGTGGAAATGCGTCTTTTTGCCATGAAAAAACCGAGTATTGTGACTAAAAACAATTTAATTTCTATATTCCTAAATGCAGAAGTAAGTATTAAACTTAACCAATTCTCCTATCTCTCATGCATAAAGTGGATAAGCATGATGTGATGTGCATAAATATAGATAGTATCTATAATTTATTTTTAAGAAAATTCCATTCTCGCTAAAAAAAAAAAATTTGGCTTAATCAATGTACTCATAAATTGTGAGCGTGATATAATAACAAATATACTAACAACACAGTAATATTATAATGTAACAAAAACAAGCAACTGTGAATTTAAAAGTAAGGGGCATACGCGTGCATGATAGATTTTAATAAATCCACTATCATTTTCAAAATTCAATAATGTATAAAGGAAATCCAAAACTAAAGTTTCATATCTTTTTATACATCCATGTCTTATCAACCCCCAGCTATGTTCTTCCATTGTATATCATGTTTAACATTGTCATCAGTGCTGTCTATTTAGAGAAGCAAAGACGTTTTAACTATGACGGAGTGGAAGATAAAATTAAATGCTCACTGAAGCACAGAGCTGAAGCTGGTATGAAGTAGAATTTGCAAAACAAATGACGCAGTATTTTCAAAAATGTTCCATCTAAGTGTGATTCCAAATATAAGCGGAAAAAAAGTTAAGCTTTTAAAATAATACAGTATTATAAAAAATTAAAAAATTTCTGTAGTTTAAAAAAAAGCACCATTCTCTTCTTTTAAGAATACGTATGAACTTAATGTTTTTAAAATTTTTAAAAATTTTTTTTGAGAGGTTGACATAGGCAGTGCTCTTGAGGTTGACATAGGCATACGTAATCTCAAAAGAAGAAAAAGCACCATTCTCTTCTTTTGAGATTACGTATGAACTTAATGTTTTTAAAAATTTTAAAAAATGCTTTTGAGAGGTTGACATAGGCAGTTTTCTTGAAAAAATAGCTTTAAAGAAAGGAAAATAATCACAGTTTTTAAAAAAATAAAAGCATTATCATTTAGAGTAAAATGCAAAACAAAGTGTGGTTATCCTTATTTTTTGTGTCGATATTTTCAATTTTTCTAACAATTCTATTAACCTTTATTGCTTCAAAAGAACTCACCATAATTATAGTACCTTTAAGGTGTGAATCAGTACTGTAAGATGAAAGCTATTTTCGAGATCTCTGGTGAGTAATTTTGCATACAGGAAAATGATTTCAAGTATAGCAAGAAATATAATTGAAGTTTAATTGTTTTTATTTTATATGCTGTTATATTATGTTATATCCTATTACATTATGTTAGATGCTTCTATATTATGATATATTTTGTTGTACTATGTTATGTAATATGCATAACTTTTTTTAAAATTTTATTTGTTTTGCGATTCTACGGCGTCAGACGTAAAATATTAACATAAATATCTTAAGAAACGATAGTAATTTAATTATAGTTAATAAGTTTAGTTAATTTAAATAATAAAACTTCCAAAGATAGTTATTAACACTATCTGAGCAATGTCGTGATTGAAAATCAATGAAAATAAACGAGAGAAAAAATAAAATTACACAAAAGAGTTATTTTGAATATGGATTTTATTTATAAAGTTAACAGAATTCTTCTACTGTTCAAGATGTTCTCACTGCTCACGATACTAAAATAAGATGTATTTATGAAGTTATTAGTCTGTGGCGTAACTACCACTACAAATATTAAATACCAATTCAGTAGTATATAAGACATGTTAACTTGATTCTCTCATGAGGTACCTTTTAATAGATGAAAGTTGACATTTTCGATGACTTAATCCTCTCAAGTATGTATAAAGTATTATTAAATAGAATACAAGTATTTAAGCTTAATTTACTAGTTCATTAAATTTATTGGATTTATTTCGGCTAAATTTTACACTCTAATGATTTTCGTGGTTATTTAATTCAACACATTTCATTTATTCTCAATGGTAACTTCTTTTAAAATTGAGAAAAAGGAAAGAAAGGTTGACGTTGTACCTATAATATTTTATTTATAACTTCTAAGAACCTTTAAAAATTATGTCAACACAAATCTATAAAAAATCAAAAATTATTAAGTATTAGAAAATAAAATATGAATTGACAAAACGGAAAAATTTCTGCCCCCCTCTGAACTCAGTATACTATTTAAACATATCGATGCAGGCATATATCTATACTATCAAAATATGCCATATATATATATATATATATATATATATATATATATATATATATATATATATATATATATATATATATATATATATATATATATATATATATATATATATATATATATATATATATATATATATATATTATATATATATATATATATATATATATATATATATATATATATATATATATATATATATATACTTCGTCAAGAGAAAGTTAGAACTGTTACACTGAGAAAAAATGTATGGTCAAAGCTAACAGAATATAGTAAAATTTACAGCGTTTCTGCCTCTGTGATAACATCAAAAAACTAAGTAATTTTTAACGAAGTGATTCGGTAAATATTTTGGTAAAATAAGCAAAAAATAGAGTTTGATAATATGTGATAAATTTTGGATTATGATACTTAAGAGCATAGCATAAGAGCCATTTATTCTGTTAGATTTATTATTCATTTTCAGTGAGGGGTAATAAGAGGTATAATTTTGAAAACCAGAATTTCCTGTAAACTGTTACCATGTGAGCGGAAAAATTACCAAATGAATTGTTTAAATTCTGTATATTTTGTTTTAATTAAACAGAGTTGTTTCTTTTTTTATATAACAGAAATGTTCTTACCTTACAGTTAGGTAAATTTACCACAATTATTATCTCCGTGCAATTTTATATTTAGCCTGTATCCTGCCTATTTCGATGACTGTTTAAGCGAATCAAAAATATTTTGCTCGCGATTAGAAAATTTGTAAGGATTATAACATACTACTACCATTACAGTTTAATTGCTATAATAGACTCCTTTGTCATAAAACCCTTGCAGGAAATTTAAGGATTCCATAATAATTTGGTTACTAAATAATTCTATTCTTAAAAACAATTGTTATTTACCGTTTCGAAAGAATATAATACGCTTCAAGCTCAGAAGCATCCAAGGTTGTGCCAACGAAAATAGTCTGAACTCTAAATAGCTCTTTAATTTTCATTATTCTAGTCACCAAACAGTAATACAAACTGCTTATCTAGATTAATATCCTTTCAACACTAAATAAACAAAGTCAAATGTCTTAGATTGCTTGCTACGGAATTCCCTTAATATTGTTTGGTTAGCATTAGGTACATATAAATTTTCCTGGGCTAGCATAATCATTATTATCATCGATGTCTTACTTGAACGAAGTTTAAGTGTAGAATGTTCTTAGTGCAAATATAAACTTTTAAAACAATTTTGTAACTAGTTGTTTTTCTTATGCTTTCTTTGTGATGAACTCTTTACAGGTTTAAAATGAAATAAAATGTTAGACAAGATAATATTTGTGATATACTTCACTCTTTGTCTAGTCAACAGTGTTCTTAGTGATACTGAACAGCATCTTCTTTCATATGAAGCCACTACTATTAAACACATAGAAGATGATTTCACAAGATCTGAAGCTTTCAAACATGTCACAACTTTGAGCTTCTTGGCATGCCGTAAAAGGTATACAGTACAATTACAAGTTTATTTTCCACTTTATTATGAAACAAGAATTAAAATTGTATCTAGTGGTAGAAAGGAATTCTCCCACCAAGCTGACATTGACGACTATACCTTATACCATGGTCAAGTGAAAGATGTTAACAATTCATTTGTATTAGGTTATTTTTTAGTTTCGGGAGGATTTCAAGGTTATATAATGACTGATCACATATGCTGTATCGATTCGCTGCATGAGAAAAATGGCGTAACCATTGCGTACCGGTTTAAAGATGCTGTACCGCCGGGATGTCGAATTGACCGTAGTGGCAAGGAGATTGATTGCTTACAATCTGAACGATTCGAACCTTGGTTTTTAGGAATTTTATATGATATTGATTGGCAAAGACGTGATATGTCAAGAAATGTTTCAGACATAACCAGAGATTTATTTCCAGCTACTGATATGTTGTCTCAAGCTGAAACTGAAACCATTGACGGTAAAATAAAATGGCAGGCAATTACTCTTGCTAATCTGTCAAATAAAGCTACATTTGGCAATAGAAAGGCATTTTTTAAGAAAAGAGAAATACCACAAACAAAGATTTCCACGTTAGAGCACGAAGAAGACGCTTTGTTACATGAAGAGATATTAAGACCAGATGGTGGCGTAGAATATGGATATGATCATCCAGATGTGCTACCAGGAATTGGTGATTTTTCTGTTAAAAGGTAAAATTTGGAATTACTTTCGTTTTGATACGATAACGGTATATAAGCATATACAGTGAATTCGCGATAACTCGAATCTGATAGGACTGACGAAAAACTTCGACATATCGGAAGTTCGACTTACGGTTAGTTTCGGTTTTGGACTTTCAAAATATTGTCGAATTATTTAATTAATGCTTATTAATTACAAATCTTCTAAATGCTTACAATATTTAAGATCATTTTTCTGACAAGCCATTTACGATACGACTGTTTGAAGAACTTTAAGATACCCTGGTCCATCGGCTGCAACTTTGCTGTTGTGTTTGGCGGGAGGAACTGCAAGTTTACGGCTTTCAAATTAGGTAGATCACTATGCGCTGTGCATTTATCCATTAAGGGTATCACTTTTCTTTTTTTAGCGAAGAATTTCCGATCCAGTTTTCTTACATAGTCTTCAAATAAAATGTCATCCAAAACTTTTTGTTAGACTTGTAATCCAAAGGATACGTTTTGTACATTCTTGAAACATCGGGGATTTCGGTATTTTCCGATAACAAGTAAGGGCAATTTCTCTGTCCCAGACTCATTTCCTCCAACTAGGATAGTCAAACGTTCCTTGCACATTTTACCCCCTGAGCAGTTTTCATCCTTAAACATCATTGCCTTATTTGGAAGACATTTAAAAAATAAACCCATTTCATCAATATTGAAAACATCATTTTCACTGTATGCTTGAAGTAAATTTGGTAACGTTTCATTTAACCACTGTTCATATACTTCAAGAGGGATAGCTTTAGCTTCTCCATGAAGAGTGCGAAAGACATTTGTGTGTGTGTTGCAAAGGAAGGGGCAAAATATCAACTCCTAGGTCTTTTTCTTGCTTTAAAAGATCCAAAAAAAATCGAGTTAAAGGGAGTAAAATTCGAGTAATCGAGAATAATTAACATGAAATTGAAGATAAAAGGGTCGGGACCTCATAAAAAAATCGAGTTATAGTAATATTCGAGTTATCGTACTTCGAGTTATAGCGAATTGACTGTATTTTGAAGTGACTGACTTATTAAATGTATTTTATGTGCTTATGATCTAACTCTTTAGATCTAGCGTTAATTTTTAAATGTTTAAATCACTATTGAAGAAATTCCAAAATATTTTTCTTTATTCTTCTGTGAATGCTAATATAATTTTGTCAAAGTCTTTGCGAAGAAGAATTTCCTTATAATTAGGTGCGTTAATCAGTTTAATAAAACTTGAGAAGCTGGACATCAAAAATTTATCAACCCAATACACACAAAAATGCTCGTTTTTATTAAATATGCAATGTTTAAGTGGTTTTAAAAATTCTAAAGAAAATAAATAAGCATAAAAAAGTGCGCACAAAGCACATGTAAGTGATTCTATGCAATCTAATGGATACTTTTTCACTATAAGCACATCACTAAAAATGTATTTGTGTTTTCATTCAATAGCTTTTTTTTTTTAAAGTCAGATTGCTTTCACCAAGTTGTACCTGATGATCTGTAAACATGAAATATAACTAAATAGAGCAGTAAGCATAGGTTTCCCTTAACAAGTTTGAAAGTACAAAGTGAGAGTAAAACAAATCGGAAGAGTTTATTTTAGCTATTAAGGGGAAGAAGGCAAAGCAAAAGAGAAACGGAGAATCGGGGGGGGGGGGAGGAATATAGTCACATTAATCGGCGCAATGCAGAAAAGAGAAGAATAAAAAATCTAACTTATTGAAAGTGCTTTCTATATTTGTGAACCATTGTCTTCAAGTAAATTGTTGTTAGGCTACCATTAATTTCTAACTACTAGTTTATTGTTGCATTTTTATTTTATTCTACTGCTAACTTGCAACTAAACTTGCATTCATGAATTAAACTTTTGGCGATATTTCAGACTTTTTTCCCTTAAGGATGAATTTTTACGGGATAATATAATGCAGAAATAGTAATACGAGTTATGCTTCCATATTTTTGTTTATTAGTTTGTTTCGATATCCAATTTTTATAACGCCTATGTATAGAGTTCATAAGAAACGAAAACTATTCACTACTTTTAATGAAATGATTCTATTTCCCCGTGCAATTAGTGCAGAAGGTATCTTAAGTAACAAAACTAAACACAAAAGCATATTTTTTCTAAATAAGCATACCTTTTTTTGACGGATTTAGATTTTTGACAATCAAAATGTGGGGGTAGCCGCAATCTGGGAAATATTATCCAATGATTGAGGAAAATTTTGAAACCCTTAAAGTTAATTTCAAACTTTACGCCTTTCTTCTTCTCTAAGTAGTCCTATTTGTAAAAAAACATTTCTCAATATATTAGACCGATCCCGTTCAAAATTTAAATGTTATTATTTAAGATTATATACATTAAAATGGTGCTAGAATTTGTATGTCTTTCAACTCAAAAATTTTCGACTATCAATAAATTAAATTATAAAAAAAAATTGTTGCTTAAAATAATTTTTTCTTTGAATTATCTTTGGATAAACACGCTTTGTAACTTTGAAAATTTTGTTTGCAATTCACTTCATTAGTTTCGAGAGAAGTAGCCAAATACTCAAAAAGTATTTTAGTATTTTAGTTATAAAGTACAGTAATAGTTTCTGAAAAAATCTCTCAGATTATCGGAATTTAATTTGTACTGAAAAATATAAAATCCAAAAAAAAAATAATAAAGTGATTTTTTCTCATTCGTATTCAAAACTTCATCAGTAATTGATTTTTTTAAATTATAGAAATTTCAATTATGAATAGCTGTTTCTCTCTAATCTAAATAAGTGCATATTTGAAAACTTAATGTTTGAAAGTGAGCCGTGTTTGGAAAATTTTACCCTTAACGCAGAAAAAGACACCAGTGTTTCATGGTGTATTTCATAACCATAAATTATTAAAACGCTAAATGTGGTGTTTTTCACGTATTTTGACCTAAATTAATATAAATAGGGAAATATATCAAAATTTATCAAAATAATAAATCAAGTGAAAAGAAGTAACAAAAATATGTTTAATAAAAATTATGCGTCTAAGTGATAATGAGTCAAAAATATCGTTTCCTAAACTATCGGGACCATATTTTTCAAATGGTAATTATCCCCACTATTTTGATATAAAAAAATCTAAATCAGATGAAGAAAAAGGTATGCTTATTCCGAGAAAATACTTTTGTGTTTGATTTCGTAACAAAATAATTTGCATATTTATGGTCAGACACTCGAACCATAGATATTGAGTCCTAGTACGTGGAAATATGACCATTAGATCAAAAGACCATTAGACCATTAGATTAATAGCGTTTATGTATTTATTTATTTATTCATTTATTCATTTATTCATTTATTCATTTATTTATTTATTTATTTATTTATTTATTTATTTATTTATTTATTTATTTATTTATTTATTTACTTATTTATTTTATTTATTTATTTATTTATTTATTTTTGTGTACTGTACTTCGAATCAAAGTCACTACATTATTAAAATGGATAGTCACAATAAAAGAGAATATTTGTCTTAAGTTCATATGATTACCTATTGTTACATACTTTAATGTTAAATATTTTAGTTGAATGCGTTTTTTCGTAAAACTTTATTTAATTTAATGAGCATGTTTATTTTAATTAATTAGTGGAGATGACAATTTCAATTATTAAATCAGATCTAGAAACTTACTGCCGAAAAATCGAAATTTTTTTTATCAATTTAGATTATTAAATTTCAGGACTGGCTACAATTTGGAAGCTATGGTACCAAAAGTTTAGTTTTTTTTTTTGTTTTCAGTATATTAGTTTTTTGTTACATTAAAATCATCTTCTTTCAGTTCTAGATTCAGGCCTAATGACCTTTCTTGTGGTCTTAAAATTGTAGTTAGTCGAACATTGATGGAGTTTTTTGAGAAAAGCACCACCGATGTAGTTAAAGATATATTTCTCCAAACAGAAATGCTGAATATTCTCTATAGAAAGATATCTTTTAGAAATAAAACAAAGACTTTCAAAATGAATTTTCACATAGACACCATTATTTTACCGAGTAAAGAACTTGTAGAAGAAACTGAGGAAATGTCCTTAAATGATTTCATTGAAAAGTATACCTACTTCCACTCAAGTTTACAACCTGCTTGTCTTATCGTAGGTACGTATATTAACAATAGCACCAAGGAGAAATATTTAAAGAAAATTATTAATATTAAAAATAACGACACATTTTTAAAACGCAGCTAAGCTGCAATACTTTTAGGCCTAACGTATACAGCGCTTTGCTGCGATACTAAACTTAATGATTCGTTGATTGCTTTTGTCCTATTTTACATTACTGATTATAGATTAATTGTGTATATTACATTTTATAATAAATTGCTGGCTATATATTAATAGATTGGCTATATAAATAACAGTAATACAGATAGAAAAAAAAATAAACATAAGTAAACAAAGACATGAGGGTTAACTCGTCATATCCGAAAAGTAAACTAAATGGGGTTTTTTAATGTTGATAAAGGGGACAACTTTAGATACAATTTTTATTTATTTATTATACTTAGAATCTTTCCATCACACATATACACATTCGTTCCGTACAATGATTGTTTCATTTTTTTGTCAAGTTTTGAGCTGAACATGATCTTGCAACTTTTATAAAATGTATCCGCTATTCCACGTCGTAACTAATCTGAAAACAGAATTGGATACCTGCAAGTGACGTCATCGTATGTGAATCACCACATTTGTCAATTCAAAAGCTAAGTTCGACAAGCAACTGTGACCTCAATTACAGCTATCCAATTAAATCTCATTTAAATCACACGGCAAGACACAATCGTTTCACTTCTTCCCCAGTTGCAGGTACCCAACAATTACTCAGAGATTTTGATGCCCCCGATACTTGAAAAGAAGTGATATTTTATGTACAGTCAAGGGGCGAGTTTTCATCACTTCAACCTTTGTGAATAAACTGTAATAAAATATATATTTCGTTACTAAAGATGTATTTAAATGGTTAGAAGATATATCATGGCTTTTGGTACATATAATGTATCAACGAATAAGTCTTTTTCTTCCTTCAAATATATGCAGTAATCTAACAATGCATAAACATCTAAATATAAAGTCGCAGTTTTTCATGGTTGTCGGTACATTATTATTTGCCGAAAAATCACATGATAACATTCAGTTTTTCCACTTTAATTTTCATGATTATTTGGTCACCATCTGCAAAAAAATTAATTAAAGTCATAAAGGTATACGTTACCTCTGATAACTCTATGATTAGATCAAGACATTGTATTGTCTTTTATGTATATTGGGCAAATAACGCTTGTGTTTCAATCTGAAAGAAGTATTTCAGCATTCCAGATGTCAGAAATAAGATTATAGATTAACTTTATAAGTACTGGTCCATGACATTTCAACAGCTCAGTTGCGATATAGTCGTACTCTGCTTTCATTCTATTCAAGAACTCAAGAACAAACTTTATAATTTTTCTCCTAAAAAACTTTTTTCTAGCCCTCGTGTAGTCTCTTTTCCTCCCTTTTGCATTACCTACATTCCTTAGCCTTAAATCTTGTGTTCCTTTGAATCATTTTCGTATAAGCAATGTCTTTAATGTTCGTATCTGTAGCATATTCAACGTCAAACCTATCCTTGCTTGAGCTCTTTTTCTTTTTGCAAATAATGGTGTAACAGCATTACATATGTTTTCTTTCAATTGTGACCATTTTGACTTAGTTGAGTCATTCTATCAATGTATATTGGCAAGTGCAATTTAACACAATATATTTCGTAACTTCAATTCCTTATCATTCGTAATATTACGTCGACGATTAACCGAAAGAAATTCCATGAATGACTCGTTTTTACCAATACTTGAATCAGTGAGTGGAGAAATGATCATATTGCAGCCGAATTCGCTTCTGAAACAAGATAACAAAATTTTTTTTAATGAAAAACCAGCAAAATTAAAGAAAAACATTTTCAGTCAATCGTGCAGTTCAAAAAATTGCAAGAAACGATAACAAATAAAATTATAATTAATGTTTATTTTAACGGGATGCAGTTGGTATTTAAATCTCTTTCTGTTCAACAGATGGAATTAGCAGATGTTGATCAAAAGTCTATGTTTTTTTTAATTATCTGTATTGAAAATAATCCCAATTAGTTGATTTGTTGTGTTAGTTGATTTAAACATTATACTTTCTAACATTTTAAACAAGTAATTCAATTTGGAACAGAAACATATAATTATTACTGATTGTATGAGTCAACAAAATTTTCGTATTAATGTTGTTAACATGTTTCGTATTTGTAGGTTTGGATATGGTACAAGAAAATACGAAAAAGTTTTTTGTAAGTTCGCATGAAAATGGAGAACCCTGTAGCAAGATAAAAAATACCATCATTGTGAGTCATGGAACGTTAAATAAACCAGAGCCCATGGCACTGTACTTAGCTCAATATGTTACAACCATCACTCGAGCTTTCGGAGCCACTGATAGTGATAAGATATGCCAAACGGGTTATCCTCCAAATCCAATGGTGTTAATCGAAAATTATTATCTCTCTTCAAGTATTGAACCTACATTTTCATATGGCATCTTTTCAGCTTGCAATGTACGAGAAATGGAGAAGAAATTATCAGACCAAAGTGAGTTCATTTATTTCTACTTTCCTTTAAAAAAAATTTCGTCAAATAAAACTTTTTACAACGTGTGATACATTAATTTGATATGAATGTAATGTATTTTTATTTAGTTTCTTAGGGAGAAAGAATTCTTTTCGATGCAATGCCCCGGTGCAAAATATCTAAAAAGTTCAAAAATTATATAGAATCCCATAAAATCTCGAGAACAATAAAATTTAAGTATTTAGGAATGTGGTTGGGGAGACCTGGTCTGCTATGCATCAATAACATAAAGAAAAGAAACACTTATCATGTTGAAAGGTAAGGGATTTGTTGCGGCCACTCAAAAGACATGTTGAAAAAGACTGCTGTTTCCTAGGAATATTTAACTGGTAACTCCATAGTGGTCTTTTTCTAATGTTCTATGAATGAGCAGGGGAGACTTCTCCCAGAGTGGGTTTAATTCCATTTGCAACGACGTGTCTCTCCCTGATGATTTGCCAAACAGTACAGAACAAAAATTACGATTTTTGTCGCAATCAGCAAAAAAAAACATAGCTGTTCTGTTGTTAAAAAAAAGCTCATTTGATCACCCTTTACAAAAGATAAAAATAAAAACAAACTATCTTACTGAGATAAAGCGAAACTATCTAAATGACATTAAGTGTAATGGACAAAACAAAACGATACCACCTTAAATGACTACAAAAAGTTACAAAAACTACTTACCAATATTAAAGGCTCAAACGGGTGATCTCAAATATCGTGATTAATAATTGTTAAATATTAATAAAGTTACAGAAACAAACACGAAAACATACTTTGTCTGAATAATAAAATCCGTCTTTCAACGTATTTGGATTTTTGATCATCATAATAAAAGAGAGGGAAGCCGCAATGCAATCTGTGAAATGAGTTGTTCCAATAGTTTTTCACAAGAGTTGTTTTAAAGCGAATAGAACATTTTTTATACATATAAAATTTGTTTATCCAAACATAATTCTAAGTTAAAAATGATTTTAATAATTTTTTTACTTTTTATTATTTTATTTAACATGGGTCAAAAAATTTTGAATTGCAAGATACATAAACTTCTACACCATTTTAAACTATGTAATTTTAAATGACAAAATGCAAAAATTGAGAAATATCGATTGAATAATTTCGGACTTATAAAATTCAAAAAAATGATATTTTTAAAATTATATTTCAAGAACTATTCGATCCATTTCGTTCAAATTTTGCAGTTCATCATTCAAAAAGAAATAGTTTGAAATGGATCAAGCATTTATATGTCTTTAAATTCCAAACTTTTTGTTTGTTTATTGATGTTTATAATTTTCATAATTAAGCTTAAACATAAATTTTTAGAATGTTTCGAGAAGTTTGAGTACTCTACATGTGGAAATGCAATCCGAGAAGACGGTGAAGAGTGCGATTGTGGACCAAAACGATTTTGTGAAGAAATAGATAAATGCTGCGAGCCACCCACTCCTATATTTCAAAGCAAAATTGGAAAACATTCTAATAATACTAATAGTACGCAATGTATGCTACGCCCTGAAGCAGAATGCGCCACAAAGGATGCTTGTTGTAATGATTGCAAATTTGCATATTATGGGGTAACATTTATAACTAGCATTCTAACTTATCTAAATCGTATCTTTGCCGTTTTAAACCTTCATATATTCTTTTAATATTACTTATATCAAGATTGTATTTTAATTATATAAACTGCAATAGCATTTTTTTTAATTTATGGATAATTTATTATTTATAGCATACATTATTATAACTTACATCTTATCTGTATATTTCTTATCTTTACCTATTTAAATCTTTATTAATTCCCTTTAATGCAGATTATATTACAATTAAAAGGCAAAAATCCTTTTATTAGTCTTTAAAAAAACTACACTGGTGAACAAAATTAAGAGATGGAAAGCTTTTTTGCAAATTCATTCTCACATGCAAGATACCCGCACAGAGCTCCATGTGTTTGACAATGGCTCCGTGAATGCCCAGAGGTACAGGCAGGAGATACTAGACCCCTATGTGCATCTTTTTAGGGGCGCTGTTGGCCCTGAGTTCATTTTTATGGACCACAATGAGCGACCACATAGGGCTCTCATGGTTCATAAGTATCTGGAGAGTGAGGAAATTCAACGAATGGATTAGCCAGCCAAATCCCCTGACCTGAATCCTATTGAACATGCTTGGGCTGCTCTTGGGAGAGCTATTGCGATGCGCCAACCTCCCCCCAGAACCATTCTGGAGTTAAAAATTGCTCTGGTGGAAGAATGGGAGGGTCTTCCGCAAGTCCTCCTTAACTCCCTTCTTAACAGCATGCATACTCGTTGTGCATGCTGTCTGTCTGTCAGGGGTGACCATGCACCATACTAGAGGCAACACACACTGTACAAGACTCACTTTTATTGTCATATTTTATCCTTAAGTTCAGACTTTGGATTTATTGGCAATAGGTCTTGCCAGTGAATGGCGCTTTCATTTTTGTTTTGCATACTTTATTGCCATGTAATAAGCTATAGCTCGTTCACCAGGAGTTGGCACTTGGCTCGACCTTAATCACGTGGTATGCGACGATACTATTTCGTTATTTTCGGGAGAAGATTGTGAGCAAGCCTGAACAAGGTTGCTATTTGACTATTGTATGGCAAAAATATTTATTTCGCAAACTTCATCTGCATTTTTTTAACATTAAATATTTCATAAATTTGATGATATTTCGCTCTATTTATGGTTACTCTTTTGAGTGAATAGTTTGTCCTTTTTGAGACATTTTGCTGGGAAAACAATAGTTTTTTAATTTAAAATATATTTAACTATCTAGAGAAACGAAAAGTATAATAGCAGATGATAAAGCGAAGTAAGTAACTGGAAAAAATTCCCTTATGTGTTTGGCGCGCATTAAGGGTTGGCTCAATTTCAAAAGCGGAGATGTTTCTCTTTTTACTGCCGCTCTGAAGTGAACTCTGCGTCCGAGGAGGTGGAGTCAAGTGCCAACTCTGGTGAATGAACTATATATCCATACCAAATTTCATTAATTTATATTCAGTACTTTTTGAGATATTTGGGAAAATGTCTTCCATCTCTTAATTTTATCCATCGGTGTAATTGAACATTTTAGTAAGCATATTTTTAAATGTTTACTAATCCTATTCCAACTTGCGCTTAGCCTACAGCTTAACTTCATTTCTTTTGAAGTTCAGTTTAAAAAGTCTAAAATTAGGATGTTTTATTGAGATTTTATACTTAGTGAATGTGAAGGAAATTTGATCTAAATAAATAAATAAGTTAGATTAAACTGGGGAGCAAATTTTTTGTTGCGTTTAAACAAATACTTGATCTTGTCTGATTTTGGGGCGGGGATTTCAAATCTGCAATCGGTTTTCGTTTTTTGCAAAGTTGCGTTTTTTTAATGCATTTTTAGTCTACTATTGTTATGCTCAAGTTTAAAAACTTTACATATAATGAAGGATCTCTTAATTGTTGTGACAAACTTCGGGGGAAGTTAGGACCTATCACGATTAAAATTTCATAGGAAGGCATTACCGGAAATACAGTCAAAAGCCCACGAAGAAACAGCTCATAAATAAGGAAAGCACCCCTGGTGGCGTATGATATTTCCGGGCATTGGTTCCTATTTAATTTTTATCCTGGCGATGTGCCCTAACTCCCCTAGAGTTTTGCAACATTATTTATATGACCCCCTGTTATATATTACCTTTATAACAAAACGACAGAAAATCTAAAAATGTCATTTAAAAAGAGAGGAAAGAGAAACAGATAGCATATTTGAAATCAGTGATAAGAAAGAATTTAAGATCTGTTAAAAAAATAATAACTCATACACAACAGAAAACAAAGAACAATTTGCTTACTAGTTTTATTAATTATGTTCCAAATGTTCGAATAGAGCAACTTTGGTCGAGATAAATAACTTGATTTAAATGATAACTGCATTTGCATGATGTAGCAGTGAATAAAATTAAACAAAAATTTTTACTTTTTAGTTTTTCAAGAAATAACACAACAGTGTTTACAGGAAATTGAATCCATAAATATATATATATATATATATATATATATATATATATATATATATATTATGTTATTATGTATATCAATACAGATCCTTACCACCTTCTTTTACCTTACAGACAAAATGTGTGGATAGAGCACATCATTGCAGTGAAGAAATGTGTCTTGGTAACTCATCAGAGTGCATTTGTGTTGCGAATAGTTCTCAGTCAAAATCACATCATTGCAAGGGATTAGAATGTGGAAGCATTCCGTGCGCCACAGATAGTCTAAAGCCTTGCTTATGCACTGGAAAAGATGAATGTCTGGTGTGTTGTATAAAGCATGATGTTTGCAAGACTGCAACTCGAGATTTAAAAGTAATGGGGGATTTACTTCTTGCTTTCCCCGATGGCACGAAATGTGGCGTTGCTGATGAAGATGCGCAATGCTAGTAAGTATAACTTCATACAAAAATGCAGTAAAACAGATAGAACTACGACTTCATGTATTCTGCCTAATAAACTAGGTTTTATTATCCCCAATTTTAAGAATTAGTTACGAAATTCGTCAACAGATGTCTGGAAGACAATAAAATTGGGTAGTTTTTTTCTGCATTCGCACTATTCAAACTTAAATATTGACTTCGTACTAAGTCCTTTGACCATCATTTAAATGGAAGTTATTTTGAACATGATACTCATAATTTTGAACTCATTTTGTAGTTCCATTTATTGTTGAAATTTGTGACTAATTTTGAGAGTTTTTAAGAATAATGGTTCTTCAAATTGAATAAAGAATAAATGCTTCTGATTTTCTAAGAAAAATGTAACTACCCATGCATTTCTATATCATCCCTTGTATAATTTAATATTTTTAATTTAATATTCAAAAAAAAAATTTTTTTTTAATATTTAAAAACTAGCTTAAATCCATCAGTTGAGAACAAAACTATCTTTGAATCAGCAAATTGTTTTGAAATAAAAATTATACAAGTTCGTGCAATTAGTTGTCAACAATTGCAACTAATTACTTAATACTTAGTATCAAAAATACCATAAACAAGAATAGGGTTACATATGTCAAAGTTACAACTTATCTTGTGACTGGGTCATTTCCATTGTCTCGTGCCATTTGGAAAATATTCCTTCTATATGCAATAGCATCATTATGCATTTGTTTATAAGATAGGCATTAACAGATAATTTCAAGAAAACAGGGGGATATATAAGGCACTTTTTTTATCAAAAACAGATTGTTTATCATAATTTGCTAATCTGATAGCTAAATTGGAGAGCATTGCTACTTTGTTGCCAAGTCAATAAACTACGATGAAACAGATTAATCTAAGTCTATTTTAATGTCAGTAACTCTTATCAAAAATATATAATTAACATAAAATTAAAATAATTCATGTGGATTAAGGTAACGATTTAAATCGCTTGAACAGATAATGAGTGACTATTCTCAATCGTTTTACTGAACACTACATCTCAAAGTTTGCAACCGCTGAACTAAATTGACCAATATAGATCTTTACAACTTCAAATTCTTCTAAATTATTAGCAAATAATGGATCTTAGAAACGGTTCATTGCATAATTTGTAGCGTGGGATTTTTTTTATTTCCTCGAAAACAAAATATTGGATTTTTTGAGAATACTTTTTTTGTTTTTTATTTTGAGCATCCACTGTCTCCTAATGTGAAAGTATTTTCAACGGAATTTTAATGATATTAGTTAATTCAACCCGCTAGATAAAAGTACAATAAAAAGGGTTTTCTTTTTTTCAAAATTACTTTCAAGAAATCAAAAATTCTCTATCAAATTTTGTACATGTACTAAATACTCTAAGCAGCTGTTAGAAGCAGCTTTTTCTAGTGTTTTACGTTTAGTTGTTGAAAATTTTTTAAATATTTATTTAAACTTGTAAAAAGGTATTAAAATATTTTTTTTCTTCAGTGCACATTTAGTGAATAATTTTTTTATTACATTTCCAGAATAATTTTTTTTAAGTAATATCTGCTACCTATCATAACTGTTACCTATTATAGTGGCATGCACCTAAATTAGAAATTTGGTAACTAGGTTCAATAGAAGTAAAAAATAATCAAAAATATTAATTAGTAGAATAAATAAATTGCCTTTACATAAATCTCTGTACGTTAAAGTAGAAAAAATAAAATACCTTATTAATTTAAAAAGATCCTTCATATTTAATACAGAAGTTTGTTTATAAATTCCATTTGCATGTGATGACTTTAAGCTATCTTTCTTTTATCCATATTCTTGATATCCATATTCTTGATATTCTTGATCCATATCTTTCATATTCCTGATTATGACTATTTAAATATTGTTAGTAACTCTCGTAAGAAATTTAGCCACAAAATTTAAAAATTTTATTTGAAAAAAATAAAACTTTGCAAATCGAAAAGATATCAATGGTTGTACGCAGGGAAAGAGTAGATGGCAGCCGATGTATAAAGAGATCTTCAATGATCATGACTAAGATTGACGAAAATGTCAAAGACACATAAAGATATGAATAAATAAGGTTGAAAAAGAGCTCAACTGAAAAATCAGAAATAGAAAAAGAAAAACACGAGGCAGAGCCTTTGGTGTCTAATTATAAGGGAAGGACTGTTAGGAGAGAATAAAACATTATTGATTAAACAGATTGTGTTATTACATCTTATTCATCTCATCTGCTGTTATCAACAAACCCTGTTAATTTATAAAAAAAATTATTATACTAGAAGTCATTAAAATTTTTCTTGTACAACATATAAACTTTAATTATAATTTAATTTTAACGAAGCCGACTGCACAACACAACTGCATTTAACTATTATAATTCTGCAAATCCTCCTCAAATATCAACATCTTATTAGTTTTAAACAGCATATTTACCAAATATAATCGTCTAGATGTTGCCCTCGAAAAATACTATGATTTCAATTTCAACCATTTTACAAAGTTGTCCGCGATATTATCAACAAGCCCTGTTAATTTATAAAGAAATATTATGCTAGCAGTCGTTAAAATTTATCTTGTGCAACATATAAACTTTAATTATAATTTAATTTTAACGAAGCCGAATGCACGACACAACGCATTTAACTACTCTACTTCTGCAAACCCTCCTCTAATATCAACATCTTATTAGTTTTAAACAACGTATTTACCGAGTATAATCGTCTAGATGTTGCCCTCGAAAAATACGATGATTTCAATTTTAACCATTTTCCAAAGGTGTCCTCGATATTATCAAAGTTTTCTATGAATTGAAATTTACTGAAAACTTAAAATCACTCAAACCACCGTAAGTATGAGTTTAAGACATTTGATTATTTAGATTATAAATAAAATGATTGATAGACATAGATTGATAGATTATAAATAAATTACATAGATTGATGACATAGATTGATAGATTATAAATAAAATGATAGTAAGAGTTTATTATCACAACACAAGAATTCAAGACACTTGTGTTAACGATATTATTTATTGATACACTTTTCTTACTTCTTTTATTAATTTTAGCAATGGTTCTTGTATTGTAAAAAGAAAGGATCCATTCAAGCCTAAAACTGGTCAAGCTCAAGGAGACTCAGACTCGAATGAATCGAGTGGAGGTTCGAAAATCTCTCTCTGTTTTGGATTCCTCATAGGATTTCTACTTCTTACAATCCTTTTTCATATTAGTACTATCTGGGAATTACTCACCTTTATACTACTTTAACACTCTTTTGAAATTGTAATATTGTTTCCTCATTAGCTTGTTAATTTATAGGTTGGAGCCGATACATAGTGTCGTTTTCAATATCTGGTGTAAACTAAACCAAATAGAAACAAATTTGATTTGGAAGAAAGTATCAATTTTAATGTGTAGTATGTAATCTATTATAAAAATTTTAGTACAGTAAATGCAGAAGTACCTGAATTTATCAAATATTTTTCTTATTTCGGTTTAATTTGTGTTTCTTTGAAATTATTTTTATTTTTTTAATACTGTGTGTCATATATATACTTTTTTGAATAAATTCTATTTTAGAGCATAATTTTTGGTAAATTGTTGTTTTATATTTAAAATGTATTGCAGTTGAACTTTTCCATTACTTTTTTCTTACCTGAAAATAAATAAATATTAAGTTTAGTTTAAAAGAATTATGCATATTTACAATTTATAAGCTAAAAATCCGCTTAAATTTTTTTTTTAATTTTAATTATGCTAGTGGTTTATGGAACTCTTTTGATTGCTTACAGTATTTTTTTTTTGCTTTGTATTTATAAAACAAATTGTACTATTCCTAACATTAAAGAAATATTTCTAAATTTTGTGTTTTGTGTGTAATTTTTTACAGTGAAGTTACTATCATTTTTTCAATAATTTAAAACACTGATTGCAATGTATACCCTGAATACTATATGTACCCAAACAATGATAATTGAAGTGGTACAAAAACATTGCCTCATGCCAGCCCAGCTCGCTTACCTAATCCTCGCCTAATTGCTTCCCCTTTATCATTGTTGCAAGTGAGAATAAGTTATCTATCAAATGCAATGGGAATAAGTGTAAATCAAGCTTCAGCGCTAAATTCCTCTAAGACTGTGAAACAAATAGAGATAGTTTTGTTTATAAATAAGTGGTTCTTAAAAATATCGCCAAATTAATATCTAACGAAATTAAATCTTTCAATGACAAAGACAAACTCAACAAAGTTTCTCACGAAAGAAGAGATTGCCGTGGATAAACAATTTTGATTGTGATGTATTTTATATTATTATCATATATGTATTTTATATTATTATCATATATGTATTTTATATTATTATCATATATGTATTTTATATTATTATCATATATGTATTTTATATTATTATCATATATGTATTTTATATTATTATCATAACTACAATAAGTTCAAAATTAATTCTTACCTGATAAATTCCTTCTAAAAATAGGCAAGGTAAAAGAAACCGAAGCTTTTTTTCTGTCAACCTCAATGTTGTGAAGTATTGAGACAAATAATTGAAACAGAAGCATTTTACCAGAAATTAACTATAAATTATCGAGTAATTTTAAAAAAGAAATAGATATAAATAAGAAGAGAAAACTTGTTTATTTTTTCAAAACTGTATTTTAGAATCTAAAACATTTTTAATATTAATAAAAATTGTAAAGTAAATTTAAAATAAGATGATTTTAAACTATCAATTAATGCAGCATTAAAATAAACGAAAATTTTGCCTTATTTTAAGATCTATTTAAGCCTTAAAAATATCATTTCTTTTTCTTTTTTTTCTTCTTTTTTTTCAATTTTTTTCTCTTTTTCCTTTGTTTTATACTTAAAAATGGCAGAATTTAACACAAAATGAAGGTTATACGATATTATCGACTACATATAACCAACTGTTTTTCTTAATAGTAATTTTTCTTTCAATGACATTTTTATTTGTCTATGAAATTCTTATTTCGAACTAAAAAATATGCACGTCAATCGAAACCAGAAAAATAATTCAAAACAAAAGATTATTAAGTAATAATGAATATGCTATAATAATAAATATAAATGAAAGTAGCGTTATTTCTTTTAAGGTAACGTTTAAAATGAAAAGTTTTTTTTAAAAAAATACTCACTTTGATTTAAGTTCAATTCCTACTATGAAAAAACATTGATTGCTTTCATTTTAGCAATGCAAACTTCCCAGACATGCTAATTTTAAAAATTATGCTAATATCGGAAAAAGATAAAAGGTATTAAGAGTTTTTTCATTTACGGGAACATCCTTGGTAGAAACTTCTATGATGACAGCGTGCTTTCGTTGATTCGTTGTTTTAAGACTAGATTGATGCTTTAGTGATACGCTCCTACAGATCAAAGATGTGACATTCCATGCATAAAACATATTTTCATTTAAAACGCGTTATGCATCGAAAATCCTGAGATTAGAAAACGTTTAAAGAGACTGAAAATGAATTGAAAATTTTAATAAAATGCTTATGAGTTATAGTTCTTGGTTAAATGTGTTGCCTGACTTTAAGAAAATAAGTTCCTAACTATTTCGTTTCGAATTTCCACTTTCAAACATTTTGATATCAGCAGTAAATACACTTTTAATAACAAAATCATAATTAAACTCTTACAAAGAACACACGTAACTATTTAAGGGGGAAAATTTCAAACCTTTTCTAATCAATAAAAATTCCTTAAAAATGCTTCTCTCTTGCTAGACACATTGAAAAAAGTTCCGATTTAAATTACGGTAAAAAAAAAACTGATACTCATGGTGATAAGGATTTTTACCGAATAATCTATTGTTACCATAAAGTTTTACGGAACAAAAATTTTACATACCATAATTTTAACAGTAATTTTTACTGCAAAATCACTAAAATATTGTAATTAAATAAATATAAAAACATACCAGCAGCATTATATCGATGTAACTTTTATTTTAGGTATAAATCAAAAGTATTAAGTATTAATTACAAAGAAGTACTAAGAATCTATAATAGTAAAATGAAAAGCTTGTCAACGTGCCCGTGTGTTTGCCTCTCTTATAATTCGAAAACCATTTTTGATAGCGTCCTGAAATTTGTAAAGTGGTGGGTGAAGGAGGCAATTTTAGACCTTAATTTTACAAAGAGTTAAAAAATTTCAGTTATATTTTTAGGGAGAGACGTTTAAAAGATAGTTTTTCTTTTGATTTAGGACTAGACATTGGCAAAAAATAAAACTACAGATGATTCTGCTCTTTTTTTCTTTTTTTTTGGGGGGGGGGTTTAATTTTTTTTTCATCTTCCAAGTATTTCAAAGATAACATCAGTGATGTTTTCTAGCTTATTGCTTTCATTCGAAAAGGTGCGTATTGCTCGTTTTACAATGCTTGATTATTTTTTATGAATTACGTCAGATAAATCTAATTAAAAACGTGTAAATTTTAGCATGCGCGAACTGCATCAGCAAATTAATATTCTTAAGTTATTTGAAACCGCGCATTTATTTTGTTTATTATTATGCTTTAAAAGGTGTTTTTCTAAAACTAACTAATCAACATAAATGGCATTTGGAAGAAAAAAAAGGTTTTATACTAAAAACTAAAATTAATGGAGAAATAATACTAATTCGCTTATGAGAAACGAAAAACATCTCTTTACTATTGTTGACTTTAATGATGGTTGATAAATTTCAATAATAAGCACTAAATGACGAAAGAATAAACTATGTATATAGAAGCAAAACCAATGGAGAATAGATAGAAAAGTATTTATGAGAAGCATAAAAAATTGCAGTACAACAATTGTTGCCAATAATACTTTATTAATTTTGATAGTATTGTAGTTACTAATTGATGCAAAACAGGAGCTATGTGCTAAAAAGCAAAATTAATGGAAAGCTAATTCATTTAGAAAAAGCGTGAAAAATCGCCAGATTGTTATTGACGCCAATGATGCTTAACTAATTTTGGTAATAAATGCTAATTGAAACGAAAAAAAGCTATGTATTAAAAAAGCAAAATTAATGGAGAAATGGTACTAATTCGTTTTGGAAAAGTGTAAAAATTCACTGAACTATTATTGACCCTAAAAATGCTTAATTAATTTTTGTAATAGTTACTAATTGAAACAAAAAAAATATACACTAAAAAGAATAAGTAGAGGGAAAATTGTGCTAATACGTTCAGGATAAGTGTAAAAAGTCGTCACGGTATTCTAGAAAACAATGACTCTTAATAAATTTTGAAAATGGGCTTTAATTAATAACTCTTAATTAATAAAAAAAAACAATGGAGATGTACTAATTCAATGAGTAGAAACGTAAAAACATATTATGCTATTATAGATGCCAATGATGCTGAATTAAATTGTGTAGTCGGCACTACTTGTCTTAAGGTAATGGGAGCACATTTTAGAAAATTCGGCAACCAATTACGGTAAAAAAAAACAGGCATCCTAATTGCAACATAATTAAAAACTGTTTTTCCATAAAACTCATTTTACCGTAGTATTTTATGTCGTAATTTTTGAGTAATATTTATTTAAATAAAGTGATTCAGTGATTTAACAATAAATATTACGGTAAAAATTATATTATTTTTTGTTCTTTAACATTTTGGGGTAAAAATGAATTTTATGGTATAAGGTACTGACACCCTAGGTGCTGGTAATTTTTACCGTAATTTGATCGCAAACTTTATACAGTTCAGTTTTCATAGGTACCAAATGTACAATTATAGTTACAATATATTTTATTATTTTACTTGGTTATTATTGTGCAATTTTATTATATACACTGTGGAAAAATGTTTTTACGGCCCCTATAAAGGACAAGTACCGAAGAGTAGTGGGTATAGGCCTCGAGCAGCATGATAATTTTCAAATGATACTGAATATGTTTAATCTTTATTTTGATGGGATAAGCTATTACGAAACGTGTTTTGCTTGATCTAATAACGTAAAGCCACCGGAGAATAAAAAATATAATAAACAATTTGAAGTACTTTAGCTTTATTCGTTGTGTTGATATATGCCTTTCAGTTTAGTGCAAAATTTGGCAGTGTTGTTGCGTATTGATTTATTAATTACTTTCCTTTTTTCCAGCCCGCGCGAAGAACGGGTATTCGACTCGTTTTCAATAAAGAACCAATCAATAAGCACGAATGAGTTTCGATGGATTTGATGTTATTAGTTGTTTTGCACACATTATTAGTTGTTGTTTTAATATTATTACTACTTGTTAAAAGGGATAAAGAAAAGGCAGAACCTTAACGGCAAGTGCATGCCTTTAAACTTGTCTACTTATTTTCGTGCTAAACAATCAATTGTTTATTTGTAGCTGAAGTATAAAGTATTAAAGATAGAACAGTGATTGAGAGGAAAATTTTTTAATAAAAATAATCTTTACTAAGGGGATAAAAAAATACCAAAGATTGTTTCAAGAATTCCGATTTATATGATTAAAATAATTAACTTTACAATAAATCTTATCAAAGAAAATCATTTCATTTTTGCTCTGACTTTACGCTTGCGCTACTGAATTATCTAGGATATTATCGTCAAAATTATACGGGTTTTACAGTATTTCGGATTAAATTTTTACAAGCTGACTTGATCATGCAAGGTCAAAAGTACACTCCCGATTGGAATTTCTTAAACACTGTTGGTACATTTAACGATGAATTTTTTTAACGTTGCGTCGCTAGGCATGTTGGGCAACATAATTTTCGAGCCCTACTACAGAGTATGCTATAAATATATATTCATTTCTTTAATAAATATGCATAATACTAAATATACATAATACTAAACATGCATGTGTAAAAATAAACATTTAAATAAAAAAAGATATTCAAAAGACATTAAACCTAAGTTTATTAAACTCATAAGCCAAAGGATGTAACAAAGTTTTCAAAAAGTAACATACCTTTTATCATTTTAAAATATCAATGAGAAAAAAAAGGGTAATAAATACGTTGTTTTTTTTCCTTTTTTGCACTTTAAAGCAAACAAATATCGTCATATGTAGAGTCATTGATTTCTATTTTAACACTGACCTAGTTATGAGATATTTGTTATGAGAAACCGTTCAAGCTCAAAATTGAGCTTCGATTTGGCCTTGATTTTGCGAATCTGTACTAAGATCATAAAAAAAAGGTGATAAATACGTTGTTTTCTTCCTTTTTTGCACTTTAAAGCAAACAAATATCGTCATATGTAGAGTCATTGATTCCTATTTCAACACTGACCTAGTTATGAGATATTTGTTATGAGGAACCGTTCAAGTTCAAAATTGAGCTTCGATTTGACCGTGATTTTGCGAATCTGTACTGAGGTCATCAATTGCAGCTGTTCAAAACAAACAAAAAAACTTTTATTGCAGCTTTTTTTTTTTTTACGAAAGTAGCCTTCGGTGCAAAACTAATACATTCAATTTATTGGATAAAAAATTGGAAATTTAATTTAGATGCTAATGTAATTTTGGAATTGATATGAAATAATGTTCAAAATATAAGCAGTATTTTCTTTTATAACAGTAATATTAGTTTTATACCTTAACATCCCCAAAAAATTGGATTCCAGCAGCAAACTGTTAAGTACCTTTCTCTTAGTGAGTGGTAAAATGTTGCATGACATTGCATTTTAGAGTTTAGATGTAAGTGGAGAAGGATGAAAAGGGGATGACACTTAAATATGGTTATACAGGCAAATGATATTTCTAAAGAATTTCTTAAGTTCGATTGAATGCAATCAGACGTTAAGACAGTTTAATAGTTTAGTAATTATAATCGTTTTATGTATAAAAAGTACATATTTTAACTGTACTTATTTACACGTCTGACATAGAATGGTATTTATTTGCTACCTTGGTAAGTGAGGTATTGTTTCATGTATATTTTTTTTATTCTCAATAAAGGGAAACCAAACGCGAATTCTAAAGGCAAATAGCTTAGAGATTAAAGAAAATATTTATAAAACATGATAAAATTATAGTGGAAGGGGTTTAGTTTTAATTCTTTACTCGCTTTTTAAAACATGACTCACGAGATCATGCAATTTTTTACCTCTCACAGCTGCACTGTTAAAAATTCTGAATCAAATTACGGTATAAGGTACCGGCATTTTAGGTGCGTCATCTGTAAAATATTACACTGTAATTTTTTGCCACGAGGAGGCGGATCAGGCAGCCAAGGAAGCCGTCAGTCTCAGCCAAATCAATTTAGAGGTCCCAAGTTCCAAGGCCCAGATCAAAACAATCATCAAGTCCAACAACCTAAATAGATGGAAAACAGAATGGCAGAGCTCCGAAAGAGGTCGACAAACCTATATTTTTTTTAAAGACCCCTCCACCAAACGACTACAGGCCAACTTTCACCTAAACCAATTACTTACTGGACACGGGGTGTTTGGAGAATACCAAAATAGACTTTTCAATAAAAACCCAAATTGTACCTACTGTGGGGACAATCAGACAATCGAACACTTGATCATGAACTGCCCACACTTCCAGACACTCCGTGGAAACCATTTTGCAGGACAAAATTTGCATCAATGCTTTGCTAAGTTGGTCTGTAGAAACATTGTAAAAAAATTATAAAGGTAACATTGGAGGACATTATGAACCACATTTAACTATGCTCGGAGCCTGCGAACACTATTACTGGTGTCTTGTGTTTCTATCTAATTTCATTTTAAACTTCTCTACGTTTTAACTTGTATTGTTTTTATAAATTTTTAATTTAACAAGTATTGCTTTTATCAACTTTTAACTGATTGTTTTGATTCTTAACTTGTTCTGCCTTTTAACCTTTTTATCGAATTTTAACTTCTATATTTTATCACTGTTTTGCATGTTCCTGTAAAGTTTTAACATTTATTGGTTTTTGGGTGATTTTGTTTTTTTAACCTTTTTACTACCTTATTATTTTAATTGGTTTAAACTTGTTTTATAGAATTGTATTGAACATTATTTTAGATATTCGGATTTTTATATTCACTGTTGATGCAACTTTTTTAGAGATTTAAGTATTTTTAATGTATGATTTGTGTATGTATCAACTCTCGTATGCCCTAAAATAGGGCGGGGCGAGATAAGAATAAACTCATACTGTAATTTTTACAATAATATTTATTTAATTAGATTGATTCAGTCATTTTTACCGTAACTTTTACTGCATAAATTTCTGCAAATTAGATTTTTTGTTTCATAATATGTTCGGGTAAAAATGAATTTTTCGGTAAAAAATTCCGGCTTCCTGAGTGCTAGTACTTCTTATCGTATTTTAATCAAGAATTTTTTACAGAGTATATTTTAGTTATATTGATTCTCAATAATTAGCGTATGAGAGATTTGCATTTTGTAAAAGGAGATCGTCTAAAAAGTTTTTACAACTTTTCAGCTGCTTTTTTCTATGGGAAGAAAAATTCATAGAGAAGTGTTAAAGTGCAAAGAACAAATAATATAGAGAATAGTTTTTCGAATGCATGTTTTAAAAATTAAATATCTGCGCAATTTCAGTTTTTGCATTTGCTTGCCTTGCTTAATGAAATTATTAGATCATAAAGGAGACAATTTTTTAAGAATTTTTTTTTATAATTTATGTAAATTAAAATTTGAAATACTAGAGGTCAGACCCACTTTTTTACTCCCTCTTACTAGCTCCCATTTTCTTCAAAATTCTTTCTGATTTTTTCCATCAAAGGTTGAACTTATTCCCTTAAAATGTCTGATCTAAAAGGAATTATGCTTGCTCAAGCTCATGACTCTCATTTCCCTCGTCCAATCATTAATTTTATGATTTTGTTAAGATTTATTCATGAACATAAATCAATTTTCTTAGTTACCACCTTATTAAAATATTTATAGTTAAGATTCATCATCTTAGTAAATTCGTTCAGTTACAATTGAAACTTCATCTACAATATCGCTTTTAAAATTCTTTTTTTATTTTTTTTTGTCTGTTATTTGTTAAATGATTTCTGACGAAATAATTGTTTGGAAATAATCTGAAAAGTGGTCTTAACAATGTTTAGTCATGTTCATGTTATGTTAAATAATGTTTAAATAATAATGTTGATTGGACACAGCTTCACACAAAACTTATAGTGCATTATCTACCAATAAGTATTTGGACACCTTTGCAAATGACTATATCTGCGGTCCTGAGATACGTCACGCCCTCCTGCTACGGATTGGGACCCTTGGTCCTCATTCATGGTAAGCTCAACGCCAATGCCTATTGCACTATTTTGGATGACAATGTGCTTCCTACGTTGTGGCAGTTTTACGGGGTAGACCCTTGTTACTTCCAGGACGACAATTCCAGCTGGCATGTTACGAGGGTCACCAAGGCTTGGTATGGTGCCAATGGGGTTAATCGAATGGACTGGCCTGCCCAGAGCCCAGATCTGAATCCTATCGAGAACCTCGGGGACGAGTTGGATCGCTGAATTAAGGGGTGTACTAACCATCCAAAATCGGTGAAGAAACTTACATGTCTTCTCCAAGCCGAGTGGAAGAAAATACCACTAGCCGTCACACAAAGACTTGGGGAAAGTATGCTTATTTGCACTCAAAATAAAATTCTCCGTTTTGCCGCTTCTGCTCACAAGATCAAGTTTCTAGCATTCAAGTTAAAGAGCAACAGTCATATTCAATCTTTTGGACAATTTTAATAAATCAGTAAATAAATTCTGCTACAGATTATCTATTTTTTATTTTACTTCTTAACCATTGAACAGTCGACCCAATTTTTGAGTTAATGACTACTAATGTTTAATTCTGTATGTTCCTTGTAATTTTGAACTCTATCCAGAAAGCAAGGGGACTCCTGGATCAAGAATTGGGAAAAATTTGCTTCCGTGTAGAAGTTTTTAATGGAAATAACACGCCTTCTTGTTACATGGAGAGGAAAACCATGAAAACCTCCCATGGTTAACCTTATGGCAAGGAGACTCTAACTCATTATCCGTCTACCAATGAGGATATTTTCCGTCTGCACTGTGGTCATTGCAAGCTATTGCACCCTATTCACCTCATTGGGAGGTGAGCTCTCTATCACCCACTCGCTATCTTAGCTCACTATTTTTGGAATAAATATCTCTACTGAAGATCACATTATGCTTCCTTGGAGATTGAGATCATAGAAAAGACTAGGCAATTCCATTATAAGCGCCTCATAATCCAAAAACAAGCTTAGTAAAGGTAAGATTTTTTTTCATCATGATGGAGGAATTTTCTTTTTTGGAATATCCAACTTAGGCAACAAATTATCCCTGCAAATGGCAGTAAATGATTTAGTAATTGGTAGCTTTCATGTAGCAAGGGAGAAAGGTCTTATACCTTCCCATGTCATTCATGTACTTCCACCTTCTGTGTGTGATAAATAAGAAAACATGTTCATTTCTTATGCCATGCCAATAAACACAAAGTCGCTTGTTTCAGTACAAACTCATAAATAATTAGTTTTTTAAGCAAGAAATTCAACCATATTAGACAAAATTGAGCAAATTTGAAATAAAAGTCTTTAAGTAACTATAAATTCGCGGACTATTAAATTCTCTATTCACCGATATGCTATTTCATGAATAACCCTATACTTCATACTTTTTGAATGAATGAAGAATTCGAAATTTTTAATTAAAAACCCATGTCTTCTATTAAAATTACTTCTTACATCAATATTCGGTCATTCCGTATCCGTAAGTATTAAGTTATTTTAAATTTTTACTTATTCAAACTTCAAACTTTTTGCAATACTAAATAACGGTACATAAAGTAGATTTTAATTTTATTAGAAAGCCAAAATAATTTGATCCTTGTTTACTATTTTCTACATTTTCTTTATATCCGGTGCACTTAAAATATCACAAATGTTTTCAAGTTAACAGATGTTATCAAAACTGTTCGTAACCTAATGACATTTTAAAGAGCAAATAAAAATTGTTGGTAAAAACAACATTTTTTCTCTTAATAGTAAAGAAGAAAAGAAATTAGTGGGTCCCCAAATATGGAGACGAAACTTGAAAAATGAAATTCCTATCTAATCTTTTATTGCGATTTGAGGTTAAAAAAAGTAATAAACTGAGAAACAAGTCATCAAAATAACATCTAAACACCGTATTAATAGTAAATTTGAAGAAGAAAATAAGTTTTTCATTGAGAGAATAAATACTCATGAAATGATTACAGAAGCGATTTGAAAAATAAAAATAAAAAGCATTTAGAAAGCTAAACAACAACTAAACAATCTTTGTCTTATCCTGAACTGCTTTTATTTAATTTTCCTTTAAAATTTTTGTTATTTTTAAATAGTTTTATTTTTAATAACTTTAAAATAATAGTTTCAAAAAAAACTTTTAATAATAAATTTATCATTAAAAATTTCATTATTTAAAATTTTTTAGCAAAATGTAAAAATAAAATCTGCAAAGCTTATACTAAATATTGAATTACTTTTAATTAAAACACTACGGTTGTTAAAAAATAAAGACTTTTAATTTAAAAAAATCTGCAGTTTTTATTTGTAGCTAAATTTCTTTAATTAAAGTAATTTGATTGTGTTTACAAAGCTGAATTTTAACTAAGAATAATCTGAAACGCTTCCAGTCAATGCTTATTTACTTTTCACTAAAAAGCTGTGTTTTTAAAAAGAAATATTAAGAAGTAATCATTATGAAAGCTGGATCTTTAATTAATAAATGCATGTAAAGCTTATAATCAAATCTAAATGACTTTTCTTTAAAGCACTACGATTGTTTAAAAATCTGAGTATATAAACCTTCAAAGTTTTAACTCAATGCTAAACTAGTTATCATTAAAACACAAGACTGTTTACGATACTGGTTGCGAGTGTAAGTTGAGTAGCAAGCCTTTTCATTTTTTAGATCTGCAATTCAAATAAATAAACAATACATGCGGATATATTTATTCGAGAACATTTATTTTCTGTTAAAAATATTGTTTTCAAATCTGAATTTTTAATCTCCGAATAGTCAATGCTTCTCAAAATTCTAATAAACACTTGATTGTAAAGTTCAATGTTCGCTTATCATAAGAAACATTTCATTAAGTTCACTGACTTTTGTGATAATCGAAAAATTTATGAATCGCAATAATAGACACCTTAGAATTTTCAAATACATTCTTTATTCATTACAAATTTATTATTTATTATTTATTTACAAATCAAAGTGTTTCCTCACACTTTCAAAATATTAGGTCCATAAAAAGTGCTTCGTTGATTAAAGCCATGCAAAAAGAAATTATAAAGAAAAGAACAAAGCATTAGGTTGTTAAAAAGGTTTTGGTTGTTAAAAGGCAACAACCTTGCAGCATTCCTTGCTGAAAAATCTCGTTTATAGCAATAACGAATTAAAACCTGAAGTTCAGTTTTATTCTAAAGGCATTTAGAGCTTATTGGTTGTTCCTGACGTATGCCTGTTTAGGCAGAGGTGGTGCCTTTGTTTTTGTTTTCCAGTGACGCCATATATGGCCAAGAATTTAACTTCTGCCTCACATGTTTATAGGACAGATCCATTCATGCATCTATTCATTATTATGCATCTATTATTAATTTTGACCTGAATCAGAGAACGATCAATCTCCAATTCAGTATCCCAGATTAATTGATTTGTTATGGGAACATGGAGGACTTTGCGACTCGACAGATTTAACGTACTTCATACACCATTTACTACACGGGGACTCTTGAGTCTTTAGCGGGCGGGCCTAGCGCCCTACCGACCAGCCTATCCCGGCCTGTATATATATATACATAGTTTTAACCAGTTCCTTCACTATTAGAGCGTACTTTTTGTGTAAAGTTGTGCCATTTTTATTTGAAAGTGTGTTTAGTTTATATTTAAAAGCTTTTTAAGTGAGTAATGAATGTGGGGAAATCAGCAGCAGAAAGAATGAGAGAATGTAGAACAAGAATGTTCCAAAGAGAAAAGACATTTGTAAGAAGAAAGATCAAGAATATAAAATGAAAACATATGATAACAGAAGTATTTTGAAAAAAACCTTAACAGGGAAATAGATAAATTTGAAAAAAAAGAAGACAAAGAAAAAATAAAAAGTCACTGATACAAGCAGTGGAAATTCAGGAAGGATATTCTCTTCATAATATTCCTTAGGCATTGGGGAAAGCTATTAAAAAAGTCAACTGTGCATTACCTGTATCTCCAAGAAACGTTGTACTGTTCCAAGCATACTCTGTAACCTTACTACCAAAACAAACGAAATAGCCTAGTAATAAAGTTTCTGATGAAACAAAAAAGCTTTAATAAATTTCAACTCATCTGATAAACTTTCTTACCAGACTTCTAGTAGAGCTGAGTGCATGATTGTCAGAGAAAATGGACAGAAAATCCACAAAGCCAAATGTGCACCTTGATAGAAAGCATATCAAGTATCAAAGCAGATTCATCCAAACATAAAAATTGATGAATCTAAGTTTGCTGTACTATGACCTATCCATATTTTATGCGTTGGTAAAGCACCATATAAAATGCGAATGTGCTATTCACGAAAATGTTAATTTACCAATTAAATCACGGTTGTTTGCCTAATAATTACATAGAATTTCTAAATATCGCAGCTTGCGGCAGTCACTCAAGTGACTTTTTATTTTATAACAGTCATTGAACAGCCGACCCAAATTTGAGTTTACTGCTACCAATGTTCAACTCTGTAGCCTAGTAATTTTGAGCCCAATCCGAAAGACAAGGGAACTCCTCGATCAGTATCCTCAGAGGTATTGATTTGTTTTGGGAACTTGGAGGACTTTCTGATCCGACATATTTAATGCACACCAATCACCATTTAAAACACTGGGATTTTTTTTTCGATGTTGCAATAGATAGTGTAAAAAGTTTCATGAAAAAATTGGGTAGCTAATTTTCTTGCCAAATAACTGAAATTGAGAAAGAAACAAAAAATGCACTTGTTTTTTTTAAGCAAAATAAAAACTTTCAAATATAACTTCAAAATTGTAGTACGTTTCAATTATAGCAGAGCTGCCAACTCCAACTTTAAATAATCAAAGAGTCACTTTCAATTTACTTTTAATCCTTTTAACTTTTTGTCTAATTTGCAAGATGTCCCCTCTGTTAAATTCCAAAAAATCGGATATACCATAATTACAGGTATATTTACCGTAAAATCACTGAATAGCTCACGTTCACGTCGCAAGCTTTTATTTGCATTAAAAAAATTATTACAATAATATGTAATCACAATCCGTATTGATTGTTTTTAAATCCTTGTTAAGATGAAGAAACCAAGTAAACGCATTAGAAGTCTAGATAAAGAAAAAAAGTGATAGAAAATAAATAAACAAAAAAATTGAGGAATAATTATCAAGGTCAAATACATTAATGGTGATAATATCGGTATCAAAACTAGTTTGTTCTCTGAATAAACTTAAAAGCGTTTTAATCAATCGCCATTCATCTCCTTGTGAATGTATGGAGGACGAACTTTTCAACAATCAACTTTTATCTGAATTTAATAAATAAAGAATGAATTAATTATTTCTTCTAACAGCATTTCACTCAATGTCTCCTTAGTCAAATCAATCCAATTTCGCTGGTGTTATGAGACGCATTTTTTTTTAGCTAAAAATAAATCAAAACCGAACACGTGTCGAAAAAATTGAGCCATGAAAAAATAACAGTTTTGTTTTTCCCTTTTCTACCCAAAGGATCTGAGAAAAACTTATGAATGATTTCGTTAGGAAAAATAAAAACTATATCGATAAACCCTATCTCTTTTTATTCAATTTGGAAGATAAAATTGCGGAAAAATCTAGTCTTGTCAATTTCACGTGTTTGTAGATACAAGATTATTTACTTTTAAACACGTGTTTTTAATCTAATGTAAATACAAGTACAGAATACTCGCGCTACTTGACCCATATGATGATTTTTATACTCTTTAATGAGGAAAAAAATGACATTGAAATTTTTATTGTAACCTTGTGTACAAGGAAATTGCGTTTTATTTTCAATTAAGGCAAATGAACTACAGTTTCTTCAAAGTGTTTAAAATTTATTCTAATTTACCTATTTTTTTCCTTTTCAGATATGAAATTAGACTAAAGCACACTTATGTAAAATTCCAGGAATATTGTTATAAAATAAAATATGAGCGCCATTTTAAGAAAGTTAATAGCAGAAATATATAATTACATATTCAAAGTAAATCCGTAAATGTTTCATTTTAGGGAATAAGGGAAATCTTAGTAATTGTAATTAGTTTATTAAATAGGTCGCGTGATTCCCACAAAGAGCAAAGGGGAAAATGTCTGACTTTTAAGCAATGCACGCTTGAGCCAAAAATGAAGCCAAAAAGTTTAAAGGACAGAACGTGGTTTTAAAACTGTGAGAAAGCATTTCGTTTTCAATAGTAAATTAAGAAAAAGATTTACTGAAAAAGAATAACATAGAAAGAAGACACACACACACACACACACACACACACATATATATATATATATATATATATATATATATATATATATATATATATAGAGAGAGAGAGAGAGAGAGAGAGAGAAGCACAATAAAGACAAAAAGGATAAAAATAAAAGAGAGAAAAACGAAGAAAATTATTAAGTTTTATTAACTGCGCATAAGCTGCAAGTATATGGAACTCATAAAATAAGTCAAAATATGGAGGAAATGTGGAAAATAATAAAGATTAAAAAAAAGAGAAGGAGAAAAATAATTAAAATAAAGTTATTTAAAAAAAATATTTTTAACTCCTTTCCGCGGATAACAAAATAAAGAAAAGATATAATCTGTTCATCAGTTCACTCGATTATATCAGCATAAAGGAGTTAAAAATATTTTTTTTTAAATGGACAGAGTTTTCTTCGAATCAAGCTCCTATTATGTTATAAAAATATTCCAGGAATTTTACAGAAGTGTGCTTTAGTTTTATTTCATATCTGAAACGTAAGAAATGAGTAAATAAAAATTAATTTTAAAAACTTTGAAAAAACTGTAGTTCATTTGCGTTAATTGAAAATAAAACGCAATTCCCTCGTACACAAGGTTACAATAAAAATTTCAATGTCATTTTTCTTCCTCATTAAAGAGTATAAAAATCATCATCTAGGTCAAGTTGAGCAAGTATTCTGTACTTGTATTTACATTAGATAAAAAACACGTGTTTAAAAGTAAATAATCCTGCATAAACAAGTACATGAAATTGACAATACAAGATTTTTCCGCAACTTTTTCTTCCAAATTGAATTGAAAGAGATACGGTTTATCGATATAGTTTCAATTATTCCAACCGCAATCATTCATAAGTTTTTCTCCGATCCTTTGCGTAGAAAAAGAAAAACATAACTGTTGCTTTTTTATGGCTCATTTTTTTCGACACGTGTTCGGTTTTTATTTATTTTTAGCGTAAAAAAATACGACTCATAACACCAATGAAATTGGATTGATTTGACTAAGGACACGTTGAGTGAAATACTGTTCAAATAAATAATTTATTCATTCATTATGACTATTTTCTAAATTCAGATAAAAGTTGATTGTAGAGAAGTTCGTCCTCCGTGCATTCACAGGGAGATGAATGGCGATTGATAAAAGCACCTTTAACTTTTATTCACCTAACAAACTAGTTTTGATGTAGATATTATCACCATAAACGTATTTGACCGTGATTACAAAATACTGTTTTAAATATTTTAATTCATGCCAATAAAAGTTTCCTACGTGAACGTGAGTCATGTTGGTTGTAGATTATTTTGTTCTCTATGCATTCACAAGAAAATTAAAGACGATTGATTCAATGAACGTTTTATTCAATGAAAAACAAACTAGTTTTGTTGAACATATTGCCACCGATAATGTGGTTGACCTTGATAATTATTCGTCAGATTTTCAACCTATTTATTTTCAATCAGTTTTGTACTCAGTTAAGATTTCTATTAGGTTTACTTCGTTACTTCATATTAACAAGAATTACAAAATAATAAGGACGGTGATTTCAAAAATGAAATATTGTTTGAAATAGTTTTATGTATGCAAATAAAAGTTTGAGACTTAATTAGAGTTATTCAGTGATTTTACGATAATTATACCTGTAAAAATTACTGTATATCAGATTTTTTGTTCCGTGAGATGGAATTTACGGGGAAAAGTGAAATGGATTCTACTCAATGAATCAATGGATTTAAAAATGTTTAAAATTTACGTTGTTAATTTCGCGACCTTGAAAAGTACTGGCACCCTGAAAGCTTGTATTTTTAACCGTGTTCTGATCTGGAATTTTTCAAGCATATATTTTAGTTTCTATGATGCTTAATAGTTAACGTATGAGAGATATACGTTTTATCAACGGAGTACTTCCAGAAATATGTTTAATTTAACATTTCTCCTAAATTTTTTATACAACTTTTTATTATTTTAAACTTATTTTACTTTGAGCCACTTTAGTAATATAGTATTATTTTTTTATTTTCTTACTCTTTGGGTTTTTTCTACACATTTTGCGAGTTTATGTTAGAATAAAGTTCTTTCGCGTTTTTAAATGCTAAAATTTAAAATCGTGAGTATAGGGAAGTATTACAATAAATTCACGGAATAATTTGTTCTAAATGTACTTTCCAAATAGCATTGTAACATATTGAAATGAAATCGCAAGGTACATAAATTGAATGAAATGTTTGTAAGCCAAGTATGCAACCAAAATATGATTGCATTTACCACATTTCTGGTTCAATGGGAACACCAGAAATTTCGGAAATTTCTTACCGAAGTGCTTCGGTAATAATTTTGGAAAAATCATCAATAAAGTTTAATTTTATAGTATATGATAAAATTTGATAATTTATCATAATACTACCCTAAAACAATGCATAAAAAACTATTTATTCGGTTAAATTTACTTTTCAGTTTTTTTATTTTTTACTAAATGTATGGTAATAGGAGCTATAATTTTGATAACCAAAATTTCCGGTAAGCATTATAAATGGAAAAAAATACCTTATAAATGGAAAAAATACCAAAGGAATTGCTTAAAAATAGAATACTTTGGTTATGTAAACCAGAATTTCGGTTTTCCTTGTCAAATATGTAATTTCCATTTAATGTAATTTTTCTTCAGAAAATTAGAATTATAATTTTCAAATAAAATTTATGAATTCTTACCTAAACATTTTTTAATTATTTATATTTATTGTTTATAGAAAAAGAATAGTTAAAAACTTAACTTTTTCGCTAAATATTGAAATACCAAGTTTTATATGAAAAATCTTTTGTTTATACTTCTGGTCTTCAAGTAGAAATAACTATCGTATATGATAAACACTTATTTCAATATGTAAATTTTATTAGAAGTTATCGTAAAAATTTTATTCTTTCTACAGACCTGTTCTCATATTTTTGGTGTTTGAAAAACCAATTTCGTTGCGGAAAACGCATTTTCTGAGGAAATGTTTTCAGTACATTTAATGCATTATAAGTTAATCAAGTAGAAATTTTAGTAGAGCTTGGAGGCTAGGTATTAGACAATCTCTCAGCATATAAAAATTTCCTCAGTATATAGAAAAATATTCAAAGAAATTTATATCATGTGTATCGTACTAAAACTAAGTAAATCAATATCTTTCGATTTCGAGTAGTGTTTACATGTTTTATGATCAGTATATCTAGTTATAACTTTGAATTCCATTAACTGGATAACTTTACAACTAATCGTTTAGAATCTAGCGGTAGTAGTTAGAACTGGACAACTTAAACAATAATAAGACAAAGTATAAATTTAAACAACTATTTCTTTTCATATTTTTTAGAGTAATCTATTATAAGTATTAATACATTGTCATGGACTAACATAAGTTCAAAATTTATGGCAGCAAAATCGATGTTTGGAGTCAAATGCAAAAGATTATTCTTAAATATTTTCAGTTTTAAGCTGAGTCAGGTTAAATTTTACTAAAATTGGAGACTAGATCCTTAGCAACTAAGTACCCACACTGATAAGGAAAATATGGTTAAAACTACCAGAATATGGTATCATTGACCATATTTCTGGCTCTATGGTAAAGCCAGAAAGATCAGAAATTTTCATTTCTTATAAATTTGTTTCTTATAATTTTGTTGCTATATATTGAAGTTCATTTTCTTTTAAATTTGTTCTCACATAAATAAATAAAAAAATTTATATATTCATTTGAAATTTTAAGCGGTATTTCATCATTTTTTTAAATCAAGAAAGATGTAACTGATTAGACTACTTTATCAGCAATACAATGATATAATTTGTCTTATGCATCAATAACGTATCATACTCATACATCAAACACATTAAAACGTATAAAAAAATACTTATCTGGTGTTCGCTATCGCCATTGGTTATCTAAACATAAATAATCTATAAAATATATATAGCAAGTTATTTTCTTGGAATTAACTACATGTGTATATTAATGTTTAAACCTTTAAAGATAGCATAATGTAGTGACTTGTTACATAAATTTCCTTATCTTCATTCACTTAATCCTTTGTTTCTGTTTAAACGCTTTCAATTCCTGTAAATTCATATTTATTTGATAAAACATATATTACTTAACCCAAATAAAGCATTATCTTTAACTCAGATAATGAGTTATTAAGTATTCCCGTTATAAGTTCACAACTAACCGTGTAGAATCTAGCGGTAAGTTTCTGAACTAGAGTACTTTTAAAATAATAAGACAAAAAATTAATTAAAAAAATTTTAATTTTCAAAAAGATGGTGTAATGCCACAACAAGCATTACATATTTCCTAACTTTTAAAATTTCTTGAACTTATTTTTTAATCATTCTTAATCGAATTTTAATTAAATTAAACCAATTACTTAATTTTATTACCGTCATGTGGGGCTACTTTGTGCAGGATTTCGCAGTTTTTGAACTTTGACATGTAAAAAAACTATGTTAATTCAAATTTTAGTAAAATTTATCGATATTATATTCCTAACTGGACTCAGACGAATGAATTTGATCAATATTGGCATTATTTGTATGTAATATTTACAAATAATAAGTCAAAACATACCTTGCACAAAGTAGCCCCCAAGTGAGGCTACTTTGTGCAGCGATAGGAATTCAGTTTAATAATATAAAACATGATTCTAAAAGAAATAAAAATAAACAACTTAAGAAAAAATGCTGTTTCCAGCCATAGAATTTTTTGAAAGTTAACTTAGCAAAATAAATCAGAATGACATAGAAGCGCAACTAGATCAAAATTATGATACCTGAGCGCTTGACGTAACAAATCCTTCAATTCTAAAAGTGTTGTATCGCCAAATGCCCAAATTAACAATTGTGTTCTTAAAGAAATTCTATAAAAAGTTTTAAATAAACAACCTACTTCTACAACTGCTTCTTGAAGAACTTGGCTCATTGATTAAATATATTGTTTTAATTTTACAGTACTAACTTTACTTCTACTTTCATTACTGCTATCACCCTCTTTCATTACATTTTACAACTTCATGCTAAATTTGAGGACTTTAAGTTGTTTTGTGGTTGAATACTGACATTTAGAAATTTGTACATAAAAAAAATAATATTTAGAGGTTAAGAGTTGCCTAAGAAAAATTTGAATTATTGACATTGAGCTAAACAATGGAAACAATCGTTTTTGTGAAAAATTGAATTGTATTGTTGACATCAAAACTAAAAATATTGTGTTTCAACTTAACAATACTACCTTAATTTATACTTTAGAATTGCCTCGGAGAAACTTGAATTGTTAGCAATGACTTAAACAAAAAGTTTTATTTTAACTGACAAATACTATATTATAATTTTAACTTTTTCTATGACTATACTCATTTTCTTACTCTTTTCTTTGTTTTTTATACATTTTATATTTTTGTGATAAAATTCTGCTTCTGAACACTGATGAAAACGCAAAATGATGGGCTTCATCAACAATCAAAAATATATACATTTATTTTACAATTTCCATATTTTTAAGAGAATTAAAAATACAAAATTATCTTCATCAAAGCCGATGCTTTACATCCGGTGTTCAGTGGCAGACTACTATTTCATATTGTTTTACAACACATGGCTTTAGCCCTCTGGTGGGAAAGACTTTAAAACATAACTTACAATAGTTACTTTTTTCAACAACTGAAATTTAGAATAGTGTGATTAAGAAAAACATGTGAACTGTTTGCAATTTCAAATTAATATTGAAATGTACAGATTTAGAATTTTTTACAGTGAAAAGTTTTCGGAACTTCAGTATTCAAAAAAGTATGCAAAAGCTAGACGTAAAGAACGTATCCAATGAGCGAGCAAAGCGAGCATTGGATTGCGAAGCAATCCGAAATGAACAGCGAAAGCAGTTCCGGGGGTTGGTGATCGCCAGCGAGCAGGGGGTGAAGCCTCCTAGTTATTACATATTCATTAACATTTATAATATTGATAAATTTGAACATAACATGCTTGAATGAACATGACAGAATTTGCTCTTCAGTTTCTGTCAAAATCACCTGATGTCCTATAAAATATATTTTTATGTGTTAAATCGTTTGATTAATTCATTGGAAAATCTTTGTAGAAGAAAAATAATAGTTTACCAGCACGTTTCACATGTTTCTTGTGAATTTTATTAGAGATAGTATTTCTGTGGATTTTGTACTTCCGAGAAGCTTCTGCAATTGACATACCACCAGCAACTGCTTGCAAACATTGTTGCAGCTTTTCTAAAGTGTAATCACGGTAGTTTCTCGTTCCAGGTATTTTTTTTATAACGTCTGACCATTTTTCTGTCGAAAAAAAAACAAATGAAACTTTGCACAAAGTAGCCCCACAGTGTATTTTTTTTTTCATTTTCCGTTTATTAGTTATTAATTTTCAAAATTTTTTAACGCTAACATGGTATAATTGTTTATTAATATACACTTACGACAATTGTTTTATCAACGGCTTTGCATTTCACAGCTAAAGTTTCCACGCACACTTTTCGACGTCCGACGTTCTCGGAAAGTTGTTGACATTGGATAAACAAAACACACTCTGAGATAAGTTTTAAAATTCAAAAAAATGTTTGTAGTAATAGAGGAGACTTCTATCTTTAAATTCCACTCATTTTTAACTTGAAAAAAAGCATAATACTGAATGGCAGCACTTGAAAAGTGACTAATTCGAATTTGCACAAAGTATGCTTGATTTCTGCTACTAAAGGTGCCTGCTCTGCAGCCTTTTCTAAGTTCAATTTTAATTCCTGAAGATACTCAATCGCTCTCTTTCCTATATTTAAGGGCAGTCCGGCTGCACAAAGTAGCCCCACATGACGGTACATTTTATAAAAAGCTAATACAAATATTTCATTCTCTTCTTAACATTTAATGTAACGGCTAACTTTTTATTTCAATACAAATATAAATCTCATTAATTCACTGTTGCGACTAAATCGAAAACAAAATCTAATTATAACTCTTTATTCTCGATTTCTTACCACAAAAAATGCTTCAGTTACACGGTAATACTAATTCTCACAGTCTTTTTGGCAATTCTCTTTTTCCAAATTATTTTCAAATTTAATATTGATTACGGGGTTTGGCTTTGTTTTGGGCTATTTTATCTTTCGATAAATCGCCAACCATGGATCTCTTCCTATGCTCCGAACTGTCCATTAGAAACTATTCACTTTATTTTTAATTTCGATTTCTCACTAACGCACTGAAGGGCCTTCATCCTCTCAGTTCCAACTGTTGAATTTGATACATTTGCAGAAATTCTTGATGAGGTAACAAGAAGGATTCTCTTGACCCCGTCGATTTTTCTTAAACGATTTTATTTATTTTTCTGGGATAAATATCCCTACGTCATATCTAAATGAAAAGGTATCTCAAACGGCCATAATAATAATAAATTCTTATAACTACATCAGCTATTGAAAAGAATTCGGACTAAACTGCCAAAAAAGTTGTTTTGGAGCTACCTAGTTTAAGTGTTATAACCAAACTCAGGAGTTTACAAAAAAATTTTAATTTAAAGGTGCAAATTTATTTTTTTAATATTTCATTTATGTTTCAAATTGTTGAACTATGTACTACGATGAAACTTGAATGAAAACGTAGCATAGTCTAAGACCCAATTGAAATTAAAACAAACTTGCATGATGTTAGTAGGGAGATTTTACAAATTTTCGCTAGCTTCCGTACGCAAGATTTAAAGCAATAGCGCATGCGGTTAGAAAACACTAACGCAGTGGAATATCACGTTAACTTTCACTGCAAAATCGAAACAAACATTTACAATGGGTGTAGACTGTCTCTTTAAAGCTGTGGCATACGATTCAAAATGCTTTGCTCTACGTCAAACTGCTGTTCTGTCAGCAAAAATATTTGGTAGTTTATAGATTTCGATGAATTCAGCAGTAAAAATGCAGCATTTAATTATCATTAATAATTTTTAAGCTTAACCCGAACTAATATTATATTATAATTTATTATATAATATTAATTAATTATATAATATTAATTAATTATATAATATTATACGAATTAATATTATATTATTAACTTAATATTTTCTCCATGTTGCATGTATGTTTTAATTAGAAGTTTATTATATTTTAAGAATTAGCTTGAGAATGTTTCCAGACTGCTTTTACTTTAAATAGTATCTTAAATATAACTAACCTAACTACAATGTGTAGTTAGTTAATATCATGTTGTCATTGTAAATTAAAGAATTATTATACTCGTATAAGCAGCAGCTTTATAGCTTCGTCTTCGTAGCGTAAATCACGCCAACATAACTGCCCTGTTACGGTTGGGTATAGAATAAAAATGAAAAGTTGCAAAAAATGATAACAATTTAGAAAGAAAAAAAAAACTAAAAAATTAATGGCCGGGTGAAACATATAGTTAGTACATTTTTTTTGAAGTGGTGTCGCAAAACTTTTATAACCCATGAGGAATAGTAAATTTTCTTCTTCAAAAAACAAGTTCCAGAAGATAACAAGTATATTCTAAAAAAACATACCTTCTTCTCCATAGAAGCTACCTGCGTCTAGGATGAAACAAACAGAAAAAAACCTTGGCTAGTGAAAATGAATTAGTCCAGTTCTTTTTTTGAAAAAAAATCTTTGTTGTTTAATTGGAGAAAAACATGTTAAAAATCATCATATTGAGGCACATCATGTAAGGAATCATCAATGGCACATCCTAAAAATGTGGTAACTAGTGATAACTGGAACAGGAGACCGGACTTATTCTTGAAACGGAAAAGCTGCCGACATTCTTTTTGAGATTTTTTTTTTTGAAGAGATTAACAAGCAGGAGATATCCCGATCATGAAGTTAGAAAATGACTGTGAAGGATTTCCATCACTGGCGGTGGCTGTTCAGCGGATCATCTTAAAAGCTGGAGATTTATCAGGAAAATTCTTTAGTAGACATTAATCCGAGACAATGAAAAGGACAGTAGATTGACCACATGGCGGTAGATGAGTTAGTTACAGAGAACAAAACAACAAATAAAGATGGCGCAAGGAAGCCATTCTTCCAAAAAGCTTCTCCACCTCAGGGAGGTGGGAGCAAAAAATATCAAAAAAACTCCGTTAAGCGGAGGGCAGCAAATTACTTGACCATCAAAATATCGAAAGCCTCTCGTCTTTCGCGCTCTTCCTTTTTATAAGATACAAAAACTTAAAGTTGAAGTTGTATTACATGTTGTGCAAGTTAAAGTTAAATTATCTAAAAATTACGAGTTGAGACGAAAAATTGATTATACGTTAACAGTTACGGTTGAGAAACACAACATACACGCGGAGATGAAAGATGCCGACAACCAGTGCGAATTCTCAGAAAAAAAAGGGTGGAATGTTCTCGAAAGAAAGGGGCTCTTCAAGGAGCTGGTAAGGAATTTTAGGGGGAGAATGTCCAAATTGCGCTACCGCTTAAGGGGCTAAAGAAAGATGATGAAATAAAAATGTATTACAAAATCATAAATTAAGTCAAAAGAATTAGTATTATTGATTAAAAAAAAAAAGGATATTTAGAAAATTAGGCTGTGACCTAATGTCACATTATACCCCCCACTGCAGAAAAAAAAATTTTGAAGAAAAAATTTTTTTTTTGTTTTTGAAATCTATATCAAAACTTTTGATAGTAAGAGTCTGAAATGAGAAAAGCTGTGCCTCAAACATAAGACATACAAAGAACTAGTAACACATAACAACACATACATATAAGCAGCTTTACATGGCTGCATCTTGATTAGTGAAAAGGCAAAACAATGTTAATTGTTTGATAAATGGACGAAAAAACACAAAACAATCTTAATTGTTTGCTAAATGAAAACAACCATTTTGACACAGAATCGTCAACACATGTACTATAAATTAAACTTAAACAACATATGCCTTGATGCATGTGAATGCCTATAAGTGCAATAACACTTGTATAAAAAAATTCAGGCTACATGAAGTAGACTGAGAAAATCTTCTCCAAAGAAAATAACATTAAGGAGGTAAAATGGATAATTGATTATTCAAAAAAGAAAATCTCACTTAGTAATAGTGGAAAAGCAATTTTTGAGGTAAAGGACATTAACTCAAATTATTCCTTGTAAGAAGGAATTGAAAAGAAATTGATTTGTTTGCTGGAATTTATTATAAAAAAATTTGAAAAATTGCAAACAAACGAAAAATCAGGCTACCATTGTAGACTGACAATACTCCGAGCTTAAACGGAAAAAAAACTTTGTACAACATTTTGTACATCAATCCATTAAGTGAATTTTGAGAAAAAAAATTGAAACCAATCGAACAAGATTGATAAGTAGTAATCCGAGTTAAAACGACAAAAAAATTAGTACACATCAAAATGTATACCTGAAACAAATCAAAGTCATTAGTGAGAGCAATAAGTGCACAAAAATTATTAATTTAAGACTTGAAGAAAGTTAAAAAAATTACAATTAAACTTACTAGTTGTAACAGGAAAAGCCTAGGCAAAACATTAAACTTAACAAAAACTGCAAGGAATTTTAACACTTAAAAAAACAACAAATTGACTCACAGAACTTTGACCAAAAAAAACTGCTAAAACAAAACAAAAACAAACAAGGGCTTGACACATTGCTTACAAAAAGCATTACCTAACAAAAATTGCTGAACAATATACAATTAACAAACTCAGCATCAACAATTTGTATAAAACAACATAACACAAAACAATAAAAAAAATCATAACAACCGTTGTGACACCTTGAGATGTACAATGAGGTGTACTTGTATACATTACTAATGCAAAGAGAATTCACACTCTGCAAAAATCCAAAAAAATTTTTGTATGTAATAATAGTGACTTATGACATACTAGAAAAGGAAAAAAAAAAAAAAAAAAAAAAAAAAAAAAAAAAAAAAAAATACTGTACAGAACTACAGGGTCGAAAAACAAAAAAATTTGGCATTCGAAAATCAGACGTCATTAATTAATTACAATTATGTGTTTAAGTAATTTAAAAAAAACAAATATTAACATGAAATATTTGTTAAAAAAATTGCAAACAGTTAGACATGAACAACCAAACACGAACCCATACTTATAAGTTTGTAGAGTCGCAAAAAGGAGGGCACTGCTCATCATCCACCATACAAACCATATCACTATTTGAATACCTCATTCAATAATTAAAAAAATTTAGAACCATTGACAAAATTAGTTACAAGAACTGTATATCAAAAAATTAACCAAAAAAATCACTGGTATTGCCTGACAAGTACTACAGGATCCCGATGTTCCGCAGATATGACGGCCAGCATCATATACACCGATACCCAAATAACACCCATCACACATAACAATGTTACATTCAACCAAAATTTATTAGAAAAAAATTATTTACTTCTTAAATTGTAAGGACAAGCCTTAGGGAGAGTGATATCACTATCAATTACACTAGGGGAGGATACCTCCCTAGGGATGAAAGAGGGATGAAAAAGCAAATTTTGCCTCCTATGAGGACATAGACGTAAACGGTCTATATGAACAGTTAGTTTAGGTGCCTTTGTATTGTCCAAAAGTTGTATTACATAATCCACATCATTAAATTTTGACAAAATAGTAAACGGACCATCAAATTTAGGTTTAAACACATTAGTATGTTTTAAGTAAACAATATCACCAATATTCAGTGATCTTAATTTTGCTTTCGCACCTTGTCTCGAATTTTGTTTGACTTGTGCTCGTTCAGAATTATGGTAAGCATTTTCATATGCAATATTGAGTTCATTCAAGGTCTCCAATAAATAGTGAGATTTATCCAAATGTATTGGTTCAACACTAGTTTCAAAACAATCAAAAATTAAGGCCAAATTACGACCAAAATGAAGTAAGTTAGGGGTGAATTTGGTTGAAGAGTGAATTGAACCATTGTATATATTTTGGTGAATTAATAAGCTGGTTGCAAATGACACACCTTTCTCATGTAAAGTTAAAACAGAAGACTTAATAGCTTGATTAATGCGTTCACTCATTCCATTACTTTGAGGATGAGCAGCACTGCTATGGGCTAATTTTATGCCTAACATTTTATTGATTAATTCAAAAACCTCAGCTTTAAACTGAGTGCCTAGATCTGTTAATAGGTATAACATTCTACCATAATGAGTAATATAATTCATTAAATGTTTAGAAACAGTCTCAGTGGTTAAATTGACTAGTTGGTTTAAAATTAAATGTCTAGAGAAATGATCTATGAAAGTTAAAATATATCCACAATTTTTAATGGGTCCTACAATGTCCATTGAGACAAATTGTCCAGGCCTCTGAGGTAGCCACATTGATTTTAAAGGAGCAGGCTTGATCGCAGACTGTTTATGTTTAATACATAATTCACAAGACTTAACATAATTACAGGTATCACTGTAACAACTTTTCCAAAAATATCTTTTAGACACAAGCTCATACGTCTTTTGAATACCAGAATGGGAAACATGACAAATATTTAACACTTTAGATTTTAATGAATTTGGAACTACAATTCTGTGTTTATGAGGAAAAACCTCAGTGGCATACATTAATATACCATCATTTAAAAAGAAATGTTCAGTCTTAGATTGATTAATTAACGTGGGATTGTTTAAAAGAGAAATAATTTCCTGAATATTTTGATCTTTACATTGTTCCGATTTAAATGTGTCTAAAGAAATTTCAAGAGGGGAGTCATTATTAGTTAAAGCATGAATTACATGGTCTTCATTTATATCAGTGAAAGGTAAAATTAGTTCAGAATCATTACTATTTAAAGCAGGTTGACAAAAATTTGGATCAGGAGAACGACTAAACCAGTCGGCTAACACATTCTCATGACCAGGTATATGTACAAACTCAAAAGTATATTCACTTAAAGCAAGCAACCAACGTGTGATAATATCAGCAGGTGATGTAACCTTGCGATAATGTTTTAGAGGTTTACTATCACTCAGAATTGTAAAATTTCTATTATAGAGGTAAGATTTAAATGCTGTAACACCCTTAAAAATTGCATATAGCTCCAATTTGATGGCGGGATAGTTTTTCTCAGACTTGGACAAAGCCTTACTAAAAAAAGAGACAGGGCGAAGAGATCCTTCATGCTCCTGCATCAAAACTGCTGAAATGCCTAATTTGCTCGCATCAGTATTTAGGAAAAACGGTTTACTGAAGTCGGGTAACTGAACAAAAGGTTTCGAAAAAAATGCATTCTGTAATGCATCAAATGCCCGCTGTTGTTCGTCATTCCATTTAAATTTAGATTGCTTTGTAGCAACTTTAGTCAACACAGCAATTAATTGGGCGAAATTTGGAATTAAATGGCGATAAAAGCCACACACACCTATAAACTTCTTAACCTGTTTGGCATTACGAGGGGTAGCAAATGAAGTAATTTTGGCTATATTGGATGAAGTAGGGGTTATACACTTATGGGAAATTACAAAACCGAGATATTCAACAGAATCTTTAAAGAAAGAACATTTATTAGGAGCTAAAGTTAAGTTGTATTTAGTTAAAATTTTAAGTAACGCTGATATTCTATTAGTCATTTCCTCAAAGGAATTTGCTCCGATTAGGAAATCGTCTTGATAAGCGTGGATACCTTTAATACCCTCAGTATTTAATTCCTCAATAATTAGGTCTACTAAAGCCTGGAAAGTACTCGCTGCCGTTTTGAGGCCAAAAACGAGTCGTCTATTAGCGAAGGATCCAAAAGGAGTAGTAAAAGTTAGTATGTCCTGTAGATGCTCAGGAAGCATAACCTGCCTATAGGCTTCTCGAATATCACACTTTGTGAAAAATTTATATGAAGAAATTTCATTAATTATAGTGCTTATTTTAGGCAAAGGGTAAGTGGAGCTTTCTACCACTGCATTAAGCAATCTTAAGTCCAAAGCTAAACGATACTTAGGTTTTCCCTGACTATTTTCTGAGTTTTTCTTTTTGACTAAGACTAGTGGAGCAGCCCAATGGCTGACATGCCTATGAATAATCCCGGCTTCCACTAATTCATCTAATTCTTGTTTAATGTCATCCCTTAAAGCGTATGGAATTTCAAATGGTAAGGTTTTTATTGCATTGTCATTTTTCAATGTTAAAGAGGGAACTACACGATCAGTACATCCTAAAGTTTTTATGGTTTTAGAAAATGCAGCAAAATTTTCCAATAAAATGTTCTGAAGAATTAATTTTTGATCAGTGTCTAAATGTGCTAAATCAAAATCAGTAGATTTTAGTTCATCTTTTCTTAAATTTAAAATATCCTGAGAAGCAGTAATTAAATTACACTGTTCTAGATTAGTACAATCATTTAAATCTACATTATTACCATCATTACTATTTTGGACAACAAAATTACAAATAATATTACCTATATTCAAGCCTTTATTTAAATGAACAGTGTTATCAGAATTATTTTGGATTATTGTATTAAAAGACTTATTATCAACAACATTAATAGAAGGATGAATTAATATCTTTGAATTATAAGTAGGTGTGAAATACACTTCTTTATTTGTTTGATTAGCAAAAGAATTAATTCTTAAATGGGCAATGGCAGTCTCGCCTGGCTCAATTGTGAGTTTATTTTTTAAAACTACATCAATCTGTTCATTATTGGTATGATTAGAAGCTAACTTATCAAAATTATTTAAAGGAATACAAAAATTACTAAATTGCGCCAACTCGTCTTGGAAGTTAATAAGAACATTATGTGTTCTTAGAAAATCAAAACCTAGAATTCCCTGAAAAGTATCACTCTTAATATCTGCAATAAAAAATTGATGTCGAAAAAAATTATTATGGATTTTAAAGGAAATTTCAGCACAAGCCGAGAATTGTAGCTGAGAATTAATTGTTCTTATTTGGACTTTTCTTGATAAGAATTTTACTTTATTATGAGCCCTGATTGCATTGAAAGTATCTAATGTCAATAATGAGACTGACGACCCACTATCGAGTAGAAAATTTACATTAACATTTTTAAAGCTAGAAGCAATTGTAGGAAGATTAATTTCATGTGAAACAATATTTATGTGTTCAGTATTCTCTTTATAGTCACAGTTAGTCAAAAACTCCCTAATTGTAACATTTGAGTTATGCATCGATTTTGACATAAACTCATTTATATCAAAAATTTTGGATGGTTTGGTGGATGAGAAGACAGTGCCATCCCCTACTGCCTCCTGCGAGAGTTTAAAGGATTGTTACCTCTATAATTAGTATTATTAACCCTCGGTCTAAATTGTTCATTTTGACTAGGAATCGGTGGCGGTGGATACTGCGGTGCAGTGAACCTGGGAGAAACCATGGGGAACTGTGGCGGAAAAGAATGCATCGCCAATGGCCCAAATGAATTTTGTCTTAAATGTCTGAGATACATTCGACACACACTCATGATATGCCCAGACCTATTACAGAAAACACAGTGAAGGTTTGAAGTTGGGCGAGGTTGTTCATGTCCAACCCGATCCTGGTTCTGTACAGGGTGAACTAAAAGGGGACATAATTTAGTGCTGTGGGATTTCTGACATATACTACAATTAGACTGCATAGTCTCAATTCTAGTTGTCAGCATTTCGAGTTGTTTTGAAATTAAGGTGAGCTGATCAGGTGCAGCAGAAGCACACTGAGTCACCGCATGAGCTGCGACTAAAGGAGTAGCCGATCCAGCTAAAGATTGCTGTATTGTCACGATATGATTGGCCCTTTTGACCATCTCGCGGTAATCTTGTATTCCCTCAATGAGAATAGTCTCCTTAAGGTGCAAAGGGATTGCAGATAGGAACTGCATGGCTTTTATCCGAGACAAAGCTGATTGGTCATTAATAAAGTTATATGCCTTATGGGCAAGAGAATCTATCCTATATTCTAAATTTTTGATAGTTTCAGAGGGCAAAAGGCTGATTGCCTGAAATTTTGCCAAGTCAGCCGAGGAAGAATCTTCTTGTTTGAAAAAATTTTGAAGCAGCTGACATGCATCCTCGAACTTTGTGACCACTCTACATTCAGGTGAATTCTGAAAAAAAGTGAGAGCAGCCCCAGACAATTTTGATTTTAACAAGTATAATGCAGCCGCATTATCAAACTGATTTAATTTTACTAGATCTTTAATTTGGTTCAGGAACCACTCTACATTCTGAGAATTTCCAGAAAATTCTGGACTATTGAAATTGAATTTAGGGGTTTGCCTATTGGCCTCTATGTTATTTACGTTGTCAGGCATAATTATTGGATTAGAATACGTTCTATTACGGGTTTGAATTGGGGTCATCTAATGAAAAAAAATTAAATAATGATAGTATCAATTACACAGGTATTATTACTAATTGTAACCTTTTGATAACCTCATGAAAATAATGTACACATTGAAATATAATAAATTTAAGTATCAAGAAAAACACAATTAAAAAATTAGGTAACCCTTCAAATTACTGTTAATCATATAACGATATACTTGCATAAACAAGAAATATCAACCATTAGAAAAAACAATATTGTCATTAATTATTTCAAAGTGCAAATAAATACCCAAAAAAATTTTAAAAACAAATTAATCATAAATATGTAATTGTAGTATAATAGATTAAAACACTAATAATTTATCAATATAGGAGAGTAAGACATTGGCAATTCATATTAAAAATCAATGCAATAACCTTTCAACAAAATAATCAATTAAATTATCAAACATGACCTGATTCAAAAGCATAAGAAGCAAAATATTTAGTTCACATAAAATTTACCAAATATTAAATAATAATTATTATTTTAACCAATTGCTGTGAAAAAAAAATTTTTTTTAAATAAATTATGTAAACATCAATTTTATAAAATAAAAGGAATCTTATTTTTAAATTGTTATATGAAAAATTATTTACCAAATCTTATCCAATTACTACTTATTATTTAATCAAAAAAATATTTAGATTAATCATCCCAATCAAAATCGTTATTTTTACTCACTATTATAAAACAATTGTAATATTCAATTACAGAAATTATGACAAATAATTATTATTTACTCAACTTAAAAAAATTATCTATTTGGTTATTGTATGAAACAAATTAGTAAATAACCAAAACAAGATATTAATGAACTAATCAAAACATAAAGTCTATTAAAAAAATTCGATTACATTGCATAATTTATTATTGTTTATTTGGCTATTATATCAAAAACTATTGAAATAAACAGTTCATTTCCTACTCCAAACTTAAAGAAATTTATTGAAATTAATTTGTATTAAACATTGAATAATAATATCTTACTTTACTCATAGTAAAAAAATTTAATTTGAAATAATACACATTCCCTGGTCAAAATAAATATAGTTAAAAACTATATACACCAACCGAAAAGCGGAACGGCACCAGATGCCCTGTTACGGTTGGGTATAGAATAAAAATGAAAAGTTGCAAAAAATGATAACAATTTAGAAAGAAAAAAAAAACTAAAAAATTAATGGCCGGGTGAAACATATAGTTAGTACATTTTTTTTGAAGTGGTGTCGCAAAACTTTTATAACCCATGAGGAATAGTAAATTTTCTTCTTCAAAAATCAAGTTCCAGAAGATAACAAGTATATTCTAAAAAAACATACCTTCTTCTCCATAGAAGCTACCTGCGTCTAGGATGAAACAAACAGAAAAAAACCTTGGCTAGTGAAAATGAATTAGTCCAGTTCTTTTTTTGAAAAAAAATCTTTGTTGTTTTATTGGAGAAAAACATGTTAAAAATCATCATATTGAGGCACATCATGTAAGGAATCATCAATGGCACATCCTAAAAATGTGGTAACTAGTGATAACTGGAACAGGAGACCGGACTTATTCTTGAAACGGAAAAGCTGCCGACATTCTTTTTGAGATTTTTTTTTTTGAAGAGATTAACAAGCAGGAGATATCCCGATCATGAAGTTAGAAAATGACTGTGAAGGATTTCCATCACTGGCGGTGGCTGTTCAGCGGATCATCTTAAAAGCTGGAGATTTATCAGGAAAATTCTTTAGTAGACATTAATCCGAGACAATGAAAAGGACAGTAGATTGACCACATGGCGGTAGATGAGTTAGTTACAGAGAACAAAACAACAAATAAAGATGGCGCAAGGAAGCCATTCTTCCAAAAAGCTTCTCCACCTCAGGGAGGTGGGAGCAAAAAATATCAAAAAAACTCCGTTAAGCGGAGGGCAGCAAATTACTTGACCATCAAAATATCGAAAGCCTCTCGTCTTTCGCGCTCTTCCTTTTTATAAGATACAAAAACTTAAAGTTGAAGTTGTATTACATGTTGTGCAAGTTAAAGTTAAATTATCTAAAAATTACGAGTTGAGACGAAAAATTGATTATACGTTAACAGTTACGGTTGAGAAACACAACATACACGCGGAGATGAAAGATGCCGACAACCAGTGCGAATTCTCAGAAAAAAAAGGGTGGAATGTTCTCGAAAGAAAGGGGCTCTTCAAGGAGCTGGTAAGGAATTTCAGGGGGAGAATGTCCAAATTGCGCTACCGCTTAAGGGGCTAAAGAAAGATGATGAAATAAAAATGTATTACAAAATCATAAATTAAGTCAAAAGAATTAGTATTATTGATTAAAAAAAAAAAAAGGATATTTAGAAAATTAGGCTGTGACCTAATGTCACAATAACGGAAAGATACGTAGCATTTAAAATAAATGCGAGCATGTGCTGTTGCTTCAAACGTACGTACGGGAACGCACGGAAGCTAAAGTAAACGTGCAAAATCTCCCTATTGTTTAGAGGGCCAACGTTATGATTCAACTTAAGATGATGATGAAGTTTGCTTACCTTTATCTAAAACACTAAAGACCAATGAATTTCGAAACTCCCAATTTCGTGTTTCATTCGGTTATTTAATCTTATTAACGATGTCTTTTAAAGAAAATGCTTTGTTCTTCAGAACCATTTAAATATGAGAAATATCGATCTTTTAAAAATTTTTCAAAGGTACGCCCCTTTCTCTCTTACATAATTTTCACAATAATATTAAATATTTTGTAGAGCTATTTTTGGCAACTTTATTAAATGGCCATGTTGAACTGTATTATGAAGCAAAAAAACCTTGTTAAACTTAATTATTCCATAATTAACTTGAACAAATATGTAGATCAATTCGGCGTTTTACTAAGCTTGCAACTAGTTTCAACTATTTTACAGTCAATGTTCCAATATTTTGGTTTGAGTTAGAGCAGATTTTAGCGCACTGCGAAAAGAAATATGGTCAAAACTTAGAAGAATATGGTAAAATTTTCCGTCTTTCTGGCTCTATGAGAACACCAAAAAGGTAGGTAATTTTTAACAGATTACTTTGGAAATTATTTTGATAAAATCAACTATAAAATATGGTTCTATAATGCGTGATAAAATTCGATAAATATGGAAAAATTTAGTAATTTCATCATGATACCTTAGAGCATCCTATAACGAAACATTTATTCGGTTAAATTTAGTTTTGTATTTTTTACTAAATGTGTTGTAATAAGAATTATAGTTTTAAAACAAGAATTTCGGGTAAACCGTAACCATTTGATCGAAAAATTACCAAATGAGAGGTCCAAATACCGTATATTTAGGTATAATTAACCGGCATTATAGCTTTTATAAGCAGAAATGTCATCACAATACAGTAAGATGATTCTACCAGATTTTTTTTTACGCGTTAGAGTGCAAAATTCTTTAAGTAAGCTGAGCTTACTTGATATAAACCAAAATAAAAAATTAGCTTTATTGGTTCTTTGATTAAATTTCAGCATCATTTCAATTGGGAAAATTTTTGATTTGATTGTAAAAATCTTTTGTCTTTTCTGGCGAAATTAATTGTGCCAGAAGTGTTTAAAGTGATATTTCTCACTTAAAAGGTTAATAAAATTATTTTTTTAAAACAAAAATACACCGCACTAATAATATTAAAGGAGCTGTTGACGTAAAAACAAATATATCATACACAGTTAAATTCAAAAGAAATTCAGGTTTTTGTTTCAGATGAAATAAATCTCTTTAAATTATCATTTAAGGCGTGAGGTCATAAAAATGATTATATTTGTTTTCAATATTGTCTTTGTGGTTTAACAAGTTAAAATGAGCTTACAGTTTATCACCCACTTACTTCAAGCATTTGCGTCAACTTCTTTTTGGCTTTTTCTTGGAAAAGCAAACCCTGTTTTAAGAGATTCCTGAGAAATTAAGCGACTCGCGTGTCATCCTTCTCTTGGCACAAAAGCGATACTTATTTTATAGTTATTATCTCTTTAAAAAACTATGATAGGTTTCTAAAATTGTTTTTGAAATACAAACTAATATAAATTAAGACCAAAACTAGATGTACTTAATAAATATTTAAAGTTTACTTTTTTAAAAGAGGAAGAGTTTTGAGATAAATGTTTTTTATATCTAAATTCATAAAAAAATTGAAAAAAATAAAATCATAAAAAATTTTTAAAAGGTCAATATTCAATAAAAAAAATTTGAATTGATGAAGAATATCGACTGTGTAAAAAAGAATGTTAGTACTATTGAGAGACTACTTTTAAAAGCAACCAAATAATAATAATAATTTAAGAAAAAATTATAATAAATTCTTAAATATTTTTTTATTATTTATAGCCCTGGTGGCAGAATTTATTGAGCAAACCTGTAGTACAATTCACATATGTAAGGATAGTAAAAATTACGCACCAAAAAGTTTATATTGTAAAAAAGTTATGTTGTTTTAATTAGAATTTTATATAATACCTTTGAAAATTAAATAAATCGTAATATTGCCAGATATCAAATAAAAAGAAAATGAAAGGTAAAACAAAATCAAAATTTTTATTGCTTCATTTTGAATTTTTTCGTAAAGAAACTTAACTAATTATTTGAAAATCAAATATTTATAATCAAATAAATTGCATCTTTGTCTCTCTAATAATTGCAAATCATTGCAAATCTGCAAATTGCATCTTTGGTTATAGATTATAAAACTTTTTGTACCTTTATATTTGCAATTAGAATAATCCGAATCTACAGCTCAATTTATTTTTGAGTTAGATTTCAAACGGGAAAAATTGTCCTTTATCTTTCAACGAAAAGGACAGAAAAAACTTTTTATTTTTTCTTTGCTTTTCATTTTATCTTACTTTTCTTCAGCAATTTTTTATCCGTTTCTCCTTCCTCCTTCCCAAATCTAATATAAAAAAATGATTTTCAGATGCTGTGATAATATGCATCGCTGAAAGGCTACCAGGCTTACACTACCGTGCGAAATAAAAAATCAACGTAAACAACATAAAATTCAAAATTGAGATTTATATATGTATATGTATGGCATCTCCATATCAAGGCTGGCGCTGAGCATTCGCCACTTCGCCAAATGCGATAAAATCGTAAATTTGGCGAATAAAATTGCGCATTGGCAAAAGTATTGGCTAATCATTTTTTTCTACTGGAAAGAAAAATATATTTAACTTGATTCTCAAAATTACTTCAAAATGAATTTCTCTAAACAAATTAGTATTTTTATTTCGATTTCAGTAATTTTTGGAAGATGCGCCGCATAACTAATTAGAATTGGGTCCAAATACTATAAACCTGAAGCAAACTACCATAAAATAGCTTTCTATGAGAAAAAAAATTAATCATAAAAATTTGGCATTCGGGGACGACTTTCGAAAATTGGCGAATACTTTTCTTATTTGGCTAGTTTCCTGTCTAATAATTTGAAATCCTTACAGAGGGTCCTGCTAAACTGCCATGATAAACTACATGTTTCTCAAAAATAAATTTTCTTAATCAGTTTTCTGACATTCTATTTTAGCCTTCATAGCATTAGCAATCGAAAGAAAAAAGTTGTCACACTACTTTTGTCGGAATCTATTGTGAAGTACTTGCGTTGTTTTTCAATTGCGCGGCAGTGCAGCTTTATATAACTTTAAAACGGAATAATGAAAACCATATAAATGTTTACTTTCATTTTACTTGCGAAAGAGAAAAGTTTTTAATAATTATCTCAAAACCAGAATGCCTTTATAGAGTTGAAATTAAATGCCTCAATAATCTAGATTTAGTTTTGGGTATTTAATCTTATTCAAAATCATAAAAATAATTGAATGAATTTTTGCGCAAAATATATATTATATTAAATGATCTGAAAAAGAAAACAAGACAGTAAAGTAGCAGTCATTACCAAATCCACTCTTAAGCATTCAATAAAAACTCATTTCAGAAATACTGTAAAGTAAAACATTAATAATGTTTTGAATTAGTTTCCCTACTAAAATATTTGGAAGAATTTCAAAGATATGCAAAAGTTCTTCGTAGAAGCATCAAAACTATTGATGGTGAAACTTCATTCAAATTTATTGAGTTTTGCTTTTCAATTCACTTTCAATTTGTTTACTTTGACACACCTTAAACCACATTTCTTAATAATTAAATTTTTTATCAACATTAATTTTTTAAATAGTATTACGTAAAACGTTATAAGAATTTCTTCGCAATATTTTTCATTTGACTTGCGTGAACTGGCGCGATTTTTTATTTTCAGACGTAAATTCCTAATAAGTACGTCAAATTTTTCGATAACCTTCGCCAAATAAAAATAATGTTTGCTTTTAAGAGTTCTATGTTCTCTTATAAAGGTAAATCGAACGATATGGTCATATAATGATACGTTTGTTTTGCGCGTTTTGTTCAAACTGCCAATTTCTTTTTATTTCAATAGTAGCAAATCCTTATAAAGAAAATAAATATATATGTAAGAGAAATAGATTGAGTTTGACTTAAAAATATTTCAAATTTACTAACAAAATATCTAAAAAACATTATTTGCACCAAACTAACTCAAACTTTAATGATTTTTGACTCATGTGTATAAGAATGATTTAATTTACGCAAATTTGAATAAATAAGATAACGAATAAAAATAAGAATAAGCAAAGCACAATTAACACTTAGACAAAACTATATATACATTTTTATGAAAATTTTGCGTTTTTTACTCATTGTTAAATACAAAATTAAGTTTAATATTTTAATAAATAAGTTTAGAAGTAATAAAAATTAGAGCTGCATTAGACTATATTACTTGACTGAAAACTTCATTCTCTTCAAAAATATACAATAGTTCCATTCCATTAACATCAGTTCATCCTAATGCCCTGTAATCTTGTTTTGTTCATACGAATGTTGATTCCCTTGTCAACTAACGACATTAGTTCTTCACCACATTTACATAGCACATAAAAATACATTTTACCCTGATTTACTTCCCTCAGCCACTGTGGTTTTTCTTCTTCTAATTCTCTTTTTTTTTGGGGGGGGGGCTACTGTAGTTTTTCTACTTTTGTTTCTCACCTTTAGTTTTTCCTTTTTTTCGTTGGCAGCTTTCCGTTTTTATTTAAAACGACTTTTGTTTCTTCTCATTCACGTCTGACAAGTCTTGAAAATGGGTGCGTGTTTTTGAGCGCTATTACCATTTTATATATTTTTGAAGCGAATGAAGTTTATAGTACTGTAATATCTTACCACTTCCGCTTCTTAAATTACTCATTTTTTGAGCAAAACTATTTAATATTGAAATTGTTTCCTAGGTTTAACTTAAAACCTTGCAAAGAAACACTAAAAAACAGAATAGGAATTTTATTATGCAAAACTTAGACGAAACTTTTGCAGAACCTTTTAATTGGTTGCAAAGTAAACAAACAATTAATGTTAAAAAAAAACAATTTTTCTCAAGAACTGAAAATAAAAATAAAAAGTATTTAATAGATTGGACAGATGTAAAATGTTCAGATCGCCCAGACAACGATCATTTACTAAACTTTTAGCATAAAATCTTTTATTTGAAATTGAGTATAAAAAAAGTAAATTATTAATACCTACAATAAGTATATAACTAATAAAGAGATTTTGCGTACGGTTATAATTTCCCCTAATTCTAGCGTTTACGCTATTCGAGCTTCATAGCGCATATGCGAAAACTTGCAATTCATTGTATCTCTTAGGAGGTGAAAATAAAGTTAGCTTTACGGTTAGCGTAATGCAAACGCTATGCAACAGATCTCGAATTCTAATAATACACATTGCCAAATCAATTGCTTATATCATTTAAATGATTAAATTATAAGAAATCCTCATTTATTTTTCCACATGTGAAAATATTTAACATTCCCTGTAAAAATAAATGTTGGCAGCTCTGCGTAATATTTTTCAAAACCACTTTCAAAAAAGTCTTGGAGCAAAACTCAAATTACGCATATTCTTTTCATGTGACTTAAACACCGTTTATTAAATTTTGTTTCATTGTTTTAGATATCTTCACTAAACATTAAATTAGATTTTTCGTACATAATAAGCAGTAAGTAGTAGCGTCACTCATGTATTAAATTTTTCCTTTCTTTTTATCGCATAACGTGAAAGTTCATTTTTCTTCCTTTTTCATTTCTCTCAAAACTATTTCGCATGAAAACATATTTGTCAGACTATGGATGAATATTTACCTTTTTTTTTTCAAGTTGATTTCAAAGTTGTTGATCATCTGTTTTAAAAGCTACCTCTTTCTCCTTTATGCAATAATAATTACGATATAAATGAACAATCTCTTTTCGCAAATTCAAAGATTTGATAAAATCGTCAAAAAACTGTTCCCTCGGTTTTTTTAAATTAAAACTAAAGAGCAGTCACTCATATTGATTGTAAGAAAGATGAAAATAATACGTGTGAAGACGATAAATCTCAACGCGAAGTGTTCCGAGTGGTGGCGAAACTAAATAGACAGCCCTTCTACTTTAAAACTCACCTCTTTCTCCCTTATGCAATAATAATTGCCATGAGTATAAATGAATAATCATCTACATGTTTATAAATCTAAAGATTAGCTAAAATCGTCAAAAAACGGTACCCTGTGTTTTTTTAGTTGAAACTAAAAAGCAATCGCTCATATGGATTGCAAGAATGCTGGAAATAATGCGTGTGAAGCCGATAAATCTCAACGGGAAGTGTTCCGAGTGGAGGCGAAATTAAATAGACAGCCCTTCTGCTTTAAAACTCACCTCTTTCTCCCTTATGCAATAATAATTACTATGAATATAAATGAATAGTCATCTACAAATTTATAAATCTAAAGATTAGCTAAAATCGTCAAAAATCGGTACCCTATGTTTTTTTAGTTGAAACTAAAAAGCAATCGCTCATATGGATTGCAAGAATGCTGGAAATAATGCGTGTGAAGCCGATAAATCTCAACGCGAAGTGTTCCGAGTGGAGGCGAAATTAAATAGACAGCTCTTCTGCTTTAAAACTCACCTCTTTCTCCCTTATGCAATAATAATTACTATGAATATAAATGAATAGTCATCTACAAATTTATAAATCTAAAGATTAGCTAAAATCGTCAAAAATCGGTACCCTATGTTTTTTTAGTTGAAACTAAAAAGCAATCGCTCATATGGATTGCAAGAATGCTGGAAATAATGCGTGTGAAGCCGATAAATCTCAAAGGGAAGTGTTCCGAGTGGAGGCGAAATTAAATAGACAGCCCTTCTGCTTTAAAACTCACCTCTTTCTCCCTTATGCAATAATAATTACTATGAATATAAATGAATAGTCATCGACAAATTTATAAATCTTAAGATTAGCTAAAATCGTCAAAAATCGGTACCCTATGTTTTTTTAGTTGAAACTAAAAAGCAATCGCTCATATGGATTGCAAGAATGCTGGAAATAATGCGTGTGAAGCCGATAAATCTCAACGCGAAGTGTTCCGAGTGGAGGCGAAATTAAATAGACAGCTCTTCTGCTTTAAAACTCACCTCTTTCTCCCTTATGCAATAATAATTGCTATGAATATAAATGAATAGTCATCTACAAATTTATAAATCTAAAGATTAGCTAAAATCGTCAAAAATCGGTACCCTATGTTTTTTTAGTTGAAACTAAAAAAGCAATCGCTCATATGGATTGCAAGAATGCTGGAAATAATGCGTGTGAAGCCGATAAATCTCAACGCGAAGTGTTCCGAGTGGAGGCGAAATTAAATAGACAGCCCTTCTGCTTTAAAACTCACCTCTTTCTCCCTTATGCAATAATAATTGCTATGAATATAAATGAATAATCATCTACATGTTTATAAATCTAAAGATTAGCTAAAATCGTCAAACAACGGTACTTATTTTTAGTTGAAGTTTTAGTGAATAGTTTCTTCCTAAATTATAAACTTAAAATCGGTATCCTGGTTTCAGACATCACTTAAATGTAAATAAAAATCATGAGAGCTAGAATTTATTCAGCTAATTACAAAAAAAGTTGCAACCAAAAACCAGGTCAAAAATAACCAATTTAAAATACTCTTTTGTGGTGATGAAAGCAGGAACTTTTAATGAATTAAAATTTATTGTGAATTAAAATTTATTAAAAATTATTACAGATTGAAAGATCAAGGAAGAATTCAATTATCCATAAAGAAATTATTAAGACTTTCTCCAAAAGTCCTACTAAAGCCCTGTCGGGAGAAAGGTCAGAATAATCCTTTAGTATAATAATTCATTGCAATTAATTATAATTATAATAAATTTTTTATGTTTTGCAGTTTGACTGCTACCTAGTAAAACTAGTTGTAAAACTTCTCCGTTTTAGTCATCAACACTCTGTCATCAAGAAAGCAGACTAACTATTGCTTTAGCCTGCAAATTATCTATACAAATTAAAAAACTCATGATTTAAAACTAATGTTGCAAAGGTGATAAAAAAAAATTTAAACAAAACATATTAAGATCATTTCACGCTTAAAATAATTTCTTAGTACACTGTGATAGTTATACCGGCAGCTTATCAACAATCATTTCGAATAGTCTGTAAATTTCATTAATATAAGAACAATTAAAGTGATTTGACATAAAATAGCGATCAAAAAATAATGAACTTTGATAATTGGAAAAGATAAGTATTGATGTCATTACGAAAAATCCAAAACTCGCCTTCTATTATTATTTCAAAATTAGACCTTGTTTTTGTCCTACTTTATGGCTATTTCAACAATGAAAACTGACCGATAATGGGGTAAGAAAAAGAACAATTACTTACTGAATTAAAAACCCTTGAAATTATTTTTCATTCTTTCATCTTGGCTTATTTTGCTGCTGAGTCTCCTTAACTTCATTAAGAAAAACGTAAGACAAGTTAGTTATTGAATCCGTCGTCAAAACACTCAACAATTTTTCTTCGATGGTCAAATTGATTTTTTATCTTTATCGTTGAACTTGTTTACATTAAAGCCTGCTTACGTAAATGAAACTCACATACTATAAGATGAGATTCTTTTTGAATAATTTTTGTTTAATATTCTTCCCTTTACTGATTCACATCACAGACAAGATAGTTCTAAAAATGTAGCACCGTAAGTATCAATGCAATTTTAAATATGGTAATCTTAATCATTTATAATTACCATTTAAATATTATTTTAAAATCATACTATATTATTAGCGCGATTATTAATTTTAAAATGTATCTTTTGAATAATTATTATTTTAAAAATGTATCGATTGATTATTATTTTATCAAATAATCTTTGGAATCCAACAAAGGATTAAATACACTTTGTGCTATGTAGACTAGAACAATAAATAACAAGAATTAAGTTCAAAACTGTATTTTCATTTATGCTTAATTCAAGTTGTTGTTCTTTTCTTTGGAACAATTAATACATTAAACTAATAATATTTTAATTATTATCACAACTGTTTTAAACACTAAATTAAAAAAAAATTTGTTGTTATTTATGAATTTAAGTTTGCGTACATAAATAAAATTCACATAATATTAATAGCGTTTTTTAATCATTTATTTTATTTTTTATTTATTTTTTATTCTATTTTTTATTTATTTTTTATTCCATTTTTTATTTATTTTTTATTCTATTTTTTATTTATTTTTTTTGGAATAAATTTGTGTTAGATTTTCATTTTATTACTATTTTACTTCTAAAAATGTAGAACTGCAAGTATGGAGAAATAATAAAATATAATAGTCCTTAATTTAAAAATTCATCTTATTTATGAATATTTTTATTTAAAAAATACCCTTTTAATAAGTAGAATTTTAAATAAATAATAATTAACTGTTAATATTTTAACAATAATGCATTGTTCCCTTTTTTAGAGACTGCAAATTAGCACAATTTCTGCGGGCAACTTCTAAAATTTTTAATATTTTTTATCAAAATATATGAAAAAATTTAAGAAGTGGTAGTTAAAGTTAAGTTTTACAAGAGCCTTTGTTAAGTTATCCCTAACATTTTGACTTATCCCTAATTTATCCCTAATATTGAACATCTAATGCTGCATTTTTTCAAGTAATTGCAGTATTAAATGTAATGAATACATATCTTCTGAGTCACATATTTTGTAATAATAACTGAACTAGAGTGAAAAGGAAATGTTTTTTCCTAGATCATTTTAACTTTTCTACTTGGAGAGAAGAAATTCTGGTAAAATGTATTGCATAGTAATGACATTTTTGTCAAAATAAAACACATTTTTGGTTGATAAAACCGAAACATGTGGTATTTAAACCATTCATTTGGTAATTTTTCCGTTCACATAGTAACGGTTACCGGAAATTCGGATTTCGAAAATTACAGGTCTTATTACTACGCATTTGAAACAAATGCAAGTATGAAAAGCTAATTTAACCTAATAAAAAATTTTCATACCATGTTCTAATGTATCAAGATAAAATTGCCAAATGTTACTTAATTACCTACATTTACTAAATTTTATCACACATTATAAAACTATATTTTATTAATAATATTACAAAACTCATTTCCAAAACGCTTCGACTAACGCTTGTAAATAAAAAATTTTTGGTATTCCCATAGAATTAAAAACACGGTTAATTTAAATACATGCTGGTAGATTTGACCATACATTTTTCTCAGTACATGATCATTAAAAATTATGTATTTTATTTTTTAAAACAGTATTTTTACTGTATGAAAACATATCGCATGCAGTCTGTGAATATAAATATTAATTTTTACCTACATGATTTTTATTATATTTTTTCGTCAAATTTTCTTGTCTTACCCACGTTCAGTTAATAAAACTTTATACTACTTTCATGAAAGCAAGAAACAAATATCATTCTTAAGAGCATTGTTTGTATAAAATCATAAAATCAGTTCGATTTTGGAGCGGAATTTTAAGTGTATAATTAATTAAGAATTTTAAGTGAATTTTAAGTAATATATTTCCTAACAGTATTTTCCAATTTTTAAAAATCACATAATTACAAAATAAAATATTTAAATATCTTTATTTTTTTTAAATGAATAAATACTTTTCCATAAATAAATTTAAATAAAGTACATGAATTACTTTGAGATTTTGTTTGCTGTTAGATATAAAACAAATTTTGAGTGTCTTTCTCAATTAATTCCTATATACATTTTTATTCAGTTAGACAATTGTGAGAGTAAATAAAACTTTTTCGTGTATTATTTACTGTTATTAAAAGTAAAACAATACAATAAATCATGAATTTCGTAAAAAATATCACTCTTAATGAATCGTTATCTTTTTCATATTGATTAAAATCGCTTTAACTTGCATTAAAATCACATTTATTTGTCATAAAGTCGCAATTATTTGAAAAGATGCGCAACTTTCTTTCGCGATCTTTCCTTTTTATTAATTCTTTAAAAAAAAATTTAATAAATTTTCAAAAAAAGTTCTAACTTCCCTGCAGAAAATATTTTTATTCTTTTTTGCTGAAATCTTGCATTACTACCTTGCACTGCGTAATAAGAACAATATAAAATGCAATTTTCATGTAAAGAAACAGAAATAGAATAACAATCTAGCTTTAAAAAAGTAGCTAATTAAAAATTTTAAAATTATATTAGTGCAAGTAAAAGTTTTCTCATACTGTTACTATAGCTGGTATTACCCAGCTGTACAGAACAGAATGGCTTTAAAAGGTGGACCTAGTTCTCGGATTAAATTCTAGTTGCTTAACCACGTTGGGAAAAACAAACAATAAACGTTTGAATATCATCTTTTTTACGGTTATTTCACAGTTTTGATTGAATATGGTAAAATAACGATTGAATAAATTGCTATTTAACCATATTTACCGAGAAATTTCTAACAGTGTTTAATTGGCAATGAAACAAAAATGCGTCATTGAACTTAAATGAAGGTGTTTTCAATATACGCATCATTTTAAAGATAATTTCATAATGATATAACAAAACAATAACTAATGGTTATTGCGAAAATTATTAATATAAAGTGATAAACCAATAATTTGCGCAACATACACTAAGCCCGTCATGATAAAAGGAATTAAATTGGATATTAAAAATTAAAAAAAATTAGCCACCCACAATAACACTAAACTCTTATATTACACTGATAGTATGTCTAGTGACTGTTTTTCTCAGTCACAGCGTATTGAAAACTCTTTAAAAGGAAAAAGTCACTTTAACCAGTTTGTATATTTACCCTCGATTGATATTTCAAAAGACGCAATTTTCTGGACAAAAAAAAAATTTTATTACAAAGTTTTGTAATGAAAATTCACAAAAACTTCAAAATAAAAAGTAATATTTTTAAAAACCACGTTTTTGTAGTGGAGAATAATAATTTTAAAAAAATTGAAAATCGAAAAACGTGGGGCGCATGAAATACATAACAGTAATGTTATATTAGTGTGTGTATGTGTGCTCTTGAGAATATGTGTATGTATATCTGTAATTGCAATTGCATCTGAATATGGATGTGGAATATGTTTGTGTATATGCGTATGTATGTGGATGTATATGTGGCTGTGCATGTGTTTGAGTAAGAAAATGTGTATATGTATGCGTATATGTACTGTTATGTATTTCATTCGCCCCACGTTTTGCGTTTTTCAATTTTTTTTTAATTATTATTCTCTACTACAAAAACGTGGTTTTTAAAAATATTACTTTTTATTTTGAAGTTTTTTATTTTAAATTATAGTTTTTTTAATTTTTAATTTTTATTTTATATTTTTTAAAAATTGTCGTTTTTTAATTATTATTCTTCACTACAAAAAACGCTATTTTTAAAAAATATATATTTTTATTTAGATTATTTTTCTTAGTCAAGAGTAGTCAAGACTACTACAAGACCACTACTAAAATAATAGAACTTTCATTTTAAATTAGGGATACAAAAATCTTTATAGAAAAACAATACCTTTACGACTTTCATTAGTTTTATGCTGATGACAACCAAAACGATCTGGAAATGAATGAGGAAAAACTGGATCCTACCACGTGATTTTTCAGCCAATAAAAATACTCCGACAATAAAAATCTTTTCACCTGACATGTAATAGTAATTTGAAATAATGGAATCGACAACAAAAGGCAATCTCGAAAAAAAAAACTTTTCAAATTTTAATTTTATTTTACTTTGTATGTCTTTTTTCTCTTCATTTTCATGCATTGTCATCCAATTCTGAACTATGTGCCAAATTTGAAGTTTGTAGCTAGTCGGGAAGTTGATTACAAAATTCCACCCGGACAGACATACATGAAGGCAAATTTATATAAACGTGGTAAAATAAATAAAAATTGCAATTTCATAATAAAAAAATATATATTTAATTCCTTGTTGCTAGTTTTTGCTTTCACATTATATATCTTACGATACTCTCTCTAAAAATAATTGAGGAAAACATATTTTCCAGCAATTACCTTGATCTGTAACTTTATTGAAAGTAGCAATAAAGTTACCTCTTTTTAGTCACCTGTTTAACACATGTGCTTTAAGTAGCAAAAACAACAGCAACAGCGATATTACAAAAAAAATTATCAAATACAAACGTCGTTAAAGCGAACATTATAACAACGAATCCTGGAGTGTTCAAAACAAATAACAATCAATTTAAAAGGGATATATAAAGAGAAAACAAGAATCTCACTATACATTAAATTGAGTTTTCCTTTAACTTAGAATTTTCACTCTAATTCTCTTCTCATTTTTTTAATAACGAATTGTAGCATTAATGAAAAAAACTTCAGTTAATAAAAGTATTCTGCTTATTTAAAAAAAAAATCAAGTTAATGTCTGAAAATATTATAATATTTTATAAAGTTAGATACCTTTTATGGAATAGGAGAGGGTTATCAAGGTATGATAAAGCTAGTACCACTTCTGGTAAGCTATATTTTTTATTGTAACTATCTATTTTATTATTTGCAACACTAATACGTATATTGTTAAGAAAGCCGAGGAAATTTCTTTCCCCTTAACGTACATGATTTACGAATGATGATTTTTTTTTAAATAAGGGCTGAACATCTGAATCTAAATGAGATAAAAGTTAGGCAGAAATGAAAGATTAATGGTGAACACTTCTTCTAACTAAATAGTTCTATATATTTTTTTTTGCTCCGTTGTTTTAATAAGTGAATAATTTCAATAAAAAATTCAATAAACAATTTGAGCGAAAATTTAGATTTAATCGACAAAGATCGGTCTGCTTTGCTTTTTTTAAAACTTGTTTTTTTTATGCATTTTACGAGTTAATGTTAAAGTAAAGAAAACTCCAATACGTGACCACAAGCACAGGAATTTTTATTTGCGTATAAACGGAAATTCAAATACAATTTCTAATCAGCAAGGAAATACATACAGTAAATCAAATTTAAATGTATATAAATTAATGAAATGTACATAAATAAAAAGTTGCTGCTGCTGAATCAAGGGTTGCTTCTATGGCTTCCTCAGTTGTTAGTGCTGCCCGTCCAGTTGGCGGGGTTCCTGTGGCTAACATTAACCAAGACCGTCCTGCTGCTTACAAGTATACTTCAAACATGCGAAACACACTTCAGCAGCCGCAAACAGCTCAACAAGGCCGGGATAGCCTGGTTGATAGGGCACTGGGCCCATGTCCAAGAGGTCGTGGGTTCGATCCCCGCCGGCCGAAGACTCTCCGTGTAGTAAATGTTAACTGATGCACGTCAAATCTGTCGAGTCGCAAAGTCCTCCATGTTCCCATAACAAATCAATATCTCTGGGGGTACTGATCCGGGAGTTTCATTGTCTTCTGGATTGGTTCAAAATTACAAAGCTACGGAGCTGAACATTAGTAGTCGTAAACCCAAAATTGGGTCGGCTGTTCAACGACGGTTGTAAAATAAAATAAAAACAGCTCAACAAGCTGCAGCAGCCTATTACTTTAAAATGCTAACGTTTAAAAAAAGAGTCTAAAAAAAGTATCACAAATTTGTTAAGAACATTTCTTTTGAAACATTTTTAATGATATTTATGCACGTTTTGATTGTATTTTATTGCTTTCAATTTCGTTTCATAAGAACAGACATTTTTTTTTTTAATTTTACACTTGTTAGAAATAGGAAATTTTTTATGAAAAAATTTATCTTCTACTTTTTCTTTATTCCATGAATTATGCAAAACACTCATCTATAGTTAAAATAAAGTATATTTTTAATAAAATTATATATATTACTAACGAAAGATAGTAATGTAGATATAAAATGCAGATATATAATCAAACGAAACCTTAGACTTTATTAATTAAGAAAATTTTGATCTAATCAAGCATATCTTTGTATTATGGTAAGCAAACGCAATGACGCCTACCTATTAAGTAAAAACAATCCTTTCTCAGTACTTGATAATTATTACTTCTTATAATAAGTATAATGTTCTTCGACGATAGTTATGCTTCTGCATATTTTATTTCTTTAGGATATTCTGAAGAATTTCAATCTCTTAAGATTGGAATTAACTCACGCTCACAAATAAAAAAGTAAGTTTTTAAAAAGTACCAATATTACCACATTACATCATCACTTTCATTGTTAAAATTGCCAATGATGTTCTTTAATTGCAGGTGTTTAACGAAATCAAAGAACTATCAAGATGAAAAATAGAGGCTTGGACAGCAAATATAGTTGGATGGTAGCTGTAGCTGGAAGTATAGTCTTCCTTCTGACGACTTGGCCGATGAGATTAGGCTCCCAACTCTTTGTATTCATGATAGAACGTTATGATACAACCCGAAAAGCAGCTTCGTTTCCGTTCTCTCTGTCCTACTTTATGCGAAGCATTTCAGGTAAATAAATTATTGATGTAGATGATGATATAAAACAATAATTCTTAGCATAATTTTTAAAGTTTTTCTTTTTCTTAATGTTGGTAAATTCAATTGACTACGCAGTTAGAAATAAAACTCTCACTTTTGACGATTTAGGAATCCTTGAGCTTTGTTTCGTTGAATTTTGTGTATCATTTCGTCACGAAATCACGTTATTTGTGACAAAACGCTTACTCTCAAATGTATTACGAAAATGTTTCCTCGATTGACAAGTGAATTGTGGGAGATTATTAACCAGAATGAAGACTAAACGATTGAAAATAAAGTGACGCAACAAGCCGGCTAACCTATATGATAATCCAGAGTTCGAATCCCTCTTCGGGCATATCTGCAATTTATCTCTCTGTTCTATCAGTATTTCTTTTCTTGTTAAAGACGGCATTGATTCAACTATATGGTGCCCATGACAAAGTGGTTATCAGAAAAGTTAGATACATTAGGAGCCACTAGGATTTTTTTTAATTGAATGAAGATAATTTTGACGAAATTCATTTCCTCGAAAAAGTTACCAATTTATTTGAGCCGTGGTGGCTCAGAGGATAGAGCGTTTGCCTTTTAATGACGTGACCCGGTTTCGAATCTCAGTGATGGCAGGTCGATACCAATTCCGCAACCGGTTCACACTGACCACAGTGTTTGCGTGAAATATCCTCAGTGGTAGACGAATTATGGGTTAGAGTCCCTTGCCGTCAGGCTAACCGTGGGAGGTTCTCGTGGTCTTCCTCGCCATGTAAAGCAAATGCGGGTTAGTTCCATCAAAAAGTCCTCCAAGAAGGCAAATTTCTCCCAATACTTGATCCCGGAAATCCCTTGTCTTCTGGATCGGGTTCAAAATTACAAAGCTAAGAAGCTGAACATTAACAGTCGTAAACCTAAAATTAGGTCTGCTGTTTAAAGTCGGTTATAAAACAAAACTGTTATTTCGGCGTTTCATGCCGTAAATAACTTTTGTTTAATTATGCAGACATTTATGCAACTATTTGATGATGATAAAGTAACATTTCTTCAATTTGCAATATAAAATTCTTTTTTTATTAAAACAATATTAATTATTTAAATAATGAGAATAACTTGTTTATTTTTGCCGATACACGCAGAATATAAGTAATTACCAAAAATCTTGTTGCAGAACGTTAGATATAGTTCCGCACACAGAAAAAAAATTCTAGTATAATTACCGTATTCTATAATAATAACTTTCATTACATAATTTAGGTTTATTAAACCAAAATATACAGTATTTAAGCCATTTAGTAATCTTTCCGTTCATATATTTTGGTTTTCAAAATTATAGTTCTTATTACTACGTATTAAGTAAAATCACAAAACTGAAAAGTAAATTTAACCGAAAATGGTTTTTATACCATGCTCTAAGGTGCCCAGATGAAGCTACCAAATTTTACTACATTTACAAAATTTTATCACAGGTTATAAAACCATTTGTTTGTTAATTTTAACCAAAATCTTGACCTTTTCGCTTCGCTAAAAATTAACGAGCTGCTTGGAGTTCCCATAGACCCAGAAACATGGTAAATTTCACCATACTCAATTATTTTTTATAATACATTTTCTCAGTGTGCTCATGGGATTTCATGTATAAAATACAAAACCTGCCAAAACCAATTTTCCAAAGTCCAGTTTTCTGTAAAGCGATTAATAAAACACCAATAGTAGGCACCATTAGAATAATATCGCTTACTCAAAGTGTTTAATAGGATATATAACAGACGCTAATTCTGAGGATATACACAACTGAAAAAAAAAATTTATATCTGGATAGAAAATTGGCCTGTCATTATCTGAATAAAGAACAGGTAACGAAAATTTTAAAGACTAGTGGCGTCAAAATGACGTTTTTATTTGATAGTCGTCTTTTCTAAGAAAATTGTACGTGTGACGTCATTCTAACGCCATTTATCATTGATATTCAATAGCACCGGAACATCGAATAAGCCTTTAGTTCTATCGGATGGTTTCAGTGAGTTTAAATGATAAGGTTTTTAAAATATTTATGTTATGCTTCTTAGAATACTTTATTTACTTTTTCGTAAAGTTTACCTCTTTTTATGGTCCTGGACGAAGGACTCTGTCATCCAATAGGCAATCTTCTCTCTAGCATCAAACAAATTTCAATAATTTTATTATATAGAGAAACATTCCGAAGAAAAGAAAGAATCTCATAATTTCACTCTTTTGCAAAACGGACAAAAAGTGTCTTTGTTTCAGATTCCAAGATTTGTCCATTATATATGAAATTTCAAATCTTTCACTGTATCGGTTTCGAATTTTTAAGTTCTAATTAATATACATTTAGGATCCAAACGAACAACGAAAAATTTAAGTTGAATTTTTTCTATTAAAATTCATTTTTCGTTAGAAATTAAAAAAATTCAAACAAAAATCCAATCAGGGTTTTAAAACCTTAACGGCATAGGCAGAATTTTTAAATCATTTACTATATGAGTTTTGAATTTTTATTAGTTAACAAATAAAAAATACAACCTATGTTTTTTAATTAAAAATCATATTTAGTTTGAGATAAAAAGAAAAGAAAACAAAAACCCATTTATAGTTTTGAACCAGAAACGTGATGGACAAAATTTCATATGATTTACTACATGTGTTTTCAAGTTCTAATCCTTTTAAATACTTGATAGCAACAAAAAAATTTAATCGGAGATTTTCATTTGCAATTTATATTTAGTTTTAAATATAAAAATAAAACATAAAATCAATGAGGGTTTTGTACCTAAAACTCCAAAGACAGCATACCTAAGCGTCACCTGGAAATAACATTTGCCACAATCTATATCCTTTTTCATAGCAAAATTAACACTTCATTCAAGTAACAGAAAAACTATTTAAAGTCAGCTTTTTATTAATTGCTCGTTATCGAAATATTACATTGCACTTAATTCCATTTCCTGGTTAGACTGAAAAGCTTAGTAATTTTGCTTGCCAAACTATTTTATTTTTCTTCTTCATCAGACTGATTTCTCAGTTTTTTTCTACTAAAGCATAATCCACGTCAAAATTAATCTTAATTTTCTGTTCAAAATGTGATCCATGTTAATTGGTTATTTATAATATCTTCATTTCTAAGAACGACGTTTGTTACGCAAGTCTTTAAACGAGAATTATGACATTTTTGTAACACCAATTTTTTTTTAATTCGGTTTATATTTCTCAGATATCTAACTGAGTGTAACGGAAGGAAAATTTATTACAGACATTTCAAGTTTCCTTTAAAAATGGATAGAGTCATTCCTTAAATATTTTAACACTGCTTAACAAACAAGAGTTTACAAAAAACATTCAAACTCATTTAGAGTAAAGAGATTTTGTCTATCTAATGAAATGTAACAAATATCACTGAAATTAGACTGTTTCTTCAAAAAAAAATTAATTACCAAAATCTTTTTTTTTGGTAGAAAAATTTGTTATGTCTACATAAATGATACCTGAAAACTCCCTCTCCTCTGTACGTTTTCCCCATTTTTAAGGGAAATGGGGATTATTAGAGAGGGAAGCGGTTTTCTTCTAGGCAGGCAAGTGAAGCTTTGTTATTTATATATTTTTGCACGCTTAATTGAATGACACCAATCACGATACAATCAAACGATTAGCTTATGCGTACCTGTTTACTCATCTGATAAAAAAACAAGTGAGATAATGTTTCCTGTGTATTTTTACGCTGATACGAATATAACTATACACGAGCCCAATAGATCGAATAGTTCGAATGTTTCGAATGTTCGAATGTTCGAATGAAGTTACAAATGTTTCCGTGTATAAAAAGCACTATTTTTGACATGAATTAGTACTCTTTTTACTTTATCGTCTAAGGGCTATATGAACATGTGACAATCATTTTCCTATGAAAGCTTTGATACTGAATTGAATGAAATAAAATTTGAATTGATTGGATAAATAGTTTTGAAGTTATAAGGGTTTTCTTATGATGTATTTTTGCACGCTTAATTGAATGACACCAATCACGAGACAATCAGGCGATTACTTTATGTGTACCTATGTACTCATCTGAAAAATCTATCTAAACAAGTGAGACAATGTTTCCTATGCATTTTTTTACGTTGGTGCGAATATGACTACACGACATAATAGATCGAATACTTTAAAAGTTACAAACGTTTCTGTGCATAAAAAGTACTATTTTTGACATGATTTAGTACTCTTTTTACTTTTTCATCTAGGGGCTATATGAACATGTGACAAGCATATTCCTATGAAAGTTTTGATACTGAATTTAATGAAGTAAAATTTAAGATGATAGGATATATAGTTTTGAAGTTATATGGGTTTTCTTCACAATAAGTATAATACACAGAAATAGTACATTTTGTACAGTAAAAAAAATCATTTCAACTTTTGAAGTATAGTATTTTTTTATTTGTATTTGGTTTCATTCGAGTAAACGAGAAAAAATACATAGAAAACAATGCATACAAAAGAAAAATAATGATTGTTATTGCCTATTGTACGTAGTTTAAGAGTTTCTATAATTTTAAAATATGATTTTTTTTAAAAGAATTTTGGGTGAAGTAATATTTAGTGCTCATCAGTTGGAAAATTTTTGATTGGTATTTAAATGTTTTTTATGAATTTTTAGGACCAATCGTCGGATTTTTTGGAGAAAAGTTTGGGTTGCAACAGGTAACTCTATTTGGATGCTTTTTATGTGCACTTGGAGTAGGAGGATGCTTCTTTGCTGAAAATATCATTACTGTCGATTTATGTCTAGGCATTATTTTTGGTGAGTAATTTAGATGACAAACAACCAAGAATTTTAAAAGCAAATCGTCTGAAAAAGAAAGTCATGAGACAACTTTTTTTAAATAATGACGTCTTACATTTAAAAAATTGCCTTTCCAATTAAAGTTACTCTTATGCGTATTAAACATCTTTTCGTGGGAACCAATCACATTTGTTTAAACAACGCTGATAAATTTCCTTACACTAAAGTTCCTAATAAAGTATACATTTCTTTATTTATTTATTCATTTTTATTTTAAAAAATGTAACTCAGAGCAAAATACATTCAGTTCTCCAGACGTTAGGGTAACTTCACAAGAAAACTGGAAAAAATTATTAATTTGTAAGCAAAATTGATCATTTAAGATCATTTCACTAGTAATCGAATCAAAGAACAGACAGGTTTAAGAAAGATAAAGTTTAAGGAATTTTAAATTTGATAAAGCGAAACGCACACACACAAAAAAAAATGTAAGTTTAACGAAAATATACTTTTAAAAGGATTTTGAACGCATATTTTATGGTGGAAAATTTATTCTGAAAGTAAACTTAAAAAAGCAAAGTTGAATTCTAGGACTTATTCTAACGTAGCAAATTTTACGATTTCAAGATTAGTGGTAAAAATTTCATTCTGATCCTTTCTTCTTTTTTCCGTTTTTTTATTTTCGATTATAGTTCTTTTTAACCTGAGTTTGCATCTGAGTTAATGTGTCTTCCTGGTACTGGCATTTTTTGGCCGCATCCGGTTCTAGCTTATTAAACTGAACATTCAATAAAAAAACTTCAACATAACTTTGAATTTAAAAATTAAAATATCATGAGCATTATCGCAAATTTTTTAAACTCACATTGGCGCAGCATAGCCGTTTCCAGCTCCTATTTGAACATTCAATTGAACGTTCAATCGATCTAAAACATTTTGAATTTCAAAATTAAGGCTGTTTCTCGAAGGCTGCGTCGTAATGTGAAATGATGTTTTGTTTGCGAATAATATGCTATTTATTTCATAACTGCTGTGAGTTTGCAACTGTTACTCGTGAATGTAAAGTCAAGTCTATCTAAAGCCAGCAATGTCTACACTTATTTTGAAAATTATGCAAAACGTTAATATGGAGAAAACCAATGTTTCATGAATGTAAAAAGCGTTTGTGGTCTTAATTTTTTAAGATTTAGTAACTTACTCCGATGCTACATTACTTGGGTTCCTAAAAATTTGAAAAAACTGAGAATAAGGCAGTGAGTTTGATAATTTTTATGGATAGTTTTTAGAGGAAAAAAATGTCCCCAAATTGGCAATTTACTAAAAAAGTTTAATAACTTTTGAAATATTTTAATTATTTGTTCGTTCTAAAACCCAGATAATTCTTCCCAGCCAGATTATATATATAGTTTAAAATTATTGCATTGCTTCAAGTATAAGGCACTTAAACTATGGCATTTTTATTTTTCTTGATGGCAGAGAGCTTCGAAAAACAGCATTAAACTAATTTGTTTGGCTTTAAGCTATTCACATACAGAATGCATTTTTAGTATGTGGTTTTAACTGAGCAGTAAGTTTAATAACTTTTCATCACTTAATTGTATGCATGATAACGCTGCGCGTAATTAGCACCATTTACTACACAACTCTCAAATTTTGTTTTAGTAATCTGATTCAATAAAAAATAGGTCAAATAAAAACTATTTCATGGTTAATGTTGAGTACACTGATAGCCTTTAATTGTTAAAAGAATGTTAATCTACCAATATTTTCCTTTGGCAAACATTCCTTATTAGAGTAAACATAAACCCATTGTGTAGAACTAGTCTTAAAAATTAAATTTTTAATAACAGTATTATAATAACAAGTAATAAAAAGTTATGCAATCAAATTTTAATAAGCGTAAAAAACAAATTTATAAATTTAACTTGTCATTATCCAATTTTCATGTTTCAAGTGGCTGAAGTATTACATAATTAAAAACATAACTAAAAGTTTTGTCACATATCGTTTTTGAAAGTTTGTGCTTCAGTGTTTTGTTATATTTCATACATAGAGCCACAGTGAATCAGGATGGAGACCGTTTCCCAATGAGGTGTCCCAGATTCGAATCCCAGAGGTGGCTGATTGATACAAATTCTGCTCCTAGCTTACACCGACCACAGTGCTGACGTAAAATACCCTCAATGGTAGGTTACAAGCATTGGGACAAACTCAAAGTCTAGTTCATCCCAATGCTTGATACAGTAGTACCCTTGTTGTTGGGATAACCGTGTGAGGTTTCTTCAATGTGACGCAAATGCTGGTTAGTTCCATAAGAAAGGCCTCTACGAAGCCTAGTTTGTCACAATGCTTTATCCAGGAGTTCCCTTGTTTTTATGGGTTGGGTTCAAAGGTACAATGCTACGGGGTTGAGCATTGAAAATCATAAATTCAAAATTGGATCTGCTGTTCAACACCGGTTAGAAAATAAAATGAAATATATCTCTTATTTGGTGATTTTTAAAAAAAATTTCTAAGTGGCTAAAATTATTTACTGAGTACTCTTGATCGAAATAAAAAGTATAGGACGCATATTTTGAATAAAACGAATGAAATAATTTCTAAGAAAAACATTTACCTATGCAGGCAAAATGATAACCATTATATTATTTTACTTTAATTCCGGAAATATATATTTGAGACTAAATTCTTGGAAAATAAAAATATTTTTTTATTAATTTTCAGGAACTGGTTTCGGATTATCAACACTAATAGTTCCTGAAATTATAAATTTGCACTTTGACCAACATAGAGCCAAGGCAAATGGTATAGTCTTTGCTGGGGGTGGCCTAGGAGCCTTCATAACACCACCAATCATTGAAATGATTCTTAATGACTATGGTGTGTCTGAGACATTTTTAATTATGTGTGCCATATTGCTCAATGCCATACCGGCAGCTATGCTCATGTCTGTACCGAAAACTAGCAAAAAAGTTGTGGAAATTAAATCACCAGAAACATTCAAAGATATTAAAAGTGTGAGACCATCTCAAGACATATCGTCATGCTTACAAGATCACGCGTCATGCTTGGAGGAAAAGCCAAAAACAAATAAAGAAATTTCGAATGTTGAGTTTCCTGAATATGGCTTTCTCAATGGTCATTACAATCCTGTTGCCAAAACAGAAATAATACTAAATGAAAAGAATGAAAATGAATCGAAGATTTGTACGGAAGACGAATACTTGTCGAAAAATCCAGATTTTAAAATAGTAAATGAATCTAAAATGTCAATGTCTGATGTCTTCTTTCCCCACGAGGTCAACTTTTCGAAATCGAACTTTCTCGGACGTTCACGTCAAGGTCGGAGATTGACCCCAGTGTTAATTGACGTGAGAAACCTAAGAAAGCCGAGTCTTCCGGGCTCAACGGAAAGCTTGCAAACACTGAATGAAATTGAAGCACTTGAAAAACTTTCTACCAAATCACCTTATGCTTCTTGTAACGTACTATGGGATCCCGTATTTTTAACCTTAACTTTGATTCAGAGTTTATCATTATACGTAATGTACATATTTTGGACAATTACAGTTGACATCGTACGTGATAAAGGGGTTCACAGAAATTTAGAAATATATTTTGTGATGTCTCAGTCACTGTTCGACATGATAGGAACAGCGACGTTGGGAATCATACCCGACAGTGGATACATGTCAGAAGGTAACTTCTGTGCCTTTTGTTTCGGAAGCATGGGACTTTCCTGCATCCTACTGATTTATGTATCTGGTTTCTGGCCAACAATTGTCGGCATAAGTATACTCAGTGCAGTGCTTGGTGGAAATGTAACCGGACTCCCCGGCATAATAACTCAGTTTATAGATGAAGATAAAAGAGGGATGGCAATGGCATCTCGGTTTATAATGTATGCCCCCATGAGCTTCACAATGTCACCTCTAATAGGTAAGTGTGAAACTTTTTAATTGATTGAAGTAACAAAAACAAAAGCATGTACAGATCGCAAAAAAATAAACAGTGCACCCTGGAAAATTTTTGATCTATTAATCAGATCTTCATGTTCTAGTACTCAATCTTATAGGTTCGAAGAGGTGACCTAAATATGTTTATTAATAAGTGCCAACGCGATACTTCAAGTTGCGATATCAAACACAAAAACGTACTTTCTCTGAATACACATATCTTCTTTTCCAAAGATTCGGATTTCTGATAGTTATAGGGGATAGCCGCAATCTGGGAAATATGGTCCCCTTAGTTTTTTCAGGAATGCGATCCAAAGTGTGGGCCCTTTAATGTAAATTTTACTCTTTTACGTATTTTGATTTATCTCAGGAAAATTTTAATCGAATAGAAAACCATTTGGCACATAATTATAAAATTCATTTGTCTAAAGATAACTCTATGTAAAAATTAACTTTTTGTAAATATTTATTATTTTATTTAATAATCGGCGAAACCATTTTGCATTGCAAGATATAATTTTTTTTTTACATCCTTTTAAAGAATATAATTTTATATGGAACTCAAAAATTGAGCAAAATCGGTTTAACAGTTCCTAATAAATCCAATTTTAAAAAAGTAATATACATGAAATTTGATTTGATGCTGCATTTAAAATTCAATTTCAAGGGTAAGTATTCAAATTTTACAGCTTTATAAAACGTTTTTGGAACGTTTTTCATATGATGTAGTTGTCGTGGTGCAAGAATATAGTGAGATAAAGTTACCATCCAAAGATTGAATTCCTTATAACAAGATTGGGTTACTTTCTATAATTCCTAAAAGATTTGACTTTGCCATGAGCAAAATATATGTTTCAGAGAACCCAGAAAGCTTTCCAATTCGTTAACTGATAGAAAATTAATTAGTAAATATCAATACAAATTAATTTAGTCAGCAAAGTATTTATATCTTTTTTACCAGTTCCTTTCATTAAGAAAATAATGAAAACAGTTAGTTAAAAAAAATAAGTATTTTTAAAAGCAAATAATAATCCATCAACTAAAAGCATAAAAAGCAGAATTACATCTTCGAAGCTTTAAATGATGGCAGAAAATGCAATTTTTAATTTTAAATGTGTAGCTTATAGGAAAGTAATGAGTTATAAATGCAATTAAAAAATTCAATTATTCAAACCTAAATATTATTTTTTGATTGTTGCATAAAAGTAATAAATTTTAATTTTTAGCATTTTTACATATTATAGAATTCTTTTGTAATGGATTTCTTTACATTTTAGAAATGGAACAAAATCCACTAAACTCAAATGATCATATTGATCATTATTACTTAAGTAAAAATAGTAAATAATTAGTATAAATGCATGAGATTATTTTTAGAATTAAATATGCATGTAATTATTTTCGAAAAAATGAACTTTATAAGCAGAAAATTTAATATTCAGTCAAATAATTCCAAAGATATAGCAAAGTATGTAAAATGTTAAATTATTATTAAAGGCTCAAAGCTTACGGCCACTCTCCTGACTATACTACTGATTAAAAAAATTGACACACATACTCAACTATACTATACTATACTATAATAGAGCTGTAATTTCTAAAAGAAATATTAGTTCCAAAAGTTGCCTATAGAGGGAAATTTGGCGCTTCGAACATAATACGAATAATAAATAAATGCATATTTGTCAACTGAAGTAGTAAATAACTTTTTATAATGATAAACAGCATTTATTGATAATTGTAAATGAATAACTATAAATGACTATAAGCTTTAGTCATAAAAGCACTTGCAATTGCAGTATAATAAAGTTTAGTGCAATACTTTTTAAAGTAACTTTTTCCTTTACTTTTTGTTAATTTGGTTACATAGAAGTATAAGTAACTCTGTGTTAAAGTTAATTTGAAATTTATGATCTGTAGATATATTTTTTATTTATTACAAAATTAACTTTCCTTTTGAACAAGGTTAAATATTTTCTGGTGAAAAATTTTCCTTCTATCGTTTTCAAACAATGTTTTACTAAATTAGAGAATATTATTGAATACTTATATATATACTTATATTTTATACTTTATTTTTTTAGTAGTTTTTATGGTACGCACGTTTAATAAGACATATTTCAGAATTTGAATAATTAGAACTTTTAAATGCAGTTGTGCTGTGCATTCAGCTTGGTTACCATTAAAGCTTATAAGTTTTACAAGATAGTTTTGAAAAATGATCAAGCTGATCGACAAGTAATTTGCAAAGCTTCTGTATTTACTAAGCAATGTTTATTTTCATTTTTGATTTTAGGTTACTTCAGAGGAACTTTAGGCTCATATGACGGCTTGATGTATACGTTGGCAGGAATGTGCACTTTGTGCACAATCTTACTTCTGATATTGCCACGAGTTATCAAACGCAAAAACAAAAGAAAGGGTCTTCAAATCAAATGAAATATTTTTGAAATACCCCTACCTTGTAAGCTTTTCTTGGAGTAAAAAGATTAAAATAATTAGCGGGGAAAACCTCTTCTGTGGGTGTTTGTTAACCGCTAGAATGAAGATAAGAGAGAGAGAGAGAGAGAGAGAGAGAGAGAGAGAGCTACTTACATCCGCAATCATTTGAACTAGTCATTAATTCTTCCAATATAGTATTAAACAAATTTCTTGTGTTGTGAAATTAGTGTTTTTATTAAAAAATATTTAAAAAAATTTTGTGTGCTTATTTCTATTTCGTATTTTCTTTGTTAACGTTTCTTAAAACGGGATATAGCATTGGGAATTATCTGACCATAAATGGAGAGCTAAATAAGTCAACAAAGTGCATGAACGAGTCTACTGTATTTAAATTTTGTAAGCAAAGAGGACCAAATTGGATACTTAGGGTATAAGATTGATTATTAGAAAAAACTTAATACAGTCGCCATACAGAACGTACACAGTTTGCATGGCGAACGTGTCATCATCTTCATCAATACCTGCATATAAATCATGAACTAATTTATTAAAATTACTGCATTTGACTTACCTTTTTCTGAAATATGCAAATCATTACAGATTTAATTTCAGGTTCTCAGTGTAACTGTTGCAAGCGAAATTACCTCTCAACATCCGTCGCATTCATATTATCCGTTGTCCATTATTAGATAGACACATATAATTTATAGCCATTTTATTCCATCAGTTTTTCATTTCCAACATTTTAAGTTTAGAACAGGGTCCAAAAGGCTAAATTTTGGTTCGTATACAATTTTTCTTACCTCGAGTCATAGTAGCGCATCACATTGTAATATTGTTCTTATAACAAATGGTGTACTCCCTCATAGTCGTAACAATCACAGTAATTGCTTCAAAATTACATTAACTTAACCTTAAACAGTTATACAAGACATAATATAATATAATTTATTGGTGCATCTATTACTAGCATTGAAGTTGCTTGAGTTCTTACTCCTTTATTAGGTTCAGAAATGAAATTTGCAGATGAGATAGTCATAGCTGTATATCAGATTAATTTAATAGTATATCATATTTTATACTTTTTGTACTTTTAAAAGTAAAAGATCTAAACAACTTTTGTATCGTAACTTTATTTTCGAATTATTTATTGCTTTGAGTTACATTTTCAATTAAAATAGTATATGTAAAAATAATGCCAAAAATGCTAATAGCTAAGCACCATTGATGAGCACTATTTATCAGACACTCCTATTTATTTTTAATTGGTTACTTGAAATTTGAAATACCCAATTGTCAGAAAATAATTTATCGCTGATTAGACAGAATTTTTACAAAATAGTGATGAATCTCACGGGAGTCTCCGACACTAGTCTAAATCAAAAAATATGACTAACAAAATACAACAACAAGCAATACCTAATTTTCTCAGGTAATTTTAGTGCTTTCTCGTGGTGAAAAAATATTTATAAAACAAACTCTGTGTGTATGTGTGTATTGCTTGAAAAATAACTTCACTGAAAACTAAAAAACGCAATTTATCATCCATGAAGTCTACTTTGTCCCTAATCGAAGCATATCTAATAAAAATCATCCTCATAACCACGAAAGTTTTCTTTGATGATTTGTAAGATAAACTAATTGAACCTTAGGCAAATTTCCGCATAAAACACTGCAAACGCAAAGAAAGGCAATTGAAATTAAATAATGCTGAATATCTTGTCAATACTCTATACACTTTATAACACTATTCCGATTGAGTATGTCATCGCAGCATTATAGTTTAAATTCCACCACGTAATCAATTGTAATCAAAGAAATGTACAGGTAATTTACCGTTACTGCAAGGATTATCATATTCCACAAGTAAAGCATCGATGTTCTTATAAATTTAAAATGCCTTTTATTGAAGTTATACTTCTTATGCGACTTCCAACAAGGTTGCGTTAAACGTTTAACGCTTCATTTTTATTGGCCGGGAAATCACGTGGTAGGATCCAGTTTTCCCTCATTCATTTCCATATTGTTTTGGTTCTCACTAGCATAAAAATAATAAAAGTCATAAAAGTATTGCTTTTCTATAAATATTTTTTTAGTTTGTTTTGATACACATATAATTTAATAGGGTAGTATTTTTTATTTTCAAATTTAGTGGATAACAATTGTAAAAAATGAGTGAAAACAATCCCACGGACAATGCGACGGACTTAAGGTTATGTCAAGGTACGTCTCTTGTGAATATCAATTGATTGTTTCTCTTCTGAAATTACATTATGACGCATTCACATACATTATTAATACAAACACATTTTCCAGGGCGAGACGATGAGGCAACCACAAGCACTTCCACTGGTTCAAGAGGTCCACGAGGGAAAAATGCACAATATTACCGTGATTACAGAGCACGGAAGCGAGCGGAGCAGAAAAAAGAGTCGTTGAATAGAACTAGCGATCCTTCTACGACTGCTGATTCTTCTACAAATAACGTCGCAGGTTGCGAAGTTTAACTTCTTCCGCGCGGAGGGACTCCACGCACTATTTTTTTATTTAAGCACACTTTTATATCAATTATTGTTTGATATAAAGATAAGTGTGAAATATTATCAAAATACTGTGTATATAAGTGTAAAATATTGTCAAAAGATGAGTGTAAAATATTTTCCCATTCGAAACTAACGCATTTATTCTTAGTTAATTTTTATTCTATAAGTTATTCAACATTTAAAAAAAACAGTTTTGAGCAGAAAATAATAATCAAAACCATAGCATGAAACAGTATACCCATTCCTTAAGATAATTTTTACAGCATTGGACTTTAACTTTCCAAAATCGACAGTATCACCAAAGACAAAAAGGATTAAAATAAACTTTAATAATAGATAGTAAACCAAACTAAACTCAGTGGCACGACAGCCCATAGAGGGCCAAGGCCTACTGTGCCCATCTCAGTTTTCTTGACTTAGGGCTCTGGGGTGCAGGAGCAGATGTTCCAGTTTAGGTGGTCAGCCGAACGCGGAACCCTCAGTGTTTAGTTCCCAAGCATGCTTGGTGCTCATTAATCGACCCACTGAAGGGATGAAATGCTGAGTGAACCTTGCCCGGCCCGAAGATCGAACCCAGGACCTGTGGCACGGGAGCGCGAAGCTCTACCACTCAGCCTCCGAGCGTTGATAATAGATAATAATAGACTTTAGAAAATAAGACTTCTCCCAAACATTAGCGTAAGATGTTTTAAATTATTGAGAATTGATAATTGTAAAAACTAAGCATGAAAAAATATTAACCTTTACATTTATTTCTAATTTAATGTTATTAATTTATTATTCTTAGAAAAAGCATTGTTTAATAACGGTACAGGACAAATTTCAAAAGAATTTGCAGCGAATGACACGAGGCATCTTTATGCAAAGGTTCTAAATAATGTATAGAAAAACTTTATTATTTATATAATTTTGTCTAATACTTTTTGTTTTGTTTTATATAAACCAAATTTATATAAACAATATTCTATTCTTAATCTCTATTTTTTAAAGAACAAACTGCTATTATAATTTCATATAACTCTTTTCTTACACGGAATATACAAACATAAAATATATTTATTAAATTTCCTGAATGTATTGAATATTAAAATAAATTTTTAAAAAGTGAGATTTTCTTAAATATTGTTTGATTTTAAATTGTAATTTAAGAAATGCTGTGCATCGCTTTTGCTAACTATATGGAAAAAAAAATTTAAAAAATTATAATTTTATTTATTTTACAATCATGACAAGTGGTAATATGAATTTATTTATTTGTATAAGTTAGGTAAACTAATAACCACGAATTTATACAAATATATATGCCCAATTAAACAAATTTCAGTTTATGTAACAATCAATATTTTAAAAGACAAAACCTGTCTTGGAACAAACATAATTCTAATCATAATCTCAATTTTTAAATTTAAAAAATTACAATTCTCTTAGAATCTATAGCTTAATCTTAGAAGCTATATGATAGCAAAACAGAAAATGAATTTTAAAACAATAGATAAAATTTTAAGAATGTAATTTGCGCATTTGCTTAGCATTTGCTATGACTACCTTTTAAATTTATTATATTATAAATTCAAAATATTTTTACTATCTAATGACCATGTACAAATTTCGAAAACTAAAAAATTAGCCATGAATTTAATTTGAATAAATATCTAAATCAATCAAACTTAAATCTCTTTTATTTTAATCAACTTTAAATGAAATATTGTCAATTATTTAACAATTTATAGCAATATAAGTAAGAGTTATTTTGTTTCCTTTGGAACTCCAAAAAGTTTATGCTAGTATCCTAAAATCGGATGCAAGAAGCAAGTTTAAACCCTATTCTCAAAATCCATTCATCAATCCCCAAAAAAACGAATTTTAATGTAGATATTATCCTCATTTGTAATATTATAATTCAGAAAATAAATTTTACGCATATTTTCTTGAATTAAATTTAATATTTATTCAAATTTAATTTTGTCTAAATTAAATTTTGTCTTATGCCATTCAAAAAATGATTTCAAGTTTTAAGTAAACTAAATTTATTGCCGGGAATACTATTATTTCTAAAACCATATAAGAAAATACTATTTTTGGCAAAGTTAGCACAAATAAAAGAAATTGTTGTAATCATTTTTTACCTCAAAAAAAATTTACCAGTTCCTCCAAAGCTTAACTAAAATCAACTATTATCCAACTATTGTTTTTAAATCTTTGAATTAAAATGATTTTGTAAAGACGAGTTGAATTTTTTTTCTTCAAATTTTAGTATTATCTAGTTTAATATATTTGTTGCCGTATGTAAATCCACTTTCGGATAAATCGCTGACAACCAACCAACCTATCAAATTTCTTCTTAACTTCCAGTGTGAACACACCTTGAAATTATCCCCGTACTTCATATTACTCTTTAAATATATACTTTCTAAACTGGTGACGTGGTCATGTAAGCATATTTTCAAATCATCTATTAGGGATGGGCGTGGAACTAAGATGCTATCTCTTATCTCTACACTTTTTTTATATTGTTTACCATCTGAATACCTATTTTTCGTGCGATGAGAAAGAAAATGTAAATAATCAAGAATCGGTATTAATCAACATTGCAAGCTCATACTCATAACAGAAAGACAGAACAAAATTAATTACGTTAATTCCATTCATTGTTATTTTTTTCCGGGGCTTTACGTTATTAGATTAATCAACGCATGTTTTTTGAAGCTCATCCTATCAAAATAGAGATTAACTGTATTCATTATCGATTGACATTATACTATTGCTCGGGGTCAACTTCTGATAGCCAAAAAATACCATAATCAGCAATTTTTTCTGGAATCTGTTCCTTTCTGTGAGCCTTAAAAATTCTATTTACACTGTACGTATAGCAAATATCTTGGTACCAATGTTTGTATATTTCGTACTTCTGAAAACATCAATTTAAATGATACAATCAGCATTATTACAAAATTAATAATGAGTCAAGAATAATAATAGCCAAAGTTTTATTCACACCATTGATAATTATTTAAAAGTGGTACTAAATATTACGGATATTGAATTTACAGGTGCTGCACATAGAAAAAAGGTATGGTCAAAATAGCCAGAATATGGTAAAATTTACCGAGTTTCTGGCTGTATGGAAATACCAAAAAGCTCAGTAATTTTACCGAAGAGTCTTAATAATGGTATCGCTAAAATCAACAACAAAATATTATTTTATAATATGTGATAAAATGTAGCAAACATGATAAAATTTGTTAATTTTATCATTACTCTTAACAGCATGGCACAAACTATTTATTCAGTTAAATTATCTTTTTAGTTTGTATTTTTTACTAAATGAGTGGTAATAAGAACTATGATTTTAAGAACAAAAATTTCTTGTAAACCATTACCATATGAACAGGAAAAACTACCTCATAAATGGCTTAACGTATATTTTGGTTTTATTAACCAGAATTTTGTTGAAGCTCGTTTTATTTACCAGAAATGTTATGACCATACGGTACAGTAATTTTTACTAGAATAGTTATATCCATGAGAGACAATGAGAACCAATCTTATCAATTTACGTTCGTGATTTAAATCTGATGGAATTGTTTCTTTACCTCCTCCGAAGGAAAATAAATGCCCCAAAACGGTGCTCGGAGGAAGTTTTTAAGTATACATGTCCATCGTGTCTTTAAAAGTATAAACGCCAAATTTGGCGCGGATCGGTTTAGAATTGCGGATTTATATAAGGTACTTACAAAGCATACGTATAAACCTCCTGCTGCTTTACTTACACAGATGTTTTATTTTAAAATTATAGAACTATTTTTTGCTATCGGAAAATTCAGTCTCAATTTCTGGAGCTTTTCATACAAATGCAATAATATATTTTGCTAGGGCGATAGTCATACAATTTTAAAAACAATCTTTGCAAATATTAATTTAAAATTAGAGCTGAAGAATAAAAATTAGATTAGAACTGAAAAATTTAAAATTGAAGCCGAAGTTCTATATTTTCGTAATTAAATTATTTATAATTTATTAATTTATTTAATAAACTTGTAAGCTCTACCCCTGACTCATCCCACTCTCTAATTTCATGATTGCCTCTCATTCAATTTCTTTTTTTTTCAATTCAATATTTTCCACAAAGAAGATCATTTCGTTCATAAAATGCATATTTATTATAATTTCATGTAAGAAATTTTTTATCATACATTAACCGTAACAAAATAAATGATTGTCTGGTTATGAAAAATAATCAACTAATCTTTAAAAAAAATTTAAACTTAGGAAATATAGAATATGAGACACAATATAATGTATTAATAAAAAGCATTGAATGAGAAGTAATTTTATTTTTTGCTAATACATAGCAATAACCTTATATTAATAAACTGTTTTTATCTCTTTGAGTTCTTTATAGATTTAAAAATATCTGGCAGCATCTTTCTCACTCTTTCTCTTCATTTTCTTAGATTATTATTTTTTATTTTATTCACTTATTTTTTCACATCAGCTCAAACACTATCGTATAAAATTAAAATATCGAGAGAAATATGTATGTATTTTTTACGCCAATGCATAAATAATCTCTAGTTAAAGAAGAAAAAAAAGGTGAACAAAAATATAAGCGAAAAAAATTCCTTAAAATTGCAATGATTTTTGAATAAGCTGGAATTCTAAGAAGAAGAAAAAGTTTTAAGTTAGTAATTGAAAATAATCCTTTCAGTACACAGATACTTTCTAGATGCTTTTCAGATAATACTTTCTTCATATCACTTATATTGCAGTAAAAAAGCATCAGATCGTGTCAATTTACATATTCAACGAATACCAAGTATATTTGTTCCCGCATTTTGTAAAATTCTCAAATAAATCCCATTATCAAAACTCAAAGCAACTTTTGCGCTAACTAAGGCAAACAGTGTACTCCAAAATTACTCAAACACTACACTGTTAGAATTTTCATTCGAAAATTATGGTAAAATAACTGGCAGCAGTCTGCCCATCCAATTAACCGTAAAGTTTACGGTAGAGAATATTTTTTACCTTCATGGTTTTGCAACCGGGAAACCATGAACACAAAACTATATAGTTCTCAAACCATTTACAACTAGCATGGTTTTAAAACCCGAAAAAAGACATTTAACTGGACTTGGAGATAGTTCAGCAACCTTATAGTGCTGCCATCTATGCATGAATGAGAGTATCGTACTTTAACAGACCAGAGTGACAAATTGGGGAATGCGGGGCACTAGAAACGTTTCATGCGTTAAAAGGAATGGAGGAAATATAGTAGTATCAACACTGGGACTCTAAACACTGTTCTGTCGGTCATGAGATTGACGGTTTAGCCATCTCGAGAAATTTCCAACAGTGTATATTAAAGTAATATATTTTAAGCCTTTTTACTTCGCAGTTCATATCCGATTCAGCGTTGCATCCTCTTTTAGAAAATACACTAAAAAACTCCCTCTTTCAAAGAAGAACTGGCGTTTTTCAGCATTGTCACATTTTTCTGAACGTACATTTTTGAAACGTCTCTGGTCTGATTGCTGTGCAGAGAAATGTTCGGTAACGGCGCATTTACATTAAACCAGGTCCTTTCACAACACTGTATTGGTTAGCACCCAGCGTGTCTAAATTTTTCTGTAATTCAAGACTCATATAATCTGTCTTTATGTTAGATCTAATATTTAACCTATAAATAGAACTAATGATTAATACTTTTTCGATGACCATATACTACTTAAGACGGTGAAAATTTGATTGATAATATATCAGCATCAGTTTTTACTTCCAGATTCTACTGTGTCATATTCTGCTATTATGCCACCGAACAGTACTGAAACAGTTTGAGATTATTTCTTTCATTATTACCTCGAAAATGATATTTGATGTCTTTGCGACGAGTTAATTCTCTATTTTGATTCAATTTGTTTGAAACCGCAAACAGTCCAATTTTACTTTAACGTCCATCTTTATTGTTTCTGTATTTGGCATCTACAAATCGTGGTAGTAAGGAAACTCCAATGCAACAGATCAAACATAGTAATGACATCATATATAGATATCCATCGTAAGAACCTAGTTGGCCTCTGAAATAACCTACATAAAGAAAGTTTTATGTTAGGATAGTGTCGGAAATTAAATCAACATCACTTATAATTTTTAAAAAATTAAAAAAAATTATAAATGAATAAATTAGAAATTTTTTGAATTAACTTTGGGCCCACTACAATCAACAGGTTCTGTCATAACTCGAAGGATTTACAGTTCAAATGTCAAACCATTTCCCACACTGTCCAAAAGCTATAATTTGAGAAATAGTAAAAATACTTAGAACTATTGATATTAATTTTTTCACAAGAAAAGAAACTTTCTTACAAAATGCGCCATCACAAATGGACTAACTTTAACAGTATTAATCTAATATCTTAGTTAATATTAAAATTCCGTACCTAGTTCACTGGTTAAAAACCACCTTGAAACTATAGTAATGCCGGTTTTGATGTCATAACGACATTAAATTAATTGTTTTTGAAATTTGCTTTAGTACATTGTATCAAGTTTAAGTATTGAGACTTTATGCATGTTTCTAAATAGATGTTGCAAATTTCTTATGTAATAAAATAGATTAAGAACGAATTTAAATAGCACAAACAAACATTATTCGACAATAAGTACAGTCCAGCTAACACGAGAACTACCCCAACAGAAAGTCTTTTGTTGTCTGCTGCTGCAGAAATCAGAGTAAAATCATATTTGATGGCCGGGGGGGGGATTTAAAAAAAACTTATCCCAACTTAAAACAAGTCGAAAACCTGTAAAAAACTTCAAATTTCATGAGCTTCAAAAAATATACAAAATTGAAATGACAGTCGACATGCTTCAAGTGCCTTAAAAATATTTGACAGATGTGAATGTAACAAAAGAAAAATAATTTGAAGAAAAAAAAAACACTAAGTTGCCAAGCGAAAAATGAAGAAATAAAGGTAAGAAATAAAGACTAGGAAAACCACAGAAGACAAGAGAGAAAACATATGCAAAACAGAACAAGAAAAAAAAAGGTTATTTAATTAAATTTTAATTATTTAATTACATTTTTTTAATTTATTTAAATGAGAAGCAGTTAATCACAAACCCTTATTTGAAGTAACTAATCTTCATAACTACTGTATCTAACTGCACCCGAGTCTGTTATCTAAGTAGTTCTCGTGTTTACCGAATTGCAAGATACATAAAAATTTACCTATTAAAGGAGATATTGTAAAACTCATGGGTATATATATGATTAGTCTTGATGCCATAGCCATAGTCCTCTTTTCTTTTTCAATGAATTCTGTCACTATCATTGGCACTGTGGCAGTGTTTGCCCCAAACACTAAGCCTAGCATGCAGAACACAATCATCATTAAACTGAAGCTTGAGATCCATGGAATCAGAAGACAAGACAAACACATTACGAAAAAACAACATGCACAAAGGCTTGTAACAGACAGGAAACCACAATCAATTAATGAGCCCAAAAAGAAGCGACCGAACACATCGAACAAATTCATACCCATCGCAAAATATATTTCCAAATAGCCTTTTATTCCTTTATCTCTAACGATATCAATCAAAACAGTCCAAAACACATAATTCACATAAGCATTCGAGCTATTGATAATAGTCACGCATAAAAAAATTGGGTGCCAGATCACATCAATCGAACTCAGATAAGATTTAGCAGTTTTTTTTACAATTGTTTTATCGGTCATTTCATTATTTTGCCTGGTACTTGGTTGAGCAAACTGCTCATTTAAATCACGAGCATTAAGTACTACTGATGATTTTTGTAGCTGGTCATTTTCACACCTCGATATACTGGCGGTATTTGAAATTGTCGATTTAGAGAATGACGTAATTGACCCAGAGGAGTCGGAATATTTTTCAAAAGTTAACTCGGTGTTATTTTGTGCGTCTTTGTTTTCATTGCAAGGCGCATCAATTTTATGAGACGCCATTTTAGTTTGACTATTATGTTCATCTGGTATTTCAAGAGTTGAACTGTCTCCATTAGGTTCATCTTTTGTTAAAAATGCTCCATCACAATTTAAATTATTTAGACAGATTGTAGTAATAACAGCCTCGGTTTTGTTTTCCTCCTGAGAATTAGCAATTTTATTTTTTCGAAACTCTGGTTTCCTTAAAAGTAATGCAGCTGCCACACTGTTGAAAACGATTCCACTCATTATAAGGTATGTACCAGACATGCTGTACTTTTTTATGATCACTTCCAATACAGGAGGTCCAATGAAAGCACCCAGACCACTTCCTGCCATAAACACGCCATATGCTTTAGTTCTGTGCTTTTCGAAATGTTGATTGAGTATTTCCGGAATCAAAGCTGTTGACCAACCAAAGCCAATTCCTAAAAGAAAACATTTTTATTATTTTACTATTATTAGAACTCTTTTAAGCTATGTGAACTCAATTAAAGTGATTTTTAGGACACGTCTCTCCATTACAATTTCCAGTTTTAATAAAAATAAGGACACTGGTGTCTAGATCTACGGAGAAGGAGGATTCAGGGTGCCATTTATATTGGTGATGATGGTGGAATATTAAGGTGTGGGTGGAGTTCGTATTGGTATAGTGGGCCAGTTGAAAATAGTAATGAAAACAGAAGGGTGATGAAAATAATACTTGAACTGGATCAGAATTAATAAAAAGCTTTTATTTTATATTTGTAGAGCTCGAGATACCGAATATACATATTATCCATACGAATTTCAGTTGAATCAATTTTGCATAATAATATTTTTAAGGACAGGCCATGGGAGATAAATCCCCCACAACCTGCCTAATCAAAAGCCAAATTAAAAAGTACGTGTAATTTGTTCCCAACGGACACAGAAGCATGGGTAGGAGATCCAAAATTGGCGAATTATCAAAATATAGCATAGCCAAAACAAAGCCAACCAGCATATAATATTGGGTTCAAAAGAATACCTTGGCGATCACGAGTCGCCAACAAATTTATGAGAATCATTACAACCATGCAACTGAAACATATTTTCGGTTAAAAATTTAGAATAGAAAGTTATTAATAGACTTTTGTTTTCGATTAGAGGCGACATTGAATTAATAAGTCTGCATTAGTAATGAAATAAAAAGCATCCGTTACATTGATATCTATAAGAGAAGAATAAATATTTTATATTCGTCTAAAAAGATTAAGTCTTTGATTTATTTTTAAATGTAATTCTATTAATAAAAATTAGCTTAAGTAATCAAAGATATTTAAAAGGATAGGAAATAAATATGTTATGCCAATTGTGGCATCACAAGATCTATCAAGTTGTTCCTTGATATTATAATTCCTGATTTAGTGTAACTTAGAACACAGGTACCTAGATCTACCAAGTTTTCCTCAAAAATTTTAGTTAAGAAATTGCCTTAATAAGAAATCGAAGTGAGCAAAAGCAATCAATTATAGGAAAAGGAATTTTTCATTTTAAAACTGGTGTAACTTCATACTAACTAGTGTTTGCGTAGTGAGTAAAGACTTTATACATGACTTGTGTCATAAGTACATGTTTATTTAAAAAAATGTAGCTTAATTTTATTTGCTCGTGCACAATGATATTGCAAATGCACAATTTATATTCCAATGATATTAACATAGATAAAAATTGCTACTGCAATTTTTATCTCCATCGTATGAAACTTTATTGAACTTTATTTTGAAATTTTGGCTGTTTCAAAGTTATTTTCAAAGCATTTATATTTTGTAATTTTGGCTGCTATGGAAATTGGAAATGATGAGAAATAGAGGGATCTAACAAACTTTAGAATAACAAGGAAGAAGATTTCAATTAATAAGCAGTTGAATTTCTAGGCTAGCATTTTCTCGATTTTTAAGGGGCCTAAATTGATACAATAATTCTATTTAAGCAGTTTAGTAGTGATTAATTTATAAAGAAGGTTCGTTGTTTTACTGGAGGAAAAACTGTACTATGTAACATCTCGGTAAGATCTTCATTTATAAAATAGAAAAATACCTGCGATTACTCCCAAAAATACGTCAATAGTTTGAATGTTTTCTGCAAAGAAACATGCTCCAATTCCTATCGTAGAAAACAAACAGCCACACAAAGTCACTCCTTGTAATCCAAGTATTCCACTGAAGAACCCAGCAAAAGGACCTGAAATTCGATCAAAACAAAAACGATAAAATTGATAAATCCTGTGTTATGAACAAAAATATCAAAAAAAATGCTTTATTTTTTTTCTCTTCATAGCATAAGTTGAAAACTTGAGTCTTTTTAAAGATAGAGCGTATATTATAAAGAAAGCTTAAACTAAACAAGTTTTCAAGTGGGTGTCGAAACTAAATTCCTTAACTAATAAATTCTTTAATATGACGAATTAAGAATCCACCAATTAGCTTCATTAATTGATATAATAATCTTCCACAACAGAATTAAGGTCACATGATAATTGATTAGCAGAGAGTACATTTTATTTATCTGAAGACTGAAGCAAAAAAAACGCAAACACATAACCGAAACTACGGAGCATAAAATCACTGGTGATTCCAGATAGAGATATTGTCTCAACAGAACATTGAGATTTTGCCTCAACAGAACATTGAGATTTTGTCTCAAACGTGTAACGGGAAATCAATATATATCTCAAAAAATATATTACAAATGTATATTTTTGCTTGCAATATCTTAGTACCAAAAGTAATAATAAATACCTATAAATAATGTTTTTTATATCCATAAAAGAGTCTTAGTAAAATTATTATTTCTGATTATGCCTCCACCTTGAAATCTCCCAACAGAGTATTATATTTTTACAAGAAATTCTTCAATTTAAAACCTAACACATAAAAGAAGATGATCTGTTCTTTTAAGTCCACTATACTCAACTTGATTGGTATTAATTCAAAAAACCTCGTCTATGTCGAAATTTCAAGAGATCTCAATCTCTTACTGAAAATAATAAAGTTTGAGACCTAAGTAGAAAACTAAAACCTAAAGTCTAAATTTTAATAGTGAAAAAAACGGGGATATTAGATGTCTCGTAGACTTTTTTGAACATCAATATTATTCTTAAATACTTGGATTCAATAGGTTTTTTAAAAATTTGGTACATACTAATCGCCAATTCCATTAAAATGAAAGCGACAACATTTTACATTAAACTCATTTGACACATTTCTTGCATTTTTCAATATACTTGCTAATGACGTACACTATCATTCATGTGAAAAATATGCCCCAAAATAATTTAAAAATTCATAGCATTTTGTTAAAATCATGATTAGTTTACTGCCAACATAATTCCAAAATGCATAGTGATGCATATAGAGAGCAGTTTCTGTATTATTTTTCACTTTCTCGAAATGAAAACCTTATTTGCTTCATCTATGCAAATAATATTTGTTTATAATTTTGACCACAATTATTTTTTTAATATAATAAATCATCTTGCCGTTCTTATTATTAATTTAAGAAAAAAAATTATGTAAATGTAAAAGTGCGCTGTATGATTCAACATAATAACAGCAGCATTGTTAGTTTCATTTGTGACAAAGCACGGTCGAATATCAAAAATAAATATCCAAAAGTAGTAAGCGGCAAAACACTTTTGATTTTGGCGTGCTAGCAGTGATAAATATTTAACTAAGGTGTAGGACAATGTCTAAACAAATAAAAAATTCAACATCTGTTCAAGGACGCGTTTACTTACCTATAAAGAATGAAAAGCAGTCAAGAATGTAAGTTTTAAACAAAGGCAAACACCTTGGTTATATTTAACCATTAATGCATAATGTTATATTTCATATTTTTCAGCCTGGAGAAAAGTATCCTTGTGATTAAAAAAAAGGTTGTTGTACATGAAATGGATGTTTCTTCTGTTATTCTCCTCTTCAGATTAAACCAAAACTACCAAGATTTTACATCACGCCATTTGAATCAAATGGAAATTTTGTATTTTTAATATTCATGCAGCGTTATCCTAAATTATTCAACCAGTCTCAAAGGACTTTTTATTTATAAGTATACGGCGCAAAAAGACGAATAATATATGGGGAGTTACATGCGCTCATCAAGTTTCAGGCTCATACTACAGTATGTCCCAAATTAAGCGCGACCTCTGATAAACAGGGAAATAGCACTATCGATGGGAGAATAATTGCTTGTGCAATATTTATGTGCTCATATAGATGCTGATGAGTTCGCTAGAATAGAGTCTGTGTCCATACACCTGAGTCGGCCTGATTTCCAATGGAGTCCAGACTTTTTACCTCCAGACTATTTTATACAGAGATATTTTTAAAGAAAAGATGGCTACGCAGATTGCTTAACACTTAACCCCGAATTAAAATTAAAAATTGAAAAATAAGATCAAATATGCTTCCCACAAACGTTGATTCATATTTTCGATAACCATGTTAAGCGTGCTTATTTTGTCAATTGACAGATTACAAGAATTCAACATTTCTTGTAATTTGGGTTCAATAAGCATTCCTTTTTTCCTTTATTTATTTGCTTTTCTGGGAAGTGATATATTTGAGACATACTGTGCAAATGTACAATACGTGCTTCAATAAACTTGAACATAACTTGTAAAGGATTATTGTGCACCCCCAATGCTAAATTGTTAAGTACAAAGTTTTTGTATTCCAATGTTAACAACACAACAGGAATAAATCACATATGATATGAAGTCATTGATAGAAACATGCTATAAAACATATGGACGGAAGTGGATTCGCTTTGGAAAGTGTGCCGATGACGAAGCGTGCACACATTGTATATTTGTAGTCTGTGTACCGGAAACTTGATAAATGTAGCACACACACACACACACACATCAACACCTAACCCGGCGTCTATGCCCCAAATGAGGCATTTATCGGTTAATGGTTAAGGTTGGAAGACAAGGCAGCAAAAAACATATAGATTTCGTTAGTTGGAGTATTATGGTGAGAAAGTTTCCTGGGCTAATTGGTCAAATTTAGTTGCCATTGCGGCAGACCATTGCATAATTTTGTCTTCTTTTTATTTTAATCACTTCAGGATATCCTCATGATCTTCTGGAAAAATAAGGAGTTCGATTACCTTCTGTTTTAACTTAAATTTCTTGAAAATGGATCTCTTTCCGGCTATGATAAATTCTAGCTTTAGTTGTTTAAAGTGGTAGGGGTGGAAAGCGGGCATTGTACTGCATAGTACTACTCTGTGTCCACTAATCGACATACACATGTGAAGTTAGTTGCTATGCAGATGCATTTTAGGTATGCTTTAAAGAGGTCATGTTTTTTGCATACCGTATTCCTGTAAATAAACAGTCCTGTGAAACTAGATCAATTGATTAGAATAACTATGTATTTCCATTGATACGAATTTCGTATTTTTTCAAAAGCAAATGCTAAAAATAAAATTGCCGATCGAAATGGGCTACAGGTGGCGCAGAGCAGAACTCTCTACCTACTCATGCTTCCACCATTAGAGGTGGAGAGTCATAGACGAAGGAAGTACACTAGTTTCTGTCTTGATTTTCATATACGTAGATTAAAATCTTTTAAGTTGGGAAACTATGTGGAACAGAAAAACATTAAACATAGTTCTAAAAGAAAGCATCATGGAAACTTTAAAAAATATTTTTATTAAATCAAAATGAAAAATATTGAGAGAAGGAAAAAATATCGTAGTACATTCCTATACAACTGAAAAGGGGAGGAGAGGGAAGGTAGAAGGGCCAAAGGCATGGAACCGGTCTTCTCCCCAGATGGTGTATCGAGCGTTGCGATCGCTTATGGCTTTGATCCCATTTTTTAGTTTTGTGAAAAATAAGCTTATCAAATATTCAAGGTTTTTTACCATTTTCTCTTTTGGTACTTGCTATTTTTACAACTTTAGCACTTATTACTTAATTCAGTAATCACCTGATACACTTCTCATAAGGGATGCTAAAGCAAATGGAAAAGCTGCGGCTTCTCTCGTAGTATGGTATTGATGTAACATTGATACAAAAAGTTGAGCACCCAATCTAACAGGACATGACACTAACAAAAATATTACAGAACCAGCCACTGCAACTATCCAACTATAATAACTATCCACTGGGCTTCTCTCCATTTATAAATGATTAGTACCAAAGCTGTAAAGATATTACACAAAGTTATAATGAAAATGATTTTATAATAAAATATGTGATAAAATAAAGTAAAATATGTGATTTTTTTAAATTCGAATTTCTACTAAACCAAAAGTTTTTCAAAGCTAAATTCTTTAAAAACCAAAATTAGAATTATTTCATAGAATCAAAATAAATAATATTTGTTAGTTTGGGTTTCAAACAACTTCATAAAAAGAACTTACATATTTGAATTCGAAAATGGATATTTAACCCCAAATTTTTTAGCTTTAGCTTCAAATGACAAACCTCTTCTTCATAAATTTATAAACTTCAGTCTGTTTTTAAAATTTATCTTAGATGAATTTCAATCATTTAAATCAAAATATCTTTTTTATTGCTTAAAAAAATAAACCTTTTTAAATTAAATAAATAATAATAGAAAGAATAACGCCATATTTTAGTAAGTGTTTTATTCTGCTTTTATTTATGCTTCTACTTACACCATTATCAGTTATATAAGTAGTTAAAACGCATATTTTAGAGTGATATTTATATGTCAAGTAGTTAAGACATATATTATTTTTGAATTATTACTGCATGCAAAGGCTTACATGAACTTTCAAGAAAAGTTAATATTTTATCAAATTTCTGATTTTCTTTTTGGCACTTTAATAAAAACGCTTTACTCACAAGTAATTTATAATTTCTTATTAATTTAATCTTAATTAGCAAATTAATCCTTTATTTAGTAATGCATAAAATTTATTCACTTTAAATTATAACTGCAGAAAAATACAGTTTAAAGACTGTGGTTATATGGCCGATTCCACAACAGAATTTTTGAGATCAATACAACTGCAATATTTATTGCAGAATTTTTGAGGTTAATATAACTGCATAATTACTATAAAATATTTGAGGTTTGTTATACTACAAAATTACTGCAGTTTACAAACTGCAGTAAATTAGCAGTTCTTCGACCTCAAAAATTCTGTAGCGAATTGGCCGAATCATCGAAGTTTTAAAACTATATCTTTTTTCTTCTTTTCTTTTCGAATTTTCTGCAATTATTATGCGGGGTAATTCTGGTTTAGATGTCAATATGACAAACCGCTGCGAATACGGGTGTTCAAAAAAGGGCCAATGATTCGAAAAATCAACCATAAAACGGAAAGAGATAAAACTGTTCAATTCCCATCTAAAAATAAACTGCAGTTTTTCTACAGAACTGAAGTAATTTTGTAGTTTTTCTAGAGTCAACTGCTGATTTGCTTTAGTGCAATCTTAACTGTCAAAAAAATTTTAAACATATATATATTGATAACAGAAATAACGTACACTGTCTATATTCATAAAAGTTAAAACTCATAAAATACATACTTGATTTATTTATAATTCAGATGTGTAAAAAACGTTTAAGTAAGATTTTGACACAATTTAATTAGTTTAAAATATGGCTAAAATTAGGTATTTAAGTATTTCTGTATTTTAGTAATTTTATTACCAATTTTATTTTTATTAATTTTTATTATTTATTTATTTTTGGCTAAAGAAAACTGCTTTTGCACAAGGTTTATGGTAAAAACAATATTGAAGTAAAGATAAGTAGTTAACATCAATTAGTTAATTTTTTTATTCGAATTCATACTAAGCTAGGATTACTGTAGAACAAAAGTTATGCTTATGTTGTCGATCAAAACAAATATTTAGTTTGGATTTTAAACAAATTTATATCAAAAGAGTTTACAAAATTGAATTTGAAAATGGATATTTAATCCAGATTTTTTAGCTTCAAACCTCTCCTTCAAAAATTTATTAATTTCACTCTGTTTCAGAAAATTGTCTTAAATAAATTTAGATAATTTAAAACAATTTACCTCTTTTATTGCTTGAAAATAAAGCTTTATAAAGTAAACAAATAATTTTGTAGGAAAAAAAATCATCTGATCAATAGACAAGTTAAAAATATTTTTTATCAAAAACTTTTTCTACAAAAAGTATTTTTTCTTAACAAAAACTATAGTATTTTCCATGGCTCACGATAGGTGGCACCACTAAATACGGATATTTTGTATATTAACAGTAAAAATTTTGAAGCTGGTACTACTACAAAATTACTGCAGTTTACAAAATTCAGTAATTTTGCAATGTTTCCACTTCAAAAATTCTGTATCGGAATTGGCCAAATCACCACAACGTACCTAAGTTTACACAGGAAATCAAACTGATTTGGGTATTTTCATCTCTGCATTTTTCACCGTCAGTAATTTGCTACGTTTGGATAGCGATTTTATTTTTTATTCGAGTAAATATAAATGTGCAATCGTTAAAGTGCATACTTTTTATTTTATTTTAATTTCACTGTTTTATGTTTCCTTTTTTCTTTTTTTTGTTTCACCTTTACACTTTTTATGTTTTTTTTTCTTAAGTTCTTATCAGCATATAGTACAAGCTCTGATACGTTTTATAAAAATTTTATTGCGTAAAATTACTTACAAAAAAAATACATGTTTTTACAAAAAAGTAAATGAAATATATATTTTGCTAAATTTTTCTAAAAGAATTCATTATCACACTCCTTTACATTATGTCTATAATACCTATTTATTCCAGCATTTATGATAAAACGTGTAGATGAATAAATATAGATTTATAAATTAGAGGTTCGCAAAAAAATGCTAAGGTAATGTAGTTAAAACGTTTATTCAATAAACTTTTTTTTTTAAAAAATAACAGCAATAATTTTAAAAATTTTTGAGTTTTAATCCAAATTTAACGAAAAGACAACATTTTTACACACTTTTCCAAACAAGTTGATGTTATAGGTAAAACAACTCACAAGGATATTTAATTATATATTAACTTACTTTAATATTAACTGAAATATAACTATTTATTTAGGAAACAACACAAAGTAAAAATTATAATAATTCCAGCTGTACAATTTTTTATAATGTGCAATGAATATCTTTATTCTATCACATTTGAGTTTTCTTGAAAACGAATGACCTAACTTGTCAATTTTCGAAGCACCGCTAAATTAAATATGTAGTTGAATTCCAAGCGTAACAGAGGAGAAATCACACTTATTTTATTCTAAAGAATATATTACATATTTTTAAAAATAAAAATTCTACTAGAATATGCTACTTTAGGGTGCAATGTTTAATTAGATGGCATAAAATATTAAAATAGCCTCATAATTAAATTGCAAGTTAATTAAAAGTACTTGTAACAGAGAGGACAAATAAAATCCCTCACTTTTGACATGCACTGCTATTTATGCTAAATTCTGTGATTTGGACCATCCTAAAGATGATCTGTAATTTTTTTTTTTAATTATCACATTTCAAGGAAAAATAAATTATAAAACTTTTAAAATTCCAACTTTCTTTTATTTTAAGTTCAAATAATGCATCGTAACAGAGAGGACATGGAATGTAACAGTGTGATCTTACTAATTTGACAAGAAGTTAAAAGGAAATATCACTGTTAAAAGTGTCTCTTCGGTTATTTAAAGTTGGAGTTGGCAACACTGCCATAATTGAAACTCGTGCTATATCTTTGTAGTTATATTTTAAAGTTTTTATTTTACCAGACCCTGTTTAAAAAATTGCATTGTTTGTTTCTTTCTCAATTTCAGTTATTTGGGCAATAAAATCAACTACCCAATTTTTTCCTCGAACTTTTTACACTTGCAAAACTATCTATGGCAACATCAAAAGAATCCCAGTGTCTTTAATGGTGATTGGTGCACATTAAATATGCCGGGTCACAAAGTCCTCCAAGTTCTCCAAACAAATCAATACCTCTGGTGGTACTGATCGAGGAGTTCCCTTGTCTTTTGGATTAGGTTTAAAATTACAAGGCTTCGGAGTTGAACATTGGTAGCCGTAAACTCAAATTTGGGTTAGCCGTTCAAAGACGGTTATAAAATTAAAAAAAAAAACAATTGAGCAATTGTCGCTATATTTAGTAATTCTTCGTAATTATTAGGCAAACAACTGATTTTAATAGAAAATTCACATTTTCGTGAATAGCTCATACACATTTTATATGGTGTTTTACCTACACATAAAATATGGATAGGTGCAGCAAACTTAGATTTGCCAATTTTTTGTTTGGAAGCATCTACTTTGATATTTGATATGCTTCCATCAAGGTGCATATTCGGCTTTGTGGACTTTCTGTCCATTTTCTTTGACAATCATGCACTCAGCTCTACCAAAAATCTGGTAAGAAAGTTTATCAGATGAGTAGAAATTTATTACAAGTTTTTTTTGTTTTTGTTTCATCACAAACTTTGTTCCTAGGCTATTTCTTTTGTTTTGGTAGTAAGGTTACAAAGTATGCGTAGAACAATACAACGTTTTCTTAGAGATACAAAGTAATGCACGGTTTGCTTTTTTAATTGCTTTCCCCAATATCTAAGGAATATTATAAAGAGAATATCCTTCCTGAATTTCTACTGCTTGTATCAGTGCCTTTTTATTTTTCCTTTGCCTTCTTTCTTTTCTCAATTTATCTATTAGGTTTTAAATTAAGTTTTTTTTTTTTCAAAATACTTCTGTTATCATAAATTTTCATTTTATATTCTTTATCTTTCTTCTTACAAATATCTCCTTTTTTTTTTTTTTTTTTTGGAAAATTCTACTTCGATATTCTTTCATTCTTGCTGCTGCTGCTTTCCCCTATATTGATTACTCACTTAAAAAACTTTTAACTGTAAACTAAACACACTATCAAATAAAAATGGCACAGCTTTGTATAAAAAGTGGGCTCTAACAGTGGAGGAACTGGTTTAAACTAGTTGCATCAAGATTCATAACCACTTGCTTAAATTCCTAGAGTTCCACCTATCAAGTTTGTGTAACTGAGGGGACATTTAGTTTTGTCCTCTCTGTTACACCCCCTCTGTTATATGAGAAACTTTAAAATTTTTAATTTATTTTAAAAATATAATATAGCATGATTGTAAAAACCAAGTATTAATTAAAAAAGTTTTTTGTGTAATGAATAAAATAAACTTAAAAGAATAATTGTAACAGAGGGGACAATATATATTTGAGATAATTTTTGACTTAAAAAATAAGAAAAAAAAATTTTTTTTGGAAGGTAATCACTGCATAATTAAACTTGGGAACAATTTATTTTTCAATATAAATCTAACTATTTGTAAAATCGTAATATTTTTAATAACTTATTTTTCTTTAAAATAGACAGTTTTTTGGTAGAATAAGTCAAAACCATGAATGCTCTCTATTTATGATAAATTTTACTATAATCATGCGTAACTCAAAAAAATAACTTTTGAATTCATAAATTACCACAAATTTCCTTTGAAATGATACCAATTACAAGGATATTGCTTAAACTTTAAAAATTCACTGCTAGTTTCAATTGGCATGGAATTCAACTGTAAGAAATAGATATTTATAAAAGCTAAAAAAAAAAAAAAAAATACATACCTGCAAGTGTCTTACGTCAAGATTGCCAAGAAAATCTTCAGAAGTAGAAAGGGAAACTCTTGCTTTTCGTAACAACGGAATATGTTTTTTATCAGAATAGATATAAATTATTCAACCTACTTCAGAGAAAGTGACATTGCATATTTATTTGCTGCTTGTATTCAAAACAAAATGTGCAAGCACAAAATGAAAACAAATTTCTTTTATGTCTCGAAACGTGCTGTAAAAGTTTTAATAAAAAAGATGGGAAATGAAAGGAAACGAAACGAAACAAAAAAAAACCTTAATGTTTTAGTAAAAAACCAATAAATAAATTGGAAAATATTAACAGCATAAAAACTAAATGCTATATTCTTAAGAATCATTAAAATTCACTCATAATAAAAAGTAATTTCGAGTTGAAACACATATCAAACGTAAATCATTTGTTGAAGAAATTCATATACACTTAACTGATGTAGGCGCATTTTGAGTTACATAAGATAATTTGCTGTTGTGTGAATGATTTGATGTCTGATGTTATGATTGATTATATGATTTGTTTTCATTTGATGTTAATGGTTGGGAAAGCAACTCTGCATCATATTTTCTAAGGGAAATAGATAAAAGAGATCTAGTGTTCTGTTGGCGTTTAGTTACTACAACATAAAGTTTTATACATTGTCGAAAAAGTTTAATTCTATTATTTTATTTATTAAATTTTAAACTTTGCTCTTTATTTTGAATTATACGTAAATATTTTTAATGTTTTTTTTTTTTTTTTTTTTAAGCTGTTTTTGTCCAACCAAGCCCCATGACAGGAGGTTTATAACTCAAAAAGCTTTCTGAAATTTTTATTAAACTACTATAAATAATGCGTCGGAATGGTATGTTTCACAATAATTTTTTTTCAAATAACAAAAATAAAAAGTATGAAATAATAAACATATTTTTTGAATGTATGAAAACAATTTTAATAATATCGTTGGGACAGTGGCGTACGCAGAATTTTTTCAAGGGGGGTGTTCATAATTTTCTGAAGCTACTAAAAGAAATTCGAGTATGTAATAAAGCACTATTATTTCCCTAATTTAGACAGCTAGAGAGTTTTGACTTTTTATTTAGACAACATTGTTTAGTTAAATTTTGATTTGATTTTTTTAAGTTTAAGGACATAATGTAATATCTTCTCGCATGTAATATCTTCTGAAAAAAGTCCAATGTCATATGGGTGGGAAGTAACACTTTGAGGGCCACTTTCACATTCATCAGATTTCGTTATGCTAGAAACGTTTTTTTCAACGGAAGTATCACATTTCTGTACAACAGAAAAACTTACAATGTACTCCGTTCCCCCTAAGATTCCAGAATCATCGCGTAAAGACCTCGCGAATGACAGCCAGTCTCGAAAACTATCGAGACTGGCAGAATAGAAAGGAACCAGTCCATTACAGTATCACGTGAATTTGGTTTCAAAAGTACAACCCTATTATAGTAAATGTTTTTTTCAGTATTCTGAGAAATACCGTGAGATAAAAAGGTAGGCATAAGGCAAATAAAAATGTATAGTCTTAAAAAATAATACCCGCATAATTTCTACTAAAATGTTTATTTTTGCCATTTTGTCTGAGCTCAAGGGGGGTGTTCAAACCCCTAAACCCCTCCCTTGCGTTACGCCACTGAGTTGGGAGAAAGTGTTTTAAAATTACACGCAAACAACATTTTCATTCGTGCTATGAATTACAAACCTATGGCGTAAAAGGCAGTATGTAACAAGAGATGTTAAGAAGTCTGGAGTTTTGACCGCTTTCATTCTTTTCAAATTGCGGCTTCACTCAGATGTTGAGAGTTTAGTTTCCAAACCGAGTAAAGAAAAATAATTAAACTAATAAAGGTTATTGTCATACAAAAAAGTATGCTTTTGTATCTGACTTCTGAGAAAGAGCTATTTGCTTAATATATCATGGCTATAAAAGGAATAATCTCAAAACTCTAGAGTGGAATAATATGGAATTAACTACATTAGCTTCAAAAATTATTAAGGTAGAGAAATATAAAATGTTTCGAGAGCTTGAAACCAAGACGCCTATTCTCAAAACTCAACATAAGTGAATGAAGGAAAAAATACAGATTTGAAAGGAAAAAAAACACACACACAAGCAAATCAGGGCAGGTTGCATTTCCAAGCGGTATGCAGGGTTTGAGGAACTCATGTTGTTAACTAGAGAACCGACACTTGGAAACAAGATTACAGACCATCAAGATGGGCTAATAGGCCAGAGGTAGAAAGAATTTTGGAGTTATCGAAGTTAAGTTTATAACCAAGTTCCGACGATGAGTGGCAATTAATTATTTAACGAGTTTTTTACTAGGCTAGGGATCCCTTAATCTCGATTTTAATGCATGGCTGGTCTATCCCATGTAGAGGTTACATTGGCGAGGTATTGGTAATGCAATAGTGATTATCAATGCTGATAAGATTTTTAAGAGACTAAAATTTATTTAATTAACAGGCCTGAAAACGACATTAAAATTAAAACGGAGTGGGTAAATAGTAATTTTGTAGCAAACTGAAGAGAAAAAAAGCATAGTATTAAGCTCACAGTATGATATAGACTGTTGGATTTAGTAAGTTTATCAAGATTTGAATTAACTACTGTAGGGTTAAATCCGTGGCTAGCAGCAAGCGAGTTGAGGAAGCTTAATTTTTAGGCAATTGGGGTGATTAGAAGAAATATTAGAATGGAGAGGAATAGTTTACAATAAACAGAAGTTGAAAAGTTATCAGGCGTTTAGTTACTACAACATAAAAAAGCATAGGAAAATTAATTTACACGTCAAAAGTAAATTGAATGTTGGGTCAACAAAGTTGTCAATACTTGAAGATCAGTAAAACTGGCTACTAAGACAAACGACAATCTTTTCATAAACAAATCTTTTCTACCATGAGAAACGAAAAAGAGTAGTGAAATTCCTGTCATCATTTACCAATCACAACCAATCGCTCTGGAAATAAGAACACTAGTGAAAAAAAAGAACATGAGAATTTTTAACAATATAGATCTTTTTAGAAGTCAGAGATAAAAATAAGGAGTTATTGAGAAAGCTTTCAGCTTAGGGAATCAATATTAGATATAAAAGTTAGTTTAGGTTTGTGAACTTTAGAAAGGCACAATTTGGAATATAAGGCTGTACATGTACAAGAAGATTTTTTAATTTATTCTTAATAACAGTAGAATGAGAAGGGATTAGAATCAGATTTTTAAATTGTGTTTAACAACATAATTATAGTAATCAGGCATTAATTGCTTGAGTGGTGTTAATTAGGCAACGACTTGTTAAGAACAGAAGTTCAAATATGAAGTCTCCCTACCTTCTTCTGCTGCGGCATTGAAAATATCAAAGGAGAATCAAGTTCCTTAAAAGCTTGTTTTGAGAATACGAGAGACTAGATTTACTTAAGATTTTATGAAAAGAAATGGTGCTGAAAATTGAATTTCGAACAGTATCAATATGATCAGAAGAAAATCCATTCCGCTTAAACGCTAATTCTAAAGGGACAATAATAATGGGTTGCCAAATATTTGTTAGTAACACCAAAATTAAACCTACAATCTTAACCTCAAATTTAAACCTCTTCTTATGCGTTACTAAGATTAATAGAAGATAGATATACAAGAGAGTTGTATTAATGATTTGACATTTGGATAATATTCATTATATTAGGAAACAATTTTCTTTCCTGTTGCATGAGATTTTTCAACAGATCTTAGATACTTTGGTGTGGCTGATTTCAAATCTGCATTTGGATTCTCTCTTCATGTTAGTTTTTTAAATGACATTTTTAGTCTAATTTTTCTCAAAAAGTGCATGTTTAAAAACATTATATATAACAGGACGTCACATAAATATGCGACAAACTTCTAAAGGAGTTAGCATCATCACCATAAAAACTGCAATGGAACACATGCCCGGAAATGCCATCTTACGCCGCTAGGGGGTAATTTCCAATTATGAACTAATTCTTCATATGTTTCTGAACTTGCCATAATAGAGAAGCGCCCCTAGAAGCGAACGACGGCATTTCTGGGCAGAGGTTTTCATGCAATTTTAATTCTAGTCCTGTGCCCTCTAACTCCTCTAGACGTTTGTTACGACATTTATGAAACCTTCAGTTATATATAACGTTTTTAAACTTGTGCATTTTGACAAAAAATTTCATTTAAAAAAAATGTAGCTTCAGGAAGAAAACTAATTTTAGATATGAAATCCTCATACCCGAATTAGGCGAGATACAGTATTTATACTAATGTAACAAAAAGTCTGTTCCTAAGCGTCATAAACCAAAATCAGGTTATTCAATTTTTTACTAAGCTTGCCATATGTCATATGTTTACTGAGCAAAACGCATAATTTAGCAAGGAGCAGATGAAGATGAAAAAGTTCAGTCTTAATATCCAATAAACGTGCGCGAGTATCCTAAATATCCGCACTTAGGACTGCTATTTCACACTTGTTAAAAACCCTATAAACACGCTGAGAAGCATTAATACCATATATTATTTGAATAAAATTACTATTCAAGAAAACTCACGTGGTTAAGAAAATACAATTGTCGGATATGTAAACATTAGAAACGATTGATGACAGTACAATTTATGACTTAAAGGTAGAAGGGTTGACAAGAAGACATCAAAAGAAAACATTTAGGAACAAAAAATTAGAAAAGATAAATACGATAATAAAAACATGAGGGGCGAGAAACTAAGAGAGGAGCAATTAACCTGTAACACACACAGACAGCCTTAGGAAGAGCCAAGAAGATATTTTCATGCAGAATCTCGTTATAAAAAACTTCATGATGCATAATAGTGAAATACACTGAACATTTTGCTATTTTAATTTAAAAAAATGCTTTTTTTAAAAAAAATGAATTAACCGTTAACTTTAACTGTTTTTGTGTTGTATACTTTCGTAAACTGTCAGGCTTATTTAGAACACCTTATATAACCAACTAGAAGTTTTAATGTGCTGACTCTAAACCATTTGTCTTATTCTGGAATCTCATTAGTTTTTTGTTTTTCTTTTAAGTGCAGTAGGAAGAAAAATTTGTTTACATGATATTGAAAATTGATCAATGGCAAAACTCCCAGCCCAAGAGAAATAAAAATTAGTTATTTATTGTTATAAATTTAAAGACTTTCATAAAATAAAATTTATGCATAATTAATGGGTTAAAGAGTCTTTGTGCTGAAATAAAAACTTTCTAAATTTCATTACTGTTCATTATTTGCTTAACAATGACAACAGTTGTGTTATGTTTCAGTATAGGTCACTTCTTCAATAGGTGCTTCACCTATTGTAAAAGTAGAGTAATTCTCTAATAAGATATTTTGCTTGATTCTATCACATTTAATCATATATTATGTTACAAAAATCTCACAAATAGATAACGCTAAATATATATTTATATTCATTTTTCCTGCACATAAAATCTGTAAAAAGCTTATTGTCTAGGAATTTATTTACAAGGAATTAAAAAACCTTTTTACAATAAATGGTAAAAAATATATCGCTGTAAGACATAAAATTGAAATATTTTTTACAGCAATACCTTGTAAAGGTGTAAAATTTGAAAGTTGATTTTCAGTCAAATTGTAACAGCTGACAGATATCAAACGACAAAAATAAGTTTAAATTTTATTTTAATATTTGTGGGTGTCATTTTATATTGAAATAATTTTAAAATGTGATCATCCAAATATAGATGATCTATACATCAAAAAAAGGTAAAATTGGAGAATTCCATTTTATTATTATTAATAATAAATGTTTACTCGTTTTATAACCTATGTATCATAGTAATCAGTTTAATAAAAAACTTTTTTTTAATTAATGACTAAGAATAGGTTCAATTTAATTTTTTCAATACTAATTCAAAATAACATTTTATGAAAAAAAGTTGCGCAGTTCCAGATTTAGTTTCTAAAAAATGGATTGCTATAGATTTGGTATCGAAAAAATTAGTTGCTCACCCCTCATACCAATTTTTTAAATTTTTATCCTTTTTTTAGAACATTTAGACAGTTTTGCTTTCCACAGTTGTTAGGTTTTCACATTCACCACATTAAATTTTTGTTGCAACTAAAAATAACAATAATCATACATAATTCAATAAACCTACTTTAATATGTGTTTATGCGAATATAGATAATGTATAGAAAATTAAAAAGTAAGTCATAAAATTAAAAAGTAAGTCATAAAATTAAAAAGTAAGTCATAAAATATTTATTTTTATAGAAAAAGTTATAATTGTAGTAATTCATTTTGATTACTAATACTTAATTTTTACTCTTTTTAAAATGTATGTGTCATAGTAATCAATTTAAAAATAATACTTTTTTAATTAATAACTAAGGTATAGAACGGTAATGGTAAGCAACTAAGGTAAGAATAGGTTAAATTTTATTTCTTCAATATTAATTCAAAATGATATTTTATGAAAACAAGGTGCACAGCTTTTCTTTGAAGTGAATATATGTATCTAGATTTAATTTCTAAAAAATAGATTGCTATAGATTTTGTTATAGAATTTTTTTTTTTTTTTTTTGTATTCTTTTTTAGAACATTTAGATAGTAATTCTCTGGAAAGTTGCATTCTTCCCTTTTACAGTGTAGTTGATTGAATCCTTAATAACAGTGTTGCTTAACACAGTCGTCCAGTCTTCAAGTTCTCCACATGAAATTTTTTGTCGAGACTAAAAATAACAATAATCATACGTAATTCAATAGACCTATTTTAAAATGTGCTTATGCAAGTATATAAAATGTGTCAAAAATTAAAAAGTCATAAAATATTTCTTTTGATAAAAGTAGAATAATTGTAGTAATTCATTTTTATTATAAATAATAAATTTTTACTCTTTTTATAACGTATATATCATAGTAATACTTTTCAACTAATAACTGAGGTACAGAATGGTAATGGTAAGTAACTAAGGTAAGAATAGGTTCAATTTTATATCTTCAATATTTATTTAAAATAGCATTTCATGAAGAAAAAAAAGGTTCATAGTTTGTCTCTGATGTGAATAATTCTAGATTTAGTTTCTAAAAATGAATTGCGATAAATTTGGTTTCTAAAAAAAAATTAGTTGTTCTCCCCTCTCCCTACACTGATTTAAAGAATTTTTTAATTTTCTGTTGTTTTTTTAGAACATTTAAGACAGTAATTTGCTAGAATGATGCATTCTTCCTTTTGCAGTGTAGTTGATTGCATCCTGAATAACAGCATTGCTTTCCACAGTTGTTAGGTTTTCATATTCACAAAAATAAATTTTTCTGCTGATACTAAAAATGCAAGACAATAATGCTTAATAAGAAAAAAAACTTTATAGTTTTGACAATCATTACATATTTAATAATTGAATAAAACCAATTGAATCAATATATTAACATGATAGAAATATTTTTGCCATTGTTTAAAAATATGGACATATCAACACTACCAGAGTGTGTTAAGTTATAATAAAATAAACAATTATTTATGATTTTTTTTACATCCATATTGCTGTGTATAAAGAACAGATCTCAGAAACATTTTTATTTGCAGCAAAAACACACAAATATTATACAAATTTTACACAAATGATATATACTATTTAGAGTATAAAAAAAAGCAAAATTTAGTAGTAATTTGTACATTTATTGTGATAAAACATAAATTGAGCATTATCCAGTCATTGCGACTTCATGGATACTAATTTTCGCTGTCTTGTTCTGAAAAAGAAATAAATTTTTGAATGGAATTAAAAGTTTATGCAGACCACAAAACATACTTCATAACTGTTAAGCTAACAAGGGAAGTACTTATCTCAAAAATTACAATAAAAACAAAGTTAAGCTTCACTTGAAGAGCATGTTTGAAATCCTAGGATGGGGTACAAATTAACCGCCAAATCTGTCCCTAGTGTAAAATATGCCCCATTAAAGTTTCAGTTAATTTACTCATTAACAAAAACTTCTGAACTTGCGTGTAATTGAGAAGTATTGTATTATTTATCAGAGCGGCCACTCTGCAGACAAAGCGAATTCTCCAAAATATTCAAATTAAAAGTTGTGAAGATCTGCAGACTGTCACAGTTTAAATTAAGAGTATTTTCGATAATAACTTAAATCATATATACAGTAAGACAGAATGCATAGGTGTAAAAATTTTCCTTAAAATTAAAATTCTTAACTTTTAATTGAAAATAGTTCATTATTTTATACCTAAACTTTTAATAATATTAAACAAAACAAAGAGATTTAATGGTGAAAATATTTTTATTTAATAATTTTGTTAATAAATTTTATTAATAATGAAATCTTGAAATAGTAATAACTATAGAAATGAATTAATTTCTGAAAATGTTTACAATCTTTCTATTTTCAGAAATTTAATTGAAGAAACAAATGTTTGTTTAATAGAAAAAGGAAAAAGAAACATTATTAAATAGAATTAATTTAGTAAAATCATGCAGATGACAAGAAAAATTATAGTGCAATTGGAAAAAAAAATTTATAAGACATGATTTATACAGTTTCAGTGTTTAATCAAACAAAACAAATTTATAGAAATTCTCTCACAATATAGTTTAGAGTAATAATTGTAATATTAATACTAAGAAATTCCAGGGCTGTTTGTAAATTTTCCTGAAAGTTTCAAGAGTTTTAAGCCATATTTTTGATTTTCTGGAAATTCTGAGTTTTTTCTATTTCTAGAGAGAGAGAGGCCACTATGTTTATGTTCAGAAAAAGACATAAAATTCAGAATAAATTATTTATTATAATAATTTTCATCTAAATGAAAAAAATCTTGTAAAATTACCTTGTACTGAAGTTGCAAGTAAATTTCAAATTTAAAAAAAAAATTAATAGCTTTAAATTATCAAAGCTAGTAAAGATAAGTTAATAGCAAAAAGTTAGCTCAAAAACAATTTACTGTTGTACAATGAAAAGTGAAAAACATTACAGTAAATAAGTTTTCAAAAATAAACCTCTTATAACAGGTACAATAAAAGAGCTTTATAAGAGTCATTTTACTTGTAATAGTTTTAAATAAACTTGTAACAACAAATTCCTGCAATACAAACAAGCATAAAATTTAAATAATTCAAGAGTATTGGAACTTTAATAAAATATTACTTAAATGTAAAATTCTAGTTTTATAAAAAATGCATCAGGAAGATGGAAAAATTTAGCCAATGAAACAATTAAAAAAAAGATTAAGTCATAGTGATTACCTTGATTCTGTTCGATGGGACGTATATTCAAACCACATAACATTTGGAATGAGTGTTGTATCTCTTAACATCAGAAATTCACTTATGGGCCTAAAATAAGAATAAAGAAATATTAATCTAAGTAATGTTAATAATATTAACAACTATTGAGAATGCATATCAATAATATTTCTTAAGAAAGTTTTAAATAAGAAAGTTCTGGCTCTAATAACTATGATGCAGCTTTTCTTCAAAATTATAATTTTTTAAACATGTAGTGTTTTTTCTTCTTTTTTTTAAAAAATGTAAAAAATAAATTCGCTTTTTCATTATTTCAGCCATTGCTAGTGCAATCATGAAAAGTACTTTGTTTCATTTATCAAAAATACTATTTTAAATAAATTATATACCAATCTCAATCACATAAATGTATATGTGTGTAACTTACATAAAGGTAACTTTCACAAAGCAGCAATGTTTAAAACTGTTAATTAAGACTGAAATCTGTTCTTAATTTTACATCAGTCCAGACCATTCATATCAGAATAGCTTTACTGCAAATTAAATTGCATAATTACAGAATTGATAAAAAGATTGATTAATAGAAAGTTAAAAGTCAATAATTGTCTCAATTTCTTTTACATAATTGTTTTTCTGATAGTATCAAAAGTTTTATTTTAAAACTATTTTAAAACAGCAAAAAAAAGCATTAACACAGTTAAGCAAATAATAATGAGTTACGTTTCATTTCTACAGCAACAGGAGAACGTTCTTTGAAGGGGAGAGATAGAATAAATAAAATAAATAATCTTTAGAAAATTCCTTACATAATTTTTTTTTAAATGTATGACATAGTAAATGGAAAAATATGGGAAAAAACTACAGTTTAGGAAACAATTATAATTTTTTATTTTGTTTGTTAGTCGGTAGAGCTTAATAAATTGGATCAGTAAAATGTACATACCATGCTGCAATTATTGGAAAAAGTGGAGTTAATGTAAACTGTGTAAAGGCAAACCACAAACATGCAAAAATGATGCCTAAAAGAGCTCCCCACAACACTTGATTCCATGTATGATATTGCAAATAGATTCTGAAATATGAAAATGTAACTGTAAACATATACAAGCATGTATGAGCACAAAATAAAAAATGGAATATCTAACTTATGTTTATCTATTGATTGAATCACAGCAAATTAAAATGTAATCTTAATGATTGTAAAGGCTTGTGTAAGCTAACTAATTTGTACAAAAGTTATTTTAAGTAACAAAATCAGCACACAAATGTTACTTTCTCTGCGCATACCTTTGATGGATTTGGATTTTAGTCCCTCAAAATATGGGGGTAGTCAGAATTTGCAAACTTTGATATCAATAGTTTAAGCAAGACATTCATAAGTTTGTGCCGTTTAAAGGTAAATTTACTTTTTTCATAATTTTTTAAATTTGTATTAAAAAAACATACTCTTACATTTTTATTTCTCAAAAACTCTTTGTTATAATATCACTTCTATAGTAGAAAGGTTACCAAATTTCTGATTTACTCATTTAAAAACTTTTACATCGAATCATTATTGGACAAAGGAATTTTATAATCATGTGCAAAAATTATTTTATCAGAAATAATTCAAGATATATAGAGAAATGCATAATATGAAATAAATATTGAGTAGCTGAAACGTTCAGCTATTCTCCTGCTTTAACTATTGAGACTATATATTTTTCCAGTTGCAAAACATTGTGTGAGTATCATTTTATAATATAATTTAATAAATATTAAATACGTAATTATATATAAATAAATACATAACAAATCATTTAGAAAATAAATAATTTAGAGAATGATTTTATAACACTATTATAGAAATTGATTATTTTGTTCTGCCCAAATGTAAAATAGAGATAAAAATTAAACAAAATTATAGTTTCTTACCTACTATATGTAACAATAGCTGCTACACACATGAAAAGTAAAGTAAGGAAATATTTCCATGCATTTTCTAATGGATACGTATTATTTCCATGATGCAGTCTAAAAAAACATTAAGTTATTTTAGGTATTTAGTTAAACTGATAGGATAAAATAATTTCAATAAATTGTTTAAACATGTATGAAAGGTGCCAAATAAAAACAAGTTTATACCATAGGATATTTTAATGCTTAAAAAAAAAGAGTATACTTAATGAAAATATTTTTTTTTTCACTTTTTAAATAAATATATAATTTAAGACAAATAGTGAAATGATTACACTGGAGAAAGAAAAAAAAATCGGTTGCATGAATTTTTTAACAGATCTTACAAGGGAAACTAGGGAAGTGTGACTCGCCAATTTTGAAATAAACTAGTGAGCTGTATGCCTTATGAGGAATAATTTTAGGGGGCAACATTCGTTTTGGCCCATAGAAGGTCCTGTGAGAGATAATAAATAATTCAATATATTTAAAAATCGGTATTTTATTACTTCAATGCAGACTATTAGTTATTGAAATTGTCTCATACTCCAATTAATTATTAATTATTAATTAATTAATTATTAATTAATTATTAATAAATTATTAATTAATTATTAATTTATTATTAATTAATTATTAACTATTAATTAATTTTTAATTAATTATTAACTATTAATTAATTATTAATTAATTGATTTGCAATTATTACATACTCCAATTGATTAGGAAATTTTTTTGAAGAAAAAAAATTTGATGTCAATTTTTTTTAAAATTAACCGAACAGGTTTTTCTGAAAAACTGCAAATATATAAAACTTTCGAAATCAATTTTGACAATAAATATGCATTATATAGTACGTGAAAGTACCACAAAATTAATTGGAGTATTACAATAACTAATAGTCTGCATTGAAGTAATAAAATACCGATTTTTCTATATATTGAATTATTTTTTATCTCTCACAGGACCTTCTATGGGTCGAAACGAATGTTGCCCCCTAAAATTATTCCTCATAAGGCATACATCCCACTAGCTTATTTCAAAATTGGCGAGTCACATTTCCCTAGTTTCCCTTGTTAGATGCTTTTAAAATGCTGATTTCAAATCTGGTGTCAGTTTTGCTCCACAAACTACAGTTTTTATGCAATTTACTAAAAAATCTGAACCAGGATTTTCTAAAATTCATAAATTCATTTGAGTGACTAGCAAGTGTTCCCACTTCTCTGGTATGTAGGCGTAGTGTTAGAAAGAAGGCAAAATATGCAGCTATGGTGCTACAAGTTAAGATCCCATGTTTTTTGTCATTTGTATTATTTACAAATAAGCAGATGAGAGCCGTGTTGGCTCAAGGGAAAGAGCACTCGCCTCCGAATAAGGTGACCCAGGTTTGAATCCCTGGTCAATTCGAATTCCAAACCCGGCTCGCACCGACCACAATGATGACGTAAAATATCCTCAGTCATAGACGAATCATGGGTTAAGAGTCCCCTTGCCACCAAGCTAACCATGGGAGGTTTTCCTCTCCATGAAATGCAAACTTGGGTTAGTTCCATCAAAAAGTCCTCCACAAATGCAAATTTCTCTCAATACTTGATGCAGGAGTTCCCTTCAAAATCACAAGGCTATGGAGTTGAACATTGGTAGTCGTAAATTAAAAATTGGGTTGGCTTACGAACGACGGTTATAAAATAAGCAGATTATCTTTGTTTATATATATAAATATACTAGCTGAATACCCATTCCTGTATGGAGTGAAACATTAAGTAACAATGAATAAATCCTGAAAAACACCACAAAACTGTGCATAAAACGGGAAGACAAATACTGACCCAAATAATAAATCTAAAATAATTCCAATGTTTTTGTTGTTTTTTTTTTACTATTTGTTGCCCTTCTTGGTAATTTTATGCTGTCAGATTAAGCAAAAAACTTATTTAGTAGTTCATCAAATCTAAATAAGGATTAACTGTATTCAGTATCATCTGGCATAATGCTGTTGCTCGAGGCAACTCAAGATATTTAAATCTTTTCACAATCAAACTACTTTCTCCTGCACTTATATCTTTGAGGGGTAGTAAAAAACCTGTCATAAAAATGTACAGATTTGGTGCAGCAGTAAACGACATCAAATTTACTCATAAAATACTTTTTACCTACATAAGAGTATATTTGGTACCGATTAATACTGTACCAATAACCATGATACCAGTAGTGCAAATTACCAAAATCAGACGTGCCAACCTAGCAAAATTAACATTCAGGAGTTTCCCTAACAAGAATTCAGGAGATTTCAGGAGGGGTAAAAAAAGGTGCACGGTATGCAACATTTGACACTTCTAAGGAATTTTAAGTAAAAAATTTTTTAAATATAAGAATGCAAGAAATTTTACACACTAATAGAGCACAAATTGTGGAAAAATATTAAATGGAAATAAAACAATTAAACACAGATTTAGCAACACAAAACTATAGTAGGTAGATACTCTTAATTTAAAAAATAAATACCATTTCCTTAATAAAACATTATTCAAAAACCCTTGACACTGTAATAAAAATGCACAAAAACTTTTAAAAGATTAACAAATTGAAGAACTATATTTAAAAACCAATTCAATACTAATGTATAATAATACTAATGTCTGTACAATAGAGAACCAATTATCCGGGATGCTTGGGACCATTGCTATCCCGGATGTCTTAATCTCCCGGTTTTCTGGATCGACCAAAAAGTGTCGTTAATCGATGTTTTATCGAACCCAAATTACAAGGAGAAAGTGTAAACACATTTTAAAGTAAGAGAAAAAAGAAAAGCACTCCTAAATCTAAAAAGGAAAAAAATTGTAGAAAAATAACATTTAAAAGAATAAAAAAATTTGCAAGTTTAGACAAGAAAAACAAGTTTAAAAAATAATTACAATTCCTAAATTAACTAATAAACAAAACCAAGGATTAAATAACGCAATATATTTCATACCTAATTATAGGGGGGGACGATAAAATAAAAGGAAAACTTATTAATCTAAATAAAAACAACACTTAAAATTATCGAACCGAAACGATAGTTCAAAAAAAGGCACTAGCATAAATATTAAAACCTGGAACATGGCAAGATCAACTGAATCCAATTCCGCTTTTTTTTTTCATATCGTTTTAGTTCAAAATGGCAGGAGAACCGAGCAAAATTTCCCCCCGGATTATCTCGATACCGGATAAATGGTTCTCCACTGTATGCATAAAAAAGAGATGCAGATTTAGCTCCTTGCAATTAAGTCCTGCTAAAGTCATTGGTACATGATTTGTTGGAATTGGTTGCATACTTCCGTTTCGACTTAGACATTCTTGAAAAAAAAATTATTTTTAATGTATGAAGACTAAACGAATAATGCTGCCAACACCGGAAAAATACGCAATAAAAGCTATAAAATCAGCAAGATACAATATCAATTCCAACTATCGAGAGTACGAGTTTCTCCACTCCTGTACGGACGTCACTCTATATCGTCATGTGACGTCATCGCATTCAACTTCACACAAAAGGAGAGGAAGATGAGATTCCTACAAATCCCAGTGTAAGGGGGCGGGTGAAATAGGAGTGTTAAAGAGGGGGGGACATAAAGCACATGCAGCTACGCTTCAGGCAGATGGTAGTTCGATAAGAGGGGATGGAATTCACGCTGAAAGAAAAACATAACTTACGCACTCGCGGAAAAATTATGTAATTTTGAGTTTGGCCGTCGATTGCAGTAAAATTCGGGAGTTTTTGGAATAAATTCTGGAGGTCGGGAGAATAACTCAAAATTTGGGAGACTCCCACAAAATGCGGGAGAGTTGGCACGTCTGCCAAAATTAAGTATCATTTGAGTCAATAGTAAGGGGCCTTTTTCAGTTACCCATAATGAATAAGTACATTTTTCCATTAATTTTTCTTTTTAGTTCATATCTTATTTTTATTTTAATTAATACCTATTACAAAAAATTTATTAAGTCAATAATCAATCGTCAATAATATTTTGCAGATTTTTGCAGGCAGAGAATATTTGCAGAAGTGCTCTCTTAGACGAATTAGTAACATTTCTCCAATAATCGTGCTTTATAGTACATAATTTATAATTTTTCTTCAATTAGTAACTATTACCAAAATTAATTATAATTGGCAACAAAAATAATATTGGTATTTTTATGTTCATTCTCAATGAATTTTACTTATCAGCACAAAACTTTTTTTTAATTTCAATTGCCATTGATTTTAAATTATTTAATTTTATAGTAACATGGCTAGAAACAAAATAATCACGTGGTTAAGCAATACTGCACGATCATGTTATTGGTCAGAAAGCCTGGCAAAATGAATATAAAATAATTAAGTATTACCGAAAGTGCAATAAACAACTTTTTGGAGAAGAGCTTTAAGCCAACATATATAAGTATTGTTATCTTTAAAATATTTTACAAAACTGAACCGTCTATACTTTATTTTAAAACAATGTCTTTTGTTTAGCCAATGAGAAAATTCTTTTCTCTAAGTGTCTCTAAATTTTACATATAATAAAAAAATCAAAAATCAGACATAGTCATTTGTTTACAATTGCACTCATTTAGCTTCAAGTTGAATGACGTATTTTTAGAGCCTATGGTTTACCTGCAATCCGGTATACAGACACACACCCAAATTCTTTATTTTATCATATGTATAGATAAACCCATACATTCTTTGTAAACTTATACATTCAGACAAAACCCATTCATACAAATCAGCCATTTAAAAACATTCAGCAGTTTTCAAGACAAAACTAATTTCATATTTGAAAAAACCACACACTCTATTTAGGTAAGATCAAGAGCTTAAATAAATGCAAGAAAATTTTTTTTTACATTAAAAATACAGTTTAAATATTTTTTTATCTATTTATTCTAGCTTTTATGAAATAAAAAATTTCAAATTATTTATTACAAATTACAGTCTTTAGGACTCAAACTATCCATATTTACAGAGTTTTTATAAAGTAAATATATAATAAATATAAGAAAAAAATTATGAATATTTCATATGAAGAAGAATGAGAACATAATTAAAAATTAAGTAAAAACATATAAGGTTTAATGTAAATATCAAATAATAACAAAATTTTAATTATTTTGCCAAATAGTCTCATGATATTTGAAAGAAGCTTTGTCATAAAATATTTAGGCATGTTTACATTTACAATGGACAACTAGAGCATTGCTTAGAATTTTGAGTCTTCGATTCTAACTCATTTGATAGTAATCATGTCTTAAATCTGAAACTCTAATTTTTTTTCCTCGCAAACTTAATTTAAATTTACATTCCATTTATTTACAAGCTCAAATAAATTTCAATTGCAGTCTGACTATTTATTTTACAAAACTCAATGAAATATTGACTAAGAATAGAATAAATTATATTTTCATAAAAATCCTTAACAAACATATTAAAATAATTAATAATACATGAAAATAGTAAGAAAAATAATTTGAAGCTAATTCAGTTTAGAGATAATAGCCTTCTATATACACAAATATCAAATCAATATAGTGCACTTATTGATACGACGATACAACATTTATTTTTATATCGACATTTTTCATAAGTATAAAATTTTAAAAAACTAAAGAAAGAATAAAATAAAGAAGAAAAAATTTACATACAGTACATAGGGCAACTCCATGATGATTGACATTACATTTTGATAAAGTTTTGATATTTTTAAACTTTTTTTTCACTGATAAATCTTTAATAACTTTTTGTAAATTATATGGGATAACTTTCACTAACTTAGGATCTTTATGCATATAGGATAAAGGAATGGATATTATAAATGTTTTAATTAGAAAAAATTATAAACTGTAACTGACACTACATTGAAAGAACATAGAACAAAACATATTTTTATTTTAAAATTCTCTTTCTTCTATAAGAAAGAATGGCAATATATTTTCAAATTTAATTGAAAAAATACTTTGAATTAAAAGTAAACATTGAAAGTACACATGAAATGAAATATAGAAAGTTGCTAATAGAAAAAAACACTTGTGACTGATGTTGCAATATTATGTCACAGATATTATGAATACAAACTATATTAACATTTTTATAAACTTTTGTTATTGTTATAGCAAAATAATAAATTGTTATGTTGTTCTTTGTATCATGGAATTGACTATTATAATAATTCAGAGAACATGATATTTGTAGCAGGAGTTTCAAAAATAAATAAAATAAAAAAACTCAAGAACAGTTTAATAAAATGTATTCAATAAAAGTTGTTGATCAATCAATTATGATGAGCATTTTTAAAATATAATATGCTGAAGATTTTGATGTTGTATGATTTTAATGTGGAGCATATCATCAAAATCATACATAATAAAATAATCATTTTGATTTCATAAAAAATTGCCTTTAACACTCAAGCATAACCAGGGGTCTGTCCAGGCCGAATTTACTACCGTTTAGCGGTACCTTCACAAATTCAACTTTTAGGAAAAACGGTAGTTTCACAAATTCAATTTTAGGAAAAACGGCAGTTTCACAAAATACTTTTTCTTAAAATTTTATTTTTGCATCCCTTAAGAAGCGATAAATCCATATTTTTGTGTTGATTTTTAAATATAATTTTTAATTTTTCACAAATTATGTCTAAATTTTCACAAAATAGGTACCTCTCAGAAAAACCTAGACAGACCCCTGATAACTCTCAAAGATACTAAATAAATTTTTATTAAACTAAATTTTCTATGAAACCTTACCTAATTAGCAGAAAAAATGCCATGTAAGTAGCAAAAAACCACATAAATTGTGCATGATTTGAGGGCATGCCATATTCAGAAAAAAGAACCTCTCGACCTAAAATATAGACAAGTAAATTAGTATTTCAGAACCAAGAATCTGAAATTTGTCATGATTAATAATAGAATACAATATACAATTTTGCTATTGTTCACAAAAGTAATTTTAAACTAATTTTTTTTTTAAATAATCAATGTTTTGAAAAGAAATAATTGAAAGTTAGTTAAAAGCTATTGAAAGTTAATTCCGTTGAATTAATTTAATGATTTCTGACATCCAGTTTAAACTAAACTTTAACTCCATCACATTTTCAATATTTTTTATAAAATAATGAGGAATGGAAATGATAAGAAAGAAGAAATACGCATTTATTAAAAGTTATAAGTAATTTTATAAAATTCATTTAGTTTAAAAAAACAATATGAAAACAAAATTATGCCACATACCACTAAAAAGTATACAAGACACAAAAAATACATGAAAGTGGTACCAAAGATATTTGTCAGTTGAATAAAAAGAGGAATTTTTTTTCCTCTCTCAAGAGCACAAAAAAAAAATAAAAAAAAAAAATTATTAAGTGGACAAATGATAAAGTATATTTTGCACTATTTCAAATGCATATATTGGAACAGAATGCATTCATTAGTTAACAAAAAAATAAGTATATTGGACAGGGAAATTAGGAAAATGAGAAAATTTGGCAATTTTCGTTGTACACATACACAGGATTCCAAAGACATATATATGTTGTGAAAATAAAATATATTTAGTAATTAATAATAAAATATTCATGTTGAACAGAGAAATTAATAAATTCAGAAAATGTATCTATTTTAATTAAAATTTGGCTCAACTATTTTAAACAGGGGTTGTGCACAAAGTAATTAATAAATTAGACAATGAAAAAAGATGGAAATTTATACTTTGAAAAAAGTGAAAGGCACTGAGATTAAGTCTAGTACTCAAATGTAATAAAATTTCACACAAAACGAAAAAAAAAAAAACTAAAAACAGGTCACTTCAATTTGGAAAAACAATGAGATAATAAAAATTTAAAAGGAAGAAAACTTTATGTGAATTGAACATTATCACAGACACATACCATGACAAGGACGCACTTCTTTAATACAATGCTTCAAGATCCAATTAATAGCTTCGTTAAGGACTGTACCACCAAAAAAAGAAATCTGGGAGAAAAAATAGATTATATATATATATATATATAACACGATAACACATTGTATGTCAGTACGTCATTCATATGAATACCAAAAAAACTCAAAACCTTATTAATAAAAATCCCAAATAAAGAAACATGTTTATTTTGTTCAATTGTTTCATTATTATCTTTATTATTTAATTAAAAATCTTTGACAAAAATAAGTATATTTGTTATTAATCTCATTAAAATTTCTCTAAAATAGAAGATACTAATAATTTGTAGAATCACTAATAAGAAACACTTTCAATTTTAAAAAGGTAATGTTAAAGAAATCTTTGGGCAATACTTAGAAGTAAAAATTTCAAATACTAGCAAAATATTTTCATTATAACAATGACTTCTTTACAATTTTGAAAAAGAAAACTAATATTTCACCCGGAATAATTAAAATCTTTATACACATAATAAAAAAAAAATAATAAAATGCAAAAGCAATAAAAGATAAACAGTAGAAGATCTATCTAATGCAATTCAACAAACTGCAACTCTCATATATCATGTTACTATCTTTACAATCGTTAAAGCAAACCAAATTTGATAAATTATTAGGATTTTATTTCTAATGCTTTTATGCATTTCATAATTTCAATTTTTTCCATATTTAAAATTTACTTTAGCGCATATTTTTATATTTTAAAATCTTTGCATTTAAAAATTATTTTAAAGCTATTGCTATTTTCCATATATATTGCCATGTTTAGTATGTTTGTTTAATGATACATGAAATGGTCTATTTAGCAAAAGCTCCAATACAGTAGGACCTTGAATGATCATTTCTCAGTAGACCATTTATAAAGAATGATACATGCAAGAAAATTACAAAAGTGCATTAACATTAAAAATCAAATAACTTGAAAAATAACAAATGTACGAAAAGTAATAACGTAATGGACTTAGAAACTAATAAACTTACAAGAAGCATAAAATTTCTAAAGAAAAAATTATGTATTTTAATGTGAAATTATTTATGATGCAAAAGAAAGATGAATAAACATTGTTTTATTTCAAATTTTTAGAAATTTTGATTTGAACACACTCTTCTCAGCGTAAAAAATAAATTTTCAACATTTGTAACAGATTGCTGCTGTTTATTTTCTGTAAGTTCCTCATTGTATCTAAATAGTAAGAATGCTCCTTATTGTAAGACTATTCCTCATTGTTTTACAGGATTTGAGATTTTTTGTAAATGTTGGCAATGGTTATGTTTGTCTTCAGATTCCGCAACAATTTCCTGAACCAACACAAGTAAGAAATGTACTATTTATATGAGTTTTCCTCTAACTTTAATAAATCCTCATTTCATTTTTTTTTTTCAATATTAGCAGCAATCAGAGTTGTCATTTTTCTTCTCAAAATTAATAATTTCAATATTTTTTAAAAGGCAGAATTTCTGAACAATAAATGCAGGAATCATTTAGTTTATAAAACAATTCTAAACAGATATAATTAACATTCTAAGAATAGCATTTGAGATGGATTAATCAAACAAGACTATAACTACAAGAAAACAAAAGATGTGAAAATTATGGATTAAGGTTTGACTGTTTAGTGCAAGGTCTCATGTTTTAAGGTTAGTATCATAAAGATCTACTGAAGTAACTTACTTAGAAAACTAATTTTTCACATACAAGTAAACATTTAGTATTTAATAGAACTAACATAGAAAAAAGTAACAAATCAATGAAATCAAAGGTCAATAAAAAGACCTTTTCAAGAAAACTTAATTTTAAAAATATGACATACCATCAGATCATTTCCAAGGCTAATTTATAAGATGTTTTGCATCTAACTTAAATATACTATAAGAATGAATGAATGGTTTGAAAAAAAAAATATATAAAAATGAAGGCATTCAACACCAAATTTTCACCATCAGCACCAACACCATATTCTCCCTTAATAGGTGACATCACATTTGCATACAAAAACAATCCTAACACCAAATCTTCCATAAAATATTATAAATTTTACAAGGTTTGTTATTGTAAAATATTATAGTTTAATCACTCAATCAAAAAATTGAATATTTTTTTAATTTGAATTTTGGATTATTCCCTTTAAAATCAAATTAAATAGTAGCTATTACAAATTAAAGATACTTTGATATCAGATTATATATATATATATATTATAAATAAAGCTTACAGTGTGTAGATCTCTTCGAAAAATGATTAATGTAGCAAAGGCAACAACTAATGCTAGTGGACAAAGACTAGTCAAAGCTAAAAGTTTCCCAAACCAGTCACCTGTAAAAATCAAACAAGACATTTGCATATCAAAATAATTCTTTTTAAAAATAACTCTTAAATAAAAACAAGTAACTATTTTAATCAAATAACCTGTCTAATTACCAACTCAAAATTCAAACTATTTACAGGTACATTATTTTAACAAAATTTTATGTCTAGTCTAGCAATTAAAAGAGTTTGAAATAGTTTAATAAGGCACATTTTTGATCAATTCTTAATCCAATATAAGCTTAATAATTCTAAGACTCAAGTAAAATCTAAACTAAAAGCAAGAAGTGCTTTATGAGTAGCATTTTTATTTTTTATAAATTGTGACTTCAGTCTTACAAAAAAAGTTTTCTTTATTCAGTGAGAAAGTTATAATTTAAAAAATATTCTTAAATTTTGCCAACAATTTCTTTTCTTCCTCATACTAGAACATGAAATTGCTAAAAATAACTTACTTATCACTGAATTATAATAAAACTTTCAAATATAAGTTCTCAGAACAAAATAGAAAGTGTCAGTATTCATATCCATGTGACATAATGGTCCTTGAAAACTACACTAATTATGGGTGGTGTTTTCAATAGAAATGTAAACAATAACAATGTCGAGCTCGGCACCTACTCTAGTTCCGGTTAAAAAGTTTGAAGCTGCTTACTACATGTTATTCAGATAGGCGATGATTTGAAACGGATAATTTTGTTTTCAATAAAAGAAATAAATTAGATAATTTCTGAGCTCAAATCTGACATATTTCATAAGATATTAATGTTAATATGTAATTCTGGTGAATTTGAAGTGAAAATTTGTTTGTTTTTTAGAGATATATTGTTAAAAAAGGTGACATGGTTGCTAGATTTTGAATAACTCGCTTTTTTGGCAGTCTTAATATGGCCTCTTTCCATAAGTTTATTACTGTTTGTTCTTTGTCGCAAGCTGTGCACCATCTTACGTTAGTGTTAACACTTTTAGCATTGTAAACACCAGTATTGTTAGCATTGTAAACACAAGTAATATGTAATCAAATACATTGATTGCAAGAATCTCAAAACACAATGATGCCAAATGGCTTTAAAATACAACGGAAACAGTAACCCGGAAATTTAGGCATACCGAACTTACAGCGTTCCCTAGTGTAGAAAACACCATCCATAAAATAAAACATGGGTGAAATTTTTTATTAATTACACAAAACTTTAGTTGTCCAATTTGCAACTGAAAAAAGGTAAATAATAAAGAAAGATTTAACATAATATCTAATAAGAATAAATACTTAAAATAATTAGGAGTAATAAGGATAAACAAGGTAGTTTAAACCTAGGGGCACATTGAACCAGGCTTAATTATTTTAACACTTTTAGATATTTTTGTTTATTTCTTCCATTAACATATAGCATCACTAGTACTACAAATCCTATGAAAGAATCAAATGGCTCAATTAAAGTGTACCATTTTTATTTCAACAAGTTGTATTAACACCATTCAAAAACCGCTCAGTCAAATTAGTTAAAGCATAAATAAAATTTCAAATTATAATCTGAGAGAACGTTCCCGTAAAAAATCTCTAGTAATTGACTGCAATTTTTTTTTTTTTTCGTTCAGCAAGAAGAATTATCTGAAAACACAACGAAAAACAAACCGGTTTGATATTCCACATGGCTTATAGCAAGAGAAGTCCATTCATTTACGAATTTCCCCGAGCTTCCCATCTTTAATGAAATACGTAAAAAGTGAAAAGCATATCTCTTGTTTCACAAGAATATGTTTAATACGTGGAATTTCAAAGTCCAGAAATGGTATATCACGAACTAATACAACTCAACTAAATTTTTTTAGTCTTAACCATTCTTTTTTTATTGCAATAATGATAACAAATTTAAAAACCTAGCGAATTAGTTTTAGTTTTGTAATATTTAAAGTTTAGTATTATTGTTGTTATTTTAATGTTATCGCTTCCAGCTACTTGTTTCTGTAGACTTTGAGTATCGAATTTTAAACAAATAATTATGTTGGGTCTCTATCTTTTAAGGAATTGGTAACTAATTTTAAACCATAGTTTCTACTACAGAATGGCAACAAGGAGATGATAACGTCCGATCAGTGGGCTTTTCGCACTGTGATTGGCTGTTGAGTATCACTCATGGTTGCAAGAATTTGAGAAGTTATCGCGTTTATTGTGAATTAAAATAAAAATTTCAATAATTTTGTGCACGCCTGTCTGTGTTCTCGCGTAATCTCGTACTTGGTGTGATGAAACAATTGGTTCATTGATGGATTGTGTTTACATTTATTTCGTAAACAGCCACTGGAAAAGAGGAGATTTGTGCTTAAAAAAGAAATTAGGCGAAAATGTTTTCGAATTTTTCGATATTTATAAATGTAACAATAAAAATGAATGTTTTCTTTGCTATGTTTATTATTTGTTTTTAAATAAAATTATGTCATTTTGATATTAAGAGTATGTTAACGGGTGCTCTTAAATACTTTTAAATTAAGTATTCTCTTTTAAAAGCTTAGCTGCAATATTTATATAATTTTCTTACGTTCTGTTGTAAGGAAAAGAAAATTCGGATCTAAATTAAAAGAATAATTATGCCATGTAATGTCTAATCATCCTATGCATGTTTCCTAACATTTGTACTTAATTATTAGGCATTGTAATTGTAACATAAAAAATAATTCTGCAGTAAAGTTCAAATTGATGTTTAAGTGTTTATATATTATGTTTATTCGACATTAAAAGTGTTTCTACTTATAACATTTTATAAATGAATTTGTAACGAGCAGTTTTAATAAAATAAAATTATGGCTAGTTAATAAAACTATGGCAAGATTTAAAAATTATCGATAAAATTTTTATGTGGTTATCAATTATTATATATTTATTTGGAAGTAATGAAAAGTAATAATATATTTGTGAATCTAAGCACATCATGATAAACAATAATATTGAAATGATAAAAATTCTGTGGAAATAACAATAATATTGGAAATGAAAAAAATTCATGTTACATGAAATTTATTTTTGAAATAGTTGACTACTTACTTTTATGATGATAGATTAGATTTTTGATTACATATTTACTGCAATGTATTAAGAGTTATGTCAAATGTGCATCAAGTGGCTAGTATAAAAATGTTGCTTTTTTTAAACTTACCACTGCCTTATTAGAAAAACAATTTTGTAACAATCAAATAATAAATATATAAAAATCTATATTTGAAGCATATAAGAGTAAAATTTTTTATTTTTTGATTTAGAAACTATCAATCAAAAAGATCCTTTAAAATTTGAATTATATTTATATAATAAGTAGAAGGAAATATTAGCAAAGGAAAAATTTCATAATGAGTCATTCCACAACAGATCAATCACTTTTGAACTGACCCCCCTACTATTTTAATGAAATTTGGTGGAGCATGCACACATGATAATGTAAACAATTCGAACAGTTTTTAATTTGAAATTTGTCCAAGTTATAAACACGTGAAAAAATAAAATTTTCATTGAAAAAACCACTAACTTGCATGCATATAAATAACTGCAACTTTTTTTTTTTTACTTAAAAAAAGTTACTTTAAGAACTTTACTTTATAAGTTACTTTTTTTTTACTTTAGAAGAAAGTAAAAGGTGTTTAAAAAAAGATTTGAAACACCATTGCAATAGACCTTTCATTTGATACCTTATATGACTTTCTGAGGCTAGGTCAACTTTCAAAGCAACCTGATTAGGCCTTTGACCTGTGATATGTGATCTCAAAGAATTACGAAAGAAATATTTTTTATTAACTGCAACATTCTTCTTCACCTTTCAAATTTGTAGCATAGAAATTGAAATTTTAAAAAAAAAAACATTAATTATTGCAAACCAAAATTTTTATTAATTGAAAGTGGTATGCTGTACAACTTTTTTCCCCTTTAAGACATTTCATACAATATACGTAGAAAACTGAGTAAAAAGCCTAAAATTCTTAAACCAATATATAAATCAATGATCATTCATACCAAAAGTAATATTTGTCCCTTACTTTTGGCTCCTAAAATGTATCGAAAATAACATTTTTATTTTTAGCAAGTGTATTATATTTTTCTTATTAAAAAATGGTTTACCTTTTGATATGCAAAAAATATTTAAAATAATTACAAGATATGAATAACATTTATTTCATAGAAAATAATTTATAAAATTAAAATTATGATTATTAACTCTGTTACAATATGTTATGAACAGAATTAGTAATTTTTTAAACATATAAGCATTATCAAATTTTATGAAATAGTTAGGAATGATGTAGTGCTATATTTTTGTTAATTATTTTTATCTCATCAGACGGTATGAAAAAGTCTTAACCTGTTGTTGTTAGTACTTCAACCTTCTAAATGATCCATGATTTATTTACTTTCAATATCAAAGGCTTCCGTGGGTATGACAGTAAGGGTCCATGAGGCTGTAGAAAACATATCTTAACTTCTTCGTAGTTTATATTTACATCTAAAATACATCATATCCACCATTGACAGTACTGCAAAATAACAACATACCCTCTAATATTTCTAAGAGCAGTTCTAATGGATGTAACACCACTGACTGGATCTTACTTTCAGATGAATTTGAATACATTTTCGTTTTAATTGATGTGTGGCTTTCGTGTCTGTTTTAATTGATTTTTTTGTGTACCGGAGATTGTGTGGTTTTTCTAAAAAGTGTCTCTATTTCTCACAATCATAATATGATTTTATAATACACAAAATTTGTTTATTGATGACAATATTAAAAAGTGTAAATAATTTACTCTAATTTTTATTTCATTAAAGTTTTTTTTTAAATTTTTTTATAGGATTGTTTTGTGTTGGATGAATATCTAATTTAAATTGGTCTAAATGTTGCTAGCATATATATATATTTTTTTTTTCTGAAAAAGTTATGTATGAATGCTGAAACATGAAGGAAGAAATTTTTTTTACAGTACAACTGTCTCGTTTTATGTTAAAAGGGCATTTATTTTTTATGCTTTGTTTAGAAACATAAAGAGACCAAAGAACATCTTAAGGGATTGTGGATCTCATTTCAAATCAACTTAAGTAAATAGAATTAAATTGTTTGTTATTATTTGAATTAACAGTATTTGTTTATGCTTACATGGTTACTGCTACTTTATAGCCTAAAATAATAATTTTTTGTTTTGTAATCAAATGGAGAAGTGTATTATTTCTTCTTAGTCTAAATCAACTACAGTTTAAATGGTCATAAAAAGTATATTAAATTCTTAATTAATTTACCATTTGTATCAATGTTAATGTACTCAAAGTTTGGTATGAAATAAAACCTAATATAAAAAAGAAGCTGCTTTTTTACATAGTCTTAAAAAAAAGCTACAAGTAAAGTAAAGTTTCATTTTTTCATAACAGGATACACATATATAATTTTTTTTCTTCATTTTTTTATCATGGCTAAAATAAATTTTTATACATTTAATACAGAAAATGAGATATATTTAGTTAATTTTTTACGCATGAAAAAAATATATATATAATTTTTATTTTATTTGCATGTATAGAATTGGCATTTTATTTATAATCTGCAGTAAGGCTCTTTCTCATACTGTTTAGCAGTTTTGGAATTTTGACATTTTTTTCAAAAAATTATTGGATATAGCTTTTCTTATTTTATTTATTTTTGTCGTTTCTTAGATGACCCTTTGACTATTCTTGGGCTGCAACCCGCAAACAGTAAGCCTATACTTATCCCCATGATTCATGCATAGAATGAAAAGGCATTACCCCATTAATTTAACAGTACTTTTTATTATTTATTTTTAATTGTTCATTTGTAAAATCGCTGTTTGAACTCTAATGCACCATTGAAAAAGATTTTCCTTAGAGCATGAGTGGTGAGTTTTCATTGCTTATTACTAAGGAAAATAGTGAGGTTAACTGGTAATCAATAAATAATGTTTCAATTTTGATTTGCTACATTTTATATATGAATTAATTGTATTTGAAGAGAAGTGTGCTTAGGATGGAGCTCAAACTGGGCCGACTCTTTCTAGATGAAATTTCATTTATAGTTTAATGACAGCATTACCAGAATCGACTATACTGTTCCAAACGTCAATGACATTAAAAACTCTAAGAAAGCTCATCAATATTTGCAACATGCCTAATAAACCTAGTATGAAACACAAGGATAAAAGCAGCAGAATTTTATTTATTTACTTTTTTTTTCCTAAGTGCCTTCGACATTCTAAATGCTCCTCAATATCGTTTGAACACTAAGTTGTTCTTTTTTTCGTAAGATCTATGCAACTTTTTGCAATAGCTCATTCTAAAGAGCGGTCGAAAATATGAGCACAAATGCTATGACAATTCGCATTTCAGTTGTATCTATGAAGTTAAATTCAAGAATTTAAAAATATTTTTACATTACAGTAAAATTCATTTGTCCAAAACTAATGTTGAAGTTCCTTTAAGAATTAAATATTATTTGTATTTTATTCATTAATGATTATAAAAAGAAGTGTATTTTAAAAGGTATGAAACATTTTATATCATTCTTAACATCATAAATTTTCAACATAATTTTGAAGAGACGTAGTAATTACAGGAAGTTAAAAAATTATATTTTTAAATTTTAGGTATTAGAAAAGCTATTTATCTTATTAAAATTTAAATTTGATTGTGAAAATTACCTAATTAATAATCACGTAAAATACTGTACATCATACAGGGTGTTCTGTAATTACATCTAACACGTTGTAAAAGCTGCAAATTGATATTTCATAGAGGAGAAAAAATGACAACGTCATCGTATTAGTTAAATTAATTGTTAAATAGGCGGTATGAAAAATAAAAAATCAGTTTGAATGGCCGATGACACACGAACGTGTTAAGTTTTAATCGCCTTCTAAGTTTTGTTTTCTCTAGTAATCACAAGTTTTTAGCCAATCTCACCTTCATCAATCATGATTCATTAAATTTTGATTTTTTTTTCCTTGCCTAATTATTAATTTATGACAATGTGTGTACTCGTTTTTTTACTTAAATTTCATCAAGGATTTTAAAAATATACATTGTGGTTGAACTTTATGAAATGCCCTGTTTAAGTTGAAACCTTTTATTGTTTTTAAATGAAATTATTACGACAACCAGTTTCGACAACAATGACTGGAGTAGGATGATTTGAATGCAGTCATCCAACTCCATCCAAACTCAAATATGTTATGCAGTTTAAGTAATGATATTTAAGAGCTTTAAATCTGACTCTCAAAAAAAAAAAAAAAAATCGGGATATTATTGAAAAATGTGATTGGAGCGCGTGATTTTTATTTTATTTCATAATCGTCGTTCAACAGCCAACCCAATTTTGGGTTTACTGTTACCAATGTTCAACAACGTCGCCTTGTAATTTTGTAACCAATCCAGAAGACCAGGGAACTCTTGGATCAAGTGTTGGGAAAATTTTTTATTGAAACTAACTCGCGTTTGCGTTACACGAAGAAAAAAACCACGAAATCCCATAATCCGTCTACCGTGGAGGATATTTTGCATCAGCACTGTAGTAGGTGCGAGCCGGGTGCGGAATTCGTATCGACCAGCCATTATTAAAATTCGAATCTGGTTCACCTCATTCGGAGGCGAATACTTTTTCCCTTCGTTCCATCTTCACTGAGTATTAACTCTACAGGATGTTCCAATTTTATTGATTGGTACCAATTTTATTGTTTTGTCTAAATTTAGTCATCTTCAAAATGTAAATAGCAATTCAAGCGTAATTTATGGAAATAAACGGTTTTTTTCTCTTAATCCGCAATGATTAATGAGAAGCAACCATGAGGGTTGATCAGCAACGTAAGCAAGGGGCGGAACTTTCCAGTTTTTAATTATAAAATTACAAAACTACGGAGTTGAACATTAGTGGTCGTAAACCCAAAAAATGGGTCAGCTGTTCAACGACGGTTATAAAATAAAATCTATATTTTAAATAAGGCGAGTGAAAAAGTCCACTGCCGGCCGAAGACTGCCCGTATAGTAAATGGTGACTGATGCAAGTTAAATCTATCGAGTTGCAAAGTCCTCCATGTTCCTATAACAAATCAAACAAAAATTTCCTTGCCTACTGAATTTGTTCAAAATTAAATGGTTACAGAGTTGAACATTAGGAGTCGTAAACCTAAAATTGGATCGGCTGTTCAACGACGGTTATAAAATAAAATCTATATTTTAAATAAGGCGAGTGAAAAAGTCTTTCTCACAGTTCAAATAAGGGGGAAAATCAAAACTGTTACTCAATGCATGATTTGAAACCAAAAGTAGATTACAAGACAGGATGTGAATATTAAAGTGCAAAAGCGTTTAGTTTATAATAGTAAATTAAGAAAAGGACTTCGACAAAGGAATAACATAAAAAGATAAGTTGAAGCGTTTTATGTCACACACACATATATATATATAGGGAGGGGGGAGAGACTCCCCCCACTCTAAAGGTACTGCCGCGATCATAATTTTACTGCTTATAATCTTAGCTTAACTAAATTACGCCGAAGGAAAAAAAATGTAGCTTTAACTTAAACTAAACTCAGTGGCGCGACAGCCCCTAGGGGGCCAAGGCCTACTAGGCCCATCTCAGTTTTCTTGACATTGGGCTCTGGGGTGCAGGAGCAGATGTTCCAGTTAGGTGGTCAGCCGAACGCGGAACCCCCAGTGCATGTTCCCAAGCATGCTTGGTACTCATTTGTCTACCCACTAAGGGATGAAAGGCTGAGTCAACCTTGCCCGGCCTGAGGATCGAACCCAGGACCTGTGGCACGGGAGCGCGAAGCACTACCACTCAGCCACCGGGCGTCTAGCTTTAACTTACGATAATTTAAAATCTGTTCTCCTATTTATATCCAATTATGTTAGAGGCCATGTGTCCTTTTCGCTCGCACTCACTTGTTTTTTCCTACATTTTAAAAACATGAATGTAATTATAAATGGATGCAGAATTTAACAGAGTATTTATAGTTTGTCTAAGCTAAGAACTCCCCCCGCCACATGGTCTGAGACCGTCTGCTGCTATGGATACAAGAATAGCGTATTTCAGGGAAGGTAGCTAGCCGACCGGCCTGTGGAAGGGTTAGGGAACTGCCCTTGCACCAGAAAGGTTCTGGGATCGAATCCCGGGCAAGGCATGGATGTTCTTTTCTTCTCTGTACTATCTGTCCTTACTGTGGGAGCAACGTTGGCCCACCTAATATGGTGCCCTGTTAATGTCCGAATTGACGAAAAATGTTAACACAGGCGGGCATTGGGGGGTAGGGAAGGTAGCTTCTCTTCACTCTAGGGCTAACACAATAGACTGGAAAAAAAGTCCTCTTACTCTCGCTGAATCTTAGCCAAAATCTGTCCTAAGCAATGACCCCACATCCCTTGAAATAGTTAGACCTCGTTACCATAGTCACCGCCAAGGGTCTTGACAAATGGCTAGGCGAGTTTTTACTTTAGACAAACTATACATTAACTAGTTCATTAAACATTTTTTTAGAAAAAATTGCACGTTGAGACATAAAGGTTTGCCACCCCTGGACTAAACCATCCGTCAGAGAGCAATGAAATTTGGCATACTAATAGTTCGTCGCACGAAGGTTATTGTTCACATTAAAACATTATATTACAAGCCGTTCGAGCGAAAAACGGATTGGAACTTTCTTGCGTCATGTCCACTTAATTACATGTCGGATAATCGAATAACAAGCTTACACGAATGGAACCAAATCATTTTGTATGCAACTAATGTTAAACTTCCCCGTTTAAACTGACATTCTTTGTTTTTTGTCCCCGCCTAATTGCATGAAGAAGAGGTACTGAAATGAAAAAAATTTGTTTATTTTGGAGAAATGCTTCACTAACTAAAATGAAATTTTCTTTTTTCAGTTAAGATAAGGATACAATAGGTGGTCACTTCAAAAGGGTCCTGTTCATTAGTTGGTCTAAACAGGTGTTAGGGGTAAAATTGAAAAAAAAAATCTAATCTTGCTGCTAGTTATACATTGAAGTGAGCGACGAGTGTTTTACCCCTCTTTGAATTATAGTTTGGTTACGGTAAGAACTCCCCCCGCCACTAAATCTGAGGCCGTCTGCTGCTAAGGAAACAAGAATAGCGAATTTCAGGGAGGGTAGCTTCTCTTTACTTTAGGGCAGTGTTTCCCAAACTTATGACTTTTGTGTACCCTTTCTAAATTTTTCGTAATGCTGTGTACCACTAATAAAAAAATGAGTGTATTTTTTACTATGAAAAAAAATTGCACAAAAGTTAAAAATCACAACTGGCTGTTGACACCACTAATTATTAACTGCAAACTCCGCAAAAAATAGCAAATAGAAAAATACGTAATCGTAAACTTTCATGGCTAGCTTTGTTTTTAAATAGGTTTGTTTGAAATTTTCGTTTATTGCAAGATATTTCGCATAAGGACGCGTACCCTCGCTAAACTGTTCCCGTACCCCTGGGGGTACGCGTACCACACTTTGGGAAACACTGCTTTAGGGCAATATGAAGAAAAATGATTCCCTTTCTCTCCCCCACCCGAGACAAAATATATCCTAAATAGTGACCCACATCCCTATTTGAAATAGTTATACCTTGTTACCATAGTCACCCCCACAGGTCCAGACGAATAGGGGAGTTCTTACTTTAGACAAATTGTACTTACTTACACATCATTTAGAATTTTAAAAAGGTACAGAGTGATTTGTTTTGTAGTCAAGATTTGTGGTCCCCTCCTGGTGCGCTATTAGCTTTCATAAGAAAAAATTTCAAAAACGTAACAAATCAGTATACAGTGTGTCTTTCTCTTAAGTAAGAATAATTATTGCTTAATCCAGAGAATAACTCTGAGAATGATTGCAAGTTCAGCAAGAAAAGGATGGATTTGAATTAATCGAGGGGGGGGGGCAATGAATCTGGGAAACGATATATTAAAAAAAATTCCAAACTAAAATAGCTCATTAATTTGGAAATTCTCAAGACGAGGTTAGAAAAAAAAAATTTAAAATAAATAATCTGACTATGCGTTTGAGAGGAATACGCAATTATTCATGAAAGTCTTAATAGAAACTGAAAGGGAAAATCTAATTTTGATAAATTGACGAATTAAACGGGTATAAAAATAGTCTTCAATTATAGATTTTTTCGGAAGGGATCAAATAATATTTTAGTACCTATATATTAAACTATTCACTAATATTGATTTATTTTTATATAACTTTAAATGACATTTATATTTTATGATACTAACACAGATACTATTAATCAAAATTGTTTATTGATCATAAAACTAAGTTTATTTAATCAAAACACTATACTTTGCATTAAATACCATTAAAAATAAAATTTCGCAGAAATTTAGGATAGAATATTGCACTATCCTTTTAATCGAATAACCCGCTCAATTGCATAGATTTGGCTGGAACTGATGATATTCCTTTAAGCGGGGTTGACTGGTTAAGCCTTAGCCGTTGTTTCCTCAAAAATCTTAAAGATAACATCATCGATACTTTATAGCTCTATTTAATAACAATAAAAAAGAGTTATTGCTTGTACTTTATTTATTTTTTTTTTCGCTACGTCATAATTTCAATCAACAACAGTTCCGCAATTGACTGATTGTTGACACGTTCTCAGCAGATCACCGAAGTCGAGCATAACTGGCCGCTGTCAGCGTGCGGGTGAAAAACTACTTGGATCAATCTGTGAAGGGACCGAGGGTGTGAGGTATTGGTTCTCGTTAAAATGTTATACGTAAGTACTTGACTTCACGCGCATGTCGTCGGTCTATCGAAGCGAAGGGAGCCTCACCTCGGCAGAGTTCAAAATTGTGATGGCATGTCTTCAGATGATTGTCAGGAATGTTTACCAGACCGTTACCAATAGCCCATTGTGTTACGTCACTCTCATAAGATGACGTCATTCATTTAAAGTGTAAATATTAACTAAAACGATTTTTTAGCCTGTGTATATATGAAAAGTGTGAGTGGCAACAGAAAGAATGTTGTGCTAGATGTGTTCTACGAAAATAAAATGGTTGCTTTTGTAAATATGTGTACGCAGGTATTTCTTGTAAATTTAAGTTATTTCATTGCTGGATAGATCGGGTAGATTTATCGGAAGCACGAAACATTGTGGTGACCCGGACGTGATGGTGGTGGTGGTGGTGACCCGGACGTGATGAAAGGACCAAATTTGTTAAAAATGATCCCTACCTTACTAATAAAATTTCGAGAAAAGAAAATTGGAGTTATATCAGATATAAAGAAGGCTTTTCTCCAAATATCCGTAAATGAAGACGATAGAAAATATTTAAAATTTCTGTGGTGGGAGGAAAAGGAAGCGAAAACAGTTAAAGTTTTTCAACACGCCAGAGTTGTCTTTGGTTTAAATTGCAGTCCCTTTTTGCTGGGAGCTGTTATTCAACATCATTTGAGCAAGTATGAATCCTCCAATTTCCAAGATGTGGCTATGAAGTTGAAAAAATCCTTCTACGTTGACAACTGTGTCACGTCTGTGGATTCTGAACAAGAGTTAAAAGAGTTCATTCAAGGTTCGACAGACTTAATGGCTGCAGCGAAATTCGAACTGCGAGGTTGGGAGTTTACAGAGAAAGAAAACTTAACTGAAAAATTTGAACCGTCACCTGTGTTGGGTCTTCTGTGGGACAGATCAGAAGACGTATTGTTTTGTGACACTCGAACTATTATAGATCCTCCAGAAATTATCACCAGAAGAGTAATATTATCTTTTGCTAATCGAGTGTTTGATCCAATCGGATTTACTTGTCCAATTATGTTATATCCGAAGATTTTATTACAAACAAGTTGGCAATCAAAATTAGGTTGGGATTCAAAAGTTTCCGAGGATATAAAAAAGAAATTTCTCAAATGGTTGGAAGATCTGAATATACTGCATACAGTGAAAATTCCCCGTCACGCTATTTTGAGAAATAGTAGCTTAAGTCTTCATGTATTTTGCGACGCTAGTGGTCTGTCATATGCAGCTGTTGTTTTCATAAGATATGAGACACCATATCAAACAACAGTACAATTGTTACTTGCTAAATCAAGAATAGCACCTTTAAAAAGAATATCTATTCCCAGACTTGAACTTCTAAGCTGTTGCATTGGTACTCGTCTAGCAGATTTCGTTAAGAAAAGCTTGGAAATCGAAAATGTCAAGATTCATTATTGGTCCGATTCTACAACTGCTTTACAATGGATCCAGAAAGATGAGCCATGGAGTGTGTTTGTCAGAAATAGAGTTAAAGAAATCCGTGCTCTTTCATCAGGAAATTGGCGACACGTTCCCGGTCACTCTAATCCAGCCGATCTACCATCACGCGGCTGCTCGGTAACAAAATTATTGAGTTCAAGGTGGTGGGAAGGTCCTTCCTGGTTGAAATTACCTGAAAACACATGGCCTCTATCTGAATATAAAATTGATGAAGACGTTATCAACAAGGAAAAGGAAAAAAGAACAACCATACTCGTAAGTAAAAATTTGCTTGGAACAAACCAGTTTTTTTCTTATTTTTCAAGCTACACAAAAAATGTCAGAATGGTTGGATGGATTCTAAGATTCCTTGAAAATTGCAAACTGTCTGAAGAAGATAGGAAAAAAGGTGGACTAACTCTGGCTGAAATAGAAAATGCAGAAATCAAACTTATAAAAGTTATACAAAATGAAGCCTTTACAGCAGATTATATAAAAAGCTTAAAATCATTGAATGTCTTCAAAGATGAAAAAGGTATATATAGAATTAAAACAAAATTGACAGAGAGAAATGATACCGAGAATTTTAGATTACCTATTTTGCTTCCAGAAAAACTTGTATTGGTTGATATGCTAATCAAAGAGAAGCATTTGAAATGTTTACATGCTGGACTGCAAATTTTACTGTCCAATTTAAGAGAAAATTATTGGATTATTAATGGACGTCGAGCAGTTCGTCGCATCCTCAAGACCTGTGTTAGATGCAAACGATATAATGCACGAAGTATAAAAACTGTTCCCGTAGGTTTACCTGAAGACAGAGTTAAAGAAGCTTCTGTTTTTGAAGTGGTCGGGATAGATCTTGCCGGACCTCTTCATTTAAAGGAAGGTGTGAAAAGTTGGATTGTCATCTACACATGTGCCGTTTATCGATCAATACATCTCGAACTTGTGCTGTCACTTTCAACTAAGGCGTTCCTTTTAAGTTTACGAAGATTCATTGCTCGCCGAGGAAGACCTTACATCATCTATTGTGACAACGGGAGTAATTTTATAGGAGCTGAGAATCTACTTCAGTCCTTAGATTGGAAGTCAATTGAAGCTGAAACATCCGTATACAAAATAGAATGGAAATTTAATCCACCATCTGCTCCCTGGTGGGGAGGCTTTTGGGAGATTATGGTGAAATTGGTAAAAAATATTCTTCGAAAAATTTTGGGGAAAGCATGCCTTTCATACGAAGAAATGATTAGTGTTCTGTGTGACTGCGAGTCCGTTATCAATTCAAGACCTCTCACATACCTCTCAGAAGATCTGGATGACTTAATACCTCTTTCTCCATCCATGTTTTTACAAGAGATCTCGACGGTGGGAGTACCTGATTTAGATCAGCTGGATACAATAGATCTTAAAAAACGCTATAGGTATCAACAGACGTTAAGAGAACAGTTGAGAAAAAGATTTCGCCGCGAATACCTAGCGACACTCCTTCAACCGCGCAAGAAGAATAACTATTATGATCTAAAGGTTGGCGAGATTGTGTTAATCGAAGATGACTTAAAGAAAAGATTACACTGGCCGATGGCTAAAGTTATTGCCGTCTATCCGGGAAAAGATAAAAGGATACGCGTGGCTCGACTTAAAACAGCACATACCGAGTTTTTGAGGCCAGTGCAGCGGATTTATCCGCTGGAAATACGTTCGACACCAAATGAAGGTTCAACTCCAATCGCAAGCGCAACTTCAAATGAAGGTGACAAGCATAAAAATTTCCAAAGTACCTTACGAAACATCGTTACCACAGGAAGCGGCCGAACGGTTAAGATTCCATCAAGATATTTGGACACATAATTTTAAATTTATATTAGATTTTTTGTTATTTTGATTATTGAAATACACATAATCAAAAGGTGGGAGTGTTACGTCACTCTCATAAGATGACGTCATTCATTTAAAGTGTAAATATTAACTAAAACGATTTTTTAGCCTGTGTATATATGAAAAGTGTGAGTGGCAACAGAAAGAATGTTGTGCTAGATGCAGTGTTGCCAGATTGGGCTACAAGTAGCGGATTGGGCTACTTTTAAAAGTCCCCGCTACTGAAAATTGAATTTTCGCTACTTGCTACTTTTTGGGCTACTTATTATTTTTCGAACGCTACAAATCTTAAATATGCGCTACTTTTTTTCCTTACTGAAATATATATATATATATTTTAATTTTTTCCCTTCCCATTATAAAATGATTCTGAAAGTTTGCAGCTTCTTTACCATTTTTAAAAAGGACATTTTTGTTGCTGTTGAAAACGTTCTCGCTTCAGTTTCGGATTCTTATTGATATGTTTTACTGATGGAGTCTATAATCTTTCCATGCTTATGTTTCAAATCGTAGACTCGGGAAATCGCAAAGACATATATGGAAAAATGCACGGAGAGTATGATGGGGAAAATGTTTTTTAACTCCAACTATTATTAATCGTTTATCTTCTGGAGAAAAAAAATCACGTTACTCGCTTTGAAACTCAGAAAAATTAAATCCAAAGTCATTAAACCTGATGAATGAAAATAGTTGTGAATGACAATGAGTTTCCAAAAAATATCGTACTGTTAAATGCTTTTTTGTGAATTCATTTCACTTTTGTAAATCACCATCTATTCACAGTTGCACGAAAAATAGGAAAATTTTTATATCTCTCTAGAGCTTAGATTTGCCCGTTGTAAATGATGAAATTATTTTTTTTAAAAATAAGCTATAATATGTATTGCTATGGTTACAGTTATTATTTTTCACCTCATTTTGCCAAATATGCAATAAATAAATGAAACAAATAAAAATGAAGTTTTGGATAGTTATCATATTAAAATAAAATTCGTATTACCAAACGCAAATGATAATCAGAATTGGCATCAGGGAGAACGACATGAAGAAATATTTCATAGAAGGCCAAGGCCCACCCAATGATGACGATGAAACGCAAAAGATGGATTTTGTTTTTCAAACAAAAATATATACTGTGAAATTTCAAATTATAAATAAAATTATAACTATAACAAATATAACAAACTTATAATTATAACAAACAATTAACTATAACAATGAAATTATGAATAAAAATAACTAAGTTAATTGAAACATAATGCACTTAGGGATCAGGAAAATTGAATAACGAAAATTTTTTTAATTCGAAAATGTCAACATTTTAAACCTTTCGAAACATTTATAGTAATTGCAAAATAACTAGGAAAGATAATTACTTTAAATGATAAACACGGTAATGTATATGCTGTGTGTTATAAAAGGAGTTTAGAAAATTATTAAAGCTACTACAGTGAAACTAGCGTAAACTGATCAGAAGTGGAACTACAATTTGATGGTTTTATAAGAGAAGTCATCTTATAAAAATGATAATAAATTGTTTTTACCAGTTTTGCACTTGATCATCAAAATCTTAGATGGGTGATTAACTTATAGAGATGGTCAACTTAACATGTTTCACTGTGCAAGTAAAGTAAGCACAGCAACTAAGCGAGCTGCGAGAAAAGAAAATATTTACGAGCATTTAGTGCAAATCTATCTTTTTATCATTGTTTTTTTTTAAACTTTGCAACAGATGTTACGGCTACTATAAATGAAAAAAAAATTAGTTAAAAATATTTGTTGCTTCGTAGATGCTTTAAAATACTGTTTCATAAGAGGCCCAAATCAAAATATTCATTTGTTCACTAAATTACTATCAAAACTATTCTCAATCGAGTTTGAAACAATTATTGATGCTGTTACAAAGAAAAGAAAAGTCATATTTCTCATCTGCGAGCTGAATGTTTGTACTTTGTATTGTTTCGAACTTCAGAGCAGAAATGATCAAATAAACTATTTTGCTTATCAAAAAAAGATTTTTTGCCCTTTATTTTTAAATACACACAGATGTAGGCCCATGAAGTTGAACTTTTCTGAATTTCTTGTTGGAGTTTGGGTCCTAGTTAGGTCTTATTTTTAATTTCCTCGAAACGCGAGATAATTTTTATTTAAAAAAAATTAGCTAGTGAGAACATTTTTATGTGCGAGTAATTAAGGTTCTTGAGGTTGGGGAACGAAGCGAGCTGAGATCGAAACCTCTTAGTATTCTTATGCAGCTCAAAGACCGCACCAACATTAAAATATCGAAGACAGTTCCTACTGATTTTTACACATAAAAAAGCTTGAAAAAAACGAGCTATCCAATGTTATTATAACTTTAGTGTTTTCTGGCAAACGGCGCTGTTTTACAGAAATATAGCCAAATAAATTAGAGCACTCAAAACATGGCAAACTTTACACTTTATTTATGCTGTGATATTAATTTTGTTAATATATATATATATATATATATATATACTATATTTGGGCTACAAAATGTTCGAATCCGCTACTTTTGGAGCTCCCATTCGCTACTTTTTAATCTTAAGTTCTGGCAACACTGGCTAGATGTGTTCTACGCTTGGTTCTACGAAAATAAAATGGTTGCTTTTGTAAATATGTGTACGCAGGTATTTCTTGTAAATTTAAGTTATTTCATCGCTGGATAGATCGGGTAGATTTATCGGAAGCACGAAACACATTGAGCAGCTTTAGTGCGACGTAAACAACAACAATGAAAAAAAAATTTACGTGGTAGCACTATGTCACCAAATTATCTCTAAAATTATCTGAAATCACGTATTTAATTTGTCACGTCTGTCAAAATGTGTTTCGGTATAAGTAAATAAGTTAAAAACAGCGGTAATTAAAATTTAAAAAAAATTCTTTTGCAATGAAAGTCAAAATTAATGGGAAAGTGGTACTAATTTGCTTAGGAAAAACGTAGAAAATTACTTCAGTTTTATTACCCGCTGTCCCTCTTTTCTTTTTCTCTGGCCTTTTAATTCCTAGTAAGAATATATATATTTTTTTGGTATTCTCTCTTTAAAAATAAAAAGTCAAACAGCTGATAAAAAATATGTGTTAGATTACGGAATTATATATTTTACTGAAATATAAAATTCAAAATAATTAGTTTGGAAAAATCTTTTTTTGATTCATATTCAAAAATGTATTAATGATTTTGTAAATTAAAGAAGTTTCAATTATAAATAACTGTTTCGCTAAGATTTAAATAACTGCATATTAGTTAAATTGTTTGGAAGTGAACCGCGTTTGAAATATTTGACTTTTTATGCAGGAAAAGACATGGTGTTTCACGTTATATTTCATCTCACCAAATATTATTAAACTTCTAAATTTATTTCTCACCTATCCTGACATGAATAAATACAAAGAAATAATGAAAAAAAAAATATATTTAATGAAAATTGTGAGTCGAAGCGTTAATGCTGACGCTCAGTTCATTTAAGTAATGTAATAGATGCATATTGAAATACTAAAAAGAAAGCCATTATGTTACAGTTCAGGTACTTATTCGTATAGATTAATCGTAAACAAGCGCCATACTATTATTGTCGCCAATGATGCTTAATTAATATGGGTAATTCCTATTATATAAATTAAAAAAATTACTTATTTACAAAAATTCCAAGTTAATGGTTAATTTCGATATTATGCCTAGTAATGTTGAATACAGTTAATCTCAATTTTAATGGGCTGAACAACAAAAAACAGGTTTTGTTATGTTTTTGCTTATTAATTTTGTCAGTATATACCGTTCAGTTTTGTCCACGATTTCATTGGGTTGTTCAGTACCGAGTTATTGTTTTTTTGATTTTATTAATCCTGTTCAAAGAGTGGATATTCAGCTAGTTGAAAATAAAAAAAAGTTGAATTACAGTTCGTTAAAAATAAGTTTACTAACGCTTTTCGTTTCCCGAAACTCTTGTTTTTTTCTCAGGTCAAGAGCTAGCCCTTGTACAATACTTATCAATATTTCAGTCAAATAACTTCTAAACGTACTATTGGACGTATTTTTAAAATTTTAATTAAATATAGTAGCATTAAATTCTAACTTGAGATTCATTTAAACTGAAATAGTTGCAGTGTTATAGTAGTAGCACCTTGGATACATATGTACTATAAAATAGTATCTTTCTCTTGATATACATCTTCAAGAAAGAATAAATAAATGAGATAAATTTTCTTTTGAATATATTTATTTTTAGTGGTAAGAGTACAGCATATGTAAAAAGTATAAAAAAGGAAGAAAAAAAAATTATTCAAGTTGGATCTGAGAATTTGAAGCACGTATATTTGTTTTTGTTCTTACACAATAGACAGACTATGGTAGCTAGCTTGACTCTATGAAGGTGCTTGCAGATGCAATCATATAAGTTCTATGACCACTATCAGTGGCACCATCCTGAGAAAAAGAGCAGCTAAGTCTTTCTTTATAACTATTGCATAACTGCCAACCTTAGGAATCAAAAATGAGGAACACTATATGCGACAAAATTATACGCACTAATTACGAGAGTAAGATAAAAATTTAATTATTAAATCATAACATTAATAGACATATATTTAAATATGTAAATTAGTAAAACAAAACTATAAACACTATCTTTTGTGGGAAACTTATAATATTAATGTTTTATAATTAGGAATACCGGTATAATATATTAAAAACTAACATTACCTATTAATATATAATTATTTATCTCCAAATTATAAAACACTGGTAAATAATAATCTACATCATAAACAAATATTTCTGATGCAAGTGTTTAAATACTACAAAAAAAAAATTTCCAAAAATAATAATTTAGTGAAATAATCAGCAACAGACAGCTATTGGAATAATATTTTCCAATAAAAAGCTACTAAAAATTACTTTAGCACAATAATCACAGGATGCATGCTTGTGGCGATCAGAAAAAAGGATTGGTTTAAAATCAAAAATTTTATGAAAATTCAGAATTTTTATAAAAATATCAGATTGGATTTAAAAATTAGGAACAAATCCGAAAAATTCTGAACAGTTGGCAGCTATGCTATTGTCTGCTTAGTCAGCTGTAAAATAAAAGCATTTTTCTAGATAAAAAAATAGAAATCGTGTTACTTTAAAATTCTACAGTGGATCAGAATCCAATCAAAGACTTCAGTTATTTAATAACTGACAACCGTGCTGGAAAATAAAGAGCTTAATTATTTTTATGAATTTAAAAAATATACAATTATATTTAATACATATAGCAAAATCAATGACTGAAATGTTATCTTCTTACGGTACAGAGATATTCTTCAAACTAAATGAGACTCTGCATAAACCATTGTAGAAAATCAAGTCCTGGTAAATATATCTCACAGAAAAGCTTTAAGCAGACAATGCTGTGAGACCATTCCCCGGGACAAACATGAATCATCAGCAGAATCCAGGCAAACTCTAGAAGAGAACAAGTTGCTTCAAATTAATATTGTAATCAAGATACCTTGTTAAGATTTCAACCAATGGTTAAGTATATAGATAAAAGCACAACTCTTCAAATTGTGAATCTAATAAAGGATTGCATACATTAGTTTGAATCAATTTGAATTACAGAGTGAAAGAACATTTAGCACAGAAGTATAAGTTTTAAGCACAGATTAACAGAAACTTTTTTATTATTATTAAATCTGGCATATCCATCTTTTTCCACGCATATGGCATACTTGCGACACTTTCAGAGTGGTCTCACAACTCTTTTGGGTGGAAGCATCACTCAAACTCATACTCGGGGATTTGACACATCTGTCACTTTAAAATCAAGACATAAAAAAGGAGTGTAAATTATTGCAACATTAGCTTTGTTGCTCGATTTTTTTCTTTTTGCAGATCCGCAATTTAGTCAGGTTACTTACATCTGAAAGAGAGGGAAAGTGTCTGATTAATATTATTTAATATTTCTATTGCAGCATCAATCAGGGTTTACATATAAAGACTAATGGCTTTAAGAACAAGACAATCACAGGACATTACATCACAGCATTTAATAGTTAGTCACAGCACAGATTTTATTATATTTTCTTTACACAACATAAATGACCCCACAGCCAATTGTTCAGTTGGTGTGTGCACTGTTGAGTCACCGTTTACCCTAGAGACAGCCACGTAGGCTTCTTAAAGGTACGAGTCCATGATGGATCATGGAATGTGCATGTTGTGTTATCCCCACGCTGACTTTTAATGATGAGCCAGTACATGTTGATGTGTTTGTCCATTGTTCAGGTTTGATTGCACTGTCCCCAGTTTTTTAGTATCTAATCATCTAAATTCTGTCGACATCACCAGTTCCTTAATGAATATTATTTTCTAAACCTTTTAAAAGAATAAAAAATAAAATCATAAATTAATTTTCTAAACTTATTAGTATCTAGATCAAACATTAAATTAGTTTTTATTTAGAATGAAATAAATGTCACTGATAAAAACAAAAGTAATAAATATTTTTGAAATAATCAAAGTAAAAGAATATATATTATTAATAAAAGAGGAATATACTAACTGGTAGGGCACTGTCTTTTCCTTAACCACGGTGTGATTAAAGACAAATACTGATAAACATTAAAAGATCATTTAATTCATTCTGACTTTAATTATTTTATTAATACTGTAATAATTTATAAACAGTGCTGTTCTAACAGTAAACAATCCGTACTATAACAATACAGTTGGGGAAAAAAAACTCACAACGATTAAGGTATAATGCCACTGTTAAAAATATACAATTCTCTGAATAATCAAAACATTATAGTAATAAAAGAGAAAGATACTAACTGAGACACTCATATTAGCTTCTGTTGAGTCTAGATCTCATTTAAGCTAACAAAGAATAGAATTAGATCAATCTCCGTGCAATTGAAAAATTTTTATAATCTCTTTTAGTGTCGAACATATACCCATTGCTATTTAGAAATAGCAATTGGCATTATTCATTAGCGTTATTAGCATTATTCATTTAGTATATTTTACCAAAGGCATTTAAAGTGGAAGAGTATTTATAATTCAGGTACAATGCTCTAAACAATCTTCCCTCTATCCTTTAAGGGTAGAACCAGAATCATTGAGAGAGAGAACTAGTCATAAAATATTCTATTGCATCTAAAAAATTTTCTGCATTGTGTAAAGTAGCACAGATAAGAATATTAGAAAAAAACACTCTCTACTGAATATTTTTCTTTACAGCATCATAGTACTAAATCTGTTCAAGTACTGTCAGGGATCTGTCCAGACATTCTGTAAAAGGTTCGTATTTGTAAAATTGGGAAAAAATTACTTGTAATTTGTGAATATAAAATAAACGTTAAGTCACATTCTTTCAACCAGGGTCCTGCTTTTGTGAATTTGTGCAAATAGGGTCTGTTATTGCAAAAAAAAAACTTTTTCAAGGAGTTTTTAAATTGTAAAGACTTACAAGATTATGCCCAACACTTTAAAATTATAATTAAAAAAATTAAAATTTAAAAAATAAACAGCAATTGCTGCTACTAAATTAGAGATGCAACACACAAATATTTGGTATTTTGCCTATACTGCTGAACGCAGAATATTCATTTCGGACGAATAAAGGAAGAAGTGTCTGCCGAAGACAAAATTTATTTAGATTACATCTGTCGTTCTCCCCCCCCCCGGAAGGGTTTATTTGATTAACAAAACAATAATGAAGATAAACGAATTTGTGAAGGGTCTGAGTAAAGGATAAATTATTTTGTGAAATGTCCGTCTCTATGAAAAGATATTTTGTGAATAGTTCGTTAACGGACCCAAATCTCTTCTAAACAGATATCTGACTGTGACTACTCTTTCTTATTTGTATGGGATGAGTTCTGGTTATCTGGCTAAATGTCAAGACAAGATTACAATATTTTTATATTATTAGTATATAAAGTTGTGTATAAATACACTTCTTTTTTTAGCAACTTTGCTATGCATTCTTCAAAGATGTTTGCCAGTTGAATTTGGCCCTGGCAGTTTAAATGTATGTGATCTTAACCAATACATTCATCCACAGATAAAGCTGATTCACAGAACATTAGCCCAAGTAAAATTCACTAAGTTTTAATTACTTCATTGAATCGCTTTATAGTGACGTTTTCAAGATTAACAAAATGTTGATGCATACAGTGCATTCAGCAAGAGAAATTTCTAAACTCTTCGTTCGAGAAAAACAACTCAGAAACATTTCTGTATTGTGATCTGCCATGCCAACTACAATCGCCAAGGTGCTAAACAGATTTTAAACTTGCAAATTTAATAACAAAAAAAAAACACATGTAGATAGTTGTCCGGGGGTGGTTACGAGTTATACCTTCTGAGTTCCCTTCTCTTTTTATTAGTTCCTGGCGGCTGGCTACCCAGAATTATTCTTCCACAGATAACCAAACAAAATCTCCCCAATAACCCCACAAATTTTATTAACCACACAAGCCAGTTTTTTAAAGTTGGGCATTGTACCCAATTGCACATCATTAGTTCCTTTATTTTTAAGAAAAGCAAAATAAATTATTATTTTATAGCACAACCATAAGTAATATTAATAAAAAAATAAATAAGTATCTGAATTAGAATAGTTACACAAGATACTAACAATGCCAACAAATGGTTTAGATACATAATCATTAAATATGTAAATAAATTACATTTCAACTTACCAACATGAATTAAGACAAAAACACAATCGTCCCTTCACAACTGCACACTTAATTTGACCACACCGATTCCAGGGTGTGCAAACATCGATATCCCATTTTCATTCAGCATTTAAGTAATTAGCCAAATACTTCTCCAGGGAATCACCTAGTAAAAAAGTATTTTATGAAGAGAAAGAAGAAATATGAAAAGTTTGCTTTACATTGTCCACGTAAACTGTCAAAAATCTTAGGGTAATGAAAAAAAAAATTATAGATATAGTTTGAGAAGTTAAATAATTGAAAAAATTCAATTTCATATTAATATCCAATAAAGATAACTTAAATTTAAGATAACTTGCTAATCTGAATTATCTTCTAATTTATTATAGTATTTGTATTATGTATTTTAAATAAAACAAATTATTGAGTACAAATTGTTTTGCACATAAATGTGATACACCTATAGAATAAAATTTTTTTTTTGAAAGTATGCATGCTCATAATTTATTCAATAGTTAAGACAACCTAAAAGAATAATAATGAATGCAATAACTGTGAATGAAAATGATAAATATTATCTAAATTTGTTCCATTTCTCTCAGAATTTTTTTTTTAGATTAGTTTACAATAAAATTGAAACAAATTATTTTAGACATGATCAAAACCCTCTTCACTATTTTTAAGAAAATTCAATATTAATCTTTCTATATAAAATAAATTTTAATTAGCAATATATTTCATAGAAAAAAAAGATACCTCTGTATTATGTCACTAAAATAAACATAAATCAAGTAATTTAACTAAATGAAATTTCATTACTAAACTGCTTCACACAATTTCGGCAGAACAAAGGATTTCTAAGGAAGCAGAGAAAAACTTTGATAAATGAATTTTTATAACGATTTTCTTAAAATACATACATTTTACAAACTATTTACTTTAAAATCTAACGCGTGGTATTCACAGATATTTAATAAAATTCATTAATCTTTTTAAAAATTTCATGTAATTTTTTTATATACTGCTATGAAACGTACACTAATATTATAAATCTTTAATTAATAAGAATTACCTGCAATTAAAACTTTCATGATGATTAAATATGAAATCCCGCGCAGCCAAATACAGAAAATGGCTTCTCCTCTATAACAATAGCTTTTGTTTAAACAACGCCAATTGCTTTGGCGAAAAAGTTTGGTTACACAATCAATATAGGGTTATAAGAAGATTGATGGATGAAAGCTAGCGTCAAGCTCACTCCGCCCAGTTACCAATTCCTAAATTGACCAAATATCAATTAGGGTATATCATGGTTAAGATGACCTTGTGACTTAGGATCTTTTTATGAAATATTCTCACTGTACTTGATTTGCATGTGCAGCATTTTAACCTAATGCGGTTGCCTACTCTCGATGAAGTGTATTTTACCACAAAAACTCAACAATTGGATTCCCTTATTCTCTAGGTCCCGGACTAATACAAGGACAAGGTTCTAGGACTGATCATTAAGACACGGTTCCCAGCAGATCACCGAAGTCAAGCATCACTGGCTGCGGTCAGTGTGCGGGTGGGTGACCCACTTGGATCAGTCTGCGTAGGGACCGAGGGTGTGCGGTATTGGTCCTCGTTAAACTGTGCTACCGTAAAGTGCTCGACTTCGCTCGCAAGTCGTCGGTCTACCGAAGCGGGGGTGCCATCCTCTCTGCAGAGGACCAAAATTGTGATGCCTTGTCTTCGGATCATCCTCAGGGATGTTTCCCAGACCGTCGCCAATAGCCCGTTGTGCAGCTCTAGTGCGACGTAAATGAACTACAACAACAACCTTATTCTCTAGAGCAGTGGTGCGCAAACTTATTTCGACTGCGACCCCTTTTGTAGAGAGAAAATTTTTGGCGACCCCTAGAGATAAATGTTCACAAATACGATGTATATTTCGCGCATTTCTTTCGTTTCATCGAATAAAAACATCATCATATTTGACTAATATTAATTTTATTTATAATTTTAAAAAAATACTTCTTGTCTAAGACAAAAATCAGTAATTGCCCTTTAATGAGATGTATGTTGCTGCAAGTTTCTAATTATCTCATCGATGTTTGGATGTATGTTGCTAATTGCAATCATCTTCAGGGTTTAAACGCGAGCGGTATTTAGTTTTTATTGAAACTAGTTTGCTAAATCCAGTTTCGCATAAATACGTTGATGCAAATTGTATTAGCACCCTGATGGCATTCTTGCATAAAACGGGATATTGTTTTTCCACGGATAGCTAGATAGAGAATACATTACGCGTTACGGTCAAAGAAAGAGTGGACAGCATGAAATTGCAATTAAAGAGTGAGTGACGGCGCTTCACTCTTTATATGTACAATGTATAGTATGCAGCATGCAGGGATAATGCATTTCATAAAAATTTGGCGACCCCCAAAAAACTTCTGGCGACCCCCACAGGGGTCGCGACCCCTAGTTTGCGCACCACTGCTCTAGAGTCTAGACGATGATCGAAGATGTGGCAATTGCATTTGGTGAGAATGCTCCCATACAGTTTCTATAAGGTAATCTCTGAAGCGTCTACAGTTCAGCTTTGAGGAGAGCTCTTCCGAATTAAGCGTTGGGGCTGTGAGCTGCTGTGATAACAAGTGAGAGCACATTAGGGTGGAATTGAATAAAAAAAGGTGTCGATTGGTTTACTCACTCCAACCTATGCCAAGATAAAGACAAAACTATTCACCCCACTCACCTATTCGAAGTGATTTTTCATCTTAACAATAGTACCCGCAAGGCAGCGAGATATTGATGTCTGGAGGAGTTCTCCTAAAAACCACATTATATGGTTCATGATCAGTGGCGTAAATAGCAACCATCGCGATGTAAGGGAGCGCACGAGGTTTCAGGGTGCACTATCAAGAAATAATACACTAACACATATATGCACTGCACCTGAAGCTCGCCAGCTCTTAACGTGCGGCCCGCGGTCACACTTGAAAATAAAATAATAATAATTAACTATTATAATTTATTTTAGAAAATAAACAAAATCCGAAAGGTTGAATTTTGTCTTTAAGTTTCGCACGTGCCAAATCAAATAAATGTAATTTTTCGATCGCTTTTTTCGGTGGTTATTACTGCGAATTTCCATAGTTCAAAAATCACAATATTTTTAGTGCGACAAAACTATGAAGCTTGAATTTCGAAGTAATCACTTTGGAAGTTCCTTATTTGTGTCAATTTCGTAGTTATTCTAAGTGACTCGATCGTACTTGAGAAGGCTATATTGTCCGATTTCCATGTATTTCTTAAAATCTCGATCCTTTTAACGCGATTCTAATGACTCGAGAATTTAGAATTTATCGTAAATCCCCCTCGTATTTTTCCCCCGGCAATGCACGTTTCCACATGGCTTAAAAAATCCCGATATGTATATATGTATTAATACAACACTCGAGTGTTGTATTAATCAAGCATTTCCAATGGACTCTTTATTTGTGCTGGTTTCATCAAAAACCAAAGAATCTTTTTTTCTTTTTATATAGTTCGTTCAACAAAATTTAGTTCATCATCATCGAATAATGATGAACGAAATTCTTTCTTATCATTCCTTCATCATCCTTTCAACAGTATCAGGGATTTTCAACTTACACGTGGCCGGGTGCCGCAATTACAAACACCAGTCAAATGGCGTGCCGCCATTTTTTTTAATGTCAAAAAGCAAAATAACAAGCATTCAGTGGCGTGCCAACTTTTTTTTGACTGGGGGGGCGAGCCAATGCAAAGTCATAAGCTTTGCTTGATTTAATATTTTAAAGTTAGTTGTATTATTTTAATATTGTAATTTGTCTAATTGTAATTATCTAAACTATTTCCGTTGTTTACGACGACGATGATTTAACTATTACATCCACACCAATTTAGTTAACAAAAAATGATTTATCAATCCGAAACTAATTAAAAAGAAAAAAAGTGTATTAAAATGTAAAAAATTTAATTAATGAATTTTGTAATTTTACTCCTTTAAACTTGTTAATGCTGAGCAATACATTTTGTCGATACATTTTAATCATAATGACATAGAATGGTTTTTCGCTCCTCAAAAACATATTGAATTAAAAATAACTTGTTATTTAAATTTTGATTCTAGCATAGATTTGAATTTAATCATTAATATAAATTTTCAGCTTACAAAAAAATGGAAAATTAACTTTATCATAATTTTAATGATAAGCACAAGGTATAAAAACATTAAAATAAATGAAGGAGTAAAAGAGATTGATTTCTAAAATTAAATCTTATTTTGAAATGACTTTGAATTTTCACAAGTCTTCTGATTTTTCTGGTTAATTCCAAGGTAAAGCTTAAAATGTATACAAAGAAAAAAAAATACAATTTTAAACATATAAATATGCAGTAATTTAATGAAGTAGAATTAACTTTATCATATTAAGTTTTCATGATAAAGGACTAGGGATGAAAAAATTAAAACAAATGAAGGAATTAATTTCCAGCTCGCCATATTTAAATATGTTTCTTATTTACAGAAGTATAATCTAAACACATTATAAAATTATAACCAAAAATTTTATTGTATATTAGAGGCTACGTGCTTTTTTAACTTAACAATGCAATATTATTTTTTGAATTATAGCTATTTGAAACAAAATTGTAGAGCGAAAAAGACTAATGGAAATTTAAAAGAATCTTTCGAAAAACCAAATGATATTGAGAAATTATGTAATATACTTTTAAAATATTTAAAAATTTTCAAGTATAAATTGAATGAAATATATTGAAAGAATTTAAAATGTTCTAACAAAATATAGAGAAAACAATTTACAAAAATATCATTAACATAAGCGTAAAAGCAAAAATCCGATAAAAATGTAATCTAAAAAAATTATTACAACTAAACAAAGACTAAATCTGAAAAATTTGCTGTACTTATTAAAAATTTGTTGTATTATAACATAGTTTTTATTAAGACTTATTATTTTATTAATGAGAATAAAGAGTTACTGGTCACAAAATTAATCACAAAAATTCCCATTTAGCTTAAAAATGTTTGAAAAATAACAAGGACAGAAGAATAGAAATTATTATAGAGAAAATAAAAATTCGAAAAAAAATTATTTTTAAAAATAACTGACAAATAATCAAAGTAAACTACGAAGTTTGAAAATTAAAATGTTCGGAAAAAGCATTTCAATAATACATGACTAAATATAGAAAGTAAATAATGTCAGACAAAAATCGTAATTACTGAGCCAGGTATACCTGCAAAAAATGCATTAAACTATGTGTGACGCACAAAAAAAAGGAATAAATTAAAAGATTACTGATCATCACTGAACAACCTTAGAATCGTCAGCCCTGTGTATAACAAAAATATTCAAATCGCAAACATAAGAAGGCTCTAACTGCTCTGACTAAATTGTCGAACTGTTTTTTTTCCTTCCAGATTACAGCTATCCCATTATTTTAAGGGTCAAGAATCTGCATACGTTGATTGAAAAAGTTTTTTCAAAGCAAGTACGTTTTCGTGGGGGAAATTTCTTGACTCTTAAAATCGTCTACCCTTACACTAATTATTTCGCATATTTAAAGTCAGGTTAACGAACTATCCGAATTGAGTCCTATGAAAATGCGATTGTTTGATCTAAGAGTGCTTGCTTTGTTTATTTATTTATTTACGCTCAATGCATTGTTTGATTTTGCTTCAAAATAGAAAACTTTAGCCTCTTGCTAGTTCACGTACATAAATAATTATTACCTGCACTGCACAGAATCAAAAATTAAAAGTGCGTGAGCATGCGAGATATTACAAGAAAGTGCTAAACCTCACCACTCAAGTAACGAACAATTTAAATTTGAACAAAATAATAATTTGTGTTTGCTCGGTTTAGCCGTTTCTGTACATGTTCCGTAAATTTTCACATTTAACTGACCAATTAGAATATGAAAAGACAACAGCTTTCTTTTTATCGCTTTTCTAGTAAAAATAATGTGATGCAAAAAAAAACTAAATATAATTTACTACTAAATGGATATTCAATTATTTTAATAATTCTTTATAAAATTGAGCAATGTTTTATATTTTTTTTTAAGATTTGGGTGTCAATGTCGACGATGAATATGTGTTTGCTTCTTCTAAATGCTACAATTAATAATTTTAGTTGAGATTCCTCAAAATTGTCAGGAAATCGCATGAACAATTGGAACTTAAGCGAAGATTTTCGTTTTAAGAGATCCTGAAAATTGATTAGTAGAAGAGAAATTGACATTGAATGTATTAACTATAAAATCGGTGATGGCTCCCAATTTCTACTTTGCCCAGGAACTTCTTTTTCTCTTTCAGACGAAATCTTAAAATAAATTATCCCATTTTTTTCTTTGGTGCATACTTCTATATTCATTTTTGCATATTTTTAGCTTTCTGAAATTATTTTATAAGAAATAACTTTTTTTTTTGTACATAAATTTCAAAATTCTAAAAAAATTTCTGAAGTTAATTTTTAATTGAACTATAGGTTATAGTTTTATTATGTTACGCAAACTAAACGAAAAACAAATTAGTTATCGAACTTTTAAAATTGGATAAAATGAATTTGAGAACTGATGATAAAAACGACATGCGACGTGCGTTATTTGTGTTAATTGATGAAACAACAATCTTATAACAACAACAATCTTAACGCCAAAGTTTCATTGATATTGTCTATGAAAGAAAATTTTTTTAAACAAAGCTATTAAAGCTACAGGTCATCAAATAAAACCAAACTATTTTGATTCAGATTATTATTATTATCCGGTATACAGAAAGACAGGTATGATGGAATTAACAGGTCAGACACTGAAAATTGTATTTCGAAGGTTTTATAAAATCAAAAAATGGATTTAATATAAAATGCAAACTTTGAAGAAAGTATAGCTCTGTCTATATATAATATGGTTACCATATGACGTATTAGATTAAATGATATTGTAAAATTAAAAAAAGAATAATAACAGTTGGAGCTAATTTAATTAACTAAGTTATTACTTTATTATTATTTTTAAACTTAACTTTTCAGACAATTTTAGTAAATATCTGTATTGTTGTATAAATTAAGTTTATGAAACTGGCGCATATATCACTTATGGGCAATGGAAGCTCATAACTTAAAATTAAATAAATAAAGTAATCATAAAAAGTCTTAAATAAAGTATCCCTAGTCAACAAGCTAATTATAATGCAAGTCATGAAGTGTCAATTTCATAAAACTTCTTGAATCTGTTTAATATATAGTTATAAAAAATGAAATTACTTATTGATTTCAAATTAAAAATTTTCAACACTTTTTATAGAAATTGGATGGATTTTTACGGTTTTATGTATCACATATGCTCTCCTTTTAAAAAGCTACTATAAAAAAAATATTCAGCAGTTATATAATTAACATCGAGTTAAAAATAAAGTTACGTTACTCCAGTGTGTACAGGGACCTAAAAATATGGCTATATATTAAAGAAGATTCTTTTTTGAATAATTTGCCTAATAAAACTTTTGATCAGAAAGGCATGTAAATATATATATTCGTGACGTCATATATGAGTAAACAATCATGACAGGGAACTATTTATTTATTTGAAATTCCAAAGCAAATATAATACCAAAGAAAAAGGTTATACAGCTTTTTTCCTAAATAAAAAATTCTTTTTAATGGCTTGTCTTGACAATGAATTTTATTTGCTTCGGATTTTTAAAGAGAAAAATAAAATAAACAAAAATATAACACAATAACATATATATAACATATATAACACATAATACATATATAACATATAATATATAACACAAAATGCGGAAAAATAAATGGAATTTAAGTAGTTTTATGTGTAGTATTTTTCTCATATTGTTCCAGTTTAATTTATCTGGATTTAAGTCGTAATTGTCATGTTTAAAACGGAAAATAAAAATATTCAATTGATAAAGAGAAATATTCACATTTTTAAGAAATGATGAATTACAATAGTATTAATCGCATTAATTTTTTAATCTCCATCAACAGCATTTATAATTTCAGGATTAAAATTTTTGAAAATTAATACTTTAAATTCAGAAGAAATAGTCATGAAAAAAGCTTTCACAAAGTTAATTAACACAATTTTAGCATCCTATGAAAATTATGATTTAAAAAAAAAAGACTACAAAAATTACGCGGATTATTTTTTCCCCTCCAATGTTACGGAATGTGTTTTACCCTCCAATATTGCCCCATTCTTAAAAATAAGTTTTTTGTTTAATTAAAGTTTTTATTACTGAGAATGATAAAATATTATGAAAATTTTTAATGAACCTTTTTTAAAGAATAATTTTTTAACATTTTTATTGTTAAAAATAAAAATGGTAGTTAATTTGTTTGTATTAAAATAAAAATTATCATTATTTAAACGAATTATCCTTATTTATACAAATTATTGTTGGTGTATAATGTTTTTTTTTTAATTGGTTTATTTCACATGAGAGAGAGTAAATGTATAACAGATTTGGTGTTAGAGTTCTGCTCTACGTAATCATATGATATACATAATATAATAATAGTTATCATATAAGATAAAAATAAAATAGTAAATTTAAAAAATTAGAAAAAGGAAAAAGAAAAACACCTTTCAGAGCTGATATGATGCATTCTCAATCGTGTTATTTTCCTGTTTTTAGAATCAATAGTTTTTCGGTCATTTTTATTTATTTATTTTTAGTATATTAATCTGCAATGAATATCACTTTTGTGCCAAAAGAGCAGAAGAAAATTAATTTCAATAAAATAAAGGCATTGATGATCTTAAGGAACCGATATTAAAATATACCTCCTAAAAGTTGAAAGAATAATCGAAAATACGAAAACAAATTTTTTATTTCAAGGTACTTTATTTATTATTTTTTTATTGACTAGGATTTTCTTAAAAAATTAAAGGTTGAATTTCATTTTCGAATAAAAACAAAGTTTTTAAAAGTGAAAAGAATTCAAAATATTATTTAACAATTAAAAAAAATTAAATTCGTAACATAAACTAATCCATACACCAACAACAAACGGTAAAATCATGAACTAATGTACTATTTAAATGTATTTGATATACGAACAACTATCTGAAGCAATTCAAATAGTACATAAATGCATAATTATTAAAGCATTAAATAATTTAATGAAATGAAAACATTTGCTTACCTCCTTCGATATCTATTTTACGTTTCCTTGTTATTTAATTTATCAAACTGATGTAAAAAAAAATAACGACAACAACAACAACAAAAAAAATTTAAAAAAATAATTTAAAACAATTAAACAAAATAAAAAAAATATGCTTTCTTTTGAAATTGATAACTTAAATTATGTAATTAAAAGAGCTAAAAAAAAATTTAACAGAGAGCGTTTATTTACGTTAGTCTAGGAAATGTCTCATCACAAAAATACCAGACCAGAGAAAATATCAACAAGTCCTCCCCAGTTTAGATCCCTTAAAAGCTTAAAACACTGTTTTCTCAGAAAATCTAGATAATTGCTTGTTTGAGACGATTTACGAAGAGATATCCAAATTAGATATGTTTCTGTGGATATCTGACATTTTAAAAAGAGGACAAAGGAGCAAAAGGCCATAAAAATGAAAATTTAAGAAGCAAAGTACTTTTACCCACAGTGTGTAACATGAGGTGGCTGTTTCTGAGGAGTCAAATAACTGTCTTTGTGGGGGGTTTGGCCACCAGAATTATATGCCAAAGTGGGTGGAAAGGAAATTGTTGAAAGTCAGGGGTGGCTTTGAAACCAATTTTTATCAGTGAAGGTTGCATTTTATTACTCTTTCCGCCCGGGAAGGGCAAAAGAGATGAAGTTGGGATGAGATTTTCTTTTAATTATATAGAAAGTTATACGTGAAAAAAAAGTCTTTGTCTTAAGAAAGTTTTTTAGACAGTTTTTTTTTCTGAAATTACCAATTTAACTTAATTTTATTTTCACGAATTTTTAAATTTCAATAAGGGCGAAGCAAATTATTCGCCTTTCAATTAAATTTCAGAGGAAAATAAAAGTTTTAATTTCAAAAATAGAAGAAAAAAAAACAGTACTTTTTTTCAAAAGTTACCAATTTAACTTGACTTCATTCTCACGAATTTCCGAATTTCAGAAGTGGCTAAGAACACTATTCGCCCCCTCAGTTAAATTTCAGAGGAAAAAAATGTTTAAAAAAAAACTTTAAAGTAGAAAATTTTTTTTCTTCTAAAATTACCAATTTAACTTTATTTTCACGAAAGGCTAAATTTCAGAAGGGGCGAAGCACATTTTTCGCTCCCTTAATTTAAATTCCCAGTAAAATAAAGTTTTTGATTTCGAAAATAACTTTAAAGTAGAAAGAAAAATATTGCTTTTTTCTAAAGTTATCAATTTAACTTGACATTATTTTCACGAATGACTAAATTTCAGAAGGGGCGACGCACATTTTTCACCCTTCAATTAAATTTCAGAGGTAAATAAAGTTTTTTACTTAGAAAATAGCTTTAAAGGGGAAAAAATAGTGCTTTTTTCCTAAAGTTATCAATCTAACTTGACTTCATTCTCATGAATGTCTAAATATCAAAAGGGGTTTAATGTCTAAATATCACTCAATTAAACTTCAGAAGAAAATAGTGCTTTTTAAAAAAAAAAAAAAAAAAAAAAAAAAAAAACAACTAAAAGGGTTCTTTTTTTTCTTTCTAAAATTGCCAATTTAACTTAACTTTATTTTCACGAATGGCAAAATTTCAGAAGGGGTGAAGCACATTATTCGCCCCCTCAATTTCAATTCACAGTAAAATAAAGTTTTTAATTTCGAAAATAGCTTTAAAGTAGAAAAAGAAATGGATCTTTTTTCTAAAGTTACCAATTGAACTTGACTTCATTCTCACGAATATCTAAATTTTATAAAGGGCTAAGTACACTATTCGCCTCTTCAATTAAATTTAAGACAAAAAATTTTTTTTTTTTAAAGTTTTTTTTCTTCTTCCAAATTACCAACTTCATTTTACTTTCACGAATGGCTAAATTTTAGAAGGGGCGAAGCACACTATTCGCCCCCTCAATTGAATTTCAAAAGAAAATAGTGTTTTTTTTTCTTACATTTTTTTTATAAAAACTTCAAAGTTAAGAAAAAGTTCCTTTTCGTCTTCTGAAATTACCAATTGAACTTAACTATGTTTTCAAGAATGGCTAAATTTCAGAAGGGACGAAGCACGTTATTCGCCCCTTCAATTTAAATTCACAGTAAAATAAGTAATTTTTGATTTCGAAAATAACCTTAAAGTTGAAAAAGAAATGGTTATTTTTCTCTAAAGTTATCAATTTAACTTGACATTATTATCACGAATGGCGAAATTTCAAGAGGGGCGAAGTACACTACTCACCCTTCATTTAAATTTCAGAATTAAATAAAGTTTTTTTCTTAGAAAATCGCTTCAAAGTTGAAAAAAGTTTTTTTCTTCCATTAAGTTTACTAATTTAAATTGACTTTATTTTTGTGAATGTCTAAATTTCAGAAGGGGCGAAACGCAATATAGGCCCTTTTATTAAATTTCAGAAGACAATAAGGTTTTCTTACTTGATTTTATTTTCTGGAATGTTTAAATTTCAGGAGGGGCGAAATATATTGTTTGCCCCCTCACTAAAATTTCAGAGGGGGCGACTGCCCCCCCGGCTGGCACGCCACTGCAAGCATTACAAATAATGCTTAGTACTTACATTTTGAATCTTCTCTTAATCGGAAACTTAGTGACAAGAATTTGTTTCTTTTAAATTTAATTCTGTGATAGATAAAAAACATTTTCGACTTATTAGAAATTACAGCAAAAAAAAAAAAAAATTATCGAGCATCTGAAATTAATTTTTTTCTTATTTTCCGCGATATTCAATTCAAGGAAATTAAATAAAACATGATATTCATTCCCTCTTTTATGCGTTTTTAAATTTGCAAATGTATACCAAATTTGCAAATGTTCTTTCAAAAAGTTGAATGGGAGAATTTCTGCGAGAAAATTTCTGATACGCACATGATGACTTATATTCGCAAAATGCAAAAAAAAAATAAAATAAAAAAGAGCAATATACACAATTATTTTTGCATTTGAATAAATATTTTCTTGGGTGCAAAACCTGAGAAATAATTTTTTTTTTTTTTTGCACCGTTGGTATTTTAAATTTCACAGAAACGAAGAATTTAGTTTTTTTTAAACGAAAGAAAAATATTTTAAACCCATATAGATTTTTTACGAAAATTGTCCTCAAAAAAACGACAACTAATATATTTTAGTTAGCGGGCCTCAAAAAAAGGCTTGGTGGGCCTGATGCAGCCGCGGGCCGAAAATGGTATCCACTGATATTGTATACATATTTTCTCCTGTGTCCATTTCTTAAAAAAAAAACTAGCATTGCTGTTTGTTTTGTTTGCAATCCTGCGATTCTATAATCCACCCTCTCGCATACAAACGAGGCAACTTCGTACGGACTCTGTTAGTCCTGGTCAAAGCATTGATAGGCAAATTTTAAACACAACGCATCGACTGAGCGGTGTTTAAAATAAAGTGTTTTAGAGGCACCGAAAGACAGAGAGAAATTATATTCATTTGCGTATAGTAATATAACACTCTATACTATAGAGACAGTGGGCCTGGTTGGTAGGTCACTGGGGCCATGTCCAAGAATTCGTGGGTTTGATCCGTGCCAGCCGAAGACTCCCCGTGTAGTAAATGGTGACTGATGCTTGTTAAATCTGTCGAGTCGCAAAGACCTCCATGTTCCCATAACAAATCAATACCTCTGGGTTTACTGATCCAGGAGCTCCTTGTCTTCTGGATTGGTTCAAAATTACAAGGCAACGGAGTTGAACATTAGTTGTCGCAAACCCAAAAATTGGGTCGGCTGTTCAACGACAGATATAAAATATAAAGAGACAGTGCAATGACCAATGCCGTTCTCGCAGAGAGGTCCTTAAAGACGCAAACCGAGATCAATAGGCAGCGAGAACCATGATCAATTAGGCAGCATAGATTCTTTGTCACTGCATTCAGTATATACTCATGAAGTATCATTCAGTATACTTCAACATCCACGAGTATACTGTACATGCATCCGCAAGTAGATTCTCCAATATTTATAATGTCCAGTAGGTATGGTTAATTAGGTCGTTTAGATCCTGAAACTTATTTTGATTTCCTGAAGTTTGTGTGTGCTCGGATAGCATTTTTTGCAATAGTGTCTTAATGGTTCGGAATAAATTCCAATGTAATACCTTTGACTCTTACTGATTCAGACAAGTTCACGATTGTCGAATGGTAAGGAAGCATAGTGCAGTTGCAGACTGATCATACAACACCTTCTCTCCGGCATTAGGCGAACAGCAACTTAAGAAAGCGAGCAGTAAATAAAACACATATATGGAAAGAGAATTCCTATACATTTGCATTAGGATGCTCAGATGGAACATTTTAGTGAATTTGAGTAAATTAGTTATAATGTTTATATAAAGATAGTATGTCTTGCCATTGTTCGTGTTAGCAAGCTTTCAAGTGGCTCATTTAAGATGTTTGTCTCAAGGCATTTTACAGCCAAAAGTCAAGTTTTCCAAGGTTACTTATTGAATGTTTATTTCAAATGCACTTAAATTTTCTCTTGTTTAAAAAACAATCAGATACTGTGCCTTGCATCCTTCATGATCTTCAAAATCAGAATAAACGAGTGTTTTAAAGTAGTCAGTAAAAACAATAACAACAACCCATTTATAAGTTAAAGTAATACTTAGAAGAATTATTTTTTGCAATTATTAATATATAAATATCTTTCCTAATTCATATAGTTGGCAGTAATAGCAGTTGGACTTCTTTCCCAATGGGACCTACTTTCGCTAATCATAATTCTAATAAGCTGATCTTTTTTTGTAGTTGTTCAGTTTCAAAGCAGTAGTGTAATTTTATGAAAAGTGTGTATATACTTCCCTAAATAAAATCCTACTGTTAAAACTCCCGCTCATCTTGTGAAGCTGTTTTTCAATAGATTTGAAAGCCTTTCTTTTTAAGTACTATATTATACAAAAGTAACATTGAAATGAACAATAATGAATTATAATTTTTTTTTAAATTCAGAGCACACGAAACAGTCTTTAAAGCGCATGGTTAATTTGTTTTCAATTTATTTGGAGAGAAGGTGGATTCTATATTTTTTTAAGTCCACATTGAAAAAAGAGAAAGGAAGAATTTTTGAGAAATTACAAAAAAAGTTTCGACTCAAATTTCAAATAAATAAAAATAAATAGTTCATAATTAATTTAAACGAAGAGCAAAGAATAGTTCTCAATATCAAGGTTTTAGAAAAAAAAAAAAGATTTAGTAGTAGTTCAAAAAGGAAAATCAAGACATTTTATGTAAAAAAAAAAAAAAAAAAATAACGATAAAAAAAGGAAAATTTTTTATTTATAATTTTAAGAAGGCTAAAAAAAATGTAATACACTGTTTTGAAAATTCCGTTGTATGAGGCATATTTCTTTAATTCTCCATAACATTTACTAGGAAAGAAAATAGAAGTAAAAACGTAGCGTTTTTAAATAAAAAATCAAGATAGGAACAAATTATTAAAAAAACGTAATATTTCGTAATCTGGAATCAAATATCATTATAATAAAAGAAAAGAAATTAATAAATAAAATCATTATTTAAAAAACTGACATTTACAAGGAAAAAAATATTAATATAAAATAATAATAATCGTTAATAAGACGGACGGCAATTTAAAAATAGAAGGCAATTTACTTCATATTTTTTGATAATGAAAGCCTTTAGTGAAAACTAAGAATTTTTAATTAAAAATTATGCAAAATTTAAGTTTTGATTAAAAACAACTTTTGTTAATCAGACGGAAGCATGGTACTCTGACCTCTTCTCTTAGAAAAGAGAGGAAAAAAAGATTGTCTCTGTTACAAGGTGAGAAAAATCATGTATCAGAAACCAAAATAATATATTACATACAGCCCCTCAACCCTTTGACACAGAATATTTATTAAACATGTTTATCATTCATTTTCAGTATTAATTTAGATCAAAATAAGTGAAAATATTATATTTAGCAATTTAATAATTTTTGGTCATAAAATACAACATCAGACAACGGTGTCCCTTTTCGCATTACGGGTAAAATTCTTCAAACATGGTTAATTTCCAAAGAATAATTTTTCAAATATGCACTAATTTGCAGTTATTTAAATCTAAAAGAAACAGTAATTCCTTCTTGAAATTTCTTTAATTTACAAAATCAACTATTGATAATTTTTTGAATATGAATGAAAAAAAAAATTAAAATACTTTTTTTGAATTTTATATTTTAGAACAAATATAATTCCAAGAGTCTGACAGATTTTCTAATAACTATTAGACCGTTTTTAATAATTAAAAAAAAAACAAAATGCATTTTTAATTAGAATTAGAGCACCAGAAAAAAATATATATAAAAAGGGCACCGATGTCTCATCTGCACCAAACTGTTACCCTACTTCAATAATCGCAGATCATTTCAGAAACGAAGTAATGGTAAATTTATAACAGACCATCAACTTATACAATAATTTAAAATTATATTATTGTACAGTTTTTCTTTTGCAGTTACAAAAAAATAAAGAGAAAGCATTTTGTGTTGGGAAAATCTTAACAACTATAAAGCCTGATTTTTTAAAATTCTATTAATGCATAATGTTTATTAGCACACATCTCTTTCGAATGTATTATGTCTTGCAGTGTGTTTTTTTAAACAGGTTCAATAAAATTATAAATATTTAAAAAAAAAAAAAAAGATTTAATTTTTTTTTTTTACATTACCTTAATATTTATCTTGAGGACTCTATCACAATATTTTTCTTACAATACTATGATTCATCCCTATCTTTTCAATACTTTGAAAAATTGTTATTTTAATAATAATTTACAAAAAGGAAAAAAATGAAAGAAAAACAAATCCTTATTCAAATTTAAGAGAAAAAATGAACATTAATTATGCAATATATTTTTGCATTCACTCTTACTTCTATAATGAAGTCAAATATTTAAGATATTGAAGCCACAGAAATACAAATAGTATATAAAAGAAACATATTTTTTCTTCTTTTTTTTAGAGGAACATATTGAATTATGTATATTGAATTATTATAAGAATTGCTCAATAAAATATACTTAAATAAAATTTTTATACAGTGATGATGAATAAAATATTGAAATAATTATTATACACTCTTTATACAATAAAAATTATTTTTATTATCCTTTTTTTTAACATAAATAAATACTTATGAAAACTCAGATCATTATATATAAAATTTATTATATAAATTTAAACTGAGACATAAGTAATGCATTAATAATTTCAAAACTTAATAATAGTAAAGAGAAATACACATTTGTTTCTTAAAAATATCTGAATACACAAAATGCAATAAAAGTATTTATTATATTTCTAACATTATTAATCATTTTAAAGTAAAATATAAGTAGTGAGAAGTGCTGTTGGTTTTTAGTTTAAGCTTGATAATTCCATTTAAAAATAGTTTTGTGGGGAAAAAAAAGAAGGTGAAAGTACAACAAAAGTACAACGAAATCTGTTAAAATGCCTACCTTTTAAGTCTTTATCTTCTGTCTAAGTTGATATCAATAATCAAGAACGAACTTGGTAATATATATATATAAATATTGAACATTTTCTTAAGTGAATAGTTAAATTATTGTCAAATAAATGTTCAACTTACACATATTTCACTATATTAATAACCATTACACTAATTGTCAATATGGAGAAAATGGAAGAAAAAAAAACCGGGCAAGATCACCAAATTAGTTCAAATGAACAAGAAGAAATAACTTTAATAAAAAAGGTCAAAAATTTTTTTCACCCATAAAATTCAACTTGAGTTTTAAGAATTACGAATTTAATATTTTTTAATTTAAGTGCATACATATTTGTACATATTTAAAAAAAGTAGTAATGAAACAAATGTTTACTTTATATAACTTTTACTTATAACAATTTCATATTTGTGAAATTTAATAAGTTGTAAACAAATTTTTACAAATTGTGGTTAGCAAACCATCCCATGGAGATATGTTAACACATTCTAGAAAGTACATAAGGAGTCTGTGTCATCAGTTATTATATGGGAATACTAAGAAGACAAAATAAATAAACGGTTCATTAAAATTTTTTTAACATATTATAATAAAATTAAGAAGTTAGTACCTTTGTTGTGATTGTGTTTTGTTTTGATGCCATCCTATCTTCTAAATCTTACAAGCATAAGTTAAATAACAAGTAACTAATATCAGTTCTCAATAAGAAAAAATATTTCTGGAATACAATTTGTAATAAAAATACAAGTTTAAAATTTTTTGTTACATGTAGAAAAATGCTCAGCAAAACAGTTATCAATTTTTTTCAGTAATATAAATTTCATGCATTTTGAAGTTTCGGTTCATTCATTCATTTATATATATATAAACACTTAATAAATTATAAATAATAACAAATGAACTTCTTTTGCTAGTCTTCTATAGACTTAACCCAATAATCCAAGTTTCTTTAATTCTACAAACTAACATTTCATTGGCAATATAAAATGTTCAGTTTTTATATAACATTCAAAACAATATTTAGCTTTATTTTTACGATTAAAGTTTTGACTTTTGAGTTTGTACAAGACAATCATGCATTTCAGTAAGGCTTTCAGTAAGAGCAGCCATGAAATTGCTGGAGTGCGTAGCTGGACTGCTGTTGCAGGCAGATAAACCAAAATTGATAAAGGATGGTCTTGGATTGTAACAACAAGCATAACCATCAGGAACTAAAGGACCATAACACATAAAAGAATCAAGTGAAGATGGAACCTAAGAATACGTAAAGTAATGAAATAAATTTTATTGAACATTTTACGCTCAGACTAACATAATTTTAAAATTGTAATTTCGATTTATTAATTAAAAATCAGAGATAAGTGATAAAATGATGCACTGAATTTGCATAAAAGTAAAATCTATAAATAAAATTCAATTATGAAAAGTTTTAACAAAATTAATAACAATAAAACTCATGATACGCTATGTAGCACAGGATGATAAATTTTTTGAACATTTTAAGAAGTCTTTGTTTAAAAATATTGAATTCAATAAATTTATTAATTATCATGTTAACAAGCAGCACAGCTATCTTCACCTGGATGAAACAGTGAAGTCATCAATGCGCTTCAGCACACAGAGTTATCGATTTTAAATACTGCTTTGTGCTGCCCTTCTCTAAACTGTTCTATTTGTTTTTCAATTTTAAATGGGTTTGTAAGTCTATTTTATAAAGAGCATTTAGTAAGTATGTGTATAAATGAATTAGTATGTGTATAAACAAATAAATAAATTAAGAAATTATGTCACATTCAATGATATAATTTGCAGAGTAGTTTGGCAGATATAATATATTAAAATATACAAGAAAAAAATTAACAATAAAATTTAAAAGTATATTAAATTTACTAAAAAAAATTTGTTGTATGCATATTTTTTTAAAAAAATTTTTATTTTATAAGAATGAAAAAGGGTTTTTAATTTCTTTTCAAAGCATCGATTTACCATTTATTTGAAAATAATTATTTAATACTAAATCAAGAATGTCGTTGAACTTCATAGTAGATTGTTTCTTTGTATTTCATTCTATTTAAAGATTATGTTAACTTCATAAAATTTAACTGATTAAGTGCTGAGAGGCTTTTTAAAATCTCATTTGCTTTGAGTACATTTGATTTTATAAAGAGAACAATTTTATAAACTGGTATTTAGACTTAGATAAAAAGTTTTAAAGTTAAATTTTGCGAATACAATAAATTAAGAGCTACACTTAAATTTTATTTCAATTATTTTAATTTATATTGAACATAAACTATTTTTACTCAACAGAAAGTTTTTCCAATATTCATGTATTGTTATTTGTTTAGCAGAATTTGAACAAAGGACTCAAGATTGTTTGAAAATTTATTAAATTTTTCAACTACCAGTCACTGGCATCAATAATAGTTCAGCCATTCTATTGTGGCCTGTAGAAATGGAATATTACTTACTTTCCTCCGGAATAATATACATATACAATTGTGAATTTGAACTTAATTTGAAGATAACAACAGGAACTAAACTAAATTAAATAACGAATAAAGGATATCATCCCAGAAAGATACGGCTTAAAGCTTTATTTATGGGAATTGAAAAGGCATGTCTAATTTATGATTAAATTTGATGTTGAGGTTGCTTTCAGTAGATTTTGTTATTTAGTAGATGCCTTATTTATTAGATACTGTTTTGTTTTTCATGTATATGACTGCCCACTAACTGACTATTTCTGTTTTGCCAATGCAAAAAAGAAAATTTCCTCCTTTTTTTAAATGATATATGTATTAGTGTACTAAGTAATATAGGTGCAATAATAATTTGAGCTAACCTTACCCCCATGAAAATTTTCTCATGTGTAGTAACTAGATTATGCATACATTGATGCTTCAGATATCAATTAGGTACAAGTTATTCCTTTAAAAAGTATGAAATATCAAACTATATTATTTGACAGTTGAACTTCTGCTGCTTTTATTTGGGAATTATTGCTCGAATATAAAACTTATTAAGTATACCTGACTAGTAGACAACTTGAAATGAGTACTTGTTGTGTAACCACCATCCATGTATAGATCTGGAACATTCATGCCAGATTCCAAAGCAATTTTTTTCAGACCCAAAAGAAGTCTATCAATACCCATACCATTAACAGCCTGAAAAATTAAATCATTTGCGCTTAGACATTTTCACCTCCAATAACTACAATATAATTACATTAAAAAATATATATTGTGACGTTTTGTTAAGACTATCATTTATTAAAATCTACAAAACAGAATAAATAAACTTGATTTCAGATTGATTGCTTTAAAAAAATGACACTGCAAGTAAAAATATTTAAATTGTAAGGGAGTTTATGTAAAGATCGTTTTTTTAAAAACATTTTTAAACAAAAGCCAGAGTTCAATAAAATTTTCCATAAAATTAAATCAGGATGTATTAAATAAACAGTTTTTGAATTTCATCTATATAGAAATCTGTCATGACATTAAAAATTTCCCATCAATACTTTATACTAAGTTTTCATTAACACTAAACTTACCAACCCTTATTACATACCTATTTCTACCATAGCTGGCCAAATGACCATATTTAATGTTTCCAGATTGAATGTAAGAAATATAGATGTTAGGAAGGAAATAAACAAATTAACTTCAATTAAACTAAATTATATATAAATAATTTATATTATATTACAAATTTGTCTGTTTTCAAAAGTTGGATCAGCTCACTTTTTTTTTTTTATCAAAATGGATAAATTTGAGTATTTCTATAAAATTATTTCTTCTCATATTTTCGGAGAAAAAGTTAAGCCCTGAAGTTATTCCACAAAAAGAAACTTTAAAATTATTTGCTCCGTATGCACCTTGTGCATATAAAATTGCAATAAATGCATCTAACTTCTCTTGAGATATATACTTATCAAATACTAACACTCTCTTTGCTTCTTCTATTTTGTATGTTTTTATATGGTTCATAACAATCGTCAATTATCAACAAAAATTCAGTCCTAGCTTAACCCTTCTTAATATGACATTTTGCATATCAAATTAGGCATAGTTCTTGCCTGAAAAAATTATAAAGTGGTGATCTTAAAGATGCTCCACCTATTTGAATTACTTTCTAAACAGATCCATGAATTGCAACATGCTGTTAATTTTTTTTTTCTATTTCTTCTTCAGAACTTGAGATAAATCTTATTCTTTTTGTCCACAGCATATACTCACAATATTTTCCTCTTTATTGTCAGTATCGGTACATTCAAACTGATTATTATTTCAATCAGAACATCTTCATTCTCAGAAAATTCATCTTCACCAAATTCCGAAAACTCTTCGCCTACATTATTTATATCTTCTAAGAACTTGTACTGTCCTGATTGTTTTGACATTTTTATAACTATTAAAACTTTTAGTTTTTGTTACTTTTTTTTACACTAAAATGCTACTTCCAAACTAAAATTTCAGGTACTTTCTTGAAATTTTAACGCAGTTATTTTGGTTGAACTAACAGCACAGCAGTCTTTGCAGAAATGAGCAACAAACTGAATACAACATGTTGAATAAGCATGTACATAATAATTTCAAACCCAATAACCTTATAAAGCAATATATTATTGTCTTGGTCAAATGACCGGTATGCGACAAATATTACTAAAATAAAAAAAATACAAATAAAAAAATAATAGAATATTAACTGTATATAATTAATTGAGAAAGTCATGAAATCAAAAGAGCAAAGGCGATAAGATATGTGCATTTTCAATGCAAAAGTTCATAACTGGTTCGCTGACGGGTTATGGTATGTTTAGTGTTAAAGGCAGAAAATTGCTCACTTTGTTTCTTATCCTGCATAGTCATATATTTATATTCTATTTTTTAAATAATGTTTTCAGTTCTTGTTGTAACAATTCACCAATTTCATTTTCACATCTTTTGCATCAAGAAACTGAATAAGCATATTTCAGAGTCTGCAAGCTTTTTAATAGACAGAATACTGTTAAATACTAACAAACACATATAAACACTGTTAAATTCTTCCATAATAACATTTGTAAGACCTATACAAAAATTGACTTTTCATTCTTAGAGGCTTTTTACTAATATTACATATAACCAAATTTTAAACCGAATGCTGAGACATCAAGGGATCAATTCTAAATGAGAACCCTAAATGTGTTTTAAAAGTTACTAATAAATGGTTTAGAATGTTGACATAACTGTCTGAGTTCTCATCTCTTTCGAATTGACATCGTCCTCTCACCTGATTGTACTCTGTGACTCAGGCTATGGAAGCTGAACATTTGGATATGTGTCCTGCACTAAGTGGTTTAAGTTTTTTTGTTAAAAAGTATTGAAGAGCAAGTGCACAAACAGCAAATGTGCTATTTCCTTTAATGTGTGGCATTTGCAAAATAAAAAATTATTTTATTTATGACAAGTCAATAGGTGCAAGCACTCAGTGTAAATACACAGAACAGTGGAAGAGATATTCAAAATGGTTTCCACCTAAAGTAATACTTTGAATTAATTACATAATATAAATTAGAATGTATCAAACAATTCTCAATATTAAATCAGAATTTTCGTAAGTTTTATAACAAATTATGATTACCTTATATATTTATAATAACAAATTTAATTCAGGCCTTATTAAATACATGAATAGTATTGTTTTATTTTATGGTAAAAACAGATTTTTTTTTGTTGGAGCAGTAACTCAAACAAGCAAATAAATTTCTCTTATTTATTACAATATATACAGTTTTTTTTTAAAAATGGTTTTCTGCCTCTTTACTTACTGTCTTAAAATATTAATGCTTAAAAATACATGTATGATTGATACATGGGTGCCAGTTAAAAAAAATTTCAAGACTGAATATATTTTTTTACTAATTAACACAGTTTAGCATTGTTCATCAGAATTTTCAGAAATATATTGGTCAATGACTGCAAAAATCATCTTTCCATGAGAATGGCTCACATATTATATCAATGAATTGTTTATTTCTTCTTTTAAAAAATAAACATATTTTTTCATAGCAGAGAAAGCAAATATAAAAGCTATCTTGTATTTCTTTTTACATTATTAGCTGAAAAATAAACTATCAGCATTTTCTTGAAGTAATTTATATCTCTACATATATTCTACTCCATCTTAAAATTTTATTCTATGCTCTATAAATTTTATTTTTTTTTAAAAAAAAATAGTATAATTTTGCATCAGCTTTTCATTTTGATTCTTGCAGCATTTCTAAAAATTAGGGGAAAAAAAAAACTCAAAAAGATTTAACACTGAAGATGCTGAAGTTTCATAATTTCAATTCCTTTATTGTGAAGTGACCATTACTCGATTATTTCGCAATAATAACAAAAAATAATGTTTTCATCAAGTAATATTTTTTTAACATTATTTTTAACCAAAGATATTTGCTTCAATTTTTTTAAAAGAAAAAATTAATTTTTTTGAAAAACTCAAAAAACAAATTATAAAGAGATTAATTGTAGTTTGGAATTCAGCTCACTAGCCTTTACTCCAGATTTATTTCAGTACTCAGGACTAAAGAATAGAACAAATGTTGATAGCATAGCAGAATTAGGCATTTTTCTATAATTTATAATCCAAAGAAACTATACAACTAAATTTTGGATTATATAACTTGAACAAGGTTGAATTTTTTTAATTACTATATTTTCATTTTCACAAGCATTCTTTAGTACAGTAGATTGCTTCCCTAAAAATTTTTTTTTTCCTAGACTTAAAATAAAATTACTTAAAAAAAATTATAATATAAAAATAATCTTATTTTTATAAGAAAAGTAGTAAACAAATTAATAAAAAATCTATCTAATTTCTTTAAGAAAAATATTTTTTCAATCTACCTTTGTTGATCAACAACATAACACACTCAAACACTAGATGTTAAAGAATGATGTAAACTAAAATTATCTAATAAGCTTACAATTCAGATTTTTATCTTTTTAAATAGCCTTTAAAGGTGATGCATAATGGCTTGCTTTGTGGATCACTTTGGGATTCTTTTGAGGAATAATTTGTGAATCACAATTTGGGTGCCACAGAGATAGATTGCACATAATAGACACATTATACTCAATATAATGTAAACATAAACATAAAAAGGACTTACTTGATTTGTATAATCCTTGTGCGATTCAACAGCAGTCCTTAAAGCTAAAACTTTGTCAGCAGGCAATGAGGATTTTTTAGCCATTTCCTCACAAAATTTTAAGCTGTCAACGGAGGCAGAACGTATGACATCAGTTCTACCATGCAAGAATTTGCGGAGGGATGCTGATTCATATGTTGCTGCTATTTCTCCATGTATTCTTGTAGAATGATAAAATAAAGTAAAATTAATACCTAAATAAATTGAGTTAGAGAAACATTGTATGCTTCACATTAATCTATTAGTGACAACAGCTCCTTTTTAGGGACAGTTTTAAAAATACATATCATAGACTCATAATTGGTGGAACTATCGTCAATAATGGTACCACATATCAATTGTTTAGATGATTATTATCATTTTAAAAAAAATCAAGAGAAAAGAATGGTTTATGTCCGTAAAATAAAAAAAAAATCAAGCATGGGCAAAAACCATTTTTTCCCCAGCACAACCAATTTTCAGTTGTTATGACTCATGAGTAGAATCAATTTCCCACGTTACTGATTTGTCGACACTTGTTAATTCTATAAATGCAATAGATAATAATCTAATCATAATTTTAATGAAAATTGGACAAAAACGGATCATTCCCCTTATATAAAATATAAAATTTTATCAGACAACAGAAAAAAATATTTTTGTAAATACAATTGTAAAAATACATTTAAAATAAATTTTAGCAAATATTTTTTTTTCTTTGAACTAATTAAGATTTTGAAACTTCTTTGAAATTTTACATTGCATATTACTTCAAATCTTTCAATTAATTCAAATAAATCAAAAACTTTTAAGACATAATTTTGTTTACCAATTTTTCAGTTAGCATTTAATGGTAAGATCAAAATGTTATTGAAAAATTGAGATTTTTACAAAAACATGTTAAAAGCAATTTCAATATCCAACTAAGAACAGCCTTAGTGATTACTGGTTCAAGCATGCCCTATGTGAGGTACACTAAAGTTCTTTATTGAAAGAAGTCCTTAAAGTATTGAGCAATAAAACAAAAGTATGATAATGCATTGTTTGCTAGTTGAAAGAAACTTGCTCTAGTTTTTAAATTAACTTATAGTTTTTACAATCGTATAAAAGTATTTTCTTAAATATTTAAGTATGATTTAAATTTATGTACAAATAGTTACCCAAATGTATTAATAAACAACGATTATTAAAAAAATAGAATAAAAGAACAACAATTTACCAATTAAAGAAATTTAAAGTACATTAAATAATATTTTTGATATCAATAATCACTCTTTTAGTTTATACCTGCACATAAAAGAAGTATGAAAATTATTTGAAAACACTATTTAGTTTTAAAAGTAATTTTATTAAAAATTATAGAGTTTAAATACAACTTAAACAATAACTCAATTTTTTTAAATGTATTAAATTAAACACACATTTTCAATCAAATGTCATGAAAACTGCTTTTGATATGTATAACCAAATTATTTCAGGATATGAAAGTTTATGTGTTTTTTATAAAATCTCACTTACTTAAAATGTAAAACTTCAGTCTAATTCAAAAACATGTGAAATATATTGCATAATTTATCTCTATATAAAAAATAACGTTTGATTATTATGTAATGATCTCAAATATTGTGGGTTAATTTTAGGTATGTGGTGTAATATACAGGGCAAATGTGACACAAAGTGAAAAACCTTGAAAATTTTATGTGCAAAAAATCGATATCAAAATTTTAATTTGTGTACCATACATGTTTTTTATTTAACAAATTTCTTTAGAAATAAAATTACTAATTAAATTAATTACCTGCCAATGATTATCATACCTTTATAGTAACTAATTTAAGAAAAATCTCAGTTTTTACAAGAATCGCATTCAGGGTTCCCACTCTATGATGAGATTGAAATTCAAGGACTTTCCAGGACTTTTCAAGGACCTCAACAAAATTTTCAAGGACCTTAATCTAAGACCAATTTTAAAAATTATTCTCTTCTATTTTACTAGAAGCAACAATGCTTGTTGTGGCAATAATTAATTTCAAATATAATACCTAAATGCTTTGCCTATATAGAGAGAAGAGAGTATATGTATTATGGACTAAAATTTATATTTTTTTAAAAACAACCCTACTGGTTTTGCATACTAATTCTCAAAATCATTTTCAGCACAATCTATAACTAATGGTAATGAGGTGTTAATGGTGAAATCCTTTAATCCTGTGTATTTCCATGTGAAGGCTGCATGAAAGACAGAGCTAAATTTTAGGTATTCCATATTCCATGACTATTCCATAACCCCCTCCTTTCCTCTATTAAACATCGTTTCTGAAATTATTCATCCATAATTTACACAACATTCTCTAAATGTTATGCAGCAACAATTCTTTCTGAAAATAAAGATTAGAAGGAACACATCCCATTTTCACCATGTTTAAAAGCATTATTCGTTATGTGTAAACCACAATTGCCAATGAATATGACCTGGTGGGAATATTTCTCTTTTAATTCACACTGAAGCTTCTCATAGAATTTCCAATTGACATAGGGTTCATCCATGGATAATTGAAGTATTTTAGAGAGCTTTTAACCATCATCCATGCATTTGTAAAAAGAGGACAAAATATTTTCTGCAGTTCCATGACCCATAAATTGGGAGGTAAGATACTTAGTGCAAACTTTATTATCAATTCTTTACCA